>NC_072417.2:86135000-86742500 GCF_028858775.2 Pan troglodytes | reverse complement strand
CACACCCACACCGTCCCCCTGACCACACTCCAGAAAAAGAGCCTGCAAGGGTCCCTCTGTAAGTGGAAGCAGCCTCCATCTCATTGGCCCTCCTCTAGACCGCCCGGGTCCCCTTCTGCGATGATGCCACACAGACCCACTCCATCCTCTCCCCACACCTTGCCCTCAGGTCGCCTAGCAACCTCAGGGCGGCCAGCCTGGCCAATCACCTAATCACCTGTGGCTGCCAGCATCCACCGGCCTCCCCGGGCTGGAGGGAGCAGGAACTCAAGTGCTCCCCTGCCCCTGGCTTCACCTCCACCCTTCAATCCCCCCCACTTCCCCAGACCTTACAGAGGCAGTACAGTGACCAGCATTTCGCACCTCACCCTTTGCTCCCTGCCCAAGGCCCACTCTGCGGCTTAATCTGTGACATTTAACATAAATGGTTTTCTATTCCCAGCTGACCTTTAATGGCTTTTATCATCAGCTGTGGTTCCTGGCAGCCGTACAGGAGCTGGTGTCGGCTGCCCGAATCTATTCCAACAGAATACCCAAGGAGAGCCCACAGTTTTCGCCACGTGAAGCTGGGGGGGATGCGCCTGGAGATGTCTGCCGAGACTTGAGCTTGCCACTCTCGGCCCGGAAATATCATTACATGTTTCAATTAGAATTAGTGGGGAAGCCAGTTATTAAGTGGTTAGTTATTATGGTAATGGAGACACTCCACAGTAGCTGGTGCGGGCCACTCTTGCCTTCCTCTACTGGCCACTTTTTAAATCCCTAATCCCTCCCTGATGCTCTGTTTGCAAGTGCAGTAGGATGGAAATGGGAGGGAAGAGACCAGAAAGAGGTGGGTTTTGCATCCCCCTCTTCCGCTCCGTGCCCCTTCCCCCGCCAAGATACCCTTCCCAGCAGGTGTGTGCTGTAGTGACATTAGCAAACCCTCCGCCTGAAATCCCAAGCTGTGTCTTCACACCCTCAGAAGCAGAAGTCATTGTCAGGGAGCGCCCACTTCCACCAACCCCTCCGGGCGTCTTTCCTCCCACTCACAGATGGTCACCGTGTCATCATGGAAAGGACGTGAGAGGACCCCTGTGGAGGTTTGGGTTTTGGCAAAGACCCTGCAGATACTGAAGGTGCAGAGAAGTGAATGAGGACTCTCAGGCTGAAGGGCAGGAGAGTGGAGCTCTGGGCCCATCCTGCGAATAACCTTAGGCAAGTCACATGTCTTCCAGGAGCTCCAGCCCCTCCCTGCGTGCTGAAGGTTCCGACCAGCTCTCAACCCTTCCTCTGCTCACCTGAAGGACATGGCATTCCCTCCTCAGGGGTGCCAGCCCATAGCCGGGTAAATCAGGGATGCTTGCCCAAAGTCACTGCAGCAAAGTTGGGCAGAGGCATGGCAGAGTCTGGAGTGGGGGTCCCGGTACCCGGCTCCCCCCTCTCACTGATACTCAGTCCTCTCTGCCTGGAGGAGATACTTGCAGAGGTGCCTTCTTATCTTGCCTTTTTTTTTTTTTTAGGCAGGGTCTTGCTCTGTCACCCAGGCTGGAGTGCAATGGCACAGCTCACAGCTCACTGCCGTCTCAACCTCCTGGGCTCAGGTGGTCCTCCTGTTTCGTTTTTTTTTTATTATTATTATTATTTGTAGAGATGGGGTCTCACTATGTTGCTCGGGCTGGTCTCAAACTCCTGGGCTCAAGTAATCCTCCCACCTCAGCCTCCCAAGTAGCTGAGACTACAGGTATGTACCACCACACCTGGCTAATTTTTTTTCTTCTCTCTTTTTTTTTTTTTTTTTCTGGTAGAGACGGGGGTCTCCTATGTTGGCCAGGCTGGTCTTGAACTCCTGGCCTCAGGCAATCCTCCTGTCTCAGCCTCCCTTAGTGCTGGGATTATAGGAATGAGCCATCATGCCTGGCCCCCATCTTGCTTTCAAATATTCCTCTCCCACCATCCCTCCCTCCTCCTTCCCCAGGCCTGAGTAGGTCGGCAGCTTCTCTGCAGTCAACAGGCAGAGCTCACAGCCTTGGTTCCAGCCTTCACCAGCCACAGACCCTGAGGCAAGTGCAGAGCCCCTGGTCCTCCCTTCCCTTATCTGATAACGCATCATAAGTGATGCAAGGGAAGCCATCTACACGGGCTGGAAAGAGGCGAGGACGGTTATTGGTCATGATTATTGCTGTTATTATTTTAAAGACCATCAGAGCGGAAAAAAGAAAAGAAAAAAAACAAAAAACAAAAAACAAAAAAACAGGAAGCAGCCCACAGTGTCTTCCTTATCCTTGAACTCTGACAGGTCCTTAAGGAGGGGAAGGAAAAGAGATGCAGAGACCAAACAGGAGGTGAAAGGGGCAGAACAGAATGGAGATGACTAGGAAGAAAAACAGAATGGGAAGCAAACAGAGAGAGAGAGGAGAGAAAGAGAGGAGAGAGAGAAAGAAGAGAGAGAGGAGACAGAGAAGAGAGGAGAGAGAAGAGAGAGGAGAAGAAAGAAAGAAGAGGAGGGGAAGGGAAGGGACGGGAGGGGAGAGAAGGGGAAGGGAGGGGTGAGAAGGGGAAGGGAGGGGTGAGAAGGGGAAGGGAGGGGTGAGAAGGGGAAGGGAGGGGTGAGAAGGGGAAGGGAGGGGTGAGAAGGGGAAGGGAGGGGTGAGAAGGGGAAGGGAGGGGTGAGAAGGGGAAGGGAGGGGTGAGAAGGGGAAGGGAGGGGTGAGAAGGGGAAGGGAGGGGTGAGAAGGGGAAGGGAGGGGTGAGAAGGGGAAGGGAGGGGTGAGAAGGGGAAGGGAGGGGAGGGGATGGAAGGGGAGAGGAGGGAAAGGAAAGGGAGGGGAAGGGAGGGGAGGGGAAGGGAGGGGAGGGGAAGAGGAGGAGAGGGAAGAGGAAGAGAGGGAAGGGGAGGGGAAGAGGAGAGGGAAGAGGAAGAGAGGGAAGGGGAGGGGAAGGGAAGGGAAGGCAGGGAAGAGGAAGAGAGGGAAGGGGAGGGGAGGGGAAGGGAGGGGAAGGGGAGGAGAGGGAAGAGGAGGAGAGGCCCGTGGGTGGTGGGGTGGGAGGCTGGTGGAGGGAGAGCTGCTTAGTTTGTTTCCTTCTGCTCAGCTGTGCCAACAAAAAAGAAAATGAATCTGTGAAGCCCAGACAAGGTGGCCGAGTCGCAGTGCCGAAGCGCAGCTCAGTGGAGGAGGCGGCAGGCACAGGGCCCAGAGAAAATTATCTTTCTAACCACTACGTTGGTACCATAATCACCTTCACGCAGCAGCTCTGGTTCCTGGGGGAGGGGCCACTGGAGAGCCACTTGGTTTGATTCCTTTAATCTTTTGACACCGCCTGTCACGGAGGAGTGTGTAATTAGGCCGCACTGTACCTTCCCAGCAGCCCAAGCCGCACGCACCTCGCAAGATGAGAGCAGGTGCTACTGGAGCCGCCGGGCCGGGCTGGGCTCTTAATTGGCTTATGTGCTTCTCCTGGAGTCTGTCCTGTTTTTCCAGGGTTGCAGCTACCTCCGGGACCGTGGTGGGGATTGCTCTCTCAAGGGGTCTCTGAGGGACCAGGGACCCTGCCGTGATGCTGGTTTGGGGGCAGGGTGGTGGCAGGTGAACTCTGGCCCAACCAGCTAATGGCCTGAGAATGTGCCCTGCCTGCCCTGAAGAGCTACCTGACCCCAAAGACCCTGCTGTGCACACATCTGAACCCCCATCCCTGGTGTCTGCACCTTGCTATAAAGAGTCAGCCACGGAGACATGTGTGGCGACCGCAGGAGCACCGGGAGGGAGGCTGTCCTCACCTGGGAAGGGACCAGCCTCTTGTTTTCTATGGTGGACAGGCCAAAGAGATACAGCCTCGAGGGTTTGAGGATTTGGAAAATGGAAGAGATTTGAGGATGGCCAGGAGGGGTTTGGAGCCCTGTTTTGCTCAGCAAAGAGCAGAGTAAAACAAGGCTGTTTATTCAGGCCCTAAATGATGGGGATGCTGGCGTCTGCCCAGCAGCCCACACGCTGGGGGCATGTGCTCAGGCAGCGCTGCTCCCTCCTTCTCCCTGGAGCCTCAACCTCTCCCTGGGTGTGCAGGAATCTTCCTCTCCATCCCGCAGCGGCGATTTTAGACAAGGGTGGCAACTTTCCCCTCTTCCACAGCCAGCCCCTGCTCAGTAGTCTTCCTGCATGAAAAGCTGAACAGGAGCCCCTGGTCTAATCATCCCCCAGCTGGGAGCAGCAGGGCTTCATGTAAAAGTGTGGAGCCAACCAGAGCAGGGATTGGGGGTGACCTAGGGAGGGGCCACGTACAAGGATGCCCTGGCCCATCCCTGAATGTCCTACACCACTCTGCTAGGCCTGGAAGGCCCAGGCATGGACAGGAGGGCAGGGCACCCTATTGAGGGTCTGCAGGATTCTGGAAGGTTGAATGTCATGGTGATAATCAGCTCAGCTCTGGGGTCCAAACACCACTTCAAATCTCAGCTTCACCAGATAGGGGTGACCATAGGCATGGTTTAACCTCTTTATGCTCTGTCTTCTCCTCTGCAAAATGGGGTAGTAAAGCAATTCTTGAATCATAGAATTGCTGTGAGCACTAAAGCGGATAGCTAAGGCAAGAGCTTGGCATGGGAGACAAGCTCCACAAAGTCAGCTGTAGGGTTCCTTCAGCATTGTCTCATCAAGTCCCTTAACCCCAAAAAGGACAGGAGCCCAGGAAGTTTTGAGATCCTAGATTATTATATCGAAAGGTGGCTTCTAGGTCTCCCAGCCCACACTTCTCCAGGACGCCCATCTCAGCCACCCCAGGTCCCACGTTTTTGTTCAACAGCATTCCCAGAAAGGAAAGCTCTGGCCCAGCCTAAGTTGTAGCGAGGTGAAATACCTTCCCCTGCCCCCTCTAAATGGTAGTTCCGGGTCTTCTGGAAACTCACCAGCAGCCACTCTGGATCCCTGTGGCCTGTGGACCTGCAGCATCACTGTCCTCCGGGGGCTTGTGAGAGACACAGCGTCTGGAGCCTCAGCTGAGGCCTGGGGTGTCAGAATCTGCCCCTGGACCAGATCCCCCGAGGATGTGTATGTGCAGAGAGTGTGGGAAGGCTGCTCCACGCCTCCTAGGAGACCACAGGTCTCTCTCACTGCCGTGACAAGCTTCAGCAATGTGTCCCGGGGAAATGCGAGCTACCAGCAAGTAAATTATTATTAATAGTTACAGTACCAACATTTGCAAATAATGCCATTTTTGAAAAAGGAAATTAGAGCTGACTCAAAGTTATTCCTATCAAGACATCACGCTTATATGTGCATTCCAACATGCTTTCTTGAAGGGGAATTACTGTCATGATGCACACGCACAGGGGACCCTGTCAGCAGGTCTCCACTAAGG
The DNA here is from genome assembly GCF_028858775.2 of Pan troglodytes. NCBI lineage: Eukaryota > Metazoa > Chordata > Mammalia > Primates > Hominidae > Pan > Pan troglodytes. Next base: position 86,737,169 of record NC_072417.2, on the reverse strand, counting down.
AGGGAGGACCTAACCCACCCTTCCTCCTGAACAGCAGTCCTACCTGCTATGTTCCCAAGAGGCGGTCAGTCCGATGCTGTAGGAGGCAGAATGGCCCAAGGCAGCCACATCGATGCTGGGCAGGCCTCGTTCTTGGAAATTCTTCCTTACATTGGTCTGCAAGATGCCCCCCTGGAACTCTCACCCTTCCTTGCTAAGTCTCTGGCTGCAGATGGAACTAGCCCACCTCCTCTTTCATAGGACACAGCTGTTCCTTCCCATTGCTGCCAAGTAACTAATTGTTACAAACTGAGGGGCTTGCGACAACAGAAACTGATTCTGTCACAGCTGTGGAGGCTGGACGTCCGACAGCAAGGTGTCGGCGGGACGCGTTCTCTCCGAAGCCTCCCGGGGAGGATCGTGCCTTGCCTATTCCCAGGCGTCCCTTGGTTTGGGGCTGCCAAGCTCTAATCACTGCCTCTCTCATCTGTGGTTTTCTCCTCCTCCCTCCCAAATCTCCCTCTGCCTTTCTCTGTCATGACACCTGCCGCTGGATTTGGGGTCCCCCCTGAATCCAGAATCTCATTTTGAAATCCTTAACTTAGTTACATCTGCTAAGATTCCTTTTCCAAATAAGATCACGTTCACAGGCTCTGGCAAGCAGGACGTGCACAAATCTTTTGGGGGCCACTAATCGACCCATAGAAGGTCCATTCAAATATTTAAAGGCACGCTCTCAACCCATCGCCTCTTCTCCACGCAAAGACAAATCCCAGAATCTTTCAGTACATCTTCTGTGTGATCTACCATCAGTCTGACTGACACCCCTGGCCCTGGACAGAATGTCCGTCTCCTCTCAGACAAAGGACTTGAATGATTTTTTTTTTTTTTTTTTTTTTTGAGATAGAGCCTTGCTCTGTTTCCCAGGCTGGAGTGCAGTGGCGCGATCTTGACTCACTGCAACCTCTGTCTCCCGGGTTCAAGTGATTCTCCTGCCTCAGCCTCCCAAGTAGCTGGGACTACAGGCGCCCGCCACACGGCCAGCTAATTTTCTGTATTTTTAGTACAGACTGGGTTTCACCATGTTAGCCAGGATGGTTTCAATCTCCTGACCTCATGATCCACCCACCTCAGCCTCCCAAAGTGCTGGGATTACAGGCGTGAGCCACGGTGCCCAGCCAAGGACTTGAACGATTTTAACCTTGTAGGATAGGATGAGTTATGATGGGCAGTGGGTGGTGTCATTTAGTAGAGAACTTGAAAAGGGAGGTTCCCAAAAGCAGGGCTGGCATGTGGGTGAGGCAAGAGAAGTCCCTGGAATCTAAGGCACCGCTCTCTGTCAGTCTCATGCAGGCAGGCCCATGAGTGTGAGTGCCTGCTTACATCCACACCCTGGGCCTCGCTGTCCTCTCCCTAGCCCCGGCCTGCCCTAAAGAAGCCAGCTGGGGGACTTCCGGGCCCCCCTCTCTGGAGAAATGTTCCAGAACTGAACCACCCACTGACACGAGTGAGCTTCCTGCGAGAGTGAGGGGTGACTCCCTGAACCTCTGCTGGGTGCTCCCCACCGCTGCCACACCAGGTTCCCAGGGGTCGGTCCCATCCCTGCCTGGGGCAGAGTCAGAGAGAGTCCTGGGAAGAGGAAATGGCACATGGTGGAGGGTTCCTTTCCCTGAGGGTCTCAGCCACTGCACCTTATTCACCATGCATGGGAGTATCCAGGGATAGTGCCCCCTGGGATTGGCCAGTGTACAGGTTCTGCGGTGGTTCCAGGCATTTCTGGGCACACAACCACCGGAGACTCAGATTCTTTCATGGACCTCCTCTTCTAAGCCCCTCTGGAGGCTGAGGGTGAGTCCTGCCTGGTGCGGTGCCCACCCAGCCTCATCTAGGTAGCCGCTGGCACCGCACCAGTTAGTAGCTTACCCTGGTCCCCCAGCCTTCCTCCCCCTCTGCCTCCTGGGCTCTTTTAACAACCCTCATTTGCATAGCTGTTTTGAAGTTTTGCAAAGAACTTTTTACCTCTCCTTTAATGGGACCTTCACAATGACCTTGACATTTATTCATGAGCCCCATTGTACCAAGATGAACCCGAGGTGAAGGCAACAAATCCGCTGCCCCGGGCTCCACAGCTCAGAATCTGGGGTCAGGACTGGTCTCCGGGTCCGTCCCTCCCAGTGATCTGCCCTTCCTTTGCCAAGCATCTTTGACTAGATGTGCAGCAGGAGTGCCCAGTGAGTCCAGGGGAGGCACAAGGCCTGCGGGCACAGGCCTGGTCACCTAGAGAGTTGCATCTTCTGACCAAGAGGAAGAATTCATGAAGAGCCAGCCTCCGGGCCTGGCAGGCAAGGGTTTTACCTGGTCATCAAACTTTTTCAAGAGGCACCAAGGAAGCAAATAGCAGGTGGCCAGGCCAGGATGGACATGGTCAAAGTGAGTCAGCTGGTTTCCTGGAGCTGCTAACCCAGTCGCCACCCTCTCCTGCCTTCCAAGTAGCAAATTCTCTGGTCCCGCTCGCAGTCAGCCTGGACCTGGGTTGCTCATTCTTGAAGAATGCTCACTGCTGGGCCTGCCTCTGTTTCTGAGATGAGTCCAGGAAAGCTGGGGTGGTCTCGGTCTGTGTCCCCGTTCCGCCACACCCGACCCCTGGGACAGCTCAGAAATCTGCAACCTTTCACAGCTGGTTGGCTTTCAGCACAAATGGGCAGGTGCCTAGAGCAGCCAGCAGGATCCGCTCATCTGAAAACACTTGGGAAGCTCAGGGGAACAGCTCTCCATCCAGGCTGGCGAGAAGTGAGGTGGGCCTCAGCCTGGGCCCAGATTCGTCAGGGTAAATGCCACCTGTGGGAACTCGGGCTCTGCCTGGCAGGGGCCCTCAGAGCCCTTCTGAGATGACTCTTGCTTCTGCTGCCAGCAACTGCGGGTTCCATCTCAGGGAGGGCAGGGAATCAATCCTCCATTAATCCTCAGGACTGGTTCTTTAAGTCCACCTGGGTTTAGTCCTTGACTTCACTATTTACTGGGTGACTTCAAACCAGTGACTCAACCTTTCTGAGTGCAGGCATCCTTCTCTGTTAAGTGGAAATAACTGTAGAACCTCCAACCTTACAGGTTGTTAAAAGGATCACATTAATTGATGGATGGAAAAGTACTTGTAATGCATAAATATCTGGCAAATGCACTTCCTGGTTTTATATATATTTTTTTCTTTTGAGACAGAGTCTCGCTCTGTTGCCCAGGCTGGAGTGCAGTGATGTGATCTCGGCTCACTGCAACCTCTGCCTCCCGGGTTCAAGTGATTCTCCTGCCTCAGCCTCCCAAGTAGCTGGGATTACAGGTGCCCACCACCATGCCCAGCTAATTTTTATATTTTTAGTAGAGACGGGGTTTCACCATGTTGGTCAGGCTAGTCTCGAACTCCTGGCTTCAAGTGATCCACCTGCCTCAGCCTCCCAAAGTGCTGGGATTCCAGGTGTGAAAATGCAGTTAGTGTTAATGTCATTACTGTTGCGATGGGAAGCATGCCGAGGGTCAGGCAGCAGCCATGCCCTGCCCACTTACCTACGTTTCTGCTCTCCTCATGGTCCCCCCAATACCAAGTTTCATAGTGCCAAGGCCCACTGCTACTGTTATGAGTGGAAATGGGTCCCCTCCAAATTCATATGTTGACATACTAACTCCCAGCACCTCCAAATGTTACCATTTTTGGCAATAGGGTCTTTAAAAAGATAAGGTAAACCGAGGCCACTGAGGTGGGCCCTAATCCAGCATGACTGGTGTCCTTATAAGAAGAGGATATGTGGACAGAGACATGTGCAGAGGGAGGACCATGGGAGGACACAGGGAGAAGACAGCCAAGTCACCAACCCTGCCTACACCTTGATCTCAGACTCCCAACCTCCAAAACTGTGAGAGAAGGAATTTCTGTTATTTAAGACCCCCAGTCTGTGGTGTTTTGATAGAGTAGCCCTAGGAAAAGGATACTGTTATATGACCCATCGTAGGTTCTGGAAAGCATTTGTTCTGTAGGACGTCAACAGGGCTTGTGTGAAAACAGGGTTCTGCAGTCAAAGGAGTCTGAAAACAACCGGGTCGAGCATAGCTTACCAGGTTTTCTTTAGTGGAAGCCTCCTCACAGCCATGACTGTGCTCATGGGTGTTTTGAATCCCTAGGAGGGGAGAGATTTCCCAACCTTTCTTGAACATGGAATCCTCATCATTGCAAAGCATGGGCTTTGTGTTCTGCAGAACAGGCCTTCCAACATGCTGGAAGCCGAGACCAGCTGGGGTGGGGAGGAGGCACGGGGGCGGGGTAAGACCCAGGGCCCTCTGCCTGTGCTGGCGAGTCCCTCCATCTCCCTTATCAGACAAGCAGCAGGGCCAGCCAGGAGTGCCACATTTTATGGCTCTATCATGTGTGAGATCTTGCCCATTAGGGAGAAGCTGTCAACATAAAACATAGATTTCAAGATACGCTTTCTACTCCAGGATTATGAATAACCCCTTCGATCATTAGAACCAGAGCATTTTTTAAAAATCCAATTTGTTTCCCACTTCAGAACCCATTTAGTTTGCTTCTTGCCCTCCCTCTGGGTTAGGGAGGGAGGGCTGGAGGCTGGAGCCTTCCAGAATCCTGGCTCTGGAAACCTTGCACCCCCAGAAATTGTGCAGGTTTTTCATCTGAAACCTTGATTTTCCTAGGAATCATCTGTTATCCATTTCCTATAACCCAGCTGTGTATTTCTGTTGGAAGGTATTCCCTTTATAATCAGACAGAGCTGCAGGGAGCCCTGTGGAGTGGGCAGCATCCCCCAGAGGGCCAAGGGGAGACATTCCAGACAGTCTTCCAGCAGAGAAGTTTGGGAAGATGCTGATTTCATCTGTCCAGTCCTAAAGCAATGCACTAATCCAAAATTAAACAAAAACAAACATATTCACCAGGCAAAGGAGTGTGAAAAATCCCCATTTCTGTCTCTCTCTCCTCATCAGCAGTGGAAACCGGGGCTTCCTAGAAGAAACGATGCACTCCCCACCTCCCTCTGTTTGTGCTGCAGTGAAAACTGACACGAGAGATTCATTGGAACATGTGCCCTCGTTCCACTCTCATCAGCCCACCGCGGGGACAGGAGCTGTTCATCTTTTTGGCTCTGCTCGCAGCCTCCAGAACACTTATGAGGGGCACCTTGTGGGCGCCGTGGTCGGATGAAGCCCCTGGGGCTCTTCCAGAGGCTGGCACTCTCCGCAGTTGTCGCTCACATACCTGCTCAGGCCAGGCCAGGCCAGAGTGGACAATGTCTTCCCAGCAGGCCAGACCAGTCTCCCAGGAGGCTGAGGCTGCTGTATCACTCACCAAACCCTCTCATCTGCTGGCCTGACCCTGTGCTATGCTGGAAATAGCACTCGAGCCAGACGCCCTCCCTGACTTGGACAAGGGCAGTGCTCTGGAAGGAGAGGGCACAGAAGCAGCTGTTTACAGAACCTCCGAGGGTTGCAATGGGGCAATGGGGTGTGCAGGAGAGTGACCAGGAGCCCGGGGCAGCTGGTGACCCACCCCTCCAGGCATTCGTGAGGTGTCAGAAGAGGGGGCCCCTTGAACGGGGCCTGCAGAGATGGCTAAGAGTCCATCAGGCAGATGAAATGATTTGCTTTCCTCACACTTACCAAGCTTAGAAATGACCTCCTTCATGCATGTGAATGACTTTATTCATGTATATGACTCACCTTCCTCATGCATGTGATGATCTTATTGTATGTGACTCACTTTCATGCACGTGATGACCTTATCCATGTATGTGACTCACCTTCATGCATGTGACGACCTTATTCATGTAGGTGATTCACCTTCTTCATGCATGTGATGACCCTATCCATGTATGTGATTCACCTTCATGCATGTGATGACCTTATTCACGTATGTGATTTGCCTTCTTCATGCATGTGATTACCTTATACATGTATATGACTCACCTTCTTCATGTATGTGATGACCTTATTCACATATGTGACTCGCCTTCTTCATGCATGTGATGACCTTATTCACATATGTGACTTGCCTTCTTCATGCGTGTGATGACCTTATTCACATATGTGACTCGCCTTCATGCATGTGACGACCTTATCCATGTACATGACTCACCTTCTTCATGCATGTGATGACCTTATCCATGTATGTGACTCACCTTCTTCATGCATGTGACGACTTTATCTATGAATGTGACTCATTGTTTGTCTTCCCATCCCCCTAAAACATAAACTCAATGAGAGCAAGGCCTTTGTCTACTTCTTTTTAATCAGCATATCCCCAGTGCCTAGCTCAGTACACCATAAGTACTCAAAACTACGTGCTGAATCGTTGGGAATGAAGGCCAAGGGGGAGTCAGGGTGGGAAGGACCCTGACAGAGGGTGACAGGTGCCTGCCCCATCCCACCGATCTTAACAGGAATCACCCCCTGACTTCCCCTCCGACAGGTCCCAGGACGGCCTCACCAAGAGGTGCATGGCCATGACCCATCCACCTTCATAACTCCCAGATGCACCGAGTTGCCATGGAGAAGGCCCAGATGAGGTCCCTGGGCTGCACCTGCTTGCCAGCAGGTACAGAGCAGCGGGTGGGGGCCGCTGGCTGGCCCTGCCACGCACCCCTCAGGCTCCTGCTTCTGCCTCCCCGAGCCTCAGTCCTTTTAGCTCTCATTTGTAAGTGGGCCTCAACCCAAGCGCAAGATTCAGTGGGAATCCGGCCGGGTTCCCAGACGCTTAATTGGAGCTGGGCTCTTCATTACCTGCACACCTGTTCCCCAACACCATATGGTCTGAGGTAAATAGACTATAATTGTTTATCCAGAGTCTGTTCTGCCGTGAGTGAGTGAGTGCAGGGCCGCCTCCGCCGCCACCTCCACCTCCCCCGCCATCACCCCTGCCACTGATCCCTCACCGGGCTGCTGAAGGACGAAGCCCCACACAAGGTTAAAGAGTTTACAGCTGTCCCGGCAGAGCCACCTTCCACGTCTGGGGCCCATCTTGGAGCAGCTTCTCCTCCAGCTCCAAGGAAAAGTCCCTGCCCAGCTATGCAACTGCTGGGAGCTTGGCAGCCGCGTCTCCCTTCCACTGTGGCTGAGCAGCCGGGCCCCTCGCTAGCCCTGGGATCATTTATCTCTTTCCCTGTGGAGGCTGGAGGACGTCTGAGAAGGGCCTGGGCTTTGGAGCCTGGAAGGCATGGGCCTCACCTGCATCTCCGCGCGGCCACTTTCCAATTTAGTGGCCTCAGGTGAGTTTCTTCACATCTTAGGCTTTGGCCGCTGCGTCTACCAAAAATCAGGGCATGATTTTTTCTGCATCACGTGGTCGTTCATAACAGAAGGCGTTAATGTTCACGGGGTACGTCCTGTTGGGTCAGCATGCTGCGGTGTGCTTTAGAGAAAGGACCTCTTGGAGGAAAGCGCTTTGATGGTAAACACTTTACAGAGGAACAAAGTCAGGCTTAGGCGGGTGAACCCACTTGCCCAGTGCTACCCAGCCAGAAACTGGGGGAGCTGGAATTCTAACCCAGTTCTGTCAATTTTGGAAGCTGATCTCCTGACCACCATCCTATATTTACCTGATGAGATCATGCATCAGAGGGGCCTGGCCTGGTGCCTGGCATATCGAAGAAAATCAATAAGTGCCCATTCTTTTCTCTCTGCCCTTCCTTCAGTGAACAGATGCCCCCGCCACCGCCACTCAGGCTTCTGGGAGGCATCCAGAGCTCTGGGCTGCCAGTGTGCCCTACCCCAAGATACAGTATAAATAGAGCACAGCCCGGTCCCCTCCCCAGTCCCCTTGCCTTTGTTCCTGGCCAGCCCTACCAGGAAGAAGTGGCCCTTTCCCACCATGCAGCCGATCCCCAGATAGTCCTGGACCGCCACGCAGCCAGGCAGAAAAAGGAGGAAGGCAGGACGGCAGGCAACGCCCCCACAGAGCTGAGCTCTCAGCCTCGGAAGGAGTCAGATGAGTTGATCTTAAGAAACAGCAAGGGCCCCTGAGCATTCTGGGGGCTCTGGCTGAAAGCATGACCCCATGCAGGAGGCAGAGTGCTGGGCACCTTGGGGGGAACCAGAGCCACATGAGAGCCTGGACACTCGGGGCACCTGGGACCTCTCTTCAGGGGCACGGGAGAAGGCTGCTCTTCACCATCTCGCCACCTGAGTTTTTCCCTTTCCTGCCCAGAGCTCCTCCGCCTGCCCAGAGCTGCTCCAGGAGGATGGATGGCTTCCCCAAGCCCAAGAGAACAGATGCTGTGTCCTCTTAATCTGCACAGAATTGGTCTTTAATATGATGAAGGGCTTCTAGACCTTTCAGCTCTGACGGATCCCCTATGTAGCAGAGTCACTGGCTCTTACCAGAGCCTACCTGGGCAGGCAGACACCCTCAGGTGGGCTCAGAGACGGTCTCACCCCCAGCCAGTCGGCAGCAGCTTCCCCAGCCCAGAGAAAGGATGAGACCCAAGTCCTATCCTTCAAGACACTGTCATCCCCCTGGATAGACAGACACCAAGTTCCCACTACACACACACTCATCGGTCCACAAAGAGGAGCTCCACACGTGAAGCACGTGGCCACAAGGAAGCCAGAAAACCACGGGGAGCAGAAACAAGCAATGCTTGTGGGATAATTGGGGAAGTCTTCCTGCAGGAGGTGCCCCCAGGGGCCTTGAGAGCTCTGATCCCCATCAGTTACCTGCTGGCTCTGTGGAAGGTAGAGAATCAGGCAGGAACAAGAATTGCAACCAAGAAAAAATATATATGAAAAAAATAGGAAAAGCTTTTCCTAGCAAGTTTTCCATCTGCCTACGGGGAGACCCTTTGAAGAAGAGCCTGGGGCCCGAGCAGCAGCAGCAGCCACCTCTCCCATCTCCGGGGAGGGGAAGAAGTTTTAAAAGATACTTAAGCTGCTGTATAAATTGGCCCCTCAGGGGATGCCATGCAGATCTGCCTTGGCCTGATGAGCATGGGGATATCTGCAAGCCCAGGCATCAGGCAGGGCTGCTGGAGTGGTCAGCAGGGTGCCCCCTGCCCTGGGCATGGGAAAGATGCAGTGTCCTGGAAACAAGAGTCCAACTCCCTGGGAATGTGAGCCTCTGAGGAAATCTCTGTAACTCAAAGACTTGGAGGGCCGGGCACGGTGGCTCACGCCTGTAATCTCAACAGGTGTGGGGCCAAGGTGGGCGGATCACGAGGTCAGGAGTTCGAGACCAGCCTGGCCAATATGGTGAAACCCCATCTCTACTAAAAATACACAAATTAGCCAGGCGTGGCGGCATGCACCTGTAATCTCAGCTACTCGGGAGGCTGAGGCAGAAGAATCACTTGAACCTGGGAAGTGGAAGTTGCAGTGAGCTGAAATTGTGCCATTGCACTCCAGGCTGGGTGACAGAGCGAGACTCCATCTCAAAAAAAAAAAACAAAAAAAAAACAAAGACTTGGAAACTGGACTCAGGTGTTCTGGTCAGGGTCCTGGTTGGGGGCTGGAGCCCTGCATGAAAGGGAAGAGGAAGGAATGTGTCCTGGACTCCTGTTCTATGGCTGGACACGGGACCAGGCACTTTATAGACACTCTCTCATTTAACCTTCGAAGACCTTCCTGCTAGGTATCATTGCTACTCCCATTTCACAGATGAGAAAACTAAGGGCCAGAGAGATGAAGTCACTTGTCCAAGGTCACAAAGCCAGAAGGGGCCAGAGGCGGCATTTGAACCCAAGCCACACACTGTGCCTCTCTTTGAACGTTCCACTTCAGTTAGGGAAGGTGGAGGAGCTGGAGACAGTCCCCAGACCTCTGCAAACTGTCCTGGACTTTGTGGCACAGCCTTGGGCCCTGAGATGCAAGGGACACACAGAGCGGGCAGGGTTTGAGATGAGGGAGAAGGACTGTTCTCCTGGGCTCGTTCCCTTATCAGAACACCTGTGTCCAGCTTCAAAGCCACGGCTGTCACTGCCAGGGCCCCACCCACACCTCCTGGGCACCCAGCAGTCAGCACATGGCACAGACATCTAGGACTCACCTGAGGGCTTCTCTCAGCCCAGGTAGGGGCTGAGCTCAAGGGGCTGGGGAGTGAATGTCCTTGGAAGCAGCCTCGGCCAATGTCAGATGGACTCAGAGGATGAAACCTCCAGGTGCCTAAGTTCCCCAGTGGAATTTGGCCCCACTGCCCATGGCAGTAACCTGCTCAATAGCACAGCATCCTGTATTCACTTCTTCCTGTCCCCATCTCCTTCCCCACTCCCCTACTAGTACTTCCCAAGATCACCTCCCAAAGAAATAAATGCATGCAACCCCTTGTCTTGGGTCTGCTTCGGGGGGAACCCAAGCTAAGCCCTCCCCTGTGCATCCTTCCTGCACCCATCCCTGTGCCTCCCGTCCACCTGACCCCCATGCATCAGGAGAATGAAGGTAGGTTTTCTCCTTGAGGAAACATAACTAATAACAAGATCACAAGCAACCCAAAGACACAGACATCAAATATTACACACCCGGAGTGAGATCCGTATCTCTCTATCTGGAGCGCCGTGCTTTAGAGTGATAGCGCGGCCGCCGACCCTCTCATTGATGAAGTATGTTATAAGTGCTAAGTAATAATAATACTGTAAAATGCCTCAGTGCTCAAGCATGAGCTCTGGGCTCCAGATAAAATGCCAGACAGATAGATTAGCAGGCGGAGGAAACGCTCCAAAAGCCATCTCCCCACAGCTCCCTGGGCCTAATAGACGGGTCCAATCAGCCCACTTCAATTACTACTTGGGGACTATTAGCCAAGAGGCTGATTAAATCCCCTGCTCAAGCACCTGTGCTGTGCAGAGCTGGTGACAGCAGGACAGCAGGACGTGAGAACGAGGAGAATGAGATGGTGTGCGCTTTCCTTCCCTGGGATAGGGGATTGTGCAAGTCGTCTGGGCAGATCTGGGCTAGTCCTGCTGCAGTTCCCCATCTGTCCTTACTGAGCCATGTCCGAAGCCCAGGCCTCCATCCCCCAGCACTGGCTGGGCCCGGAGCAGGGCTGGCCATCCTCTGCTGTCCTCCTTGGCTGACTCCTCTCCACTTTCCATCAAGAGAAAATGGAGAGGCTGAATGAGGCCATGGAGAACCGGAAGGACAGCTGATTTGCTTGTCCTCGGGTGATAATTTGGGGGAAGGAGGTGGTTTTGCCGCAGTGGAGAGCCATCAGAACCAAACCCAGGTGGAGGGGAGCACCAGGCAGTGAGGCCTATCTCAGAGTGAAAGGCAGGAAGAGGGAACGATGGCCAAAGCATTAGACAAGGGCCCTTGAGGACTGTGGGCCCCAGAGGCTAGAACTTGAGTAGGGGCCATGAGAAATGCAGAGAAGGAGAGGTTCCAACTCCCAGACACTGCCTTCCACAGGGGCTGGGGGGCAGGTGAGAGCACCCCAGGAGCCACAGGTGGGTGACTGTCAGCCTCAATCTCCACTAGCCCCCAGACACCTGCTCCCTGAGCCCCATCTGTTCCAAGGTATGAAAGTTCAGAGTGACAGCTGTCGCTGCAGTGGGAGGGGCAAGGCCTTCCCCAGTGGAAATGTATCATGTGTGTCCTGCTGAGCCAGGGAATCTTTTTTCATACAGGGCCTTTGACCTTCAGAAAAGTATTTGAATCAAGGAGTGCGGGAGGAGGAAGAGGACGAAGAGAGAAAGGGGGGAGGGAAGGAAGAGGGGGAGGGGAAGGAGAAAGCAAAGAAGGGAAGGAGGAGGAAGAGGAGCGGGAGGAAGGGGGGAGGGAAAGAAAGAGGAAGAGAGAAGAGGAGGAGGGGGAGGAAGGAGAGCGTGGGAGAAGGGAGAGGAAGCAGAAACAATTTACGCTGAATTTTATATTTGAGAGAGAACGCAAGGAAGCGTTTGATTTTTTCCTAGTCCATCTGAGAACAAAACAGTGTGAATGTTGCTGAACATGTGTTTTTTAAAAATGAAAAACAGAGAATGTAAAATCGTATCCAGGCCTCCCAACAAGTAATATCTAATGCTCACAACTGGGTCTGCCGATCCGAAGGGACAGGGCTGTGTGAGGGAGGAGGTGGGGAAGGGGGTACCTTTGACAACAGGCTAGGAAACCTCTGGGTCCCAGAGACCATGAAGCCGGAGGAACTCGCCCCTCCTTGTTGAAGAAGAACATATAAATGCTCCACATATGGAAACTCAACTTGTAAACTCTCATTACTCATGAGCCGGAGGTGAGCAGATGGGAAATGAAACGGCACCAGCAGCAAGCCGGGGAGCCCAAATGTGAGCGTGAACCGGCGCGGGGAGGCCGAGCCTGGGAGGGGCAGCCAAGGGCGGGAGGAGGCGGAGGTGGGGCCGCGGAGCAGGAGCAGGAGCGGCCCATGGGGGCTGTAACCGGAGGGGCCTGGGATATGGGAAAGACACCAGCAGGGAGGGCCGCTCACCTGCAGGTGGGCACAGCGGGAAACATGAGTGAGAGGCTCTTTCTTCCTTTTCATTCCAGAGGGTCTAAGAGAGAGGAGAAGAGGTGCCTGTGGATGGCAGAACAGACCCCGCCTGGGCCAGGTCTGGGCTCTGCTGCCACAACCCAAGTACATCCCATAACATTCCAAATTCCTCCGTAACCCTCTTTCAGGTTTTCATTCTAACAAAGGAGACGCCAGACTGGGGTCCTGCTCCGTGGAAACAGGTCTCTGCTCTGCCTGGGGGCCCCTCTCTGCTTTCTCCCGTGTTCCTTGCTCTTCTCCCATATTCCTTGGACTTCCACCCAAGCTTCAGAAGCCTGCCTGGTCACCTCAGTGGGATATGCGGCTTGGCGCATGAATCCGTCTGCTAGGGCCGTCATGACAAAGTGCCGCAGGCTGGGAGGCTTAAACAACAGAAATTTGTTCTCTCGCAGTTCTGGAAGCTGGAAGTCCGAGATCAAGGTGTCGGCAGGGTTGGTTTCTTCTGAGCCTCTCTTCTCCTTGGCTTGGAGGTGGCTGTCTTCTCTGTGTGTCTTCACATGGTCTTCCCTTTGTGTTTGTCTGTGTCCAAATCTCTCCTCCTTAGAAGGACACCAGCCATACTGGATGAGGATCCACCATCATTTTAGCTTGATCTTTTTTTTTTTTTTTTTTTTTTTTTTGAGACGGAGTCTTGCTCTGTCGCCAGGCTGGAGCGCGGTGGTGTGATCTCGGCTCACTGCAACCTCTGCCTCCCAGGTTCAAGCGATTCTCCTGCCTCAGCCTCCCGAGTAGCTGGGAGACATGCACGGCCACGCCCAGCTAATTTTTGTATTTTTAGTAGAGACGGACGGGGTTTCACCGTGTTAGCCAATATGGTCTCGATCTCTTGACCTTGTGATCTGCCCACCTCGGCCTCCCAAAGTGCTGGGATTACAGGCGTGAGCCACTGCGCCCTGCCTTGATCGCTTCTTTGAAGACCCCCCCATCTCCAAATGCAGTCGCTTTCTGAGGTGCTGGGGTTGGGTGTCCACATCTGGATTTGAGGGGGTTGCAGTGCAGCCCATGGCAACACCCAGCAGAGGAGATGCATAACAAGGGCAGGGTGGGGAAGGTAAGAGGCAGAGGTTTGGGAGGCTGAGGTGGGAGGATCACTTGAGGTCAGGAGTTCGAGACCAGCCTGTCCAACATGGTGAAAACCTGTCTCTACTAAAAATGCAAAAAAAAAAAAAAAAAAAAAAAAAAAAAAAATTAGCCAGGCAGGGTGGCGGGCACCTATAATCCCAGTTACTTCTTCCAAAAAAAAAAAGAAAGAAAGAAAGAAAGAAAAGAAGAGAAAAAGAAAAAGGAGGCAGGGGACAACTGCACAAACAGACCCCTTTCTTAAGCCCCCAAGTGATGGTGCTAATGGTCACCAGGGCAGAAAGTGGGCAGCCCCTCATTCAGGCAGACCTCAATTTACAACTCATGTGGCTTCTGTTTCTCCTTCTCCTCCTGCTTGGGCAAGGCCTGCTGTGTTCTGCCACCCTAAGTCTCAGGCAGCAAGTGGGACAGAGGTCTGAGAGGGAGGGGACCCGGCTGTTGTCGTCAACAACCCCCTTCCACCTTCTCCCGTCCTCAGGGCTCAGTGGGGAGCAGGGAGAGGGCAAGACCTTCATCAGCTTAAGTGACAATGATTGTCGGGGAGACTTGAGGCCAAGCCACTGAAGGTGAAGGGAAGAGGAAGGGAGAAAAGGCCAGGGATACTTGGTAAAGCTCAGAAGAAGGGAAACCGAGTCCATCTCTGCCACATCCCGGCTGTGGAGTGCTACACATGCCTTCTGGTGTTTCAAACCCTCATCACCGCCATGAATGAGGACGGCATCATCAGTGGCTCCATTTTCAGAAGAGCAAACAGAGGCCCAGAAGGGTCTGGTGACTTTCTAACACCACGACCGGCAGGTGGAGGACGTGGAGTTTGAACCTAGGTTTGTCCGACTGGCCAGCTCCCTTTCTGCTGCGTTTCCTGCCCTGCACTGCCAGGCTGTGCCTGTGTGTTAGGTCCCCAAGCTGGAGGGTGAGCCCCCGAGGTTACCAGATGTCAATATCAGGCAGATCGGCAGTCCAGGACCTCAGGGAAGGTTTAGAGGACGGCACAAACCAGAAGTCAGAAGTGAGCCCAAAGTCAGGAAACCGGGGATGACTGAATGCTGGGAAGAACAGGTGGTCTCCCAAATCTAAGAGGAAAGGCTAATTTGGTCAAAGCCCCAAACATGGGAGCCCTGAGGTGTGCTCTCAAAACGCATCTGTGTAGGTCTTGCCCTAACCCCACGCAGTTGCAGGCTCCCTGGGCCAGGAAGTGAAGGTCAAAACTATGCTTGCAGCATGATCCGAGTCCAAATGAGGGGGACACAGAAGTGAGTCCTTAATGTCTCAAGTTCCCTCTATTAAGGAAGACAGTCTCCTTGAGGGATCAGCCAGGTCACAGCAGACAGCAAGAAGCAGTTGAAGATGCAAACTCTGGTCACCCAGCGCTGACCTGGCCCAGCCATTGCTCTTGGGAGCAACACACTGTTGGGTAACCAGGAAGGAAGTTCTTAACAAGAGCTGGGGTGGAGCTGTAGTAGAAGGGGATCACACGTCTCCTCCGGAATGGCTTTTCAGCACTAATAACTGGGTGGGGATGCAAGGTCAATGAGTGAGCTCTCTCTCTCCAGCCCATCTATGTCCAGGATAATGGTGATGACAATAAGACCAGTGCCGGGCTTCCTGGGTTTACTGTATGACCTTGGCCGAGGGACTTAACTTACCTATGACTTAGTTTTCTCATCTGTAAAACGTGATAAACATAGCACCCACCTCACTGATGAGCCAACCCAGGCAAACATCTCCCAGCCTGCCTGGCCCACAGTGAGCACCTCTGAGCGTTAGTTGTCAGTGCGTGCAGCGGACAGATGTTGTCCCGCCCTCCCAGCAGCTGGTAGAAGGTTCCTCTTAGAGTGAGAGAACTGCCTTGCTTTTGAAAACTCTTTGATATGGTAAGGCCCCTGGTGAAAAAAGCTAGGACTTCAGAACCCGATGGGGGATTAACTGCTCTGTAAAAGACAAGGGAGGAGTGTGTTGGTTGCACTGGAAGGGGAGGAAGGACAGAGCCAGGGTCAGGAGGGTGGGGAAGCCAGGGGGTGCAGAAGGCTGGGAGGTTGCCCAGGGATTGTGGAAGGCTGGGAGGTTGCCCCCACCCTGCACCCCTCAAGTCTCACTAAACTCACAAAATTCTCCAGGCCAGTGGATGGTTCTGGGGAAAGGGTGAAAGGCTGTGTCTTGTATCTGTGTCTGCCCAAGTAAGGTCCCCGGTGGCCTCAGGCATGACGCTGAGGTTTGAAGCAAGGTTTCCTAAATCTCCAAGGGGTGAGGGATTCTATATTCACCACTGGGCTTCAGCTGGATCAGCTAGAGGCCAAAAAAAGTGAGCCACACAACAGAACCAGCTTCCCATGGACACGTCAGAGGGGGAAACCAGCATCTCAATAAAACCAAATCAGCTCCAACCTGAGGTCTCTGCCTGCTGGCTGCAACACAGCCCTCAGCTACCACCCTGTGTAAGTTTTGTCGCATTTCAAACAGCAAAGACAGTTGGATGTCAGAGACAGTTTGAGTCTCCGACTTTTGTGGAATTCCCAGTGCGAGAGCCTGCGGGCTCAGGGAAAATTTCCCCAGTGGCAGTGCTTTGCTCCCAACATGCGCCTCGCCTCCCAGCCTCCCCGCTATTGAATCCAGCATGATTGTCTCTGGGGCCCATAATGGAATTTTATCAGGGATTCCTATAACTGGATTGCTTATTTGCAGCCTTCCGCCGGCGGCAGCTCCAGATAAAGAATGCAGAGTATGTGCTTCGGTGTCACAAACTGTGCCTGGCCACCATCCATCATCCTGTCAAGACATCACTCCAGACAGCCCGGCTTCAAGCAGAACCAGGTTGGGGATTTTCCTCCCAAGAATAACAAACAGCAGCTAAGTCAGGTTAGGAGCCTCTGCTTCTCCCCCATCCCTTCATTACAGATGAATGAATTTTGGGTTTCCCCACATTGTCCAGCTAGTCCTCCTCCATTTCCTCAGGGCGTGGAGCAGCAAAAGTCACCAACCCTCATCCAGTTCGAGAAGCCTCTAAATGTCACAGTAAGTTTATGCAACCCTTGGCAGGTAGGATATGGAGATTGGAATAGCAAAAATTCTTTGCAAGTAGAGAGCATGTATAAAATTCATTCACGTACCTTATCCTGTTGATCTTTAGGGCCACCCTATAAGACAGGGATTGTATTCCCTAGTTGCCAGTTGAGCTGAATGAGACTCAGAGAAGTTAAGTGAGTTCTCCAAGGTCACATAGAGTCAGGGGAAGTTGGGGTCTGCTCCCAGTTCTTTTGACTCTAAATCATGCACTCCTGGTACTCCTTATGTTGCAGCTATTCTTTCTTCCCCATACTCCTCCTCTCCTCAAACTGTGTCTCTCTGTTGCTATCTGTCTTTCCATACCTAGTCCCGAGCATACAGTGAAGGTCTGACCATCTCAGAAGCTGCATGGAGGGAGGGTCTGGCCATCTCAGAAGCTTCATGGAGGGAGGGGCTGGCCATCTCTGTAGCTGCATAGAGGGAGAGGCTGGCCATCTCAGAAGTTCCATGGAGAGAGGGGCTGGGCATGTCACTGGCTGCATGGAGGGAGGGGCTGGCCATCTCAGAAGTTCCATGGAGAGAGGGGCTTGGCATGTCACTGGCTGCATGGAGGGAGGGGCTGGCCATCTCAGAAGCTGCATGGAGGGAAGGGCTGGCCATCTCAGAAGCTGCATGGAGTCGGGGTCTGGCCATCTCAGTGGCTGCATGGATTGGGGGACTGGCCATCTCTGTAGCTGCCCTTGATTGTCTCCAGAGAGGCACTGACTGATCATCGGCGAGTCTGCCTTCCCCTCCTCTGAATCATAACCAACCAGGATCAGCGAGGCTGGAGCTATGAGGGGGTTGCTTAGAGTGATCTAGTTCTCCTCTTTGATTGGATAGATCCAGGAGCCAGCTGAGGCCAGCACAATTCTCTCCCTAGTGAATGTGACAATAGGCCTGGGTCCTGATTCCCCACATCCTACTGCCTAACATGATGCACCCATCATCTCCAACCAAGAGACAGGGATCAGAGACTCAACATGTTAGCAAACTACAACTCACCCACATGCAAGCCAGCTGTCCAATGGGAATTCTCCTGATTGAGTGATGGGGTGGACTAAGGTTTCACACTTGCTTCCTCCAGTGATGCAGAGCACCATTTCCAAACCCAAATAGTCCTCTGGCTCCCAAAATGAGGGAGAAGACAGGAGGGGAAGGAGGAGCTAAGCTGCACCCATTATCAGTGAGCACAGGTGCAGGAGAGAGGGGGTGCCAGACACATCTCCACCTCCATCCCTGGATCTGTGATTGACAGGCGCTCATGTAATTCATAGAGGCCAAAGGGGATGAGGTAGGCAGAATAACAGCCCCCTAAAGATACCCATGTTCTAATCCCTAGAACGTGTGAATGTTAACCTTATATGGCAAGAAAAGGATTTTATAGATGTGATTAAGTTTAAGTTCTAAAAATGGAGAGGTTATCCCGGATTATCTGAGTGGGTCCGATCCGCAATCACGAGACGGAGGCAGAGGCAGATGATCGACCCCAGACAGGAGAGGAGAATGCAGCAGGGCCCGCAGAGGCAGAGGCTGGAATGGAGCAGCCCCAAGCCAAAGCATGCTGGCCACCACCAGAAGCCAGAGTACGTGAGGCACAGACCCTTCCCTGGAGCCTCCAGGGAAGCACAGCCCTGCTGACACCTTGATTTGGGCCCATTGAGACTTATATTAGACCTTTGGCCTCTAGAACTATGACAGAATACATTTCTGGTTTTTACACACTTTGTGTGTAAGACTGTGTTACCGCAGTTGCAGGAAACTCACACCAGGGACTAGAGCAGCACTGGTGGTGACCGCTGGTGCTGGCAGATCTGTCCAAGTGGACCAGGCCCTGGTTCCACAAGTGAGGCCCTCAGGCAGAGGGCAGGTCTGCACACCTGGAAGGGAGGTGGTGATTAGGTAATGAACAGTTCTTCCATTCCTGTCCCAATTGAACATGGTGGTCCCCTCTCTCCTATTCACCCTCGTCCAGCCTCCTCCCCACCAACCCCATCTGCCTCCCGAAAGGGCACTTACCTTCACCTTGCTGCTGCTCTGATGTATTTGTTTTTGCACTGCTATAAATAAATACCTGAGCCTGGGTAATTTATAAAGACAAGAGGTTGAATTGGCTCATGGTCCTGCAGGCTGTACAGGAAGCATTGCGGCATCTGCTTCTGGGGAGGCCTGAGGGAGCTTTTACTCATGGTGGAAGGCAAAGTGGGAGCAGGCGTCTTACATGGCAGGTGCAGGACCCAGAGAGAGAACAGGGAAGTGCCACACACTTTTAAACAACCAGATCTCACTAGAACTCACTCACTGTCTCAAGAACAGCACCGAGGGGGATGGTGTTAATCCACTCATGAGAATCCACCCCCATCATTCAGTCACCTCCCACAAGGCCCCACCTCCAGCACTGGGGATTACATTTCAACCTGAGATTTGGGTGGGGACACCGATTCAAACCACATCACCCGATATTTACCCATAGGTCTCAGGGCTTCTGCCCTCTCCCCAGGGTGTCAATATAGGCTAAGTCTATGGTCTGTCCAGGAACCCAAGCCTGAAGCAGGGGGCCTGACTGTACATTGTGAAGTCTGACATGGGTGGTGAGTGTCCGCCTCACTCCCTGCCACCTCCCTGCATCGGAGGTGAGTGGAGCCAACTCACCTTCTTCTTCCTCAAGGCCTCACTGAGACCCAGGACCAGCCCCAGGGTCTTGTGAACTCTCCCTTCTTTCCTGCCTGTCCCCACCTGCCACACACACACACACACACACACACACACACACACAGAGTCAAAGGTTAAGAGGCACTTTTTTCTTTCTTTCTTTCTTTTTGTGATGGAGTATTGCTCCATCACAAAAGAGATCTTGGCTGCAGGCTGATCTCGGCTCACTGCAAACTGTGCCTCCTGGGTTCAAGTGATTATCCTGTCTCAGCCTCCTGAGTAGCTGGGATTACAGGTAAGCTCCACCACAGCCAGGTAATTTTTGTGTTTTTAGTAGAGATAGGGTTTCACCATATTGGCCAGGCTGGTCTCGAACTCCTGACCTCAGGTAATCCACCCGCCTCAGCCTCCCAAAGTGCTGGGATTACAGGCATGAGCCACTGTGCCTGGCCAAGAGGCACTTGTTAAAGACCACATCCTTACAGGGGGAGAGGGTGCCTGGAGGGGGGATGCTACAGGGTGAGGAGGTGGTGGGCAGAGCTGTTCACCTGAAAATGGCACACACATGGCCCGGGGGTAAAAGTGGTGAGTAAGGGGGGGCAGGGCAGGGCAGGAGGGCATCACGGGACTCAGCTTGAAGGTGAAGAGTGAGGGAATAGGAAGAGAAGGAGGGCCAGGGCCACAGGAGCGGAGTTCAACATAGAAGCCAGCCTCCTGGATCAGGTGCCTGCGTAGTGACCCCTCCCGAAGGAGGAAAAGGTGGTCTGCAGAGGAGATGAGCAGGTAGAAACCAGGCAGCCTTTGGAGGTGCCTGGCAACAGGGAGCAACAGTGGAGTTCATGCGAAGTGGCTGGGCAGCTGAAACACGGTCCAGAGAAGCCCATTAATCATTCATTCATTCATTCATCCAGGAAAACACTCACTGGGCTCTGACTGCATTGGGCTAGGCTCTGGAGATACAGAGATCGGTGAGAAACAGTCCGTGATTTCCAGACATTTGAGCCAGGCAGAGAGATGGCAGTGCTACCAGTTCTGCTGTGGGAGGCTGGCCAGGTTCAGTGGGTACCAACTCCACGTGAATAGCTCTGTCTTCTCCTTCCTCTGCCTGTTGCACCCACCCCTCCAGGCACCTGCTCTACCTGAGGAGACATGGTTTTGAAGAAGTTCCACTTAACCTTTGAGTGTGTG
This sequence comes from Pan troglodytes, assembly GCF_028858775.2. Classification (NCBI taxonomy): domain Eukaryota; kingdom Metazoa; phylum Chordata; class Mammalia; order Primates; family Hominidae; genus Pan; species Pan troglodytes. The sequence continues at coordinate 86,716,744 of NC_072417.2, read as the reverse complement.
GCGAGTGGGGATGGATGGGCATCCAGTCTCCTGGGGGTGGTAGGAGAGCACTTTCTCCTCATAGTGACCCTAAACCTGCATCTTGAAATGTAATTCAAACTGAATATGCAAGCAAGAGGTGGGGGCCGTGCAGGCAGATGGTGTCCCAGGACCAGGCACAGAGGCCTGAATGCAGCTGCTCCCTGTGTGGCTGGAGCAGCAGGTGGAAGGGCCATTGGCTGCGCTGGATGCAGAAGGATGCTGTCCCAAGAGGTCTGGACATTCTCTCAGGGGCAACGCTTTTCAGGTGGAGCAAGCTTCTTTTTGTGTTTTATAAAAGTAGGAAAGATGCATGGGTGAGGGGAGGGGTGGGAACAGAGCAGAGGGAGGGAGGGAGATCACCTGGAGGCTGTTGTCACAGACCATGCATCCCATAAGGGGGTGACATCACCCCCAAAGTGGCAAAATTGGTTCTTGGAGCGTGCCAGAAATCTTACCTTTATGTTTAAAGGCATAAAAATACACACAGCATAGAAACAGACACACAGTCTATCTGTGGCATTGCAATTTCATAGGGGCAGGTGATTAGGAAAAGACTTCTTGACAGGGAATAATGAAAAGAAGATTGGCCGACACTGACCTATGCTGTGCAGGTAGGGGCCACCCCCGCAAGTCAGAGGGGAGATGAGGGATAGGAGGGTGTGGCCAAGGAGTGTCAAGAATGACTGGAGTAGAGGATGAGAAATGGAGAAAGGAGAATCTGCATAAGCCCCACGCTTCTTGGGTCTGGGTGACTGGGCTGGGGGAAGGAGGGGGGATGCAATTTACCAAAAGAAAGCTTGTTAGGGGGTGAGCTAAGGGTGTACCAGGATGAGTGGCGACCCTCTAAAATGCATGACCACCTGGAACCTCTTTATTTGGAAATAGGTCTTCCAGCTCTAATTAATTAAGATGAGGTTATACTGGATTATGGTGGACCCCAAATCTAGGGTCTCAAAGGCTGATGTCCTTAAAAGGCCGTGTGAAAACACAGAATGACACACAGGGAAGAAGTCCTTGTGAAGACAGAGGCAGAGGCGGAGGCGATGCAGCCACAAGCCAAGGAATGCCAAGGATTGCCTGGAGCCCCAGGAGCAAGGAGGGATCCTCTTGCGGAGCCTTCAGAGGGAGCACTGCCCTGCAACATCTCGATTTTGGATTTCCAGCCTCTAGAACTGTGAAAGAATAAATCCCTTGTTTTAAGTCTCCCAGTTTGTGGTACTTTGCAATGGCAACTGCAAACAGCAGGTTCTGTTTGGGTCCCTTGGTTTGGAGGTTCCTGTGGAATGTGCAGCTTGACAGATCCAATAGAGACCTGCAGTTTAAGGAAGCAGTGATGGGTGGAGACACTGATTGCCACCAGCGTGCAAGCAGCATTGGGAAGAAGGAACTTGGCTGAGATGATTCAGGGTGAAAGTGGAGTGTGAGAAAGGCAGGGAGATCAGGACCAACCCCAAGGAAATACCATTCAAGGACAAGCATGAAAGATGCCCCCTTAAAAGGAGACACCAATGAATGAATAAATGGGGAAACAGAGAGAATAGTGTCCCAGGACCCATGGAAGGAGAGAATAAAAACCAGCAAAAACACTCTGCAGTCCCAGGACCGGCCTCACTCAGTGCTGGGATCCTTGGGAAGTTGCTGCAAGGAGTATAAAGCCGTGGCATCCATGCCCAAGGATATCACAAGGGGGCACGAAGCCAAGACATAAACAAGCAAATTTTAAATCACCCTCAAAGAGTTAACTATCAGCATAAGGCTACAGGAGAAAAAAAAAAAGATGTCTCAAGGCAGCACAGTGGATGATTAATTAACGAACAAATTGCACAGGCTAAAATTATATAAGAGTTCAGAGGACAGAGAAAGCGCTTAGGGCTTCAATTGTCGGGGATGGATTTGCTGAGAGGTAAGATTGGACCTGAGTTTTGAAGAAGGAGGATATAACTTGTACAGGAAGACATGTGAGGAAGAGCTGGTTGGGAACTGCCAGGCTGGGAGAGGAGAAAAAAAAAAAAAGACAATAACTCAGGGTGCATTTGGGCAGAGGGGAGACAGGGAAACTGGTGCAAGGAGTGGGTGCTCAGGGGTGAGGCTTGGAGGTCATGGTACAAAGAGGCCTTTCTACCTCAACTAGAAAGTTGATGCTGGGCGCAATGGCTCACGCCTGTAATCCCAGCACTTTGGGAGGCCGAGGCGGGCGGATCATGAGGTCAGGAGATCGAGACCATCCTGACTAACATGGTGAAACCCAGTCTCTACTAAGAATACAGAAAATTAGTCAGGCATGGTGGCAGGCGCCTGTAGTCCCAGCGACTGGGGAGGCTGAGGCAGCAGAATGGCGTGAACCCGGGAGGCGAAGCTTGCAGTGAGCCAAGATTGTGCCACTGCACTCCAGCCTGGGCGGCAGAAAGAGACTCTGTCTCAAAAAAAAAAAAAAAAAAAAAAAAAGAAGGGTTACCTGAGGGTTTGCAGGTGAGACCAACAGTTCCAGATAGGTCCTTCCCTGGTTTGGGACAAATAGAAGATTTTAAACAGGGAAGTGATATATCCAAAGCAGTATACTAAAGTGAATCTGCTGGTAGGGTGAATTAAAGAGGTGTAGAGGGAAAGAAGAAAAGTGATTGGTTGGGGAGGTCATGAACAGTGAGCAGATGAGAGTGCTGGTGGCAGGAATGGAAAAGAAGCCAGCGGATGAGAAAGAAGTTTCTGGAGAAGAATGGATGGACAGGAAGACTCGAGGTATGAGACAGAGGAGCAGAGAGGGACCAGGGGGACTTTGCCTGCCAGCTGTAGTGCTCAGACTCTGGGCTGGGGAGCCCCAAAACCACCCCACACCTACCCACACAGGAGTACTTTGTCTGTTTGCTTTTATTTTACTTTATTTTGTTTTACTTTATATTTTGTTTTTGCCCTGGTGTGGGACCAGCAGGGCTTGAACCCCAGAGCTCTACTCAGTAGCAGCATCTGAGATGGTGTGGGGAGCTCCGACTCCTCACGCGGCCTCGTGAACTAGGTGACACCCAACTCTACCCCTCCATGTGACCCTCAATGGAACTGCCTCCTGCACAGCCTGCAGGGCACGAGCTGTCTGCTCCTTATCTCCCACAGCGCCTTCTGCAATAAACAGACCAAAGTGGGAACTAGAAGAGAGAAATTCATTCTCGTTTCCTCTCCCCAATTCAGAGCTGTATCTTGCCCACAGGCCTATTTTGCAATCTCTCCTCTGGCACGTTTTAATATTTATAGCTGCGTGGACAGAATGTGGAGTGTGAGGGCTTGTCAGCGTCAGGAGCAGAGACTTAGGAGAGCTGTCACCCACCTGAGGCCCCAGAGATCTTCAGGAGCTGTCCCCAGGGCCATCACTGGGCAGCCCCACCTGAGAGGGCCGTGGTGGTCATCTGGTCACTCCCTGTCCCCACCCAAGTTTCACCTTCATGTCATTGTTCTCTTCCACGTCCTGCATTGCCACCAACCCAACCCCAATTACCCTACTGCTTGTGAGGACCAATTTTCCTTCCTTCATTAAAATATTCTTCATTGGTTTATTAGTTTTCTATTGCTGCATAAAAAATTACCCTGTAACATATTAGCTTATAACAACCCACAGTTATTATCTCACAGTTTTTTGGGGTCAGTAACCCAGACATGGCTTAACTGGGTCCTCTGGCCAGGGTTTCTCACAAGGCTGGAATCAAGGTGTGAACTGAGGCTGAGATCTCATCTGAAGGCTCAACTGGAGCCAATCCACTTCCAACCTCGTTCTGTGGTTGTTGGCTGGATTCCATTCCTTATGGGTTGTTGGACTCAGGACTTTTATTTCCTTACTGGCTGGTGGTCAGAAGCCACCCTCAATTCCTTGCCACATGGGCCTCTCCAACATGGCAACTTACTTCATCAAAGAGTGTATCTTGATCAGGCAAGAAGGAGAAGGAGAGACAGAGTACCTGAAAAAGAGACTATAATGCAGTCTTTTAAAGCCTAATCTCCTAGCACTGTTGCTGTATTCAGTTCATTAGAAGCAACTCAGTGGGTCTGGCTCACACTGGAGGAGAGAGGATGACACAAGCACATGAATCTCAGGAGGGTGCTTCTTTGGAGGCCATATCAGAAGCTGCCTTCCACAGTGGGTATCTACATGTCTAGCTCTTGCTGCTTCACAGTAGAAGTGATGGAGTTCTCTAGGATCCCACAGTGGAGTGACAAGAGAGATAAGTAAACCACAATTGTGTACTGAGTGTATATGTTACGGTACAGCAGGCCACAAAGAATGTGGGCATCATTGACTATATTCTATGGGAATGCACAGGATGGTTCCTAACCGAAACATGCAGGGAAGGCTTCCTGGAGGAAGTGATGGGCAGGGACTTCCTCTGTCCTAGGACCTGCCATAACCCTGATAACTCCATGAATATGGCAATAACCTGGGGCTGCCTTCATAGGAACTGCTTCTGGATTGGGGAACCTGAAGGGCCAATTAGAGATGACTACAGAAATCCTAGACAGGAAGAAGTGAGAACAGAGAAACAGAGGGAGGGAAGAGAAAAGAATGGCCTCTTCAGTGACCTACAAACATCTTGCAAATGCTATGGGATATGGTGAAGAGATGGAAATTTTAGAGCACACCCTTCATGCAGTGTATTAGCCAGGGTAGACCAGCTGCTATAACAAACATCTCCCAAATTTACTATGGTTTAACACTATACAGGTTTAATTTCTTGCAGTAATAGCCTAAAGTGAGCTAGCTGGGATGTTCCACTCCTCCCAGTCTTTTGGGGACAAGGCACCTCCTTTCTAGTATCTCGGTAGTCTTCTAGGGCTGGAGAGTCCTCCACTGCATCAACTGCATCTGGGTGGGCTACCAGAGAAGGCAGAGAGAGCCTTTTAGGGCCCAGCCCTGGAAATTGCAGCAACCCTTCTGCCCAGATTCCATGGGTCAGAGTTCAGTCTCCTGGACCCACCTAACTGGGGGAGGGTAGGGAGGCACAGAAATGCAGACCAAAGAGGAAGAGACCAGGCATATTTGTGAACCATTCCCTGGCTTCTGCCCCATGCAGGTGTCATATAATAGACGAATGGTCAGGGATGGAGCTGGGCCCTTCCCAGCCTAGGTCCTCCTTCCCCCTGCTGCCCACCCCTTCTGCCCCCACCATGAAATGTTCTTTCCCAGTGCCTCCCCCAGATCTCTCTGGCCACCTTCCCCCAAGTCTATAGGCAAATTCTTGGGTTCCTGAATGGCCCTCTCTCATGTGATGTCTTCTTGAGCACCTCTTACTCGCCTCATGAAATCTTCTTTGCAGGCAAAGAGTTTGTCTCACTGTCCCACAAGCAGAATACATCAAACACTGGTCTTGAAGTGCAAAACCCAACTTCAAGTCTAGCCACTGCACTTTTCTTTAGACTTCTAGGTCTTGGTTTATTAAATGGGTGATAGGAAGGGGACGGGGAGATTTGAGCTAAGTGATCTCTAACATCCTTCCAGTGCGTCTCACATGAACTAACTCAAGCCTTGATTTTCACCAGATGTTCTCACTCATGCAGCTGTTTTCTGGGGCTGCAGTGCCCTTCCCCACCCAAATCACACACTTTTGAGTTTCCACACATCTGTCACTTGCCCATCCACCACCTACACCCCCATGCCCCTGCCACCAAAGAGAGAAGCCGCCATTCAGGGAAAGCTGGGGTTGGGTCATTCTCTGCACATGACTACACTCTCAGACACTAAACCAACACTGCTCAATAGAATTTTCTGTGATAAGGGAATTGTTCAGTAATCAGTGCTGCCCAATATACCAGCCACAAACCACGTGTGACTACTGAGCACTTGAAATGCGACTTGTGTGACCGAAGCACTGAAATGTGTCACTGTGCTTCATCTCCATTACTATACATTTAACCTTAATAGCCACGCATGGCCCATGGCTGCCATATTGGGCAGCACAGTGCTAGAAATGAAGTCTAGAGCTTCGCCCGCTGACTTGTGTCAGAGGCTCTTTCTCTTAGTTGTTGGAACTCCAGTAGAAGCTCAGTATGATGGGGGTAACTGAAACCTTCCCTGGGGTTGATAACTAACACTGTGCTTCTCAAGCATTTCAGTGCATGTAAGTCATCTTATTAAAAAATACAAAAAGAATTAGCCAGATGTGATGGTGCACACCTGTAATCCCAGCTACTCAGGATGCTGAGGCAGGAGAATCCCTTGAACCCAAGAATTGGAGGTTGTGGTGAGCTGAGATTGCACCACTGTACTCCAGCCTGGGTGACAGAGTGATACATCTCAAAAAAAAATTAAATTAAGAAAAGAAAAAGGCAGACTCTGGCCAGGCCTGATGGCTGGCGCCTGTAATCCCAGAACTTTGGGAAGCTGAGGATGGAGGATCGCTTGAGGCCAGGAGTTTGACACCAGCCTGGGCAACATGGTGAGACCCTGTCTCTACTAAAAATCCAAAAAATTAGCTGGGCATGGTGGCATGCACCTGTAGTCTCAGCTACTCAGGAGGCTGAGGCAGGAGAATCGCTTGAGCCCAGGACGCGGACGTTGCAGTGAGCCGAGATCACGCTGCTGCACTCCAGCCTAGGCGACAGAGCCAGACCCTATCTCATAACAATTTTTTGAAAAAGCAGGTATCTGATACCCTAAATCTGGGGTCGGTCTGAGGTTCTGCATTTCCTACAGGGTTTCCAGGTGGTGACAGTGCTGCTGGCCCATGGACCCCACTTTCAGCAGCAGGGCACTGCAGTGTCCCTTCCTTCCCCAGCAGGCAAACAGTCCAACTTCCTTCCACCCGGCTCCTTCATGCCATTGGCTCACGCCTCCATCTTCTGCATTATTCCATATATCCCTTTGAAGGAAGAGATGCCTGAACCCTCAGCTCCCACTCCCCCGGAGCCCTTAGACCAGGCTGAAATCATGGGAGAAGGGCCTCACGGGTCCCGCCCTCAGCTGCACTTAGACGCACAGCACCAGCTGGGACGTTTAATAACCATTAGAGCAGCCTCACCTGCTCAGCACTGGCCCACTGGCCCCAGAGGACCTCTGACTTGCTTGCTCTCCAGGCTGTGGGAAAGAACATCCACAGGAGAGCTCTAGAGCCTTCCACTGGAAAGGTCTATTCAGAGCTGCACAGTACCTGGCTGTAGGCTCTGGAAAGCACTGGTTCAGCCATGAGATTGAGCCCAAAAGGCTGATATACGAGTCCCAGATCTCTTTTCCTGCAACACATAAAGCAGCCTTCTCAGCAGGTTATACACACCAACTTATCTCACCCTCATCACATGGTGTGAAAAGTGCTTCTATCAGCTCCTCTTACAAATGGGAAAACTGAGGCATGAGGCGGTTGAGCAAGTGATCTGAAGGTCACACAGCTTGTAAGTGGCAGAGCCCAGAATCCAACCCAGGCAGCCAACGCAGCCCACTTACCTGCTGCGAGTGCTGACCCGCCCTGCCTTACCTGTTAAAACGGAGATCCCAATGGTGTCAGCCTCACTTGCTGCCCAGGGAGACTGAGATGTGGAAAGCCTTGTGTCCACCGCACTAGAGAAATATTGGCTATTGTGGATGGGGTTCGGGAAGGTCTGTGGGTGGTGTTTCCAGGGAGCAAGTGCGCCCTTTCTCCTCCACACACACCCAGGTGTACACACACCTCCATGACGCACACCTGACGCCCTCCTGGGAACAGGGCCTGTCAGGCTCATTATGGCTGCACCCTGGTGCTTGGTGCTAAGTTCTCCCTGTCTCTGAAGGGAGCCTGCAGTACTCACTGATCCACATACACATACCTTCCTCCCTCCCTCCCTCCCTCCCTCTCTTCTCTGGACACACCTCCATTCAAGAACTTTCGGGCTGATCCAGGTTGATACTGTCCCTGTTAATGGGCAGTGATGGTTCCTTGGGCCACCCAGCCTTCACTCCTGTTCCTGAGCTTTAGGACGCATCATCCTCCCCATGTCCCCTGTGAACCTGACCCCACTCCTGACTCCCAGAGCACAGGACTGGTCCATGGATGCCCATGTGACTCAGTCAGGCACAAACTTGGCTTTTATTGGTTGAGGAAGAGAAGCTCGCTCTTTCTCCCAGGGCCGAAGCTGTGGGCCACCATCTTGCCCCAATTGCCTGAGCAGGGACCAATGCAGAAAGAAGCAGAGCTGAGAAATCCAGAGACCAAATCTCGATCTCACCATCACGCCCCGGGTTCGGCCAGACATGGGTATTTCAGTAAAGGGAACCAATGAGAGACATGACTGCCGACATGGGTATTTCAGTAAAGGGAACCAATGAGAGACATGTCTGCTGACATGGGTACTTCAGTAAAGGGAACCAATGAGAGACATGCCTGCTGACATGGATATTTTAGTAAAGGGAACCAATGAGAGGCATGCCCGCCCTTTTTGTCTTCATGAAGCCATTTCGAGGTACATCTTCTCTCACTTCTGGCCAGTAGATCTGACACAGCCCTTTGCCTCCTTGACCCTCTATGAGCTCCCCTCCCAACCCCACACACCACCCTGTCCCACAGCTGGACTCTTACAGGGAGGCAGGCCGGCTCTGCTCCAGCCTGAGAGGCCCAGGTTTGTCACAGTTCAGCGGGCACCAAGAAGGGGGTGCCTGCTGCCCTTCTGCTGCCATCTGGCAGCAGCCGGGCTTGGCCACCCACCACCAGGAGCTAATTCTGCAGTTCTCAAAGAGAGAGAGCAAGGACGGTGCCCCTGGCATGGCTGCTCATAGCCCAGTCTACCCTCCACATGCCTTGCCTTGGCCTGGGGTACCCTGGCAGAGAGCCATGACCCCAGAACACAGTGCACTTAGCAGGCTAGGTCTTGCCCCTGTCCAGGACCTTAATGAAGACAGAGCTGCCATATTGATGGGGTACTGGGACATCTACTCCAGACCCTCAGACTACAAGTCAATAGCCTGCAGCTTTCTCTGCTTATGTTGTCAGGAGCACAAATAAATGTGCAAAGCTGTCATATGTTCCAACACCCATCCTGCATCCCCAAGGCCTGGATGATGATTCACAGCCCTGGATGGTGAAGGGTGCATGGGACACCACCCTCACAGCAGCTTCCTTAGCCTCATCAGGGCTAAAACCCACTTTTTCCGGGAGCTGGCCTAGCTTAGCCCAACTCTGCCCAAGTGTGTCAGATTCAGGGACAGTCCAGCATAGGGCCTCCAAAAGAGACAGCAGCCTTTTAATCCCAGTTTGTCACTTACCAGCAGTGGGACCTTATTAATGGGCTTCCCTGGTCATCAGCATCCTCTTCTGTAAGACGGGGCCCCAGTGCACCTGCCCAAGCACAAGACAAACCAAAGTGATGGGTGAAATTATTGAGCCACCACAAGGTTGAGGGAGATGATGGTTGTTATCAATATGATTATATGATTATCAGACATCATCATCTGCAATTGCTGTCACTGGGTAGGGCCTCCAGGGTCTCTGCCTCCCGCAGTATGCACAGACCCTTCATCACAGATGTGCATATGCACACGCACACACATACACTCCAAGTTACATCAGCATTCATTCCCAGTTTGCCTAAAGCAGATTTTTCACCTGAAAATTCAGGATTCCTTGCCAGGTCCCTCTTTCTGGCCTGGCATGCAGGGACCCTGCCCTTTTTCTGCTGTCAGAGACACATGTCTGCAAAGCCAAGCTAGTTTAGGTAAGGAAATTTGTTGTAAATTGGAATCCTAATGCATTCCAAATAGAGGTGATTTTTGCATTATTGGCTGTGTAGATAGAACTGTGCCACCGCCTCCCTCCATGGGGTCGGGAAGGGCAGGAGTACAGCTATTGTTCTGTGTTGGATGCTGGGTTTGAGTCCATCGCAGAATCACAGTCTGGAATCTCAGAGCCGAGAGGCAGCTTTAAGGTCATTGCATCCCTAGCAGCTCTCACAGAGGCTGCTCCAGGCAGCCTGATTCCCCTAGGCCGTGGCTCCTGAAGGCCTGGCCCAGGGCTCTTCATGCAATTTTCCAGGTTCCTTGGACTGTATCTGTTTGGTCCTGAGAGTCTCCTGCCTAGTTCTTTCAACAGGGATGCTCACAGCAGGACTCCACAGCCAGTGCTGTGTGTGCCCTCTGTCCCATGCCCCACAGCGCCTGCAGCAGCTAGATCTGGGTCTCGTCCATCCATGGTGACATCGGCCAAGACCAGAGCTGGAACATCCTTCCCCTCCCAGCAAGCCTGAGTGTCCAGAAAGCCCCTTTCCCTCAGGGATCTTTAGCTGGGCTCTAAGATCTCAGAAGTCTCTCCCATGTGTGACTATCTGAATTTTGTCAACACCCTCATAGCTGCAAAAAATCCCAAAGTGGGCACAGCAGGGAAGAAGCTATTGGAAGGAAGCATGTCCTGGGACCTGCCCCAGAAGGGAGGTGGGGATTGCTGGACAGGCCAGCTCCACGCCCTCTCCAGCCTCCCTCTCCTAGCACTGCTGAGCAGGACGTTGATTTTAAGAGAAGGACGTTGATTTTAAGAGCTACCCATTCCAGTGGCAATTAAAAGGCTCTGGCAGCGGCACGGGGCTTGTGCTGAGAGCTGGGAAGAGGCTTAATTAATTGCTCTAGTCCCTGGGAGCCTCATCAGCTCAGCCAGGAGCTCCATCGCTCTGTATTCTCACACCTGATAGAGCCTTGGCAGGTGAAGCCAGAGGGGACACAGGGCTGAGGAAGAGACTGAACCCTAGGCAGGAGAAGGATCTGCTTTTGCTCAGTGCCCCATAGCACACCCACCAAATCACACCAACCCCTACACACACATCCGGCACACACAGATGCACCTTCCCATACAAAACTAGAGGGCCTGTGGGCATGGGGATCCTATATTCCTGTTTGCCTGGGACACCTCTCATTTTACCTGTTATTGTGATGTAATCATTAATAGTACCTTTCCTAGTTTAGAGGATAATTTACCTGATCACCTACTTGAGGGGAGCTTAGGAGAGTGAGAGGGATAGGAGCAGATTGGAGAGATGCTACCGAGGATGGAGACATCGGTCCTATTTGCTTTGTTCTCTGTCAAGATCCTGTATCCTGGACAGAGGCCCCCTGGGAGTGGCTACTGAAGATTGCTATATCCTCCTCAACTCAGATGAGGATTCCCCATGTCAAATTCAGGAACACGAATCACGTGATACTCTGCTTCAAAACCTCACAGTATGGCAAAAACCCTTAGCTTTTAGGCAGGGTGAATGATTGTATCTGCTATTATAAATCACAAAGACCTTTCTTATCAAGGTATCTGCATATCTGCTGCATGGTTATTGGTGTCAGGGAATCAGTTTTAAACTGTAAGTCCCCAGGGAAGATGTGGAAAGCATGTTGCATCTTGGGTGTCAGCTCTGGATCTCGGCATTCGTGGCTGCCTGCTGGATTGGAGTATGAAGAAGGATTCTGAGGCTGTGTCCCAGTTGAACACAGGAATATCATGAATTACATCTGCTTGGGCCATGGGAGATGAATTGGTGAAATCCTTGACTGGTATCTGTCAGTCTCGTCCCAGAGGGTATCAGAAGTCTCAGGGTGTCTCTCGCTGCAGAGCCTTGGCCTAGTGCCATGCTTGAATGAACATTTGGGAATGACCCTGGGAACATTCTGCATTGCCTACAGGGCTCTCCCTCCAACTGCAGTACAGTCTCACTGCAAAGAGGGCACAGTGTTGGCTGCCTGTCATTGGGAAGAAAATTGGACAAGTCTGGGACCAAGAGATAGCTTGGGTGGGCAAGATACCTTCTCAGAATAGCATCAGCCCTTGAAGAAATGGTCTGCCCCTGCCTGGTACCAGGCACAGCTGTGATACATCCAGAAAGATACTTGGACATCCTGCCCCTCTCTGTCCTGTCTTCCTCCATCAGACCTCAGCCTCCAGCTTCTCAGGCAGGAAAGCAGGGAGGCTGCCTCTCCCTCTTACTCTCAGAACCTTACCGTGGCCTCCTTATTAGAAGAATTCCACCCTTAAGGAATGCCTAATGTAAATGATGAGTGAATGGGTGCGGCAAACCAACATGGCCCATGTATACCTATGTAACAAACCTGCATGTTGTGCACACGTACCCTAGAACTTAAAGTATAATAATAATAATAAAAAGAATTCCACCCTTAGACAGAGAGGCAGCAATGCAGAAGCTTTCTTGGCTCCACAGTCAGAGCTGCCACTTCTGTGGCAGGTGTTTCTTTGAGGTCTGTTTGGTCTCTTCAGTCACAACCACCCACCTCAGACAGGATGTTGTGTGTTCTAGGGTATCAGAGGAAGTATTTGCAAACAGGCCCATCTGTTCAAATGAGAACCAGGCTTCTCTCCCAAGCCTCACAAGGTCGCAAAGCCTGCGGTGTCAGAAGCTCTGCCGAATCCTTTATCATGTGTCTTTCCAGCCAGCGGCTGATGAGAGATCGTGTGTGAGAGATCATGTTGATTTGAAATTCAGCTGGTCCAGAAGGGGCCGGTCCTCCCTGTTGGCCATTTCAGGTCAGCTCCATAAAGGATGCAGAGGATGGGTTTTCATGATGGAAACACACGGCTGATATTTGCAAAGCTAGTTCATCCAGGAACTTGAGTACAGGGTGAGTTTTTGGGGAGTGGGTGAGGTACAGGTGGCGATTAAGTCACTGTGGTGTGACTCCCATGTTGTCACAAAAAGATTGACCTTCCTGGCTGGGCACAGTGGTTCACGCCTGTAATCCCAGCACTTTGGGAGGCCAAGTGGGGTAGATCACGAGGTCAGGAGATCAAGACCAGCCTGGCCAACATGGTGAAACTCCGTCTCTACTAAAAATACAAAAAATTAGCCGGGCGGGGTGGCGGGCACCTGTATTCCCAGCTACTCGGGAGGCTAAGGCAGGAGAGTCGCTTGAACCTGAGAAGCGGAGGTTGCAGTGAGCCGAGATCACGTCACTGCACTCCAGCCTGGGCAACAGAGTGAGACTCTGTCTCAAAAAAAAAATAAAAATAATTAAAAAAAATAAAAAAGGCCAGGCGCGGTGGCTCACGCCTGTAATCCTAGCACTTTGGGAGGCTGAGGTGGGCAGATCATGAGATCAGGAGTTTGAGACCAGCCTGACCAACATGGTGAAACCCCATCTCTACTAAAAATACAAAAAATTAGCCAGGTGTGGTGGTGCATGCCTGTAATCCCAGCTACTCAGGAGGCCGAGGCAGGAGAATCACTTGAACCCAGGAGGCGAAGATTGCAGTGAGCCAAGATCATGCCATTGCACTCCAGCCTGGGCAATAGAGCAAGACTCTGTCTCAAAAAAAAAAAAAAAAAAAAAAATTGACCTTCCTGATTCTATGACTGAACCTTGGCTGATGTCATGATTACCCAGAAAACAATCCCACTGGCTGAATTATGAAGTTAAAGAATCCGAACCCCAGAAGTTCCACTTCACCAGTGACAACAGCCAATGAATGAACCATGTCCACAAACCACGCTGAGGCTAAGCCTCCGGACCGACTGCTCCACTTTTCCCTTAGATTTTGTCTCAGTGTAGTCCTATATGATGTCAAAATAGCTACCTAGGTTCAGCCCAAATCTCTGACTCTGGAATATGGAGGTTTAAATGGCTTAAAATGTTCCTGTATGGAGGCAGAAGAAAGAGACAGAGGAACCCTTCCCTTCAGCAACTGTGGGGTTGCTTCTTATAAAGGGCCGATTTTGTGCACTTTTTCTGAATTTGAGGCACGTTCAAAGCTGATTCCAAGTAAAACTATTGAGCAGTTCCACTTTTAATGTGTTTGTCCCACAGGTTCTTGGTACCTGTTTGAACTGCCCTAAAAACAATCCCTAAACCCATAGACCTTTGCTGTCACTGGTCTTAGTTCAGGTTCACCCAAAAGCAGGTCCTGGGAGGAGGATCCAGTGCACCTTTAGGAGATACAAGACCACAGTCAGGGAGGCGGGAGGGGACACAGGGAGGACAGGCAGCAGGGGAGGAGGAGGAGGAGCAGGGGATCAAGCCAGCACCCACGCTGGCAGCTGGAGCTTAGTCCTCTGGGGTCCTCTGGTGACCTGTAGAACAGATGCCTCCAAGTCCTCCCTGCTGAGGGCAAGGTAGCTGGGGTATTTATACACCCAATCCCCTCAGCCACCAGCTGAGTGGGCTGCTCTGGGGGAGGGTATTCATTTCCCCTGTTCTGACAAAGCAAACTTTTACAGCTTTAGAAAAAGCCCTCAGGCAAAGAGATGCAGACACTGGCAGGTGGAGTCAACAGGAGACCATGGAAGCCACCAGGCCCCGTCTAGCGCAAGCCACAGCACACTCTAGCTCAGAGCCCAAGGTGACCTTCCTGTCCAGTGCACAGGAGACAGGAGATTCAGCACCAGCCCTGGGCCTCAAGGCCTGCAGTGGCTGTTGTCTCGGGGCCCAGGGCTGGTGTCAACCATACCAGCAGGTGGCTACAGCGGGTGACAGCCACATCGCTGCCTTCTTCCTCCTTGTGTGCCCTGTCCTATCCTAGAAGGTGGAAGCCTCAGGACACACTTACAGGAGCCTCTTTGCTCGGTCCCAACGCCTCTACCCTTTCCTGCTGCCACCTGGACCACAGAAGGCACGGCCAGGCCTGGGGCAATAATATGCTCCTAGAAACATCTTGGAAGTCCTTAAATCCATGACCAAAACACAAGTGCCCTACGGCTGGAGACAATCAAGAGTGATTACAAAAGGGCCACTGTGTCCTTTTCTTTCTGGCAGCAGCTGTTCCTGTCATGTGGTCTGAAGAAGTCCAGATGTGTTTGTGCAGGGTGCGGAGCCAGGCCCTCCCAGGAGCAGGGATGAAAGAGCGGCGGCCGGAGCAGCTGGTACACAAAAGAGGCTGGTGTAAACCAGACCCGGGGCGGGAGGCCTCGCAAGCCGCTGAGTGGGCTGGGATGTTTCTATGGACAAGGACCCGGCGCCGCGCACAGCACGGCAAAGAGGCAGCAGCATCCACAGGCCTCGGGGCCCAGGGCTGGTGCTGAATTGCCTGACTCCCACGCCCAGGGTGGGAAGGTCACCTTGGGCTCTGAGCGGCAGTGTGCTGTGGTTTGCGCTAGGCGGGGAACCCTGCAAGAACAGGCATTTTCTCCCAGCAGCAACTGGGCTTGAGCAAAAAGGCTTGTGCAAAAAGCCTGGCTGCTGCATTTGCAGCGCAGAGGTCAGTGCAAATGGTGCATCAGCCGAGGAAGAAAGGCCGATGCAGGGGTCACAAAAAGACAGGGCACATCACAGCACTGGTCAGGAACTGTGAGGCGGGGGAGGCGGGGGGGCACGTGAGAGTCCCCTGGGACAACCGTTAAGTGCTACAGTTATGGGACAGAAGTGGCTTCCCCCAAACCTGTTTCTCTCCCAGGCTTCTCTGCCTCAGTAAACAGCAACTCACTCCCCAGTTCTCAAGCTGGAAACCCTCGAATCATCCTCCACTCCTCTCTGTCTCCCACACCCCTCGCTCTAAAAGCTCTACTTTCAAAATGCATCTACAGTCCGGTCACCTCCAGCCACTTCCTCTGTTGCCACCACAGTCCAAGCTGCCGTCGTCTCTGCCTGTGTATAAACATGGACTTGCCCTCCGTCCTCTCTCAGCTGTTCTCTGACTGAAGTCTCTTCCTTGCACTCCTCTGCACTTGACCCTATGCACTTGACCTATGCACGTGCGCCTTTGACGATGATCTCTTTCTCTTTCTCCCCAGTGGAATATGGACTTTGCCTCTTTGGCTCTTCTGCTTGCCCAGTGCTTTGAACAGTGCCTGGCACAAGGTGAGTATTTGTTGAATTCATTCCAGCTGAAGACTCCAGACCCCGCAGGTGTCACTCTGCTATAGGTTTGTCTTGTCCCCTTGCTCAAGGGTCCTGAAGCAACTCCTAATATTTACCCCACAGGGGGAATGAGAAAGAAGCAGTCTTATCCTAGAATGCTGGAAGAAATACTCAACAATGATAAGCAATATGGGGGTAGGAACACTGGCACTGCACCATCTCTGTCTAATCCTCAGGGGGTCTAGCCTACACCATTGTACTATCTCTGTCTAATCCTCAGGGGGTCTAGCCTGTGCCACTGCACTATCTCTGTCTAATCCTCAGGTGGTCTAGCTTATGCCACTGCACTATCTCTGTCTAATCCTCAGGTTGTCTAGCCTATGCCACTGCACTAGCTCTGTCTAATCCTCAGGTGGTCTAGCCTATGCCACTGCACTATCTCTGTCTAATCCTCAGGTGGTCTAGCTTATGCCACTGCACTATCTCTGTCTAATCCTCAGGTTGTCTAGCCTATGCCACTGCACTAGCTCTGTCTAATCCTCAGGTGGTCTAGCCTATGCCACTGCACTATCTCTGTCTAATCCTCAGGTGGTCTAGCTTATGCCACTGCACTATCTCTGTCTAATCCTCTGGGGGTCTAGCCTAGTGCAGCTACTCCAGACACTTGTTGAGATGAACTGAGTGAACAGCCTCCCTTCCTGGTAGCCCAGGCTGGCTTCTCCCTCCTGCCTAGGGGTTTATCCTCTGTGTTCTCTTAGCTCCCTGAACGTTTTTCTAAATTAATGCATGTGACACTGTCTTAAGTATGACTCCTCTGATGCTAGCAGTGAGACTTTATTCTTGGTATCCCTGAGTCCGCCTGGTATTACTAAGTCCGTATTCTGACACATGACAGCTGCTCAATAATGTCAAATGGTGAATGAATGAATGAGTGAGTGAGTGAAAAAGTAAAAGCAAGATGGTGAACCCTAAACCAAAGTTAGCTGAAACCTCCTATAACCAGCAGGGACAACTACCACCCAAAGATGGTAGGATTAGATGATCCATCGGAAAGACAATCCCTGCCCAGGCTAATGGGAGAGGCAGATGCCCACATAAGAGATGCATGTGGATACGTCCAACAGCCACATCACAACACATGCATAGCTGTAGGCAGCAGCTCAGAACCAGCAGGTGACAGGCAGGCCAGAGCCATCCAGTAAGGCTTCCTGAGCCCTGGCAGGTCCAATCCAGGCAGAGCCCTAACTCTGCTCAATTGCAATCTGTGTTTATGGGCCCATAATCAAATGGAAACTGAAAGTTTCTCATGAGAATCATCTGTCAAAATTGCGTGGTGTCCAGGCCCAGCGCTGGGAGGCTGGGTTATAAATTCTAAGCTCCGCTCCAGCTCTGCTCCATCTCTAGGGACTCATGGGTCATTTTTCAACCCAGCCTCAATCCGAGGAGCTCGATCTTCGATCAAACACTATGTCTAACAGGCTGGGTATTTGGGATACTGATTGTCCCCTGTGGGATCGGTCGGGGGAGGGGGGCGGTGGGAAAAGTGATCATGGGAGGAGAGTCCATGAGCCAAGCTCACCTCTCCTACAAGCTGAGCTGCTTGCATAGCCACCTGCATCCTGGACCCCACCTGGCAGCTGCCCTTCCCTGAGCAGACACCTCCAGGCTCCCACCACAGCCCGTGGCAACTACAGAACACTGGGCCAAAGGACCTGTAACAGAACCACCTCTTTTAAAAACCTGGTTTTCCTAATTACAAAGGAGCTCAATGTAGTAAAAGTGGAAAACCAAAAAGCACAAGAAAAAGAAAAATTGCTCATAATTCTCTACCCTGGAGGAAACCTCTTTAACATTTTTGCTGCAGAGATTTCTAGCCTTCTTTCCCTCTCCTCCCAGTCCTTTTTCTTTATAAACACACGTACCATTGTACATACTATTTTCTAGCCTGCTTTCCCTATCATTCATGCCCCCCTCCCCTGATACTAGTCCATTATGACCATTCTGCCACGTCACTATCTTTCTTACAGCACGGTTTTTAATAGCCACATTCATTTTCTTGGTCAGTCCCTTTTATTGAATAATTAGTTGGTTTCCGTTTCTCCAATAGCATAGAAGATTCTGAGAAGAACATATTGTACATAGATCTTTGTACAAATCGGAGTCTTTCCTTAAGATAAATTCGTAGGAGTAAAATTGTGCAGGCGGTCAAAGAATCTGTACACTTTAAAAAGTCATTTGATACTTTCTACACTGTCTCTCACTGTGTTTTCATGTCTTTAGAAATAGCCAACTATGAGCCAGGCGTGGTGGCTCACGCCTGTAATCCTAGCATTTTGGGAGGCCAAGGTGGTCGGATCACTTGAGGTCAGGAGTTTGAGACCAGCCTGGACAACATGGTGAAGCCCCGTCTCTACTAAAAATACAAAAAAAATAGGGCCGGGCGCAGTGGCTCTTGCCTGTAATCCCAGCACTTTGGGAAGCTGAGGTGGGTGGATCACTTAAGGCCAGGAGTTCAAGACCAGCCTGGCCAAATAGTGAAACTCTGTCTCAAAAGAAAAGAAAAGAAAAGAAAAGAAATAGCCAACTATTGGGGGGATAATCTTAACTGGTAACCACCTTTGAGTAATAGCAGAGTAAGGAAATTTCGTATCTGCCACTAACAGGGCCAGACGGTTCCTCTCTCTGCTTCCACTGGTTCATAGTTCCGCTTCCCCAGAGTCACAGTTCATCTCCTCTGGCTACAGCTCTGGAGACATGGTATGGTTTAGAGTAGAGGTTCCTCTTAGAAAATCAACTCTGAGCCCCCAAACTCCTTCTGACAGTGTTGGGTCTTTAGAATTTATTTAAAAGGTAACACGGTACCTGCTCTTGGTTTGTGAAGACTTTCACCTGAACACAGTTACTTAATTGGGTGACCTGGGGTGGGGAGTAGTCTGATGGAGTATGAAGGTAGGGAAGACGAGTCAGCTGGCTTAGCGGGGGAAGAACAGCAACGTAACAGCAATTAGAAGGGTTAAGAAGAGCAATTAGATGAGAAAGGTTTTGAATTGCCTGGGACCAGAGGGAATGGAGAAATGTCTTTTCCGTTGCTGAGCTCTGTGAAAGCTTGCATGCACACGTGGGCAATGAAAGCTTAGAGTCAACCCGGGTGGCCCATTTAAATGCACCTAAAAAGTCACGAGGCGCAGGGAGGCAGAACAAGGCCCATTGCTATTTATCATCCATTCCTTGTACGAACTCACAGAGACAACCTCTGAGCCTCCCACGCAGAATGTTCCCTTGAAGAAAACACATCAGGGCACCCAGGGGCAGGGTCAACCTTTGGGAAAATTGTAAATAGAGACAAAATTGTCTTTGGGGGTCCTTCCGCCTCTCTGGCAGTGACTTTCTTCCCTCCTGATCTCCCGACCCTCCAGAAGTACACCACCAATTACCTGCTGCTGCTCTTAACAGACAGCTGGCAAGGCGAGAAGAACACCGGCTTTCGGCCGGAGGGGCCTGCATCTTACCTCACTGTGCAATCTGGGGAAATTACTAAACCTTTCTGATCTTGTTTTTGCATCTGTACAATGGGGGGAAATGCTGGCTTGATTTCTTCTTGTTGTGAAGTGAGATGGCTAATATATTCAAAAGTACCGGGCCAGGCGCAGTGGCTCACTCCTGTAATCCCAGCACTCTGGGAGGCGGAGGCAGTCAGATCACTTGAGATCAGGAGTTCGAGATCAGCTTGGCCAACATGGTGAAACCGTGTCTCTACTAAAAATACAAAAAAATTAGCCGGGCGTGGTGGCGGATGCCTGTAATTCCAGCTACTCGGGAGGCTGAGGCATGAGAATCGCTTGAACCTGGGACGCGGAGGTTGCAGTGAGCTGAGATCATGCCACTGCACTCCGCCCTGGGTGACAAAGTGAGACTCTGTCTTAAATAAAATAAAATTGTTCAAAAGTACCCAGCACACAATTTGCACATAATGGACACTCATTGAATATAATTTACCACATTTTCAATCTCGACATCCAGGGCTAACATTCCCAGGAGGGCTACAACTCTGTGCTATGACCCTGGCTCCAGCCTGTATGCTCTGATCCCTTTGGAAGGGACAAGATCAGCTACGTGATGCTAAATGTTGGTGATGCTTCAGGCGTTTAAGTAAATAATGATGGATTTAACTACAAAATTGTTCTTGACAACATTGTTTCTAATACCTGAGAACCAGATGCAATCCAAATAGCAAACACAAGATGAAATAAAATATAAAACATCCATATAATAAAACACTGTCAATATAAATTTTGGTCAATCTGTGAGGTTAAAAAATGATAATCCAATTTTTGGTATCCATTTGCATTTCTTTAATCTTTTTGTTGGCTCTCTTTCTTTCAGTGTTCACTGCTTACCCACATTGTAGGTATATCTTTATATTTAGATATTTTAATTTTTTTCTTATGCGTTATCTAAATGCATCATAAGTTAATAAATTGGCTTCTTGTCTGTGAGTGGTGCTACAAATATGACTTCCCATTTACCCCTTGTCTTTGGACCTCAATAGTCTTTTGTCTTGATTTTACCCACACTGATGCTTTCGTTTTTCTGAACTAGATTGATCAGTCTTTTCCTGTGTGGCTCCTGGTTTTCGTTTCGCACTTTGGAAACTGGTTTCCAACTCCAACATTGTAAATATATTTACCCAAATGTCTTCCGTAACTTTTATTGCTTCATTTTTTTCTTTAATATGTTAATCCTTGACCCATTGGGGATATATTTGGGTATAAGGAGTTAGGTAAGGATACTGCTTTATTATTTTTTTTCAAAGGGTTGGCCAGTTATTCTGACACTATTTACTGAATAATCCCCCTTTCAGACAAACCATTTCAATAAATCCTTTCATGGGGCGGGGGGGGGGGGGGGGGGTCACAGAACCCTTTGAGAATCTGATGAAAGCTACAGATCCTCTCCCCAGGAAAAAATATGTGTCTATAACACACACTAAATTTCACAAACAATTTCAGCAGGGCATGTGGACCTTCCGGGGCACATCCATTGACTCCCAAGAGGTCTGTAATCTCCAGTTAAGAACCCTCTCCTTTATATGGAAGAAACAGTTCTTAAATAGTGGGATTCAGCCTCCAACACAGGTCAGTGAGAACTCATTTTGTAGTGGAAAATGTGCTAAAAATAGTCCCACAACCTCCTCAAGGCAGAAAACTCCAGCCCACCATTAGGGCTGTGGGATACCCCAGACTTCCACCATCTTATGTCCTGGGAGCTTAAAACCTTCCACTCACCATTCTGCTGGCCCAGTGCATCCAACAGACAGCACGTTGACCTTTCTCTAGAGTGCAAGTAGCCCTCATTGAACAACTTGCTCCTGAACGAATGGGGCAGGTACAGGTACGTTTCTTCATGTGACTCAGTTTCCCTTGATTTGCACCCCTAATTTTTTTCTTGAGACAGGGTGTTGCTCTGTCCCCAGGCTGGAGGGCAGTGATGCCATCATAGTTCACTGCAGCCTCGAACTCCTGGACTCAAGCAATCCTCCCTCCTCCGCTTCCCAAAGCACTGAGATTACAGTCGTGAGCCACCATGCCCACCCAGCAGCCAATTTCAGACTCCGTTTTCCACCCCAGATTTGCCTACTCCTTCTGAGATCTGATCTTTTGGGTTGTGTATGTCCATTCTCATACACAATTCACCTCAATTCCTTCCCGTGAATTGAAAGCCAGCGCTGGCCTTTGGGCTTTCTGGCCCTTTGAGAAATAAAGGTTTGAGCTGAGCTGGCCCCCTTGCACCCTCTTGACTTCTGACTCGGAAGCAGCAGCAGCTCTGACCCGGCCACAGAACTCGTCTGGACAAGCCTTCCCTCTGCTGGGATCCCCCAGCGCTATCCCATTCCTCTGGCTCCGAGGATTCTCTGAGTCAGAAATTCCTGGCGGGTACCCAGCAACGTGGGTTTTTACAGGTACCTCAGGGAGGGCCAGCTATGCCCTTTGTGGGGACCAGGGCAAAATGAAAATGTGGAGCCCCTTATTCAAAAAATATTAAGAATCTCAGGATGGCAACAGCAGACTACTAAACCCTTCTGAGTGCGGGGTCTTTCTGAGTGCGGGCATCTTTCTGAGTGCGGGCATCTTTCTGAGTGCGGGATCTGAGTGTGGGGTTCTTTCTGAGTGTGGGGATCTTTCTGAGTGTGGGGTTCTTTCTGAGTGTGGGGATCTTTCTGAGTGTGGGGGTCTTTCTGAGTGCGGGATCTGAGTGTGGGATCTGAGTGTGGGGGTCTTTCTGAGTATGAGGGTCTTTCTGAGTGTGAGGGTCTCTCTGAGTGTGGGGGTCTTTCTGAGTGTAAGGGCCTTTCTGAGTGTGGGGGTCTTTCTGAGTGTGGGGGTCCCTCTGAGTGTGAGGGTCTTTCTGAGTGTGAGGGTCCTTCTGAGTGTGGGGTCTTTCTGAGTGCGGGGTCTTTCTGAGTGTGGGGTCTTTCTGAGTGCGGGGTCTTTCTGAGTGCGGGGGTCTTTCTGAGTGTGGGGATCTTTCTGAGTGTGGGGGTCTTTCTGAGTGCGGGATCTGAGTGTGGGATCTGAGTGTGGGGGTCTTTCTAAGTATGAGGGTCTTTCTGAGTGTGAGGGTCTCTCTGAGTGTGGGGGTCTTTCTGAGTATGAGGGTCTTTCTGAGTGTGAGGGTCTCTCTGAGTGTGGGGGTCTTTCTGAGTGTAAGGGCCTTTCTGAGTGTGGGGGTCTTTCCGAGTGTGGGGGTCTCTCTGAGTGTGAGGGTCTTTCTGAGTGTGAGGGTCCTTCTGAGTGTGGGGTCTTTCTGAGTGCGGGGTCTTTCTGAGTGCGGGGGTCTTTCTGAGTGTGGGGATCTTTCTGAGTGTGGGGGTCTTTCTGAGTGCGGGATCTGAGTGTGGGGGTCTTTCTGAGTATGAAGGTCTTTCTGAGTTTGAGGGTCTGAGTGTGAGGGTCTTTCTGAGTGTGAGGGTCTTTCTGAGTGTGAGGGTCCTTCTGAGTGTGGGGGTCTTTCTGAGTGCGGGTCTTTCTGTGTTTGGGTGGGACCTGTGAGACTGTGCAGGTTGCCCTTGCTGACACTGATGAGCACTCGAGTTTTAGAATCGCTGTTGCAGCCAACGCTGACACTCACTGACCCAGGCATTTCTCACCTGGCTCCGGGAATGGTTCTGGGCCTTGGCAGGTTCATCTTCTCACTGCTCGAGACCCCTTGTGCACAGGCTGCCCATCATGGGGACCTGAGTGATCTCTGGAAGTCTCTTCTCCTGGCACTCCCTTCCCGGTTCTTGCCCTGTTCAGGCATGCATTAACACTCTAGTTAGTGTCTCTATGGCTAACTATGAGTGCCTTGTTCTGGCATCAGCTGGATAAAATAAAATCTCACATCCTTATTTTTGTGGGGATAAAAGTTTCTCATTTACACACACACACACTCACACACACACTCTCTCTCTCACACATAAACACATGGTTTTCCCATGTGCTCCTCAGCTCCTCCAGCCCCCACATGTGCACACACACACAAACACACACATTCAAAGAGGACCCTGCCTCGGTTTTGACCTGGCCTGACCAGGATGACAGGTTGGCATGCAGCAGTCCCTCTGCTTGTCCCGGGAGAATCGGGCCCTGGAAGGATGGCGGGAGCCAGGACCTGAGGCTGGAGGCTGAACCTCTCCTGGTTTCTCCACAAGCTTCACCTGTCAGATGCCCAGATGTGACATCTGTTCCCAGCCCAGAGGCCTCTGCTGCCCCTGACAGCCCACTGCACCTGCGCTCAGTTTGGAATGTGAGTCTGTCAGACAACATCCACTCAGAGGAGGAGAAAGGCAGTGTCCTGTTGGGGTGCTCCATCCAGGCAGCCTCTGCCCCTGCCCTCTATGCTCTGAAATCCATCTCATGTCACCAACATTAATTTAGCAGCTACTAAGCTCCAGTCACTGCGCAGGGCACTCAGGGTCATGAAGTTTTAAAACCTAGTCCCTGCTCCTGAGATACAGAGAGCTGTCGCATCGACACATTGCAACCAGTTCATGCCAGTTTGTACCAGCTCATGGGAGCCTATGGCTAAATTTTCAGGAATATTACAAGCCCATCATCAAAGCATCAGTAGTTTAAAATTATCATCCTTGGAATATTTACACCATGGAAATTGGCAAATGCCCCAAATCAAGCCCTTTTGTGGAGGACCACTGCAGCTGTGTGAGGCTGGGTGAGTGACCTATCCTCTCCAAGACCTCCTTTTAGTATACCCTTAAACAGGATAACAATTGCACCTCCTTCACTGACTACTGTGAGGCTGAAATGAGATCATCCACAGCACGCTCACCATTCGGTGCCTGGCAGACAGAAAGTGCCCAACAATTCATAGCTGCTGTCATTTTTAGAATGTAATGATGTTATTATGCAAATAAGTAAGTACCACAGTGCGCTTGGTATAGCTACAGTGTTAGCGGCGCATAGATGAG
Organism: Pan troglodytes; assembly: GCF_028858775.2. Classification (NCBI taxonomy): domain Eukaryota; kingdom Metazoa; phylum Chordata; class Mammalia; order Primates; family Hominidae; genus Pan; species Pan troglodytes. The sequence goes on along the minus strand of NC_072417.2, from coordinate 86,692,541 downwards.
GAAGTGGTTAACTCTGCATGGCGATCAGGGCAGCAGTCCAGGAAGGCCTTGAACCAAGCCCTGAAGAACAAGTTGAATGTGCCCGAGTAGACCAGGTAGACCAGATGGGCCAGGAAAGGAGAGGTTGTCCAAGAAGAAGGAATGGTGTGTGCAAAGGCGGGGAGGCATGGGGGGCTTGCGGAGCAGTCTGAAATGACCGGCCTACAGGGCTAGCAAGGGAGTCGTAATGAGCACCTACTGTCAGGCCCTTTGGAAACCATGATATCAACGGGTCTTCTCCATAAAGCCTATACCCTGCCCGCTTTGCAGGGAGCACATCTAAGCTGGGAGGGGCTACACGCTTTGTTTGCTTTGCTTTGCTTTGCTTTGCTTTGCTTTGCTTTGCTTTGCAGGGGAGCACACCCAAGCTGGGAGGGGCTACCGTCTTTGACCACAGAGCAGGTCAGCAGCTGAGAAGAGCTGAGCCTGAGTCTGTTCTGTCCGACTCTAGGACAGAACAGGGAGAGGACTCTGTTTCACACCAGCCTCCAGGATGGCCCACCTCTCCAAAGGCGGTGGAAACTATCTCCAGGAATCCCTGGCTGACAGAGCTCGAGGAGGGGTGGCTGCTGACCTCCGGCACCCCAAGCCTCCCAGTACCAGGAGCATTGGCCACTCCCAAGATTCTCAGATGCATGTCCCATTGTCCCTGAGGCTTCCACAGCTGGTCCTCACTACCCCATTCCCTTCTAGCCCTTTCCAGAAGAGAGTGGCCAGGGTTCATTGTCATGCTCACATCCTCCCTGGACACACACTTTTATTTGCCTCCCTCTGATGGCTGGCATGGGATGACACAGCCACTTACGGAATAACTGAAGAGATGAGTCATAATAGATATTCTCATTAGTCCATTCTTCCCCCCATGGCCTCCCTGGCGGTTCTCCTCTCCGCCTGTCTTCCCTTGCTAGCAAATTTATGTCATTCCTCCGTTGACCAGAAGGGGTCACTGCTTCCATATGCCCCTAAACTTCCCGGGTAACAGGCTCCTCTCCGCCCCACTTCCAGCGGTGCAGCCGGCCGTGCTCCACACCCCACCCACCAAAGCCTGTGTCACCTTCAGAGAGACTTGCTGCTGAGTTCCAGCAAGCGAGGATGACGGACAAGCCTGCGTGCCAGCAATGCTCTCATCGTGTAAGCCAACCAACTGCCCTTTGCTGGGCAGCGGTCAAGGTCTGCAGATGGAGCTTGGCCATTGTTACAGCTATTTAAAATCATGTTTAAATAATATGATGTGATCATCTCTAATGCCATCGTGATCACCACTTAACACAGGCGGGGGAGATGAGGCAAGCTCAGCCTCTTTCATACACCTTTGACATTCTAAGGAGAGCCAAAACCAAGACAGGTTGGAATCAGCTTCTTTTCTTCTGCTGGAGGTCAGGTCTGGGTCAGGGTGTGTAAATTACCAGCAAGCAGTCAACAGTCCCCACTCCTGTGCCTGTTGAAGGCATAACTCATAGAGCCCAGTTCTCTCCCCCGGGAGGCCAGGGGCAGACCCACATCTGGAGTCTGCATGAACACAGAACTTCTGGAGTCATTGCTGTTTAGTCATGCTAGAATTTAAAATGTCTAGATTAGCCTTTCTGGACTGAAAAAATCACGGAAAAGTGGTTCTCAAATCATGAATCTGGGCCTAAAGCATGGGGCAAGTACATCCTAGTCTGTGCAGAACACACTGAGAGCTATTGAGGTATTGGAGTTAACTGTGTAATGCCACACTAAATCACATCCCATTTTATATGAGATTCAGGTATTGATGATAGGATGATAAGTGCCGAAAGACTCTACAAAAATTTGGAAAACAACAGAATAATCAAAGAAATTATATGTACTGATGTATTCTATCTGCGTATTGAGGAAAGACAGTCATTATCCCATTAACCTGTAGAATAGACTCCTCGGTTCAGCGTATAGAACACAAGTCAGTTCAGAGCAGAAACTAGGAACTACAGCGTCAGAGAAACAGCCTGGAATTTGAAGTCAGGAGATAGGATTCTGGTCCAAGTCCTGATAGGAATAACACATGACCTTGGACAAGATGCTTAATGTCTGCACCTCAGTTTCCTCAACTGTAAAACAGGGACCATAATGTCTACTCTGCTTGGCTACTGTGAAAATTAGGAGCAACAACAGAAGCAAACATGCTAAGTCCTGAATCCCTGCTTCTTGGACCTGGCTGAGATCGGGAAGTAGTAATCCTGAGCTGAAGCAGAGAAGATGTGTCATCTCCCAATGCAAATGAGAAAACCCAGTGGGCACCAAGGCTGACCGGGACACTGGTACTGTCCATTTTCTCCAGAGGGAAGTTGGGGCTATTCAGAGAGAGTCCCATCCATCTCCTATCTTTGCACTTCTTTGTATTTTTCTTCCTCCACTCTTTCGGTTCCCTCCTCCATCCTCTAAAGACAGAAGAGTCTCCAGTTAGTATCAGATCAGTATATGCTCATCTGGGCAAGTGGGAGCCAGGACATGTACCTGGGCTGGGATCTGGGACAATGGTGGAGTGCACAGCAGAGGGAAAGGGCTTGCCCGTGGCTACATAGCACAGAACTGATGGGGATCAAAAGGACACTTTTCCAGGAGCAAAGCTAGAGTTGAGAACGAAATAGCAAGTCAGATGATGTTTCAGTCTGAGGGGACAGGCAGAGAACCTGGTGAAAGGCATGGGCTGGGCTAGCAGCCAGTGCTGGTGAGAAGCAGAGGGCAGGCTCAGATAGGTGGGTGGGGAGAGCTGAATGCAGGGGAAGCCCTCCAGGGATGGTGTAGCAACCCAGGGTTCCAGGTATGAACAGCAATGGATGGGAGCAGGTACCAGAATATTGGCGAGAGCAGATGCAGAAGAGGACAGCTTAGGCAGAAAGGCGTGGACAACCCCAGTACCTGCAAGGAGGGACCTAGGGAAACCACGACTCCAGTTCCCTCTCCTCTTGCTTTCTGATCTCCAGTCATGCCTTCCACTGGTCTACCCCAACTGAAGCCAGAAGGCAAAGCAGCCCCTTGAACATCTCTATGAAAGTCAGCCGGCCAGGCGTGGTGGCTCACACCTGTAATCCCAGCACTTTGGGAGGCCAAAGCAGGTGGATTACCTGAGGTCAGGAGTTCGAGAACAGCTGACCAACATGATGAAACCCCATCTATACTAAAAATACAAAAAAATTAGCCAGCGCGGTGGCGGGCATCTATAACCCCAGCTACTCGGGAGGCTGAGGCAGGAGAATCACTTGAACCTGGGAGGTGGAGGTTGTGGTGAGCTGAGATGGCACCACTCCATCCTGGGTGACAGAGCGAGACTCCATTTCCAAAAAGAAAGAAAGAAAGAAAATCAGCCCCTTGGAGCACAGAGAAGGTGGAGGAGGGTGAAAGGAGATCTGGGGAAGTAGCCAGAACACAGCACTGCCAGGAACTGGGGGAATGCCAAGAGACAGCAAGCAGGTTTGGGGGTGCTGGAGGTGAGGATCCAAGAGAATCACAAATGCCCAGAAAATAGAAAAAGAAAGCTTTGTCAAGAGGTAGAAGGAGCCTATGAACAACGCATTTCCAGCCTCCCTTACGACGAGGGAGACACAGAGCATATGCACCACCTTGGGCCACTGGCATGTGAGGAGAAACTTTTCAGGGCTTCTGTAATAGATTTTACTACCAGATACAATGAAATGTGGGGACGGAATGGCCATTGGATATGGCCGTGTGCAGTCAGGATGTTTGGAGCAATGGCAACCCTTTTGCAACCATGAGGAAACCAGTGTCACACTGAGAATGGCAGAGCTTTATAAAGATGAAAGAATCTGACTCTATGATAAAATCACTGGATCATTACATCAGCTCTGGAACCACCTTGACTCCAGGCTTGTTAGGGGAGAAAATAAATATCCTTGTCATTTAGGCTACTGGCAGCTGGCTCTTCTGAAATGCAGTTCCAAGTATCTTGGCTTAAATGGATGATCCCAGGACCCAGCAGAATGCCTGACTCATAGTAGACGTTCAATAAATACATATTGATGAATTAACAAAGTAATGATTGGATGGATCCGTAACATGTGAGTGAACACCAGGTGTCATGGAACACTTTCTCTCCACCTCTGCTGATAGAGAGCTCGGAGAAACCTCATCTTCCTGTGGGAGGAGAAGGTCAGCGGCTCCTGAGCGCCTTTGAGGACGAGCACAGGAAGGCCACGCTGCTACACACACACAGATGACTCATAAAGACGTATTTTTACCCCCTTCAAATGGTGATGTTCCTGTAATAAAGAATTTAATAACCCGCTGTGCCTGTGCGGAGAGAAAACTCATTTGTTTAATAGGCAGCAGTTGGGCTTTGTCATGTTCATTTAGTTTTTAATGACACACAGTTGTGCCAATATTGATTTTAGCTTATAAGGACTCAAAAAATTTACTGTCTAGATGGATCCAAGATGCAACCATTTTATTTTGCCTGCGTTGAAGGCACACAGTCCCCTGCCCTGGCCGGAGAGGGGCTCGGGAGCGCAGGTGGAGAACTGAGAACTCTTTGCCATCTCTGTCCCTCCTTTCTGCTTCCTCCCTGCCTTGCCTCTTGCCCTCATCAGATGGGAGTGAGGCGGCTGCTGTGGGAGGTGATGTGTTTTTCGTCTTGGAAAGCAGAACAGGACTGTATCAAGGAAAAGAGAATTAATTTTCTGGGCACACTTTCAGCAATGAGTGTGTGTGTGTGTGCACGCCTGTGTGCCCACTCAATAGCAAGCCCTAAGCATGCATCCCAGAACAGGAACGGGGCCCTGCTGGTTATTCCGAGTGACTTCAAGTACCATTTGGATCCACTGGGCTGGAGCACCCCTCCTTCACATTACTTGCGATTTTGTTTTGGTTTTTATTTTTAACTAGGGAAGGTATACGAACAGCAAAAGGGATTACCGAGACGAGCCGAACCTACTCTCTGTTTTCTAAACAGTCAATTTGAGCATAAATTCATACAGCAGGCCCTTGGTATTTCTGGGTTTGACATTTGTCATCTTAACTGTGTGTAGTTTCAATTATTCAAGAACAGCACTGAAGAATTGACTGGAATAATAATAGTCAACATTTATTCAGCGCATACTAGGTGCCAGGTGAATAGGATATGCCCAACTTACAGGAATTACCTCGTTTCATCTCTGCATCACACCTTGAAGGTAGGTAAGTGGCTATTTTAATCTTCAGTTTAAAGGAAAGTTCTGCTTGGAGAGGTAAAATAACTGGTCCAAGGTCCCAGGGAGAGTAAATGACCCCAAACCTGTGAGCATCATTGCTTTCTGCATTTTCAATCGTGCGGAGTTCATGTCTTAAGGGAATGCTGGAGACTGGTGTCTGGAGTGCACCCCTTTCCTGGTGAGTCAGCTTTGCTGACGAGGCACTGTCTGCATCTGGGGATGAGTGCGTGCCAGGCAGGGACTTAGCTCCATGTCCAGGCCATGGTCACGTGTGTAACATTTATTTCTCTGCTACAGTTTGACACAGGCAGACTTTCCCCAGGGAGCCAGGGGACGTTTGCTCAGTGGCTGCCTTTCCTAACCCTGTGTTGCCATTAAAATAAGGCTGGCGTTAGGGGGAAAAGACACAGCTCTGTAGACAGCACATTATGATAACGATTCATATTAAATCTAATCTCATGTCATTGGCCCATTTAATCTATTTATGTAAGTTTTAGCGAGTGCTTTGTTCGTGATGGGAAAGCCATTGAGGATTGATTCTTTGATTCATGGGATTTGAAAGGACCTATAAATCATCCATACAAGTCCAGTCCCCAGAGAGGTGAAATAACCCACCCAAGGTCGTGCAATTCAATTTGAAGTTGTAGCCTTTCCTAGGAAAGAGAGGCGCTGGGACCCTCAGCAGGAAAGCAGCTCCCGCCAGAACCTTGGTCCTATTGGGTATTGGTTTTCACCTACACCGTTTCCCCTTCGAGTGCCATTTCCAGGCGAGTGCTCCCAGGCTCATTAACCAGAGCCCCTGACACCCACAACTACTGCTTCCATTGCTCTTCTTACAAATGCCCAGATACTCAGCATGGCATGCAAGCATGACCCTGCAGGGTCTGGGCCCCGTGTCTCTCTCTGGCCTCTCCTTGTTCCCCACTCTGCAACTTCTCTGGCCTTCTTTCAGCATCTCCTTCCTGCCCCAGGACCTTTGCTGGTGCCAGAATACTCTTCCTCTCACCTCCTGTGAAATTCCTGTTTTTCCTTCAGATCTCAATCATCACCCCTTCCTCAGGGAACGCTCCCCAACCTCTCTGGACCAATGCACTCTCCTAGTTCTACAGAGCTCTTCAATGTTGCTATGACTTCGAGTACAATTTTATGTGGGAGAGTTTAATATCTATCTTCCCAGGTGGACCATACGTTCTTTGAGAGCACAGTCCAGTCACCTATTGCTGTGTGGCAAATGACCCCCACGCTCAATGGTTTAAAACAACCATTGTATTTTGCTCATGATTTTGTGGGGCAGAGATTTGCGAAAGGCTCACCTAGGCACTTGGATCTCCTACACAGTTGCAGTCAGATGTCAGCCAGACTGTGGTCATCTGAAGGCACGACTTCCAAGATGGCACACTTACTGGCCTGGAAGTCATTGCTGTCAGCCAGGAGCCCAGGTGACCAGAGCACATACATGTGACCTCCCCAGCATGGCAGTCTCAGGTACTCAAACTTCTTACAGCCCCCAAAGTGAGCTTCACGGCTTCTTCTAATCTGACTTTGGAAGTCACACAGCATCACATGACTTCAGCTGCCTTCTACTAGTCATAAACGAGTCACTAAGGCAGGCTGAGTTTCCAAGAGAAGGCCACAGACACCTCCCTTGATGCGAGAGTGGCAAGACCACATTGCAAAGCGTATGTGGGATGGGAAATATTTTTGCAGTCATCTTTGGTAAATGCAATCTGCTACACAGCAGGAAGAATGCCATCCTTCCTTGTTGCATTGAATCCCTAGTACCCAGTATAAAAATTCAAAAACGATTGGATAAATAAATAGGTAGATGGATAGATGAATAAATATACATAGGTACATAGAATCAGGAAGAAAAAGCAGGAAGGAGGGAAGGAAGGAAGAATGAAGGAAGGAAGAAGGAAGGAAGGGAGGAAAGAAGGGAGAAAGGAAGGAAGGGAGAGAGAGAGGAAGGAAGGGAGAGAGAGGAAGGGAGAGAGAGGAAGGACGGAAGGAAGGAAGGAAGAAGAGAAGGAGGGAGAAAGAAAGAAGGAGAGAGGGAAGGGGGAAGGGAGGGAGAAAGGAAGAAAGAAAGAGAGAGAAGGAAGAAAAGAGGAGGCTCTTCTGCCCTCTCTACTGAACACATTCTGGTACAATTCCTTGTCCGTTTGTAGGTGTGAACTCAGAAAGAGAACCTCATTTAATATCAGTCATAGGAAAACAAAAAGAGGGAAACAAATCTGCTGTTAAAAAAAACTAAACTACGACAACAAGCCAGTCGGGCACACAGCACCTTTGAAAGTCCAAAAGAGCTAGACTTGCATTATTTAAGCATCCTGATTTTGCGCCCGTCACGGGAGAGAGGTGCCGTGTTTTATGCTGTGCCATGCAGCCAGGGGCACTCGGGGCAGAGACGACGTCTATGTTCCTAAAGCTGATGATTCAATAACGTGGACTTCTTTGATTTACTCCCCTTGGTGGGTGGCAGGTTAATAAAACTTCAGTCAACTTGGTAATTGCCCTTCCTGGTTCTCATGACAGGGTAGAGCACGTGCGGGAATCTCAAATTGCAGTCCAGTCCAGGCAGCACCTCACCTGGAGAGAGAGAGATCTGCCTCTCCCAAGCCTGCATCGTCATCCCCAGTGCTTCCAGAGGCCCTGATACCATTAGCCATGGTGTGGCCAGCAGGGATAAGTCCAGCCAGCCTCACTGCTCAGCCCGGCCGGCACAGCCGCTCCCCTGGCCAGGCGTCCAGCAGGCACAGTACTCAGTTGACCAGGAGTACAAGGCACAGTGAGCCCACAGAGCCTGCTGGTCAGATGGGTTGGGAACACTACAGGCCTACACTGGAAGGACCCAGGTGCCTCTGTGCCCCTAACTGTTAGCGACCCCCACCAGCCCCTGAGTCCATTAGCCCTGGCACTGTACCAAACGATCACTTACAGAAAACCACCCTGAGGCCATTAACCAGAGTGGAACTCAGCTGTGATTCCTTGGGACTCCCAACAGGCAGGAATATTCAGGACCATCAATAGCTGAGAGTTATTCTTTAAAAAGGTCTCCATCTGGAGAAGGGGGTACAGGTACACCTCATTTCGTTATTCTTTGCTTGATAGAGCTTTGTAGATAACTGCGTTTTTTACAAATTGAAGGTTTGTGGCAACTCTGCGTCAGGCATGTCTCTCGGCACCACTTTTCGATAGCATGTGCTCACTTTGTGTCTCTTGTCACATTTTGGTAGTCTAACAATGTTTCAAGCTTTTTCATTATTATTATATCAGGCCGGGCGCAGTGGCTCACACCTATAATCCCAGCACTTTGGGAGGCTAAGGCAGGCAGATGGATCACTTGAGGTCAGGAGTTCAAGACCTGCCTAACCAACATGGTGAAACCCCATGTCTACTAAAAATACAAAAATTAGCCGGGCATGGTGTCACATGCCCATTATTCCAGCTACTTGGGAGGCTGAGCCAAGAGAATTGCTCGAACCTGGGAGGGAGATGTTGCAATGAGCCGAGATCGCGCCACTGCACTCCAGCCTGGGTGACAGAGTGAAACTCTGTCTCAAAAAAAAAAAAGATATGATTATTGTTATATCAGCTATGGTGATCTGTGATCAGTGATCTTCTATGTTACTATTGTAATTGTTTTGGGACATCACAAACAGATGTGTTGTCACCAAGATAAGACAAAGAACTTAATCTATAAATGCTGCGTGCATTCCGACTGCTCCACAAACCCGCCCTTCCCCTGTCTCTCTCTCTCCTTGGGCCTCCCTATTTTCTGAGACACAGCAATATTGAAATGAGACCAATTAATAACCCTACAATGGCCTCCAAGTGTTCGAGTGAAAGGAAAAGTCGTACGTCCCCTCCTTTAAATCAACAGCTAGAAATGATTAAGCTTAGTGAGAAAGGCAGGTGGAAAGCTGAGATCAGCCAAAAGCTAGGCATCTTGTGCAAATAGTTAGCCAACCTGCAAATGCAAAGGAAAAGTTCTTGAAGAAAATTGAAAGTGCTACTCCAGTGAACACAAGAATGATAAGAAAGTGAAACAGCCGTATTGCTGATATGAAGAAAGTTTTCATGGTCTGGATGGAAGATCAAACCAGCCACAATATTCCCTTAAGCCAAAGCCTAATCCAGAGCAAGACCTTGACTCTCCTCAATTTTATGGAGGCTGAGAGAGGCAAGGAAGCAGTAGAAGAAAAGTTGGAAGCTAGCAGAGGTTGGTTCATGAGGTTTAAGGAAGAAAAAAAGCCAGCTGAGCACAGTGGCTCACGCCTGTAATCACAGCACTTTGATAGGACGAGGTGGGCGGATCACGAGGTCAGGAGTTCAAGACCAGCCTGACCAACATGGCGAAACCCCATCTCTACTAAAAATACAAAAATAAAAATAAAGTAGCCAGGCATGGTGTGCATGCCTGTAATCCCAGCTACTCAGGAGGCTGAGGCAGGAGAATCGCTTGAACTCAGGAGGCGGAGGTTGCAGTGAGCCAAGATCACACCACTGCATTCCAAAGTGGGTGACAGAGCGAGACTCCATCAAAAAAAAAAAAAAAAAGCCATCTCCATAACCTAAAAGTGCAAGGTGAAGCAGCAAGTGCTGATGGAGAAGCAGCAGCAAATTATCTGGAAGATCTAGCTGCACAATTGATGAAGGTGGCTGCGCTGAACAGCAGACTTTCAAGGTAGACAAAACAGCCTTCTATTGGAAGAAGATGCCATCTAGGCCTTTCATAGCTAGAGAGGAGAAGTCAGTGCCTGGCTTCAAAGCATCAAAGGATGGCTGACCCTCTTGTTAGAGGCGAATGCAGCTGGTGACTTTAAGTTGAAGCCAACGCTCTGTGTCATTCTGAAAATTCTAGGGTCTCTAAGAATTATGCTAAATCCACTCTTCCTGTGTTTCATAAACAAAATAAGAAAGCCTAGATGACAGCACATCTGTTTATAGTATAGATTACTGAATATTTTAAGCCCACTGTTGAGACCTATTGCTCAGAAAAAAATATTCTTTTCAAAATAGTAGTGCTCATTGGTAATGCACCTGGTTACCCAAGAGTGCTGATGGAGATGTACAAGGAGATTCATGTTGTTTCATGACTGCTAACACAACATCCATTCTACAGCCCATGGACCAAGGAGTAATTTTGATGTTTAAGTCTTATTATTGAAGAAATATATTTTGTAAGGCTGTAGGTGCCATTGATCATGGTAGATCTTCTGATGGATATGGGCAGAGTTCATTGAAAACCTTCTGGAAAGGATTTTTTTTTATCATTCTATTAACAGATGCCATTAAGAACATTCATGATTTCTGGGAGGAGGTAAGACTATCAACATTAACAGGAATTTGGAAGAAGTTGATTCCAGCCCTTGTGGATAACTTTGAGGAGGTCAAGACTTCGGTGAAGGAAGTCACTACAGTTGGGTGGAAATAGCAAGAGAACTAGGATTAGAAGTGGAGCCTGAAGATGTGACTGAATTGCTGCAGTCTCATGGTCAGATTCAAACAGATGAGGAGCTGCTTCTTATGGATGAGCAAAGAAAGTGGCTTCTTGAGGTGGAATCTACACCTGGTGAAGATGCTGCAAGCATTGTTGAAATGACAACAAAGAATTTACAGTATTGCATAAACTTAGTTGATAAAGCAGCAGCAGAATTTGAGATGATTTGGAATTAGACTCCAACTTTGAAAAAAATTTCCACTATGGGTAAAATGCCATCAAACGGTACACATACTGCAGAGAAATCTTTCATGAAAGGAAAAGTCCAACAGCAAACCTCATTGCTGTCTTATTTTAAGAAATTGCCGGCCAGGCGCGGTGGCTCATGCCTGTAATCCCAGCACTTTGGGAGGCCGAGGCGGGTGGATCACCTGAGGTTGGGAGTTCGAGACCAGCTTGACCAACATGGAGAAACCCCGTCTCTACTAAAAATACAAAATTAGCCAGGCATGGTGGCCCATGCCTGTAATCCCAGCTACTAGGGAGGCTGAGGCAGGAGAATCACTTGAACCTGGGAGGCGGAGGTTGCAGTGAGCCGAGATCGCGCCATTGCACTCCAACCTGGGCAACAAGAGCAAAACTCCATCTCAAAAAAAAAAAGAAAGAAAGAAAGAAAGAAATTGCCACAGCCATTCAGCAACTTTCAACAACCACCACTCTGATCAGTCAGCCACCATTAATATCAAGGCAAGACCCTCCACCAGCAAAACAATTATTTGCTGAGGTTCAAATGGTCATTAGCATTTTTTATAAATCACATATTTTTAAATTAAGATATGTACATTTTTGAGACATAATGTTATTGCACACTTAATAGACTGCATTACAGTGTAAATGTAACTTTCATAATATAGGCACTGGGAAACCAATATATTTGTGTGACTTTTTTATTGCAATATTTGCCTTATTGCAGTGATCTGGAACCAAACCTGCAACACCTTCAAGGGATGCTGTATCTCTAAATAACACACTGTCCTTTCTGGTATACATCTTACCTTCTTTAATAAATAGCATTTAATAAGTAGCTCTTATAACATTTACTATTATTAGGTACTTAAAATATTATTACATCCTTACTATAATGTTATGAGGTACATAGTATCATTGTTCACTTATAGATGAAAATACTGCAGTTCCGAGAGATTGAATGACAAGGTGAAGATATCATGATTGGTAAATGATGGAAGGAGACTGAAGGCCAGGTCTGTGATTCCAAAGCTGGATCTCTTCCTTCTGTACGTGGAGGTCCCTGCCAAGTGCATTTGCCCTTCCTCTTGGGGACAGCAAGGCTCACCATTCAAAGTGGGAGACAGATAGTGTGCCCATCTTGCAGCACAGAGGTCTGCCGAGGGCTTCCCTGGCATGGGTGGAACAGGTGCAGGGGTCCCTGTACAAACCCAGCCCAGATTCCACCAGCACTGGCAGGCTCTCAATTCTCTGTTTCTCAGATGTGAGAGGAGGTAGTCATTGACCTTCACAGAGGCTCAGCCTGAGAGGAGAGTGGTCCAGGAGGGGAAAGGCATGCCTGCACAGCCTTCTAGCTTGAGCTTTCAGAATCCACTGGTATCAGCTCATACTTGGTGGAGGGGGCTGCCTTGGTGCTGGGATTATTCTAGATACTTTCTGAGAATCTGCATCCTCATAAGCACCCTGTGAGGTAAGTATTGTCATCGTTCTATTTTAGAGATGAGTAAACTGAGGCATGGAGAGGGTGAGGAACTTGCCCAAGGCCACACAGTGATGAGCAGTACAGCTGGGATCTGACACTGTCCCAACCAGTGCCCTACCATCCACTCATCCCTACTGGCTAACATGTGGTTTGGTAAAAATGGCTTTTTCACCCAGTTTCCAGGGCTGCCATAACAAAAGATCACAGCCTGGGGGGCTGAAACAACAGACAGTTATTTTTCCATCATTCTAGAGCCTGGACGTCCAAGATGGGGATATCAATAGGATCAGTTTCTTCGGAGGCCTCTCTTGTTGGCTTGCAAGTAGCTGCCTTCCCACACTGTCTTTCATCGGTGCACGCAGGTCCCTGGTGTCTCATCATGTGTCCAAATGTCCTTTTCTTATAAGGATATAAGTCAGATTCAATTAGGGCCCCCCAATACCCTCATTTTAACCTAATCACCCCTTTAAAGACCTTATCCCTAAAATAGAATCACATTCTCAGGTCTTTGGGGGCAAGGACTTCAACCTCTATTCGGTATGAATTTTGAAAGGATATAATTCATCCCATAACACCTGAGAACTGGAGAGCACCCACGAATGGGGACAGAAATGAAAGGAGAGGGAAAAAAATTAAAACGTGTGGGGTTGCGTCTCTCCTTCCCAGAAGCTGGAGTAGCTTTTCTTTTTCCTAAAAAAGAGGAGAGTAGGAACAATGGTGGTTATGCAAAGGGAGCATGGCAAGATTGGAGTGATGCCAAGAACAAGCTGGCTGCGACAACAAGGCTCAGAGCACCTGCTGGGACAAACAGGGACAAGGTTCACGAGGAAAGAGCCAGGCAGGCACTGAGGCACACTTGGGAGAGTGACCGTGGCCAAGGACACCGCTAGGGGCCTCAGGAGCCAAAGATGTGAGTCTCCTACTGGCTGTCCTTACCCCATCACTCCTCAGTTCCCCATGCCAGTAAGAGGCCACCCAACCCATGCCAGTGAAGGAGCACAACTTACTCCTGCTATCCTGTTCATGGAAAACAGGGTCTGGGGTTTAGATCTCTACAGGCAATCTGCAGATGGAGTGTGGGGTGAAGATAACTTCTCATAATTTGGGTGATGCTGGCAAGTAGGGGAACTGAGGCTGTTTAGTGGGGTCTATCTCTCAGGTTCCAGGCAGGGGCATAATGTTTAGTCAATGAGTTATTCACAAAAAGCGGACCTAGACACTTCCGGCAAGGGGAATTTCCACACAAAGACAGCAGTTTTAAGCCCTCTTGTGTCTGTACTGTTTGCTGCAAAAGGAGGAAAAACTAACCAAGAAACAAAACAGGTTATACATCTTTAAAACTAATAAGGAGATGGGCTCCTCTGAAGCCGGATTTCTCTCTGAGCACAGGAGGACGCTGGGGAATCCCCTGCAACCCCTGCCCCTTTGATTCCAGCCACCGCACTGTTTGACGAGGATCAATGAAAGAAGGATTGCATTTTTCTATGCCCTGAATTGGAAGCAAACTGCTTGTGGAAATCAAGAAATCAATTTCCAACCTTAGAGACTTCCTGGGAGACCATCCTTCTCCCCGGAAAGGAAAAATGAAGGGGAGAGTGGAAATGCTGAGCCTTCAGCATGACCTTGGCCTTGAGGGAAGGCCAGTGGTTGGTAATCAACTCCTCTCACCTCTCAAATTCCAGAGAGCCACAGGAGCCTCAGGGAGGGGAGATGTCATGCCAAAGACCCCCCAAGCCCAGTGTGTGCTGTGTGCATGCACAAATGTGTGGTTGTGTATACATGTGGTGTGTGTGCATGCATGTGTGTGGTTGTGTGTGCATGCATGTGTTTGATAGTATATGCATGTGTGTGTGGTTGTGTGTGCATACGTTTGATAGTATATGCATGTGTGTGTGGCTGTGTGTGCATGCGTTTGATAGTATATGCATGTGTGTGTGGCTGTGTGTGCATGCATGTGTTTGATAGTGCATGCATGTGTTTGATAGTATATGCATGTGTGTGGCTGTGTGTGCATGCATGTGTTTGTATATGCATGTATGTGGCTGTGTGTGCATGCATGTGTTTGATTGCATATGCATGTGTGTGTGGTTGTGTGTACACGCATGTGTTGGAGGTGTGTGCATATGTGTTACTTTATGTACATGTGTGTGGTTGCGTATGCGTGCATGTGTTTGGTTATATGTACATCTGGTTCTATATACATGCATGTATGTGTGGTTGTGTATGCATGGTTGTAGGTGTGGTTGTATGTGCATGGCTGTGTGGTTGTGTGTGCATGCACATGTCTATGATTGTGTTTACATGTATGCATGTGGTTGTGTGTGCACACGTGTGGTAGCATATGCATGAGTGTATCATGGGTGTGTGTGCATGCATGTGTGTGGTTGTGTGTGCATACATGTGTTTGTATATGTATGCACGTGTGGTTGTGTGTACATTCATGTGTTGGAGGTGTGTGTGCATGTGTTATATGTACACACATGCATATGGTTGTGTTTGCATGCATGTTTTGTTGTACGTACATCTGGTTCTATATACATGCATGTATGTGTGGTTGTGTATGCATGGGTGTATCTGTGGTTGGACGTGCATGGCTGGTGTGTGATTGTGTGTGAATGCACATATGTATGGTTGTGTTTACATGTATGCATGTGCTTGTGTGTGCACACATGTGTGGTTGCATATGCATGAGTGTATGATAGGTGTGTGTGTGCATGTGTGTCTGGTTGTGTGTGTATGCATGTTCTTGGTTGTGTGTACATGCATGCATGTCTGGTTCTATACACATGCATGTATGTGCAGTAGTGTATGCATGGGTGTATGTGTAGTTATATGTGCATAAATGATATATGGTTGTGTGTGCATGTATGCATGTGGTTGTGTGTGTGCACATGTGTGGTTGTGTATGCATGAGTGTATCATGGGTGTGCATGCATATAATTGTGGGGGTGGGAAGATGAGGGTCATGCCAGAGAACCCCAAGACTTGAAGCTCCCCCAGAGAGTTGAGAGCAGGTCTTAGAGGCCTAGTTGTACTCTAACCACTGGTGGCCCTATGATGTGAGCTCCAGGGCCTATGGGACACCATCCCAGGACAGGTTTCCTGGAAGCAGAGTCTGACAGAGGGATTCCTGGGCATGTGGTTTGTGAAGGGAATGACATCAGGAGAAATTTGTAAGGGAAAGAGGGAAGTGGGCTAGGGCAGGAGGGAAGTTAGGCAAAGATGGTTTGAGGGAAGTGTAGCCTCAGCCTGGCCCCATGGGGAGCTCTAGGATGTGCATTGCACCACAGATATTATCTGCCCCATGTGTCATCAAAACTTAGCCAACACATCACCTTCACCCCATGCAGACCAACCCTCCAGGCTCTGGATAGCAGGTCTCATAGATGGAGAGAAACCAGGCAGGAAAGTTGTGGGCTGCACTGTGGACTCTTGCACAAGGCAGAGCAGCTGTAGGATGTGAGAACTTCATGTCTGCCAGCCTCTCTTATCCTCAGGGCCCTCCCCTCAGCTGGCACCAGGGACTGGGCATGTCTGGGCAGAGTGGGGCCTGAAAGTCCAGCTCTGGGGTAGCAGAGTCCTCCCGACCCTCCACCTCCATGTGCATGTGTGGTTTTGTGTACATTCATGTGTCAGAGGTGTGTGTGCATGTGTTATTGTATGTACACACATGCATGCAGTTGTGTGTGCATGCATGTTTTGTTGTATGTACATCTGGTTCTATATACATGCATGTATGTGTGGTTGTGTATGCATGGGTGTATGTATGGTTGGATGTGCATGGCTGGTGTGTGATTAGAGGCAGGAGAGACCATTGGAGGCCAGCTGGCCTCATGCGTCTGCAGCCAGGTCTGACAGCACAGCAGGTGCTGAACGAGACATAAAGAAGACAAAGTCCTGCCCCTCGGGGCTCCCGTCAAGCCCAGCAAGCAGCTCTGGCATCAAACACTCACTGAGATGCAGGTGAAATCTCTGCCAGGTGGGCCCTGTAGTGTTCTTCTTTCCACAAACTCCATGTGGAGACAGAGGGCAGCTGGGCCCACTGCTCCCTAGGCCAAGGTAGGCAGGCCACCAATGGAGCTGGCAGCCTGGAGCTTAGAAACCCCACCCCTCACCTTTGTCCTTAGCTTTCCTCCCCCAGACACCATAGCTCCCTCTCCCTACCACCTCACGGACTTCCCTGGAACCCTGAGCACTAGAAAGGAGGCAAGCGTTATACCCACTCCCTCCCCAGGACAGGCGGGAAGCAGGGCCCCCGAGGTGAAAGGATAACCAGCCACAAACTCACCATCTTAGTCCATTCAAGCTGCTGTAACAAAATGCCATAAACTGAGTGGCTTATAAACAGCAGAAATCTGTTGCTCACAATTCTGGAGGCTGGGAAGTCCAAGGTCAAGACACTGGCAGAGTTGGTGTCTGGTGAGGACCACAACCTAGTTCATAGATGATGCCTTCTTTCTGTGTCATCACATAGTAAAAGGGATGAGAGAGGTCTGTCTTTGGGGTCTCTTTTATAAAGACACTCATCTCATTCATGAGGCTCCACCCTCATGACCTAACCACTTCCCAAAGGCACTGCCTTCAAATACGGTCACACTGGGGATTAGGTTTCGACATAGGAATTTTGGGAGGACACACATTCAGTGTATGTCACTCATGAAGGACTATCTTGTAGATTATCCTCCATCAAGGACATAATAAGAGAATTAAACCGCAAGAGGAAGACATGCAAGAGGAGAACTTCCAATGGGCTATGGAATCAAACAGGGAAGACTGCGAATTTTACCTCCCACCCCTCACCAGCTGCCTAATGCAAGCAATGACTGTGCCTAAATCTTTGTATCCTCCGTGGTGGGATGGGGGTAAAATGCAGAGTGATCACTAGGCCTGGAAGCAGAGGTAAATATCCAATAAAGAGATTATTGATATTGCAATGGTTGGTAAGATCATCATCTCTGTTCCAAACACCATGACCACCCCATAGTACACACCTTCCAGGCTTGTCAGGAAGATTAAATAATGAACTTTTATTGCATGCTCCCCAAGTGTCAGACACTGTTCTGAGTGCTTTACGCACACAATACAAGTTAGTTATTCAACTAATAAGTGTTGGGATTGAATGTGACCATATCCATCAGGCACAAAACCAATATTCCACAAATTGTAACTTGCTGATGGTGGTTGTCATGGAACACTAGAACAGATGAGTTAAAGATTACACGATCAAGGGGCATCCTGGAAGTAGAGGTTTTCATCCTACCAAATGTCCTCAGCTACAAGAGATATACCTTGTTCATTTGGTCTAAGGGCACGTGATTCTGACAGGATCATCTGAGCAGAATTTCGGTCCTTTTGGGAGGGGCGTGTGTGTGTGTGTGTGTGCTCCTGGATCTATTGTATTTCCGTCGATGAAGAGTCAGACAAAACTTGCACCAATTAGCAAGCATGATCTTCCCCTGGCTTATGCTTTGCTGCTGTTTTCAAGATGCGATCCGGCCCCAGCCAAAGCAAGGAGACAGACGCCTCATCGCAGGACTGAGAGCTGCGCGGTACTCACGGCCCTTTGTATCCCCCGGTTTCACAAAGTACAAAAATAGGAGGCAAGCTCGAGACAGCTCAGATGCCTGGCTCAGACAATCACAGTCAGGAGAGAGGAGAGGAGGAGGGGAGGCGAAACACAAGGGAAAGAGAAAGAGAGGAAAAGCAGCCACTTAAGGTCAAAGCACTGAGAATAACATGAAAATGCTGCCAACCGAGTGGAATCAAGACGCCTTCAAGGTTGGAAATGTGACAACCGAGCTGTTGTTGCCTCTGGGCTGGTGTCACCATTGTAGTCTCACAGGAGCTGGGATGCTAGATAGAGACTTGTTGCGGGGGGCGAGGTAGGTAGGCTGGGTTCAGCTCTCAGACAGGGGTGTGCCAGGGTCCTCCTAAGGAGGGCTGAGCGACTGCCCGTCATGGCCTCATAACCAAGAAGGCAAGCCCAGCCTCAGCAATTCTTGAAGGCTGATGAAATAGAGCTTTGATGGATGGCATTTGATTGGACAGTATGCAAATGTATGCAAACAAGGCCTGGGAGAACCTGGTGGTGCTTTTCTTTATTTGTTTATTTAGTTGAGACAGGAGAGATACATGTTCATTGTAAACAAATCAGAAAATTGCAGATTTGCACAAAGAAAGAAGTCAAAATCCTCTATTAGCCCACTACTCAGGAAACAAGGTTTTAAAAAAAGCAGAAAAACTATTGCTAACATTTTGGTGTACAGTCATTCTTCCAGACAATTTTTGGCCCATATATCTATAGTTGGGAAATTTTTTTCTAACCAAAATAAGTTCTTACTTCACAAACTGTTTTGCAACCTGCTTTTTTTGCATTGAAAATATATCATAAGTGCGCATATGGCACTGTAATTTATTTAACAAACTCCCCATTGTTGGAAATCTAGATCGTATTCTGCGTTCTTAGGCAAGGTTAGAAGACCCCAAACTCAACCGCAAGAGGCAGATGGAGTAGAACAAGATGTAAGGGAAGCCTGCCCTCCAGGGAAGTGTGTGTGTGGTGGGGATGGGGGTGGGTAGAAGCAGCTCAGACCATACTGCTTTGGAAGCCAAATTAATTTTATTGTCTCCAGAGCTGGGGGAAAAATTGCTGCCCAAATATCAGGCCTGAAGACCAGAAGCAAGCGACATAGAGCCCTCGTAGCCACCCTTGTAAATAACTCTCAAGGAGTCCCAGCCAGCTGTGAGTGTGGCTCAACAGCTTCCCCAGGAGAAAGAGAAAGAAGACTTATCCCAATAATTCACCATCTCATCTTTTTGCATCACGAATTTGGCAGCCCCAGCACATGGACCCGTGTTTCAGCTATTGTAAGGAAGGACAAATAGAAGGAGTGATCACCTCAGTCTAATGGGAAGATACAGTTAAAGAACAAAGAATATACCCACTGCAATATGAACTAGATGTTCCATGCAAACTGGGCCCCTAAGTGTGGAAAGGTGTGGGGTAAGAGAGCCATTCCATTAACTTTAGTTAAATACCTACTACGCCTCCTACGTGCCACCTCTGTGTAGGCCCCTTTGTTTGGAGTATCTTGTTTAATCCTCAAAACGCTCTTCTGAGAAAGCCACCCTTCTGCCGCTGGGGTCACTGAGGACCAGAGAGAGGCCTTGACTTGCCCAGGGTCACATGAGTCATTCAAGGGCAGAGCTCAGGGTGCAGCTCCTCCCAGACCCCAGAGAGGCCCCATGTGAGTAAATCGTCTGCAAAAGGTGGGCTGTATGAGGAAAAGTTGCTGGGAGGCAGTGACTTCGGAGACCAGCTTTGCAGAAAGGAAGGGGCATAGGAGAGGGGAGACAGGGAAGACTGTAGGAGAAGGGGGAAGCTGGGGGTGTCATGGCCATGAACAGACCGGGTGCAAGGCGGGGGGCAGATCAGGTTGACAGCGGAGGAAGTTCTGAAGATGGAATGAAAAGCATGCAGCCGGGGACTCGGAAGGAAGAAAGGGCCAGGGTGTCCCGAGAGCCCCAAAGACAGGTCAGGGTTGGGTCACAAATGGGAAATGAGAGGTGTCTGTCGTGTCTGCCTGCATGGGGGGAACTCAGGACCCAGTGGTCAGAGCAAAGGCAGAGAGGGAGCTGCTCCCGCCATCACCCCTCCAATTACAGCCTCAGGCCCCAAGTGAAAGCCACTTTGGGCAAGATTTATTAGGCTTCTCCCTTTGCAGTTGAGCTTCATTTGTTTTGCTCCATATTTGCTCGTGGCTCTGGAATGGCATTAATGGCCTATTTGGGGTCCATGATCCTCCCATGTCCTCTCTGAGGCCGGAGGGGCCATCTGGGCTTTTTATTTGCCCAGTTGGCTCGCTTTTTAATTACACAGAGTGGGAGAGCAGGGGCTCGGGGCAGCGTGGATGGCTGCAGCCAATATTTATCATGATTGTTAGTATTTTCACTGCTAATAATCCCCGCAAATGAGAAACGGTAATCCAGAGGATTGGGGTTGTTAATTGAGAAATCATGCAGTGGAGCTACACCCATCAGGTGGGTGGAGCCGAGAAAGGAGGAGGAACTGCAAGCTTGCTCCTCCCACGTCGCCTGGGATGAGCCCAGGCCCCTCCTGGCCAGAGGAAGCACTGATCTGTGTCCTGGGAATCCAAGATAGAGTCATGGATTGTTTTGTTTTTTTAATGCTGGAAAATGGGTTTGGGAGTACTTAGGGGCTGCAATGGATACCCCAGGGAGGGCCATCGTTGGGGAGGTCAGAAGGAGCCACCAAGACTAGTTTGAAGTCAGCTCCTTGATCAGCCACCCCCGCCCCTCAAGCTGGAGAAGGCAAGAGAAGAAAAGGTCATTCCCAAGTCGAGGATACCGGCAGTGGCTCTCCCTCACAGTCGCCACAGTGACAGAGTACTTGCGTGGAGCTTTTCCAGAGAGTGCTTTGAAAATAGGAACAGAGAAATCCTAAAAGCATTCCTCCCCTTTGACCCAGCCATCCTGCTTCTCAGAATGCATCCTCATGACGCTAGAGATGAGGACAAGGGTGGGCGTGGCAACCAGGATTTGGGGGAAACCTCCAGTCCTCCCCGCTCCTAGAGGAAGGTCTGGAGTTGGGTCCAACAGGACAGCCGCTAGCCATATGGGGGTATTTACATTTAAATCAGCTAGCTGAACTCAGCCCCAGTCACACGAGCCCCATTTCAGCTGTTCCACAGCCACTGGGAATGAGGGGCTGTTGTGTCAAACCCCTGTTAACCTCCGTAGGGAAGGCACCAGGTTCAAGAGGCCAAACAGGAGACCCAGAGCCAGCAAACAAGACATGGAGTATTATTAGAGGCTTACATACAGGAGAGAGAGTCCAGTAGCAAAGGCTGACAACACATCCACCTTCCCTACAGTACAGTGGCGGCGGGCTGGCCAGGAAAACCCCAACTGCCTGCAAAGAGCACACAGTCTCCATAGCATTTCACCTAACACCCTCCCCTAAATGACCTCCACCTGGCACCTTCATTGATCCCAAAACTCGGGGCCTCAATCTCCTGTACAGCCCATGTTCCACGGGACAAACTGGGGGCTCAGATGTTCCTCACAGATAAAGAACGAATCTTCGAGTTGGCCACGCCAGATTCCCTAGCTTGGGACACACATTTAGATGGGCTGCCACAGTGTCATTCTAAGAAAAGAAGTTATTGCTCTTAGGTTCATATACCCTACAGGGGCCGCCGCATTGGACACTGCAGATGTAAACACTTCCATCATCTCAGAAAGTCTTATTGGAAAGCAGGGGTCTGGAGACTCACCTCCAATCCAGCCTCCACTCAGGGACGAGAGGGATTATTTATGAAAATGTAAATGTTTTCATGTCATCACTCCCCTGGAAATCCTTCAGTGCCTTCCCATTGCCCTTAGAATGGGGTCCAAACTCTTCCCACGGGCCCCTCTTGGACCAACCTCTACCTTGTCAGAGTTCAGCAGTGCTGATCTCCAACAGCTTTGGAACATGGAAACCCCGGGGTTTTTGCACTGGCTCTTCCCTGAACCTAGAACCTGCTACCCTCACTTCTCAAGCCTGCTAGCAGGAGGTGGCTGCACGTCTGAAAAACAGACTCAGGAGCAAATTGGTTAACCAGATCCCAGCAGGGAGGGGTCTCACATGTCAATCCAGCACTTCCTCAATAGGCCCCCTAGAGAATGGGGTCTCCTCAGAGGTCTTTTTGTCTTTTTATTCACAAAGAGGGAGGTCCAGACTCTGAACCCAACTTCTGGAGCTTTGACGTGATGAGTGTAATGAGAGAGAAGGGTCCAGAACTGTGGCTCTATCCTCCCCACCAGGAAATATACCTCTGAATTTCCTGCTTCATGGCAAACACAGGTTGACAAGCTTGGTTTTCAGGGTCACTTTAGCTCATCTTCACAGTCATCATTCCAGGCAGCACCGATGAATGTTAGCTATGCTTTTGTTCAGCCTCTCTGGGCTGCAGGCTCCCTCACCCTAGGACACACTGACCTCCCCTCCTCTGTGGTCCTCGGGACTCCCCAGCCACCCTGAGTGATCACTGACCATTCCCAGGGCCATCTGTTGCCCTAAAGAACAAGGTCCCCGAGGACAGGGCCCTGTCCTGTTTCTCTTTATATCCCAGTCCCAGCTGAGAATGTGGCATCTAGTAGGTGCTCAATAAATGCTTATCAAATGAAGGAAAGGAATAGGGAGTTTCATCTTATTCCGAATCTGAATTAGATGATTCCTGAGAAAACCTTTGAGAAGCTTACAGCTGGGATACTAAATCGAGTTAAGGTGTTCTTAATGATCTTAATGGGTATTGTTATTTCAAATTAACTAATTACTCTGATTTTAATGTACTCTGGCAATGTAGGCTCATCATTATCATTATTATTATTTCATAGCCCCTATGAATCCAGCCTTAGATGTCTGTTCAGCAGGTGTCTTATCATCACTGACTGTTTGTATACAGATTTCTAGATTCCACTAAAGGCACCCAGAATTGAGACTAATGTGAATTAATAGCCATTGGACTGCCCTGTTATATTAATGTTATTATTCAAATTCCAATGTCAGGAACATCGTTTAAAAGTCACTCTCCAGGGAGTAAAATGAAAACAATCTTAAGTAGAGGGGATCAGTGAGATAAACCATGTAGTGCACGTAACGTGGTGCGATCCTCATTCTCTTTTCTCCAAGCATCCAAGCTTGGGTCATCATCAGTGATACCCTCTCCTCCACACTCTGTGGTTAAGCAGCAAGTTCTCCTTGAAGTCTCTCCTGCCTCTCCTTCCTTCCTCATTCTCCCTTCTCATGATTAGGGCAAACTTCCTCCCACTATCCCCATTGCTGTGTCTGTTAGCATCATTGCTAGTTGATTTCCTGCCCAGTTCTCCTTCTGAAAACCATCTTATCCAGCACACCCAGATTTACTTTCCTTATCTCCTCCAATCAGGCCTCAAATCCTCTCTTCAGCCTGCCTTCCACTCCCTGCCCACCTCTAGCCATGCTCTCCTTCTAGGTGTCAGCCCTGTGCTGGGTACTGGAATAACAAATATATGGACTAGCCAAGCCCCAAGCACACAGCCTCCTGGAGTAGACACATGTAAAAATAAAGAATAGAGCACAGCAAGACAAGCGCTGATAGTGGTGGATACAAGGTATAGAGGTGCCCGGAGGAAGGGGCCTGCAGGTCTTGATGGAGAGAGGGAAGTCAGGGAAGGCTTCTCAGAGGAGGGGCTGTTTGTGCTGTCAAGAGGATGAGCTGTCATTCAAGTCATGTATTAGGCCATTATCACGTTGCTATAAAGAAATACCTGAGAATGGGCAATTTATATGAAAGAAAGGTATAACAGGCTCACAGTTCTGCAGGCTTTATAGGAAACATGGTGCTGGCATTTGCTTGGCTTCTAGGGAGGGCTAAGGAAGCTTACGCTCATGGTGGAAGGCAAAGGGGGAGTAGGCACATCACATGGTGAAAAGGAGAGATAATTAAGAGGGAGATGCCACACACTTTTAAATGAGCAGATCTCACCACAACTCACAATCATGAAGACAGCACCAAACCATGAGGGATCCACCCCTATGATCCAAACACCTCCCATCAGGCTCCACTTCCCACACTGGGAATTACAATTCAACGTGAGATTTGGTAAGAGGGGCCACAGATCCAAACTATATCATTCTGCCCCTGGCCCCTCCCAAATCTCATGTTTAAGTCCAAAGTCTCATCTGAGATGAGGAAAGTCCCTTCCGCCTGTGAGCCTCTAAAATCAAAGGCAAGTTCTTTACTTCCAAGATACAATGGGGATATAGTCATTGGGTAAATATTCCCATTCCAAAAGTGAGAAATTGGCCAAAAGAAAGGGGCTACAGGCCCCATGCAAGTTCAAAACTCAGCAGAGCAGTCATTAAATCTTAAAGCTCCAAAATAATCTTCTTTGACTCCATGTCCCATATCCAAGGCACACTGGTGCAAGGGGTGGGCTCTTAAGGCCTTGAGCAGCTCCACCCCTGTGGCTTTTCAAGGTACAGCCACCCCTGGCTGGTCTCATGGGCTGGGGTTGAGTGCCTGTGACTTTTCCAGGCACAGGGTATAAGCTGCTGGTGGATCTACTATTCTCAGGTCTGGAGGATGTGGACCACTTCTCACAGTTTCACTAGGCAGTGCCCCATTGGAGACTCTGTGTGGGGGCTTCAACCTCACATTTCCCCTCAGCACTGCTCTAGTAGAAGTTCTCTGTGAGAGCTCCACCCCTATAGCAGGCTTCTGCCTAGACACTTAGGTTTTCCATACATCCTCTGAAATCTAAGCAGAGGCTGCTAAGCCTCAACTCTTTTACTCTGTGAACCTGCAGGCTTAACACCACATGGAAACTGCCAAGGCTTATGGTTTTCATTCTCCAGAGCAGTGGCTTGAGCTGTGTCTGGGCCCTTTAGAGCCACAACTGGGGCCAGAGCAGCCAGGATGCAGGGATCAGTATCCTGGGGGCCTGTGGGGCAGTGGGGCCCTAGCCCTGACTCACAAAACCACTCTTTCCTCCTAAGGTTCTGGGCCTGTGATGGGTGAGGCTACCCCAAAGGTCTCTGAAACACCTTCAAGGCCTTTTCACCATTGTCTTGGATATTAGCACTTGGCTCCCTTTTAGTTATGCAAATATCTCTAGCAGGTAGTTGCTCCACAGCCTTCTTGAATTCCTCTCCCAAAAAAACTTTTTCTTTCTTTGCCATATGACTAGGCAGCAAATTTTCCAAACTTTTATGCTCTGCTTCCCTTTTAAATATAAAATACAACTTTAAGTCATTTCTTTGCTCCTGCATCTGAGCATAGGTTGTTAAGAAGCAGGCAAACCACTTCTTGAACACTTTGCTGCTTAGACATTTATTCTATCAGATACCCTAGGCCATCACTCTCAAGTTCAAACTTCCACAGATGTTTAGGGCATGGACACAATACAGCTATGTTTTTCACTAAGGTGTAACATGCATGACCTTTGCTCCAGTTCCCAATGAATTACTCATTTCCATCTGAAACAAGCCTGTCATTCATCAGCCTGGCCTTCATTGTCCATATTTCTATGATAACTGTGATAGAAATATGGATAGTGAAGACCAGGTTGGTGATGCTTGAGTAAGTCTCATCTTCCCAGCTGGATGGAAACCCCTTTGCTAAATTTCATCTATCTGAAATGGTCTTCAATGTCCTTCAAATGTCCCCAGGGCTCACATCTCACCTTCTTCAGAGTTGATCAAAGGTCACCCTACACTAAGGCCTTCCCTGACCACACTATTTAAATGAACCTCCCTCTCCCCAACATATACATCCAGCTCTGGTACTCTCTGTCCCTCTTCCTTCATGAAACTATAAACAAATCTCTTCTATTTTTCTCCCTAGCTCCTATCATCATGTAATATACTATGTGTTTTCATTTGCTTATTGTATGACTCCTTCTTCTACAATGTAAGCTCCAGGAGGGCAAGGATTCGAGTCTATTTCATAAAATGTTGCAACTCTGATGCCCACAACAGTGCATAAGGCACCTAGCAGGTGCCTAATATGTGACTGTTAATCTAGTGACATGAATGAAGGTAACAAAGTTATTTTATGTCATTTCCCATAAAATAGCTTTGCAGTGCAGTGCCTCTGCATAGGATCTAATCCAATGTTAGCAGTGGTCTCCATGCCCCTTGAAGAACTGGATAAACCAGACCCTTGGTTTCTCTATCCCTGTCATTCAAAGAGCCCTATCTGTGATTGCTGAGAACTCCTGGGGCTTCCTTCTGCACACCTCTCCCTGTGTCTGGGTCCTGCCCCTCTTGGGCTGCCTCAGTCTAATTGATTCTCATCAGATCAGACATGGAAATCCACAGGTTCTCAAGGGCCTCCACAAAAAATGTCCACTTGCACCAAGGAGTTTGTGAGCAGAGAAGGTTGCTGAAATATTGGGGGAAGGCTGGGGGTAGCCGCCTTCCTCATCAGTCCCAGAGGTTTTGGTCTCCTGATGATTTGCCACTGCCCACCCCTCTCTGCTTCCTTCTCTTTCCAGTTGCTGCCACTTTCCTTCCTGGGGCTCAGCAAGTCAGCTCTGCCCACACCCAGAGCCTCTGAGGCCTCCTCTTTAACCCTCAAGCAGTTCTAATCAGAGCATTCCTCCAAACGGGAGCTCTTCACTTTCTAAGAGGAATTCCAACATCATTAATTTACAGTGGGTTTGGTTTTTATTTTGTGTCTATTATTTGCATTATACAGAGACAGAAGAAACTGGTCTCAGAGATGATAAGCAAAACACAAGGTTACATAGCTCATCAAAAGCAGTTTCCCTAGCTACAAAGAATAAATCAAAGAAAACCCACCCCTGTACCCATACCAACTATCTGCCTTCTCCCTGCCTCCCTCCCAGGCAAACTGCTTCAAAGGAACGACTTTGCCTACCCTTTCTTTTTCCTCACCTCCCACTCACATGCCTCCAACCATCCAACCTGGCTTCAGTCCAATCACTCCCAAGAAAAAGCTCCCACGGACGACAACAGTGACTTCTTGGTGCTGTATCCCATGGGGATTTCTCAGGTTCAAAACACTAGTCTTTTCAGCAATTTGACACTTTCAGTGATAAAACTTTGTGCCACCCCCACTCCATCCTCTCTCAGTGAACTCCAGTGCATCCTTCACTCTCTGCTCAAGTGTCACTTCCTCAGGGAAGCCCTCCCTGACTTCCCAGGGTAGGTCAAGTTCTATTGTATATGCTCTCATATCTCCTATGCCCAGCAGTATCCGGCATGGAGTAGGTACTCAATGAACACCTGTTAAATGAATGGAGTGAATGAATGGATCTGTGTTTACTTCTTTCAGAGCCTTACAGTTTCACATTCATTAGCACATGTCTCCCCCACTAGGCGGTAGATGCCCAGAGAACAGGATCCATGCCTGGTTTTCCCTGTATCATATTTCTGGCACCCACCCCAGGGCCCAACACATGGAGGAATCTCCCCCATATGTGCCACATGGAAGAGCTGGGATTCACACCCAGGTTGCCGGTTCCAAAGCCTCTGCACTCAGCAACTACTAGTTAATTGACTGACGGTAGGTGACCCCCAGCCGTCTCTACTAACGCAGCCTTCTGAAATTTTAATGTGCACAAGAATCACCTGGAGAACTTGTTAAAATATAGATTCTGATCAGTAGGTCTGAAGTGGGTCCCAAGATTCTGCATTTCTAACAAGCTCCCAGGAGATGCTGACAATGGGGTCTGTGGACCCCGCTTTAAGCAGCAGGGGTAAATACAAGGTGCTGATCTGTAAACAGAGCATCGTGGGCATCCCAGAATTACAGCAAAGAGTAGGGGGCAGGGCAGCAGGCTCCGAATCCACAAAGGCTGCCAAATAGTGCCTGAAATCAGAATCAATGATATGTCTCTCAGATATATGCCACAGTATCCCTTATTCTGGCTAGGACGAAAAAAATGCTTTCATTTAAAAGCATTAGTGAATTCATAGTAACTTTCCATTGTTATGCATTTAATCAACTGACTGATAGGTACTAAACATATGGGGATGGTGGATAGGAAATCTAAGGGACCTTTTAACATTAGGAAAATGTTGGGAGGCGATAGGACTTTAAGACCTGCCTGGACGATGAGGTGGCCTTGTGTCCTGCTCTTTTCAGGGACCAATTGGCTGGAAACATAGAAGAGCACCCTGTGGGGACTGATGAAAAAGACAGACAGAGACGGATGGACAGAGAAACAGAGAGAGAGAGGCACAGGCACAGGGGACAGAGACCTGAGGTGGAGGCTGGAAGCAGGGCAAAGGCCACTGTCCCTCCAGGATGCTCTCTGGGTTGGCATGGCAACAGTCAACATTCGTGTCAATAGCTGACCCATATTTAATTAACAAAAAGAAAACAAGAAGATGGGAGGGAAAGGAGGAGGGCGGAGCCTGGCTGGCTCCTCGCCTGGCATTGCAGGGATTAATGGGCCTTTCTCACTGGGCAATGGATGCTGGCAGAGAGCAAGAGACACCAGACATGTAAGAGTTCTTCTCAGGCAGCCGCCTGCTCCCAGCACTAAGTAGGGGTAGACTTTCCTTCAGAAGAGTAAGGCCAGGGCAGGGCCTGCACGGTGTAGGGGCTCCGTAAACACACATTCTGCAGTGACAGCAGCAGCAGCAATGCACTGATGATGACCATCATTACTCTACGCCAGGCACCCTGCCACACTCTTTGCACGTCACTTTATCTAATCTGAACAAGGACACTATGAAGTAAGTGATAGGATTATTCCCATTTCCAAGATAAGAAAATTGAGGCTTGGAGAGGTTGAATAACTTGTCGAAGGTCACATGGCTCCTTAAGTGGCTGTAATAGTCTGTACATTAATGACCTTGGTGTGGCCCCCTCCCCTTGAATCTAAGCTAGCCTTGTGATGTGCTTTAACCATTACAGTACAATACAATACAATACAATACAATACAATACAATACAATCAACACAGTACCAATACAATGTGGCAGTGCCCCACTAAGCCTTAAGAAAGTCTACAGCTTCTGCTTTGTGCTCTTGGGAGCCCTGAGTCGCCATGTAAAAGATCTAGCTATCCTGCTAAAGAGACCACATGGAAAAGAACATGGAGAACATGGAAAGAGAGAAAGGCCCAGCCAAGCCAGCAGTCCCAGCTGAGCTCAGTACACTGAAGACCACCAGACCAGCAAGATCAGCAGAATAGTCACCCAGCTGAGCCCAATCCAGATGACAAAATCATGAGCTACTAAAGTGGTTGTTCTTTTAAGTCACTCAATTTTGGGGTAGTTTGTTTTGGAGCAAGAGGCAATTAACACAAAAAGTTTCCACTGAGTGATTGGCAGGATTGGCCTGCCCTTCTGCCCAGCCTCACCACCAGCTACATCCCTTCTTCTCACAACAGTGAGTAAGGATCTCCAGCTTACAAACGTGCTCTCGTTTCTCTACCTGGTTGCAAAACACATTTCACCAAAATATGACTGTACTACTGCCAAAAGTGAATAAGAATAAGATACTCTGTTTCCACCTGCCCCTGCCTAGCCCAATCCCCAACCAGGTCTTGCCTGGATGAGTGTAGTAACTTCCTAAGAGGTCTCACCCTTCTCACCTCTTGCTCTCTCCCATCCATTCTTCCTTGCATCTGATCATGTTTTCTTTTTCTTACCTGGCCCATAAGGTTTAGCAAGACCAAGTCGCATCCATCCTACACACTAGCCCATCTACTGCTCTCCTTTCTCCTCATTCTCCAAACGCCTCTGGTTCCTCTCTGTTCTTGGAGTACACTAAGACCTTACCCACCTCATGAGCATCCCAAACATGGTTCCTTCTGCCTAGAATGCTCTTCTCCCCTTCACCCAAGGCTAATTTCTACTCAGCCTTCAGTACCTTAGGTTTCTTTCCCATGAGAGAGAGGTGAGGTATATTTTACATAAAATAAAATGCATAGATCTTAAGTGTATCATTTGGTGAATTTTGACAAATGTTTATACCCACATTACCATCACCCAAATGAAGAAATATAGAATGCTTTCATCAACCTTCACCCAAATCAAGATATGCAGAATATTTCTACCACAGCAGAAAGTTCCCTTGTGTTCCTTTCCCATCAATGTCCTACCACCAGGCGATCACTGCTTTGTTTAGCTACCACTATGAGATTAGTGCTGCCTGTTCTTGAACTTCATATAAGTGGAATCAATTCGTATTTGCTCTTTTGTGATTGGCAGCTTCTTTCACTCCACATAGTGCTTTTGAGATTAATTCATGTCATGGTGTGTATCTGCAATTTGTTTCTTTTTGTTGCTGAGTAGTATTTCTTTTTTTGTTTTGTTTTATTTTGTTTTTGAGATGGAGTTTCACTCTTGTTGCCCAGGCTGGAGTGCAATGGCGCAGTCTGAGCTCACTGCAACCTCTGCCTCCTGGGTTGAAGTGATTCTCCTGCCTCAGCCTCTCAAGTAGCTGGGATTGCAGGAACACGCCACCACGCCCAGTTAATTATTATTAGTATTATTTGTATTTTTAGTAAAGACAGGGTTTTGCCATGTTGACCAGGCTGGTCTTGAACTCCTGACTTCAGGTGATCCACTTGCCTTGGCCTTGCAAATTGCTAGGATTACAGGCATAAGCCACTGCACCCAGCTAGTATTTCATTACATTAATGTACAGGACTTAATTTGTTCATTCATTCTCCTGTTGATAGACATTTGAAGTTGTTTCCATTTTTGGAAGTTGATAATCCAATTGCTATGAACATTTGCACACAAAGCTTTTATATGAACACATATTTTCATTTATTTTGTGTAAATACCTAGGAATTGATAAATCAAAGAGTAGTTATACACCCAACTCTATTAGAAACCAACAGTTTCCCAAAGTGGTTGTATTGTTTTACATTCTACAGGCAGCGTATGGGTTCCTGTTCCTCCCAAATTGTTGCCAACACTTGGCATTTTCGGTCTTTTTAATCTATCCATTCTGATGAGCATGCAGTGGTATTGCCTTGTGCTTTCAATTTTAATTTCACTACTGACTAATGATATCGAACACTTTTTCATCTGCTCATGGCCATTCAAATATGCCCTTGTGTGAAGTATTGGTTTGGATCTTTTGCTTATTTTTAATTGTATTGCTTGTCTTTTTATTGATCTATAGGTCTGTTTTCATGTTTTTCTCAGGAAAGTTCTCCCTGAAGGCATTCTTCCTCCCACCTGCCATAAACACAGACACACACACACACACCACACATGACACACATGTAACATAGACATACAACACACACATCTCACATACACACATCACAGACACATACCACTTATACACACATCACAGACACACACTTACGCACATACCCCATATACACACGTGCCACACAGACACATACCACATAAACACATACCACATATATACACATACCACATATATACACATAACACATATATACACATACCAAATACACACACATACACCACACACACACACCTCACAACAGACACGACACACATGCACACAGTTAAGTCCCTCTGTTGTAGGCTCTCACAACAGAGAGCCTGGGAGAGGTCTTGTGCTTCTCCCAGCTGTGCCTTGCACAGTTGAAACACATCACACAACCATGCCTTGTACAGTTGAAACACGTCATCCCATGGCCTTCCCTTGCACAGTTGAAGCACATTGTTCCACAGTCTTGCCTCGCACAGCTGAAACACATTGGCTCATGGTCTTGCCTCACACAGCTGAAACATGTTGGCCCACAGCTAACATTGCTGCTCCTGCAAACTCTGCTCCCCAAAGGTTTGAACCACATCTGCCCTGTTCACTGCTCGTTCTCCAGCTCTGAGCACAGTCCTGGGCACAAAGAAGACCTCAATAATTTTTTTCACTGAACAAATATTTATTGAATGCCTAGAATGCACCAAACAATATTCTTGGTGCTGGAGGTACCACAGTGAAGAAGACAAGTGAACCCCTTGCTCTCATGAGGCTGCTATTCTGGGATAGGAATGGGAATGGGGTAGGCAGAGTCATTGAACAAGTAAGCCCAAGTGTAGTAAGTGCATGGAGCTGAATAATCAAACTGATGAAGGAGGCTAGAGAGTGGTGCTGAATGCAATGACTGGGGAAGCCTCATTGGTAAGGCAACAAGTGAGCAGGTTGCTCACTTGCTGAGTGATGAAGATGAGGAAGGGAGCCATGCGGATGCCCGGGCAGGAACTGGCACGATGGATGCATGGCAAGGGGGTTTACAGGGCAGGAGGGAAGAGAGGGTGGGGAGTAAAGCAGAGAGACAGGAGGGGCAGGGGCCAGGGGGCAGATGAGGTAGAGCTGTTTCTCAAACTTTTCACCACAATTCAGTGAAAGAAACGCACACATGCACATACACAAACAGGCACTTAAATCATTTCCTATAGAAATTCCTATCTTTACTCTACATGCAATATTCTCTAGTATCTTTCTTTCTCACTCTTCTGTTCCATTTCATATAATGAAAATGCTGATCATGATGCAGTAGATTGATTTCACGACCCACTGACAGATTTCTGTTTACATGGCAAAGATTTTGGGTTTTACTCTGAGATGAGACGTGCTGGAGGATTTTGAACAGAGGAGTGACATGACCTAATCGATGACTAATTTTTAACTTAAATTTTATTTTTTAAACTGTATAGTGGAAAATTGTAAACAGACACAACAGAGATAATGTAGTAATATATCCCCTTCATTCAGCTTCAACAATTATCAACATTTTGCCAACTTGCTTCACTATTCCAGTCCACTTTTTTGGCTGAAGTATTTTAAAACAAATCTCAGACGTCTTATTATTTTGCCCTCATATACCTCCATATATATTTCTAACAAATGACGGTAATACCTTTTTCATACCCACTAAAAATAACAGCAATTGTTTAATACCTTCTATTACCCAGTTGGTGATCAATTTTTCTTGATTGGCTCAAAATGTGTTTTTACAGTTGGTTGCTTTGAATCAGGTGATAAACAAGGTTCATATATTGCTTTTGGTTGGGATTTCTCTTACGTTTCTTTCCTCCCTCGCCTCGCTTCCTTCTCTCTTCTTCCTCCCTTTTTCCTCTGATACTGAGGTTTAAGCTACGTAAAATTAAAATGAACAATTTGGGCAGGGCTCAGTGGCTCACGCCTGTAATCCCAGCACTTTGGGAACCTGAGGCTAGAGGATCCCTTGAGCCTGTGAGTTTGAGACCAGCCTGGGAAATATAGTGAGACCTCTTCTCTACAAAGAATTTAAAAGTAGCCCCAGCTACTCAGGAGGCTGAGGTGGGAGGATCGCTTGAGCCCAGGACTTCAAGGTTGCAGAGCTATGAGTGTGCCACAGCACTCCAGCCCGGGAAACAGTCAGACTCTGTCTAGAAAAAGAAAAAAAAATTGATGGATATTGGCAATTGATACAGCCCATGCAACAACCACCCAAATCAACATATAGAACACTTATCACCTCAAAAATTTTTCTCATGCCTTTTGCCAATCAATCCATGTCACTCTCACCCAAAGGCAACTGTTTTCTTCGCTTCTATTACCGTACATTTGCTTTGCCTGTTCTTGAAGGTGGTAAAAATGGAATCATACTGTGTTTTATGTCTGGACTTATTTGTTCAAATAAGGTCCGTGAGATTCTT
The DNA here is from genome assembly GCF_028858775.2 of Pan troglodytes. NCBI lineage: Eukaryota > Metazoa > Chordata > Mammalia > Primates > Hominidae > Pan > Pan troglodytes. The sequence continues at coordinate 86,659,008 of NC_072417.2, read as the reverse complement.
CGCCATTGTTGTGCATCCGTAATTCATTTTTTAAATCACTGAGTTGTATTTCATTGTATGAATGTACTGCAATTTGATCGACTACTCTCCTGTTGATGGACATCTGCGTCGTTTTCAGTTTGAGGCTACTAAGAATGAGGCTGCTTTGAACATTCTTGTACCAGTCTTTTGAGGGTTTATGTTTTCATATTTCTTGGGTTAAACTTTGTTGTTGTTTTTTCAAGACAGTTTGGCTCTTCTGGGCCTTTACTGTTTTCATATAAATCTTAGAAACAGCTTGCCAATTTCTATTAAGAATTCTGTTGTGATTTTGATTGGAATTGTATTGAATGTATAGATTGATTTGAGGAGAATGACCATCTTAAAAATGTTGACTCTTCTAATCCATAAGCGGGGCATTCTCTCTCCATTTAATTATGTCTTCCTTAATTTCTCTCAGCAGTGGTTTGAGTTTTCAGTATAGAAGTCTTATATGTCTTCAGAAAAACTTATTCCTAGATATTTCACTTTTTCTATGCTATTTTAAATGGTATTGCTTGTCAGTTTTATTCTCCAATTGCTCATATTAATATATAGAAATACAGTTGAATTTTGTATATTTGCTCTTGTAACCTAAAATCTTGCTAAATTTACATATTAATCATAGGAATTATTATATAAACTTATTAGAATTTTCTACATTTACAATCACATTATCTGTGAATAAAAACAGCTTTATTCTTTCTTTCCAACTTTTATAGTATTCATTTCTTTTTCTTGCCTTGTTGCACTGGCCAGGCTTCGAGTGCAAGGATGAATACAGAGGTAAGAGTAGGAATTCGGTTTTATTTATTTATTTATTTATTGAGACTAAGTCTCACTCTGTCACCAGGCTGGAGTGCAGTGGTGTCATCTCAGCTCACTGCAACCTCCACCTCCCGGTTTCAAGCTATTCTCCTGCCTCAGCCTCCCAAGTAGCTGAGATTACAAGCACCCGCCACCACGCCCAGCTAATTTTTGTATTTTTAGTTGATATGGGGTTTCACCATATTAGCCAGAATGGTCTCAATCTCTTGACCTCAAGACCTACCCGCCTTGGCCTCCCAAAGTGTTGGGATTACAGGCGTGAGCCACCGCGCCCAGCCAGAATTCTTACCTTCTTTCCAATATCATAATAATAATAAAAGCATAATAATATGTCACCATTAAGTATGATTTACCTTCAGGTTTTTCATAGATGCCCTTTATTAAATTGAAAAAGTGTGTTGTTTTGATCTTTAAAATGCCGCATTTTTTTAAAAATCGAGAATGGAGGTTGTGTTTTGTCAAATGCTTTTCCTGCATCTATTAAGATGACCAAGTGTTTTTTCCTTCATCATTCTGTTATGTGATCAATTATATTAGTTGATTATTAAATGCTAAATCAACCTTGTGTTCATGGAGTAAACCCACTTGGTATTAAAACATTATCATTTAAAAATACGGTTGAATTTGGCTGGCCATTGTGGCTCACACCTGTAATCCCAGCACTTTGGGAGGCTGAGGCGGGCAGATCACCTGAGGTCAGGAATTCAAGTCCAGCCTGGGCAACATGGTGAAACCCCATCTCTACTAAAAATGCAAAAACTAGCCAGGTATAGTGGCAGTCACCTGTAATTCCAGCTACTCGGGAGGCTGAGGTGGGAGAATCACTTGAACCCGGGAGGCGGAGGTTGTAGTGAGCCAAGATGGCGCCACTGCACTCCAGCCTGGGCAACCGAGTGAGACTCCATCTCAAAAATAAATAGATAAATAAATAAATAAATAAATAAATAAATAAAATATTGCTGAATTAAATTTGCTGGGCTTTTTAAAGGGAGTCCTTGTGTCTGCGTTCATGAAGGAGGTTGGTTTATAATTTTCTCCTCGTTCGAAATTGCTTTGCAGGTTTTGGTATCAGGGATATGCTGACCTCATGAACTGAGATGGGGAGAATTCCCTCATGGTCCATCCTTGTAAGATGGGTATTTTTTTTCTTCCCTAAAAGTTTGAGAGAATTTGCTAGTAAAACTATCTGAAACTCTTATTCTTTATGTGGGGGAAGGGTTTATTTTTAAATTCAATTTCTATAATTGATGTAAGACTCTTCGGGTTTTCTGTTTTATTGTGACAAATTGTGGTTTTCAAGGTATTCATCCATTTCACCTAGGTTGTCAAATGTATTGGCATACAATTTTCATAATATTACCTTATCATCCCTTTATTGTCCATGGGATCTGTAGTGATGATGTCTCTTTAGTGCCTGATATTTACAATTTGTTTTTTCTTTCTTTTTTAAATCAGTCTTTCTGGGCTTCATCAATTTTATTAGCCTTTTTAAAGAACAAACATTTTGCTTCTTGGTCATCCTTATTGATTTTATCTATCACTTTTCCATTGTCTGTTTCATGGATTTCTGCTTGTGTTTTTATTATTTCCAACCTTGTAGTTTGGGTTTAATTTGCATTTTTTCCTTTCTTCCTCAGGTAGATTTTAAACCATTCTTCCTTTCTATTATGAGCATTTAAAGCTGTAAATTTCCCTTAGAACCCTCAAATAGCTTCATTTCACAACGTTTGATATATTGTGTGTTCATTTACATTCAATTTAAAATATTTTCTAGGGATTACATCAAGCTAAAAAGCTTCTGCACAGCAAAAGAAACAATCAACAAAGTGAAGAGACAACACACAGGGCAGAAAAAAACTTTCAAACTATCCATCTGACAAGAGATTAATAACCATAATATGTAAGGCGCTCAGATAACTCAATAGTGAAAAGAAAAGAAAAGATAAAAACACCAAAGAATTTGATTTAAAAATGGGCAAAAAATCTAATATTTCTCAAAAAAAGACATACAAATGGCCAACAGGTATATGAAAAAATGCTCAACATTACTAATCATCAGAGAAATGCAAACCAAAACTACCACCAGATATATTCTCATCTCATTTAAAATGGCTTTTATATAAAATATGGGGAGTAACCAATGCTGGTAACAATGAGGAGAAAGGGGAATGCTCATACACTGTTGGTGAGAACATAAATTATCATAACAGTGGAAAACTGTATGGAGGTGCTACAAAAAACAAAAAATAGAAATACCATACCATCCAGTAATTCACTACTGGAATTCAAAAGAAAGAAAATCAATATATCAAGGAGATTCTGCACTCCCATGTTTTTGCTTTACTGTTCACAATAGTCAAAATTTGGAATCAACCTAAGTGCCCATCAATGGATGAATGGATTTTTTTAACGTATATATACACAGTAGAATATTATTCAGCCATTAAAAAGAGTGAATCCTCATCATTTGCAGCAACATGGATGGAAATGGAGATCATTAGGTTAAGTGAAATGAGCAAAACACAGAAAGACAAATATTGCACATTCTCACTCATATGTGGGAGCTAAAAATTAGATCTCATGAAGATAGAGAGTAGATTGAATCTAATCAATTTCTATAATTGATATGATTCTTCAGATATCCCAGAGGTTGGGAAGGAAAGGATGGGGTATGAAGAGAGGTTGATTCATGGGTACATATATATAGTTTGATAAAAGAAGTAAGATCTAGTGTTTGTTAGATCAGCAGGGTAAATATAGTTTACAATAGTCAATTATATATTTCAAAATAGCTAAAAGAGAATAATTCAAATGTTTCTAGCATAAATAAAAGACAAATATTTAAGGTGATAGATACTCCAATGACACTGATTTGATATTTACAAGATACATTAATCTATTAAATTATCACATGCATCCTGAAAATGTGTACATCTATTATGTATAAATAAAACATTAAATTAAGAAAAGAAAAATAAATAAATAAAACATGTTCTAATTACTTTTTTTTCTCTGACCGGTGGTTTATTTGAAAACACATTGCTTAATTTCCAAGTATTTGCAGATTTTTCTAGAATTTTGTTATGGATTTATGATTTAATTATATAATACTTAGTGAACATAATTTGTGATATTTCTTTTTTTAACCTTTGAGTTTTTTTTTTTCTTGATCCAGCACATGGTCAGTCTCGGTGAACGTACACATACATTTGAAAACCATGTGCATTCTATAATTGTTGAGTGTAGCTGTGTTCTATAAACATCAACTATATCAAGTTGTTTAATGACATCGTTTAAGCCTTATGTGTCCTTTATTGATGTTCTGCCTATTTGTCATGGCAATGAATGATTAAGGGGCACTAAAATCTTCAACTATGATTGTGTATTTGTCTATTTCTCTCTTTATTTCTGTCATTTTCTGCTGCACATATTTTTAAGTTCTGTAATTAGGTACACACAGGTTTAAGGCTCTTAGATGGTTTTGACAAAGTCACCCCTTATTAATATTATTAATATGAAATAAAAGGTTATGAAATCCTGCTAATATTTCTCATTTGGAAGTCCACTTTGATAATCTTTTTTTTTTTTTTTGAGATGGAGTCTCCCAAGGTGGAGTGCAGTGGCATGATCTCGGCTCACTGCAACCTTCTCCAGGGTTCAAGCGATTCTCTCGCCATGGCCTCCCGAGTAGCTGGGATTACAGGTGTGTGCCACCACTCCTGACTAATTTTTGTATTTTTAGTAGAGATGGGGTTTCGCCATGTTGGCCAGGCTGGTCTCGAACTCCTGACCTCCAGTGATCCGCCCGCCTCAGCCTCCCAAAGTGCTGGGATTACAGGAGTGAGTCACCACACCTGGCCTTCTTTGATAATCTCTAGGCACAACAGCTTTCTGATACTTGGTGTTTGCATTGGGATATCTCTTACTGTTTTCAACTTGTTCATGATTTTATATTAAAGTATGTTTCTTAAGATATACAAAGGGCCAACAAACATATGGAAAAATGCTCAACATCACTAATCATCAGGGAAATACAAACTAAAACCACAAGGAGACACCACTTTACTCCTGCAAGAATGGCCATTATTAAAAAGTAAAAAAACAATGGATGTTGGCATGGCTATGGGGAAAAGGGAACGCTTATATACACTGCTGGTGGGAATGTAAATCAGTACAACCTCTATAGAAAACAGTGTGGAGGTTCCTTAAAGAGCTAAAAATAGATCTATCATTGGTTCCAACAATCCCACTACCGGGTATCTACCCAAAGGAAATGAAGTTATTATATGAAAAAGACACTTGCACATGTATGTTTATAGCAGCACAATTTGCGATTGCAAAGATGTGGGACCAACCTAAGTGCCCATCAACTAATGAGTGGATAAAGAAAGTATGGTACATATACACCATGGACTCAGCCATTAAATGGATGGAAACAATGGTATATATACACCATGGACTACTACTCAGCCATTAAATAGATGGAAATAATGTATTTGGCCGGGCGCCGTGGCTCACGCCTGTAATCCCAGCACTTTGGGAGGCCAAGGCGGGTGGATCACAAGGTCAGGAGATCGAGACCATCCTGGCTAACACGGTGAAACCCGTCTCTACTAAAAATACAAAAAATTAGCCGGGCGTGGTGGCGGGCGCCTGTAGTCCCAGATACTCGGGAGGCTGAGGCAGGAGAATGGTGTGAACCCGGGAGGCGGAGCTTGCAGTGAGCCGAGATCATGCCACTGCACTCCAGCCTGGGTGACAGAGCGAGACTCCGTCTCAACAACAACAACAACAACAACAACAACAACAACAACAGAAATAATGTATTTTGCAGCAACTCGGATGGAGCTGGAGGCCATTATTCTAAGCGAAGTGACACAGGAGCGGAAAACCAAAAACTTTATGTTCTCACTTATAAGTGGGAGCTAAGCTATGAGTACATGAAGGCATATGAGTTGTATGTAGGCTTTATAAAGAGACTCAGAAGGGGAACGATGGAAGGGGGACCAGGGATTGGAAAAAACTACGCATTATGTACAATGTATACCGCTTGGGTGACCAGTGCACTAAAATCTCAAAATTTGCCACTATATAATTTTTTTTGAGATGGCATCTCACCCTGTAGCCCAGGCTAGAGTGCAATGGCATGATCTCAGCTCACTGCAACCTCCGCCTCCTGGGTTCAAACGATTCTCCTGCCTCAGCCTCCCGAGCAAGTGGGATTACAGCTACCCGCCACCCTGCCCAGCTAATTTTTGTATTTTTAGTAGAGACAAGGTTTCACCGTGTCGGCCAGGCTGGTCTCGAACTCCTGACCTCATGATCCGCCCACCTCAGCCTCCCAAAGTGCTGGGATTACAGATGTGAGCCACCGCGCCCGGCCTCTATCGGCCTCTATAATTTATCTATGTAACAAAAAAACCACTTGTACCCCAAAAGCTATTGAAATAAAAAATAATAATAAACCATGCTTCTTAGAAACAGCATGTAGTCAGACCTTGCTTTTATCCATTCTGATAATTTCTGTCTTTTAATTTGAGAATTAGGTCCATTTATAATTTTAAAAATTATTCATATTGTTAAATTTAAGTCTACTTTCAATATTTGCTTTCTCATTGTCCTGTTTTTTGTTCCCCTCTTCTCCACTCCCTGCCAGCTTTTTGGATTAATTATTTTTCAGTATTCTATTTTATCTCTTCCACTGATTTTTTTTCAGTAATACCTTTGTGTTAATATTTCATGGTTACTCTAGGGTGCAATATGCATCTTCAACTTAACACAGTTTGTAAATAATGTTGCACTATTTTACAAACAACGTAAAACTCTTACCGCTGCATAATGTGCCCTCACTGCTATATATTTTACTTCTACATAAGGTAAAACCCCACAATACATTGTTATAATTTGTACTTTTGACAATAGTCTTCTACAGAAGTTTAGAAATATATTTACATAACACATAAATATAATTTTTAATATCATCAGGCTTATACTTTTTGATACTCTTCATTTCTTCCCACAGGCATTATTCTTCATTTCTTCCCATCTGGTATTGTTTCCCTTCTACCCTGAAAAACTTCTTTTAGCATTTTTTGTCATTTTTTGTAATCCAAATCTGCAGGAGAAAATTTTCTCAGCTTTTGTCATCTGAAAACATTTATGCTTCACCTCTGTTTTTTTAAGAATATTTTCACTGGGCATCAAATTCTAGATTGAAAATTCAGTTTTTGAAAATTCAGTTTTTATTTCTCACACTTTAAAGATGTCATTCATTGTCTTCTGGCCTCTAATTTTTTTGTGTGTGTGGAGTCACTCATCATTCTCATTCTTATTCCCCTTAAAATATAATTTTAGTTGGTGGCTTTAAAGTTTTTATTTCTCTTTAGGTTTTCAAGTTTGATTATGATATGGGTGGGTATGGTTTTGTACATGTTTACACTGATTAGAGATTACTAAACCTCTTGGATCTATAGGTTAATATCCTTAACCAATTTTAATATATTCTTTCTTTCTTTCTTTTTTTTTTTTTTTTGAGACAAAGTCTGTCTCTGTCACCCAGGCTGGAGAGCAGTAGTACAATCTTGGTTCACTGCAACCTCCACCTACAGGAGTCAAGTGATTCTACCACCTCCGCCTCCCAAGTAGCTGGGACTACAGGTGTGCACCACTGTACCTGGTTAATTTTTTGTATTTTTTGGAATGGACAGGGTTTTGCCATGTTGGCCAGGCTGATCTCGAACTCCTTGCCTCAAATGATCCACCCACCTTGGCCTCCCAAAGTGCTGGGAATACAGGCATGAGCCACCACGCCCGGCCCTCGAATATTCTTGACTATTATCTGCTCAAATATTTCTTCACTGCATTTTTCTCTCCTCTTCTTCCGGGGCTCCAGTTACATGTATATTAGGTCATATTGGTATTTTTCCCAGGGCCCAGATGATCTGTTAGTTTGTTGTCATGTTCTTAGTCAGGTGGTTTCTTCTGGCCCAACTTAAAGTTCACCAATCTTTTCTGCTATGGTGTCCAGTCTGCTATTAAGCCCATTCAGTGAATTCTTTATTTATGATACAGTAGTTTTCTGTTTTAGAATAACCATCTGAGTTTTTCAGTAGTTTGATGCTGAAATTCCCCATCTGTTCATGTATGTTGTTCACTTCTCAAACTGAATCCATTAAAATATCTAAAATTGTTACTTTAATATCTTTGTTGGCTTATCGCAACGTCTGGAATATCCATGGATCTGCTTTAATGACTTTTTTCCCTTTTGATTATAGGTCACATTTCTTGCTTCAACAAGTGCTTTGTAATTTGTAATTATATTTCAGACATTGTGTATAGATGAACAGGAGAGTCTAAAGTATTAATAATAGAGTCTATATTTTATATAGTATACCACATACTATATAATATTTCTATTATAGAATATAATAGAAATAATATAATATAATAAGATATAATATAATATAATAGAAAGCCACCATACTCACACAAAAGGAAGTAGAAAGTAGGAAGTAAGAAATATATATACTAAATAATATAAATAAATACTATATAATTTCTACTATATAGTATATATGTATATATACTATATATACACCATATAATATGCATGCATTACTTAATCTATATATCATATATCATATATGATATATGATATCATATATGATATATCATATATCATATATTATTATAATATATCATATATTATTATATATGATATATCATATATCATATATTATTATATATGATATATCATATATCATATATTATTATATATGATATATCATATATCATATATTATTATATATGATATATCATATATCATATATTATTATATATGATATATCATATATCATATATTATTATATATGATATATCATATATCATATATTATTATATATGATATATCATATATCATATATTATTATATATGATATATCATATATTATATAATTATATTACAATTATATATAATACATATATAGTAATATAGTCTAAAGTATAGTTACTCACTGAAGTGAGAGGCTGAGTCAACTTATTCTGTGGTTGAGTTGAGTTGAGTCTCAGCTCTAGTGGCAGCCAGTTCACTATGGACTTCAAATGTTTTGAGGGTTGGATCCCTGCAGCAGGATTCGGGATCTGAATTCCAGCAAGTCTTCTGAACCACAGCTGATCGCGCTCTGCTTTGGCTTTTGGGTCCACTGAGTTCGGCTTTCCCTCTGGGGTGATGTCTCTTCATTCCACTTCTCTGGCCATGTCCTCTCACTGGCATCTGCCTTGCCCTTGGTGACATCCTGGAACACACCAAGGACATATCTCAGCTCTCCTGATTTGCCTCCACCATAGCCATACATTTGGAGGTAAAGGTGGGAATTGTGACTGGGATCCACGGGCTACAAATCTGTCATGTTGGCCTCCACATGACTATTAAAAGTTGGTTACACTTTGGCAGGCTGAAGCAGGCAGATCACGGGGTCAAGAGATAGAGACCATCCTGGCTAACACGGTGAAACCCCATCTGTACTAAAATATACAAAAAGTTAGCCGGATGTGGTGGCACGCACCTGTGGTCCCAGCTACTCAGGAGGTTGAGGCAGGAGAATTGCTTAAACCCAGGAGGCAGAGGTTGCAGTGAGCCGAGACCGTGCCACTGCACTCCAGCCTGAGTGACAGAGTGAGACTCCATCTCAAAAAAAAATAAAAAATAAAAAAGTTGATTATAGTTTGGCTTGTTTCTTTGTACCCCTATCCATGCTGGGTTTACCCCTCCTCTCACCACCCTCCAGTCATGAGTCTCTTCTGTCCTAGGAAGGGCTTGCAAATTTATGTCCTCAGCTCTCTGATGGATTTTAAAAGAGATGATTTTGTAACTTATGTAGCTTGTTTTTGTTTGGGGGAAAGAAAATCAAAGTGATGGTCTCTTGTAATTTTCTGCATCCTAACTGATAGCAAAAATCCATTCTAACCAGAAGCAGATGTTCTAATAAGCAGTGATTAAGTGAATGTATGTTCCTTCTGCCCGGGCAGCTCCTGTGCCTCTTGTCTATCTGGAAGATGCTCACTCAGCCTCCACATCTTCCTCCTTGAAGTCTTTCCCAATTTCCCCATAGCCTTGTGCACTTCTTATACTAGTCTCCTCTGTTCTTTGATCCTGCCTACATTAAAGCTATTTTTCTCAAAATATCATAATTGTTTTCATGTCTGTCTTCTCTGTTGAACTTTGAGTTCCTTGACAGCAAAAACCCTGTAGTTAATAAATTATATACATATATACACATGCACCCAAATGCACACACACACGTGCATATATGTACTATATACATATACATACATTATCCACAGAATACACTCATCACTAAACCAAAATGTGCTTACTCAACAATTAACACATGCATTTCCATCTTTTGCGATCAAGTCCTCATGCCCTGTCTGACACATGGTAAGCGTGCAATACGTGTTTGTGGCGTTCATGAATAAATAAATAAAAGAGCAAACTCCTGCCTCTGTCCTGAAGCTTCATCGCCATTAGACATAGTTACTGCTGGCTCACGTGATCTTTTACTTTCTCCTTCGTTGGGAGGGGAGTGAGTGTGTGGACAAGTGTTTATGTGCATATGCAAATTTAAAATTCAGCCTGATTATTCTAAGTTTGGGGTGTTTGCTTTGAAGTTACATTTTTGGCACCAAGAGCCAGTGTCCAGAGGTGGCACTAGGCAGAGGATTTGGAAATCTGCCCAAAGCTGGCCCATGGTTGGTTAAATCTACCCCTGACAGGAAACAGGGCTTTGAAAACTGAGCTGCTGTACCAGGAAATGGTCTTGAGCAAGTTTGGTGCTCTCTGTTTCTATTCTTAGAATTTCAGATCCAGGGCAGGATAAGGACATCAAGGGCATCTATTACAACTCTTTAACCAAATCAGATGCTTGAAAGTCCTCATATGTCTCCTCCATCCCCAGAATCCTTCTTTCCAACACAAATGTTCAATTATGCATGAGACTGGAGTCAGACAGAGTTCCAATCTCATCTCTTAAACTCTCTGAGCCTCTGTTTTCCTATCTGTTAAATGAGTATACTAATGCCTACCACTCAGGATTATTTTGAGCACTCAGTGAAATCCTGTTTGCAACGTGTGAGCACCAGGTTTCTTCTCTTTCCTGGCATCTTCTACCCACCTCTGTGTGAGCATCTTTCCATCATCATTGGGAAAAGTCACCACTCTGGCCGAAAGGCAGAGTCAAGGCACAGTAGGGTGTTCGCTTTCTCCTTCTCCTTCTCCATCATCTCCAAAGTTGCACTCAGTCCAAAGCCACCCTCAGCAGGGCAGGGCCTAGGGAAAGAAGAGGTGGGAGAGATTCATCACCAGGGCTGCTGGGAGCTTAGAGGTGAGCAGGGAGAAAGAAAGGAAGAGAGAGAAAGCAGATGGGAACAGGGAGCCACAGTACTCACACAGAAGGAAGTTGAAACAATGCTGCCCAGCAGAGGCCACAGACAGCCCCTGCCCCTGCCCCTTCCCCTGCCCCTGCCCCTGCCCCTGCCCTGGGCCTGGAGAACTGTGCCCAAGATCAGCTGTGCCTTCATGCAGCCAGGCCAGGCATACCAAGGTGGATGAATAAGTGGGCCAATTGCTGAAAGCATGGCCAGTAAAGACAGATTAACACAGTTTGATCATAAGAGAGAGATATTAGTCTGTTCTCACGTTGCTCTAAAGAACTACCTGAAACTGGGTAATTTATAAAGAAAAGAGGTTTAATTGACTCACATTTCTGCAGGCTGCACAGGAGGCATGGCTAGGGAGACCTCAGGAGACCTACGATCATAGCAGAAGGCAAAGTGGAAGCTGGCACGTCTTCCACGGCCAGAACAGGAGGAATAGAGCGAAGGAGAGGGTGCTACACACTTTTAAACAACCAGATCACTCACTATCATGAGAAGAGCAAGAAGAAAACCTGTCCCCAGGATCCACTCACTTCCCACCAGGCTTCTCCTCCAACACTGGGGATTACAATTTCTCATGAGATTTGGGTGGGGACACACATACAAACCATACCAAGAGGATTTCACCGCAGCCACATGTCCATTTTTTTCATCTTTTTATCAGTGGGGAAGCAGGAATAAATGAATATGGCAGAGAATGTGAGGGAGTGAGAGCAGAAACTACAAGTGGAGAGTCCTGACCTCTCAACTTGGCAAGTATCATAATAATAAAGCCTGAACTTGGATTTATGAAACACCTACTAGGTGCCGGTCACATACAGACAGCATCTCCATTTTTCACATCAAGGTAGGTAGTATGCCCACAGTACAGATAAAAACACGTGTCGGTCATAACACTCCAGGATTTGCTCCTAGGAGTGTCTGATGCCACAAGGCAAGCTCTTTTTACTAGATCAATCTGCCTGAGCTTCAATCAGGTAAGCCTGGGTGGGTTAATAGCTGTTCCAGTAACCAGGTATCTCTTTCCAAAGTCTTGTGGATGTCCCTATAGGATTGAATGTGACACGGAGGGGAGGAAAGGCAGGGAGAAGGGAGACGTGGGAGAGAGAGAGAGGGAGGGAAGACAGAGGCAGAACACACATGGGTGTTTCTCTCCTTTCATAGTAATGGATAGTAATTCTGAGAAAGTTCCCTTTGCAGGATTCAGGCTATGTTTGGGAGTTTGTTTTCCCACTCTCTGCAGGAAAGTTAATCAATTTTAGAACCAGCCCCTTCTGTGCCAAGATGACAACTGGGAGAAAAGGGATTGGTTTTTTAGCTGCTGGGTTTGCTGGGCAGCCCCCCTCCCACTTCCATGGGGCCACTTATTGACATTGAAATATCTCGACAATAAGCAGCTATTGATGGCTCCTGAGGTCAATACCAAGATTCATTGACCCAGGCTGCAAATATGGAAGGCGGTGAGTCCAAGGTCACTATTACCTGAAGGGATGCAAAATAAATCTTGATAAGAACCAAAAATAGAAATCAATATGCATACTGTGGTATGCATTGCATTACCTCTCTCCAGCAGGAGGCTATTTTAGGAGGTTTCAGGGCTCTTCTGCCATCAGAAGCTGAGCTCAGGACTGGAGAGGAAGTAGGAATAGAAAATGATCCTTCTCTGGTTGCCCCAGTCAAGGAGAATGAGCAACCTACACCACCGGTAGGGATCAGCCTGGTCTCCACAGAGAACCTCAGCACCTCCGGTCACTCTTCCAACCTGGAGAAAGAGCAGAGTGAATTTCCAAACCGTATGTGCCATGATGGGTGAGGCAAGGTGGCCATTTCTTCAAAGCATACTTTAGTGAACAGTGCCAGGAGAAGCACCTTTGGTGTAATTAACATGACCTTCACCTTTTGGGGAAACTTCTGCTTCCAAAGAGGATGTAACCTGGTGAGGAAGGGGAGACCCAGGGCTCAACCAACTACTAAACCCAGGGTCGAGCAGGATTCACTGGTACAGCTGGCTACCTAGTGACATATGCCTGCCTTTCACAAAGATTTCAAAGGGCTAAGTTGCCATGATGTGACATATCCTCTCCTTTCAAGGCTATTTTTTAATAATTATTTGTTTAAGCTTAATTAACTTCTTTTCCAGTTACAAAAGAAATTCGTGTTCTTTGTAGAAAATGTCAAGCCTATTTATGATGATCCTTTTAATCTCACCCAGAGTGTTCATGCTGTCTGAAAAAGTGAGGAGAGTATGAGTTTTGAATTCAGACAGATCTGAGTTCTAGTTGCAGTTTTGCAATTTAATAGGCATATGGTCTCGGGCAAGTAAAGGAGTAATTTTCTGCTGCCCTTTTCTGATAATATAAACCTTCTTTGTGAAGTTGATGTAAAGCTTAGAAAAGGATTTATGTAAAGTCCCCAGCAAAATACTAATAGAGTAAACAAATGTCTGACAATTTTGATCATGAAACACACATTCACATAAAAATAAGTAACTTAAGAAACAGAAATGGGAACGTAACTACTAATGTAAAGATGATTCTTAAAATTGTAAGATAATATATACAACTTTATTCTAACAAATTTTAAATTCAGCAAGAAATAGATGACTCCTTAAGAAAAAGTAAATGATCAAAATTGATTAAAGGAGAGGTATCAAATCAAGGTCTTAATGAATCAAGAACCAGTCAGAACGTAGAAATCATGCTAGGTATTTCAAACCAGGGGAGTTTAATACAGGAATTGGTTACATAGGTGATCATAGAGCGGAGAAACCCATTAGGGTTGCTTAGCAACAGTAGAAAGCTGTAAGAACAAAGGGTGGAGGCACTTATATCAGAGACCAGTTCAGTGGGAACTGGGCCCATTGGGGCAGGGGCTGAGAACAGTGACTGGAGCCACAAAAGCAATGCAGGTGCTGTCAGCTATCTAAAGTGGGGGCTGGAGGACAGGAAGGGAATGTCTTTGCTTCTCACCACTTTCTTTCCTCCATTTTTGAGCCAGTGCCTACCATTGGCCAACCCACCTGGAAGCCTGAGGGTAAACAAGCCTGAAAATGCAGTTCTCTGAGATACAGAGCAAAGCAGGGCAAAGGCAGGGAATGAAGCTGATGGCAAACAGGACTATGGCTCAAGGTCATGATTGTAGGGAGTTCATGAACCAGTTCTACTAAACCTTCAAGGAAGAGTTTTTCCCCATGATATAGAAACTATTCAGGAGCATAGGAAATGAACATGTTTCACATTAATTCTATGAAGTACCATGACCTGGTACCAAACCCAGAATGGCATAAAAAAGCAAGCAAACACCTAAAATCCAACCTCATTAATAAAAATGAGAGGTGAAAGGCCAGGCATGGTGGCTCACACCTATAATCTCTGCACTTTGGGAGGCCAAAGCAGGAGGATCACTTGGACCCAGGAGTGCGAGGCTGCAGTGAACTATGATTATGCCACTGCACTCCAGCCTGGGTGACAGAGCAAGATACTGTCTCTAAATGTATATATACATCAAATTATTTAGTGTATTAAAAGAATAATACAATCTACTCATGTTTAATTTGTTTTAGGAATTAAAGGTTGGTTTGACATTGGGAAATGTATTAATGTAATTTTTTACATTAACAAATTAAGGGAATAAGCATTCTGATCATTTCGATGGGTATTGAAGAGAAATTTGATAAAACACAACACACTTTCTCACTAAAAACACAAAACCTTGGCAGTTATGAAGAGGTTTCCTTTTGCAAAAGGTAAGGCTGTGGTAGAGAGTAATTTCTCCCCCTGTTCTCAGGAGGAAGAATGAATCAGCTTTGTAACCAGCTTCATCTGACGGCTCAGATGGCCACTAGAAGGGAAGGTGCTGTGATTTGAACGATGTTGTCCCCTGCAACATTCATATTGAAACTGAATCCCCAATGCCACAGTATAGTAAAAAGCTGTGGCTTTTGGGAGGCAATTGAGACATAAGGGCTCCATTTTCAAAAATGGGATTAGCCTTTTAGAAAATGGCTCAAGGGTGAAGAGAACATTCCCTTGGTCTTCTGACTTCCACCACTAGTAAGGACACAGCAACAAGGTGCCATCTTGGAAGCAGATGTCAATGCCAGCAGCTTGGTCTTGGACTTCCCAACCTCCAGAACTATAAGAAATAAATTTATGTTCCTTATAAATTATCCAGTCTCAGATATTTTGTCATAGCAGCACAAAAATACTAAGACAGAGGTTTGAGCTTATCAGCTGGTCTCTTAGGCAAACCTCTCCTATTTTCATTGAGTTGCTTACTGACATTGAACCATCTCGATAATAAAAGATTGACAGGATAGAAAAAAAATTTTTCAACCTGGTGAACGTTCCTTCATACTATAGCAAGGTAATCACAAATATCATTCTTAATGGTCGCATATTAAAATCATTCCCACTAAAAGCAGTTTCAATAAAAGTTTAAACACTATCACCTCTACCATTTAACACTGGAGTGGAGGCATAAGGCCAATGCATTAAAGAAATGAAGCAAAACAAGGTCAAATATTGGTAAAGGAGAGACCAAACTGTTGCTACTTGCACACAATATGATTATCAGTCTGGACAATACAGGAGAATTAACCACAAAGCTATTAGAACAAATCAAGTTAAGTTACATTTAAAGTCACCATACAAAATCCAATAGCTTTTCTATTCACCAGCAATAACCAATTAGAAAATCTAATGGAAAAATAGTTGCTATTCACAATTGCAACAGAAACTATAAAATACTCAGACAAACCTAATAAAATATATATGAAAAAATGTATAAAACTTCACAGAAGAGCACCAAAAAAAAAAAAACTTAGATGATAATATTCCATTGGGGAAGGCTCAAGTTTGAAAGTACAGTAATTCTCTTTATATTGATATATAAATATAAAATGGCCACAATTAAAACTCAGACAAGAGATTTTTAACTTGATGAGCTGATTCTAAAATCCATATGGAAAAAAGCAATGCCCAAAAATGGCTGACAAATTTTTGAAAAAGAAGTACAATGAATAAGGTCTTGCTCTATAGGCAGCAAAACATACTATACAGATATTTGTTAAGATAACGTAGCTATGATGCAGAAATAGACAATCAGATCAAATAACCAGAATAAAGAACAGAAACAGATACATTATAATTAGCTGTGGTTTCCATGCAGTGGAATTGATCACTGAAACTTATGTCTCTAGTGTAAATGAAACATTGTACCCTTTGATCAACCTCTCCCTTCTCTGCGTTCTTCCCTACCCAACCCCAGCCCTAGTTCGCAGTAACCACTTGTCTACTCTGTTAGTATGAGATCAATTTTTTTAGATACCACATATCCATGAAATCATACAGTGCTTGTCTTTCTGTGCTTGGCTTATAGTCTGCCCTGGCGAGGAGGGTATGAGACTTCCACGTGCTGAAGCAGGAGACTGGGCTCAACCTCCACCTCCTGGGTTCAAGCGATTCTCCCACCTCAGCCTCCCGAGTAGCTGCAACTACAGGCGCATGCCACCACACCTGGCTAATTTTTGTATTTTTAGTAGAAATGAGGTTTCACCATGTTAGCCAGGATGGTCTCGATCTCCTGACCTCATGATCTGCCCGCCTCAGCCTTCCAAAGTGCTGGGATTACAGGCGTGAGCCACTGTGCCCGGCCCAAATTACTTTTAAATATACAGATGCTCCTCACCTTATGATGGGGCTACATCTTGATAAATCTTAGGTAAGCTTCAATCTTAGGTTGAAAATATCGTAAGTAGGAAATGCATTTATTGCACCTAATCTACCAAACACCCCTAGCCTATCTCAAATGTGCTCAGAACTCTGACATTAGCCTACAGTTAGACAAAATCATCTAACACAAAGCCTATTTTATAATAAAGTATGTAATATCTCATGTAATGTATTGAATACTGCACTGAACATGAAAAACAGAATGGTTGCATGGGCACTGAAAGCATGGTTTCTACTGAATGAGTATCACTTTGGCACCATCGTACAGCGCCAGGAGATAAGGACCTCACTGCCAAAGAGATCCTCTGACTTTCACACTTTGCTCTGAATTGGTGATTAATAAACTTGGGCCCGCCATTTCTGTCTTTGCTGCACTAGTGTCTCTCAGAAACAGCCTCTCAATTCCATAATCCTTATAATTACTGTCTCTGCTATAATGCTCCAATGCCAGAAATATTGCAAAAGCCAGTACATCCCCTTCCAACTGTAAGCTGTCACAGAAATTGTATCGCTACCACATGCCAGGAGCTATCATTTCTCCTTCTATCACCGACGTTGAGTTTCTCATTGCCAGCGGGTTATCCAACTGCAGACTCCCGTTCTTAGCATTTGCTTCTCCTGGCACCAACTGTCTTATGTCAGGGTCCTTAGAACAGTGGTTCTCAAAGTGTGGTCCCTGGACCAGCATCATCAGCATCAACTTGCTAGAAATGCAAATTATGGACCCTTTCCTAGACCCACTGAAACAGGCAGTGGAGGGGAAGCCCAGCGATGTGTGCTTTAACAAACCCTATTGGTATTTCTTTTCTTTCTTTTTTGAGACAGGGTCTTGCTCTGTTGTCCAGACTGGAGTGCAGTTGCCCAAGCATGGGTCGCTGCAGCCTTTACATCCCAGTCTCAAGTGATTCTCCCGCCTTAACCCGCCAAGTAGCGGGGACTAAAGACACATGCACCATGCCTGGAACATTTCTTTGTTTCATTATTTGTGGGAACAAGGTCTCCCTATGTTGCCCAGGCTTGTCTCAAACTCCTGGGCTCAAGCAATTCTCCCACCTCAGCCTCCCAAAGTGCTGGGATTACAGGTGTGAGCCACCACACCTGGACGGTGATTCTCATACATGAGAAAGATAAAGAACCATCGCCCTCAAAGCGGAGCCTGAGATGAGAATTCTGGTGCAGGAGAGTTCTTAAAGGAATCGTCCCAGGAGGAAGATGGGAGGGCATGAGGAACACAGAATAAGGCAGGAAAAGCAGCGAGGCAAAGATGCGGGCTCTGCTGATGTCCTCCCACAGCCCACAGTGAGCTCTGGAGCATGAATGGTACCATAAAGCTGTCCCCGCTTGAGACAATAAGGCCAGCCTTGTACACCTGCATCAGTCAGCCATTGGCTAAAGCAACCCCTGCCATGCGGGGCTGAGGGAAGTTTCCAGGCATCTCCAGCTGAGGCCACTCTAGTGGCCATGGGCAATTCTCTGAGGAAGGGCAGCTGTGACCTTTCAGCCACCAACACTTACAGCCCCTGGGGGATGGGCACAAGCTCCCGCAAAGGCCCATGTGTCTGGTTGGGGTCCTAGCAGCATCTACGCCAAAGTGCCCAGAGCTTGTTGATGTTCTTTGCAGCAGGAAAACACAGCAAGGCAGCCTGCGGTCATGGAAAATGCCCTGGACAAAAAGTCAAATGACTGGGATTTGAGCCCAGCACCAAACTACAGTTCTGTGGCCTTATCTTTGGCCTCAGTTCCCATGTTTATAACAAGGGGCTGACACTGCTACTATGCTTGTGAACATCAAATTAGGTAATATATGTAAAACTGCATTAGAAACTTGAAATCATAAAAGAATATTATATATTTTATGCTTTCCGTTGAGCAGAAAAATAAATACGTAATTTACCTTCGGTGATAAGGATTTATGACAGAGGTAGAATTCCTAGATCACCGGGTTGAGCATTTTCGCCTTAACTAGATATTGCCAAATTGCTCTCTAAAATGATTATGTCAATTGTCACTCCCACTATCAGCAGCATATGAAAGGTCCCATTGCCTCGCCACCTGGCCGGTTCTCTCTCATTTGCTTTGGCCAGTCTAATGGGTCAGAGAGACATGGACAGAGGGGACGCACATTCAAGTACATTCTTTCCAGCCTTTTGTCAAAGATAAAACTGGAGGTAAGCCAGATGTGCCTCATTAAGGGGATGAATAAATCAATTGCGATGTATTCCTACAGTGGATTGCCATATAACAGTTACAATGGATGAACTAATTTATAATATATATGCATCCACACATATATATAACAACACTGAGTGGAAAACATTAGTTGTACAATATTATGTAGCACAGAATTCCATTTACATATTTTTTAAAAGCACGTAAAACCATACCATATATTGTTTATGGATACGCACGTTTGTCATAAAAATATTAAAAGTATGAACTGAATACACACCAAACTCAGACAGTAGTTACTTAGGGGGAAGGAAGGGGGATAGGTCTGGGGAGGGAAGCACAGAAGACTATAATGTTTCCTTTAAATTTATTTTCCTTAACAAAAGAGAGAATGATCATCAAAAAAATATGAAAAGGGGCCGGGCATGGTGGCTCACGCCTGTAATCCCAGTACTTTGGGAGGCCGAGGCGGGCGGATCACCTGAGGTCAGGAGTTCAAGACCAGCTAGACTAACATGGCAAAACCCCATCTACACTAAAAATACAAAAATTAGCTGGGCATGGTGGCACATGCCTGTAATCTCAGCTACTCGGGAGGCTGAGGCAGGAGAATTGCTTGAACCCCAGAGGTGAAGGTTGCAGTGAGCTGAGATCATGCCATTGCACTCCAGCCCGGCAACAGAGGGAGACTCTGTCTCAAAAAAAAGAAGAAAGGAAAAGATGCTTAACATTTGTTGATCTGGCAGAGTGGACCCATGGCTTCTTGCATTCGTTGTCTTCTTTTTTTTTTTTTTTTTTCATTTTAATTATTGTTTTAACTGCCTAGGGCAGTTTCTTCAGAGGGGAACCGAGGGTGTGGCTGCCATCTCACTTCATTTGGCAACACTGTGCTGGGCTTGACGTATGCACCACTGAACAAAACAGCTGTGAACTTTGCCCTCATGGAACTTCCCTCACGGGGAAAACAGACCAAAATTGTGGTAAGCACAAAAATGAAAAATTAAAGGGTGCAGTGAGAAAGTAAACTTTAGTTAAATTTAAATCACGGCATTGGAAAGGGCATTTTAAGTTGAGACCTGAGGTTAGCAGGAAGGAGCCAGACTGGAGAAACGAGGCTTCACCCCATACCTTGGGGATGATAGAGGAGACGCCCCCTGGCGTCGGTGGGAATGGAAAGGAGCCCGCATGGACGGCTGCGTGGTGGAGCCTCGGAAGCCAGGTGGGAATAGCAAGAGATAAGGCCAGAGGTGCCGGCAGGGCAGGCCACGGTAAGGATGTTTGTTTGCCTTAGTCATATGAGAAATGCAGAATCTTTGCCGTTTTTAAAACTTTTTCATTATAAAATTTTTCAAACACATGCAAAAGTAGAGTAGTCCAGTGAAGCCCTGTGTACTCGTTTCAACATGACCAATTTCTTACCTCCCTGACCCACCTGGTGTTATTTTGAAGAAAATCCAATACATCCTTTTTTTTTTTTTTTTTTTTTTTGGAGACGGAGTCTCGCCCTGTTGCCCAGGCTGGAGTGCAGTGGTGCAATCTCGGCTCACTGCAACCTCTGCCTCCAGGGTTCAAGCAATTCTCCCTGCCTCAGCCTCCTGAGTAGCTGGCATTACAGGTGCCTGCCACCATGCCTGGCTAATTTTTGTATTTTTTAGTAGAGATGGGGTTTCACCATGTTGGCCAGGCTGGTCTCGAACTCCTGACCTCAGGTAATCTGCCCACCTTGGCCTCCCAAAAGTGCTGGGATTACAGGCATGAGCCACCTTGCCTGGCCCACATCATTTCTTATATGAATACTATGATATGTACCTCTAAATGAGAAGCACTCTCTTTCAGGGGGCAGGGGGAATAACCAAAATACAAGATCACACCTTACAGAATAATAATTTCATAATCACATCAAATATTAAAGAGTTTTAAGCAGGGGAATCCCATTATGTGATTAACTTTTAAAAGACTATTGTAGGCTGGGTGCAGTGGCTCACACCTGTAATCTCAGCACTTTGGGAGGCCGAGGCAGGCAGATCACTTGAGGTCAGGAATTCGAGACCAACCTGGCCAACATGGCGAAACCCCGTCTCTACTAAAACTACAAAAATTAGCTGGGTGTAGTGGCACGCACCTGTAATCCCAGCTACTCCAGGGGCTGAAGCAAGAGAGTCTCTTGAACCAGGGAGGTGGAGGTTGCAGTGAGCCGAGATCACACCACTGCACTCCAGCCTGCGTAACAGAGTGAGACTCTGTCTAAAAAAAAAAAAAAGACCATTGTGCTGCCCTGCCTAGAATGGACCTGAGGGCTGGAGAAATGGAAGCAGAGAGCTAGCAGGCCAAGGTAGAGGCCCAGGCGGGGCTTGGTGAGGCTGGAGCAGTACAGTGGCAAAATACACAGGGGGAAGTACGAACGTTGGGTCTATTTCGGAGGTAGAAGCATAGACTAGGTGATGGACGGATGAGATAGGGGGATGCCAGGGAGGGCCCATAGGGCCTGGCTGGAGCATCAGGAACAGTGGAACTGCTATTACTGAGCTGGAGACCCCTGGGCAAGCAGTGATGGGGATGGGTGGAAGAAAGGCAGAGGGAGCGCTTAGCTTTAAGGATGTCTCTTTGATTCTATGAGCTTGCTCAGAGGAGTGATGGAAGAGGTACCTGCTTCCCCCCGGCCTCCTCTGCCTCTCCTCCTTCCATGCCCTAGACAAGGAGGCCCAGGCTGTAGGCGGGGATGCAAAGCAGCCACTTGGTTTTCCGAAAGGGCCACAAACGGTCTGTGGGCAGCCAGGGGCTTCAATCTGGTTTGAGGAGTGAGTTTTGCCTTCTACATACCCACAAGATGCTTCTACACCCTAGCCCCGAGCAGTCACCTCTGAAATGTTCTCACATCATGAGTATGAAAGGAGAAGAGAGACTTTTCCAGACACTGAGGCAATTGCACTGACAAGATGCCCCCAAGCTGGGACAAATATCCGAAAGGGCACAGAAGAGGTACGAGACTGTTCCAGGGGCACGGCAAGTCCACAGAGAACCTTTGGGTGAATTCGAAGAAAACACTCCCTCGGGAAAGATGTAGCCCCCAGGCACATGGTTTTGAGGGTAGCCAGTATCTCTGTGAAGATGAAGAAACGATATTCCTTTTCATGATGGTTCAGCCCCTTGTCTAGCTGTCCTTGGGCCGTGGGAACAGACAAGGCAATCATTCACAATAGCACAGACTGTGTCCTTGCCCCTGGTAGCTTTAATTTGGTTGGTGAGATGGAAAGGTCATTGCAATAATTACATTATTATTACTATTATTATTATTTTAAACAGATTCTCGCTCTGTCGCCCGGGATGGAGTGCAGTGGCATGATCTCAGCTCACTGCAACCTCTGCCTTCTGGGTTCAAGTGATTCTCCTGCCTTGGCCTCCCAAGTAGCTGGGACTACAGGCATGCATTACCATGCCCAGCTAGTTTTTGTATTTTTAGTAGAGACGGGGTTTCACCAGATTGGCCAGGCTGGTCTCAAACTCCTGACCTCAGGTGATCCACCCACCTCAGCCTCCCAAAGTGCTGGGATTACAGGAGTGAGCCACTGTGTCTGGCCAATAATTACATTATTATATACCTTGTCTGGTCTTTGTGTGTGTGTGCCAAAAGGAGAACATTGAATGGAGTCCGTAGATCAATGTGGAATGCAACCGTTAGGAAAAGTCTCTCTGAAGCGGCCAGATTGGGCTGAGCACTTAGGGAAGGGCAGGAGAGGGAGGCCATCCCAGAGGAGGGCATTCTCACGCTTTCTTCAGTGGGATAAGGCAACACCAAGGTGTCATGAAAGTCATGGGCAGAGCACGTTTCAGAAGGTCACAGTGGCCAGCCGTAGCCAATGCTGCCAAGAGGACCTAAGAATAAAGGCTGAGTTAAGGCCTTTTGAAAAAGTTTTTTTAGAGCAGGGAGTCAAAAGTCAGGTTTCCAGCAGTTAAGGAAGGGGCTGTGCAAAGAAACAGAAGTAGAGCCTGTTTTGCATGAATTCAAGAAATTTGGCAGGAAAAGCCAATTGAGAAATTGGATGGGAACTGGAAGAGGCAAAGGGGTCAAGTGAAGCTTTTTCAGGTTGGGAAATACCTGTCTCTATTTAGAGATGGTATGAAAACAGCTGTAGAAAGAAAAAGACTGAACATGCCAGAGGGGACCTGGTACAGAAAGGAGAAGGATCCCTTGGGAGTTAGAGGGTTTCTCATCCCTGATTTCTAATCCTGGGAAGATGTGAGAGGTTGAGTCCAGGGACAGTCATGGTAAGAAGTGATGGCTCTTCTAACATGTCGCCCTCATATTCAACAAAATCTAAGGTGACAGTGAATTAAAGCAGCACTTCTTAAAATGTCATGTGCACTCACATCATCTAGGGATCTTCTTAGAAAACAAATCCTGACTCAGCAGTTCTGGAGTGAAGCCTGAGAGTGCATCTACAACACGTTCCCAAGTGATGCCCATGCTGTTGGTCTGCATGGACAGTATCCAGCTGCTGAGAGTCCTAGAAAGTGGGAACAGAGAATATGGAGGTGGAAATGACCAAATACTCAACAGAAGGAAGTTTCCTTAAGGAGAATGAAGACCCATGTCCCAACCTAGAGTGAAAGGGCCCACTAAACAGGATGAATGAAAAAAGGCCAACACAGAAATACAACCTGGTGAAATTTCAGAATGAGAAGCATGAGTTCTCTCTAGAGAAAACAAACAGGTTGTCTGCAAAGCTATAAGCATAAAACTGACATCTTAGGTTTTATCAGAAATGCAGGGGCCTCAAATATCTATAGTGTCCTGAGAGAAGATTATTTCGAACCTAGGATTTTATATACCCAGCCAAACTATCACTCCAATGGAAGGATATGGTATAAAGCACAACTTATTGAACAAGAATCTTATGGCTTCTGCCTCTTGGGGCTGTTTCTCATACCATCTTTCAATGAATCAACTGGCATAATGGCAATCTGAAATTCAGGAACAGCAAGGCAGTAAAAGTGATGTAGTCTAGGTATACAGGTCTAATTTTCTGACTTTATCTAGAAGTCAACAGTTGAATAATATAGAGGTAAAAGGAGGTACAGTCATTTAGGAATGGGGGAGTAGGTCATGTCATTTCACCTTTAAGATGGGGAGGTGAAAGCAAGATGCAAGGAAAGTATTTTAGTGTAAGGAAATGCATGCCTGTGATGGAATGGGCTTCAAAGGAGGCAGTAAAAAATAGGTTTAGGGAGATTGATTGGCATGAGGGTGAGGTGGGACTAGGATAGCAAGGAGAGAACAGCCTTAGATAAAATGCTTCAGCACAATCAGGGGGAGGGAAACCAGGGTTTCCAGGGAGCCTT
The DNA here is from genome assembly GCF_028858775.2 of Pan troglodytes. Lineage (NCBI taxonomy): Eukaryota > Metazoa > Chordata > Mammalia > Primates > Hominidae > Pan > Pan troglodytes. The sequence continues at coordinate 86,634,487 of NC_072417.2, read as the reverse complement.
TCAACTCTTCGAGTTCATAGGATTTATGGAGATTTAGTCCCATTTAGGGTATTTAAGAGGAGTAAAAGGAAAGGAAAGGGCCCCAACCTCAGTGTTCTCGACTAAATGTCCTCATTGTGTTTACATGAGCATTGGTTGGCAGTGCTTGACTGGCTATGGGCAGACCCAGTCCAGGCAGATCTAAGCCAGGAGCTTATACATAAAGGGGTGAGAAACTTGAAGAGGCCATGAGCCCAAAACAGCAAAGGCAGAGGAAGAGGGGGAGGTGGGGTGGAGCAAAGCAGGAAGGACAACATCCAGAGAAGTCTGCGAAAGCAGAGAGAGGGTACCTGCAGGCTACAGGGCCCTCAGGCTAAGAAAGTGATACCAGCAAGCCAGGGTAATGTTTCTGCACCCAAGGCAGAGAATGTTTGTTCTCTGCCCCACTTCTTTACATTGTATGGATTCTTGCTAGGTATGATTTTTAGCCAGATAGCAGGTGCAGGGAAACAAAGGTAACCTCACATCACTGAGCTGCTGCCCTAGATGGCTTCAGGCAAGTGTGGAAGGACTTACAGACACTTTTACCTACAAGACAAATGGTGAGAGCAGACCTAGGCAGGAGTATAATCTAGAATCCAGATCTAAAAAACATGTGGAATGACTTGCATTCATTTGCTTCTAGAGCAAGAGTCAACAAACTTTTTCTCTAAAGGGCTATATAGTTAATATTTAAAATTTGCAGGCCGTAAAGTCTCTGTCACAACTACTCAACTCTGCTGTCATAGAGCACAAGTAACTGCAAGAATAATCACAGGCAATATGCAAAGGAATGCACATGGGTGTGTTCCAATAAAACTTTATTTACAAAAACAGCTGGTGGGCCAGATTTGACCCATATATGATATCTATCAACTCCTGCTCTAGAGTAAATTCTACTGCCATTGTCTCTAGAAATATTGTTCTATTATCTCTAGGAGTACAGTAAGCAGAATTGTTCCATAAATCTAATCAACCATTGAGGAATGACTTTTTAATCTTAATGGCTAATATCATTGAGTCCTTATTAGTTACCAGACCCTCTGTGTTATCCCACTTAATCTTCACAGCATTATAAGGCAGGTACTTGTATCCATCTCCTCAGAAATGAAGAGGGTTTTTGTGTTTTTGTTTTTTGAGATGGAGTCTTGATCTGTCGCCCAGGCTAGAGTGCAGTGGCACAATGTTGGCTCCCTGCATCTTCGGCCTCCCAGGTTCAAGCGATTCTCTTGCCTCAGCCTCCTGAGTAGCTGGAATTACAAGCACATGCCAGCACGCCCAGCTAATTTTTGTATCTTCAGTAGAGACGGGGTTTCACCATGTTGGCCAGGCTGGTCTTGAATTCCTGTCCTCAGGTGATCCACCTGCCTCGGCCTCCCGAAGTGCCAGGATTACAGGCGTGTAAGGCAGTATCTTCTGCTAGTACCTGTGAGGCAGGAATTTGAACTCAGATCTCTCTGAGGCTGTGTTCTGGCACTCATTCAATCTTGCATTTTGCCTCCTAAAAAATGCTTCCATCATCCTGGCTAACACAGTGAAACCCTGTCTCTACTAAAAATACAAAAAATTAGCTGGGCGTGGTGGCGGGCGCCTGTGGTCCCAGCTGCTCGGGAGGCTGAGGCAGGAGAATGACGTGAACCCGGGAGGCGGAGCTTGCAGTGAGCCAAGATCGTGCCACTGCACTCCAGCCTGGGCGACAGAGCAAGACTCTGTCCCCCCCCCAAAAAAAGCTTCCATCTTATCCTAGCATGGGTAGGCTTTGATCCTAAAATGTAAATGGAATCTTATTTTATATGCATTGGCTTTGAAGGATTCTGTAGTGTAAACTTTTATAAAAAGAAGTATCGTTTTCGGAAACCAAGTAAGCAGCCCTAACTCATTCATAGCCTAACTTAGAATGTGTATATTGTGCATAGCTGATGAGAAGTGGCCTCAGGCCTAAAACTCACACTGCCTTTCAACTTATTTGGCTCTGCAAAGCCTTACTTCTTAGAAATTAATTTAATGTATGCGATTGTATATGTTGCAGATATTTGTCAAATACTGGGTTAATTTTTAGGGATTAGTGAGTGTTTGCTGTAAATCCAAATATCAGAAAACACACATTTGAGGTGTAAATAGCTTAATTTGCAGGGTCAACTGAAGTAAAGACACAGTAATAAAATTGAAAGGCTGTTCACACTTCATGTATATTTTCTCTCATTGTTTTGATTACATTGAACAAATATCATCGCTTGGTCTGATTTTGATTAAATACACAGGGACAAATAAGCAAAAGTTCTTGCCTTCAAGCTGCTTGTATTCTAGCAGGGGAAGGTAGGCAATAAATAAACAAGTAAAATCTATGATATATCAGATAGTGGTAAGAGTGCTAAAGGGGAAAAGGTAAGAAAGGGGGAGTAGGGAGAATGTCTGTATGTGTGCACTGCAGTGAGTGCATGTGTGTGTTGGTGAGTTGGCAGGGCTGACACACAGCAGGGCATGCTGGTGGAGAGGATCAGGCAGTAGCTTCTGTGATTGGTCAGTACCTCTGCTTTTCCAATGTTGACTATTTTGAACGTCACGCAAGAGTGGGATTGCCCTTTCAAAGCAATTGACGGGGAGGTCTCACTGGCCGGGTACCTTCTAAACGCGGATGCAGCGAAGGTGGGGACATTTGGAGGGAGGGCATTTCAGACACAGGGATCTCCAAGAGCAAAGTCCAGAGGCAGGTGTGGCTATAATCGGGCAAGGAGGTCCGCGAGGCTGGCCAGGAACATGCCCAATCAAAGGCCCTCACCCTCTAAGTTGTGACACTTGGCTGTGTAGACTCTGAGAGGCAAATCCACTAGCTTGCTCTCGTACTAGGCAGATTAAATAAACATTGTTGAAGTTAGAGTTCATCACTCTGTGATTTCGAATGGCCCTAAATGATTCTCATTCTTTGTGCAATTCAAAGATCAATGTCCCAGCCACCCAGAGGCAGACTTCTCCCTGGTGTTTACATATCTTATAGTAGACACATTAAAGACATTCATGAGTAAAATGGGGGCTATTTTTCTTTCTGAAACTACCACAAAGTACACATTCTGACCCCACCAACCTCCTCCTTCCTGAGTCTTCCAGCAGCATGTTTATAGCACCCTCTCCTGTCTGGCAGTTGCACTGGGCTTCCACCAGACTTGGCTGAGCACACACCCTCACCTCCCCATGCTCTGCCCATGGCTCAGAATAGCTAAATTGGCCCAGAGAGAGAAGATTCCCATTTCTCATGCACTCATGTCCTCCACTAGCCTAGCCTACATTTAGCAGTTTTATTGTTTAAAAATAATGTCTCCCGTGGTCTCTTAACGTCTTTTCTCTCCGGCTTGCATCTGGCTCCCAATCAGCAAGCTAGTGAGCATTTCTGCACCAGTATTGGTGGTTTGGGGATATTCTCTTCCATTTCTCCATGTCTCTTTTCCTCTTTTCCTGGAGAACTGGTGGGCACAAGCAGGGAAGAGCATAGAAGTTGGAAACTCAATCTGTTTAGGTCTATGCCCAGCCAATCAAATCCCAGGGCTTGAAAGCCAGGAGTAGACCCCACAGTGAAGCTTGGCACAGAGAAGCTGAAGATACAGGCTTCCCCTAGCCCAACGCAGCCATGGACATGCATTGAGCACTTAGGCCCACTCCCATAAAGCAAATTTTAATGGGTAATTGAGGGTGGGGACGGAGCCCGGATTAGGATTGTGTCTAATCTCAAATTCAAATGTTGAAACCCTAACCCTCAATGTGATAGTATTAGGGGTGGGGCCTTTGGGAGGTGATTAGGTTTAGATGAGGCCTTAAGGATGGGGCTGCATGATGAGATTAGAGTCCTTGTAAGAAGAGAAAGAGACACACTGTCTCTCCCTCTCTCTCTCATTCTCTACCCTGATTCTCCCTCTCTCTTCCTCTCTCTCTCTCTCTTGCTCTCTCTCCTTCTGCCTTGTGCAGACACAGCACACAGCAAGAAGGCGGCTGTCTACAAACCAGGAAGAGAGGACCTCTCACCAAGAACTGAATCAGCCAGCACCTTGATCTTGGTCTTCCCAATCTCCAGAACTGAGAGAAATAAATGCCTATTGTCAACAAAATTTAGCTCTGTACATCGGTAAAGATGGCATCAAAGCAGAAAAAAAAAATTAAGCGCATAGGGTGTAAATGAAACAAGAAGAGCCGCAAGCTGATGACTATTGAAGTGGGCATAGATAAGTAGGGGGGGTCTATGCCAACACTGTCCAAAATATGTCATGCGAACCATATATGTCATTTTAAATTTCCCAGCAGTCATATTTTACAAAGTAAAAAGAAATAGGCTAATTCATTTTTTAAATTATCTTTATTTAACTCAATAGCTCCAAACTATAATCATTTCAACGTGTGTCAGTAGCCCAGTCTGAAGTGCTCTGTCTCACACATGGCTGGTGGTTATCATACTGAACAGCAGAATTCTATGCTAGACACTCTACTAGTATGCATGCTGAAAATGTTTTCCAGAATAAAAACAAAAAGTTGACAAACAAACCAAAATGCATGTTGCTTACACTGCCCAGTCTATGGTATTTTGTTATGTCAGCTGGAGCTGAGACAGGGACTCAGGGCTTCTCTCTCTCCGATTGAGATTAATAAACCACTTCTATCTCTCCCACTACTTCCCTTTCTCCACCTTCAACACAGAACAAAAATGAAAAATGAATGCCATGAGGTATTTACTGGAAGCCCTTGTTTCAAGGCGGTGAGGTGTCTCAGTTCCCTGCAGGTAGTATAGATGGCTTTGCTGAAAGTCTCTACTCTGGGGAGCCCTGGCCCAGCCCCACCTACAGCAACCCTGAGAACAGCCCCACTCTGAGGAATGAGATGCTGGGAACGGCGTAGTTGGGAAGCACGAATGAGTGATTTTGTTCTGCAGACCCATAGTTTAAAGGCCACCTCCACTCTGCCTCCTCTTCTGGCCTCATTCATTTTTCTTCTAAACTGAGTTGTGTCCAACCCTTGTGCTCACTCCTTCCACCTTCTTTGCCCAGGCAAAATCGCCACCAGAGTGCATTTCTTGGCTAAGGGCAGCCCCCAGCAACTTGGGAAGCAGAGAACTTGGGATGAGGGAGTGGGTACAGGGAGTGGGTACAAGGCGTGAGGAGGGAGCAAAAGCACGTGCCGCTGCCTCCCTGGTATCACTGTCACTGCCTCTTGGCTGGTCCCTGCCAGTCCCCGACACAGATCCGGGGCTGCCAGAGGATACAGTCTTACTCTGCAATTGCACACTCTGTTCTAGCTGCTGTTACATTTGAGATTGAAAATAGGAAAAAAAAAGACACAATAACCATATTGAAAAGCTGACTCTGTCCCTGCCCAGCCTTTGGGTTCTGTGTGGGAAATGGAGTGTGATGTAGAGGGACGGCAAGCTAAGGAGGATCTGGGCCTTCTGTGGCTTAGCAGCTCGTCTGACTGTCCTGGGTTTCGCCTTCGTGCTCCTTGGCTGGGGCATGGGGTAATTCTCCTCCCACTCTGAAGCCTCCCTCACAAGATTCTGCAGGGCTGCCCTTTCGTTGACTATGTGTGGGATGGAAGGCTAGGAAAAGGGCCCTATCTGGGGTTCAGTGAGCATTTTCCTAGAAGGGTAACATTTGAAAATCACATCCACTTGGAAGGGAGAAGGAGACAGAGCAGAATGATCTAGGCTTTTCCTTCTCTTTGGAAATGTGTTGTGATGCTCTCTGCTTCCGCCCCCCCCTCCTCCGAACTAAAAGAGCCAAAGGTATGGAGAGGAGGGTCTTCAACAAGGTGCAGACCCTGGGCATGAGGGAAATGGGATATAGATGAGGAAGACCCAGGTTCCGTCCCGAGTGTTCCGGGAGAGCTGTCTGTGTGGGCTCCAACAGGAAGGGGCAGGCTTGCAACAAGGAAACAGAGTGAGCCTGGGAAATCTTCGCAGCCCTCCTGACGTGGCGCCCACTGTAACTGCACCGATGCAACCTCTAATTATACCGCTGGTGGCAAGAATGAGCTCATGGTGTCTGCAAGTGACTTTCCCAGTAACGAGCCCCTCTCAAAGTGGCAGACTCCCAGCTCAGCCTTCTCCCGGGCCAGCAAAACTCTGGCAAGAAGCAAAATCAGAGAGTTCCTTCCTGTGTGTGTATGTGTATGGGTTGAGGCCAAAAAGAGCTCAAATCTTCTTCTTCATCCTAGATGGATGGAGACCGAAATCTGCTGTAGGAGCTGCAGGCGGAGTGGTGTCCTTTCCTCTCTAACTGGCAGGCATGCCTGGAGACTTCCAACAAAGAGAAGGAAACCTCCTTCCTCACGCCAGTCCCTGGTGGGTCCCCGTCTCACGTGTTAGGGATGAAACTCCCAGAAGAAGGTTTGTAGGGCTCCAAACGGTTGTGCAAGAGGCCTCCTCTTAATAAGGGAACGATGCTATTCGAGGCCCTAGGCACGTGGAGCTCACATTCCTGCCTGCTGGACTTCTGGGAATTGGGCACGATCAGGGTGGAATCCACCCAGGTTTCAGACTTTTATGTCCACGCGAACTCCTACCCTCTGTGATGTAAACGGAGATGCAGCCCTTTCTGCTATCTGGCCTAAGAGACAGAAGGAGAGGTTCCCCGCAAATACGGCTCTCAGGCCCCCTCTGTGAGCGAACAGAGTAACAGCACCCTAAAGACCAGAGCTCTTCCTGACAGTCTGGGAAGGGCCTGAGCTCGCAGCTGGGGACATTCAGAGTATGTAGGGGGTGTGCACTGTCACATCTGGGCATCATTAAGCAGGTGGGAGTGACATGGCCACCAAGGAGAAGGAGAGTTGGTCACATCTAGGCTGCCTGCCCCCAAAGCCCTCGCATTTACAAATCAGCCAGCCAGAGGGGCTTCAGCTGGGGATGGAGCAGGTTGCCAGGGGGAAATGTTGTTTGAATTAGGTGATTGAAACGCTGTAGGCAAGGCAGGCCAGCTTCTCAGACATTTTTAATAAATGCTTACGGTTCTTCTTCCAAAGCAGGTGAAAGGAGAATATATAAGTAACGATATATTTGCGGTGGCTATGCCTATTCCACAGCAATCACAAGGGGTGTCCTTGGGGTGGGAGTGCGCCCGGGAAAGAGTTGGCAATCAGTGAGTGACAGTCCTAGACTTCAAGGACCAGAAAGACTAGGCAGCCGTGGGGGACCAGACTAAGTAGGACCACGAGAGAGAGAGTAGAGAGAAGCACTGTGGCAAAAGATGGAGGGTCTCACTAGCTCTTTATTTCCCAGAAGAAATATCAGACACGCAGGGTAGACTTCTGCATTAAGCACCGCAGGCCCAGTGCCAGGGACCATAGTCTTTTGGGGCCCATGAAAATGTTTTGATTTCTTTTAAAAATCAGAAAAAAATAAGTAAAGCTTTAGGCTGAAGAACATGTTTTAATATGCAATATTAATATACTTTTCCTTATGCCAACGCAGTTGCAAAATCTTATTTTTAATAATTTTGTTAGCAGGGAAAGGAGTCCACCGAGCCGAAGGCACCTGAAATTTTCCTAGTGCCCGGGAAATTTTAACTGAAGCCTGTTAACCCCAGCTGAGCTTCTTGGAGTAGGCGCTAGCTCTGGGCCACAGCAGAGGACGCCTCCGGGCTCTCTTGTTTGAATTCCTCCACCAATGTCCGGTTCTTCTACTCTTTACAAGCTGGGCTCCGAAGGAAAAAAGAAGAAACAAAGAACGCACGCTCCTTGGCACCAACTTCACTTTCTCAGGCTTCTGCAGGTCCCAGGCCTCCCGATGTCTCCCCCTCCGCCCTGAGCATTTCCAGACCTTGGAGAGCCTGACTTGGGAAGGGGAAACTGGAATCAATCGGCTGACCGACCCCCTTTTCCCAGCCGCCGCCTCCCCACCAATCACTCCATGTCCGGAAGGGGGCTGGGGGCTCCCGACTATAGGAGACTCTGGGAGTCCTATGAGGCCTTTGAGACAGGGGTGCGAGCGAGGCTGGAAGGAAAGGCTGGGCAGAGAGCGGAGGGGCTCGCGCGCATCTCTCCCGGCGCGGCAGAAGGTTGGCACTGCTGCCCCCCGGCGGGTCCCAGAGCCGCTGGGCGCCCGCGGCCGCGCAGTCGGATTGTATTTCTGCGGGGCTCGCTCCCGGGCCTGGCTCGGGGCCGCCGCCGCCGCCGCCCCTCCCGGCGCGCAGGCTGCTCTCCAGTCGCGGCCACGGGGTAGCGCTCGGCCCCCCTCTCCGCGTCTCCGCCTCCGCCGCGCTCGTCCCCGGCTCACGCTGCCCCCGCAGCTCCGGCTCGGCGCAGGCAGGAGCGGCTCTCTGGACGCCGAGCCCGGGAAGCGGAGGGCGGCGGGCTCGGCGAGCGGCGGCGGCGGCCGAGGCGCTGGGGCGGCCGTTGCTCCTCCGGCCCGGGAAGTCGGCGATCGCCGGGCGTCCGAAGGGGCGCCGCGTCCCCGGAGCCGGGGCTGCCCGCTGGGCTCTCCGTGCGTCTTCCCGAGAGCTCCGGCCGGGGCGCGGCGGAGGGCAGAGCCGCCGGTCTCCATCCTCGGGCCGGCAGGAGGCTCTGCGCCCGGGCGCCGGCGACAGCCAGCGTCGCGAAGCCCAGCACCCTCCCCCGCCGCCCCGCGGCTGGCGCGGACATGGGCGCTCAGGGCTGCGCGCCCGGCTCCGGGACCCGCAAAGTTTGCTAGCCGGCTGGGCGCGGAGCCGAGGGCGCGCCCGGCCCCAGCGCCCCCGGAGGAGACCCGGCGTCTCCCGATTCGGCGCGAGGGCGGTGGAGCCCAGAGGGGGTGGTTCGGCCCCGCCAGATGCTGCCTGCAAAGTTAGAGAGAAGAAAACTTCAGCTCCAGGGAGATTCGGACCGCTATGCTCACCGCGTCCCCCGAAACCGGCGCCCCTAAAAGAACCCCCGCACCCGCGTCTGCCACTGCGCTCGGCTCTGGCCGGGTCCCGGGGGCCCGGCGCCTGGAACGGCGGTGACTGCGTCGGCCGGGAGAACCCAACCAGGGGGCGGGGAGGGGGCGGGCAACGTGGCCACGGGAGGAAGTTTCCTGAAGTTGTCCATTTATTCCGGAGCTCGGCCGGCGACCTGGCCGGATCGCAGAGGCCGCCCTGTTTGGGAGAAGTCGGAGTTGGGGTGCTAAGGGAGAGAGGCGCCCTAGTCCGAGAGGGCAGCCTGGCCTCTTTCTCCCTGCTCGCCCCTCGCCTTCCGGGCGCGCTGCCGGGCTCGGACTAGTACAGAAGAGGAGGAAGGGTTGGGGTAGCCAAGCGCTGCCCCTCCCGGGCATATTACGCCCCGGGGCACGGAGCCGCGTAGACTGACTGTTTCCTGGGACGAAGCCACGGGGTATCGGACCCCACCAGGATTATAAAACAGGGCGGAGGGAAGGGAGACCCCGAGGACCCCTCTCCAGGCTGGTCACCATGTGGGGGCTTTTGATCTGGACGCTGCTAGCTCTGCATCAGATCCGCGCGGCCAGAGCCCAAGGTAAGGAGGGACCCCCACGTGGGGACAGGGAGGGGGCTGGGAGAGTGGGCGGGGGAGGGGCGGCGGGAGCTCGCCGGCCTCACGGTGGCCTCCTGGACACCCGGCTTAGCCGTGGCAGAGCCCTCTCCAGGGAGTTTCAAGACACCCCATCTCCCAAGTTTTGGGGCTCTTTTGGGGGTGGGGCAGTCTCTCCGAGACTTGTGGCTTCCGAATGGGGGAAGGTGGGGACGACCTGGGGAGGCAGAGAAGAGCCCAAGGTGAAGTGGGAGGGGCGCTCCCCTCCCCCCGTCTGCTGTGGCTGCCCTGCACCGGCTTGGGAGGGGAGCGACATTCCGTGCCGGGCTCCACGCTCGGCTACGCCGAGCTTCCCAGACCGAGCTCCTGGTTCCCTGCTCGGTGTCTGCGGGGAAGGGCAGGGCCCCTGCCGGGCAGGCGATGGCCTCCCCGGGGCGAGGGAGTAGGGTGGGCGAGCGCTGGGTGCCGGGTTGCTCGCCCGGGGAGAGCAATTGCCCGGCTTGGCCACGTACGGGAGCCCGCCCCTGGCTGCTCGGCCAGCCGCTGGGGCTGGGGGTGCTTCGCTGCGCGGGCCTGGAGCCGAGGTCGCGAGTGCAGCTGCGGACCCACCGGGGGGTGGTGCACAGGGAGGGTCTGAGGCCTCCCCTCCTACCCATCCACCCATACCCAGCATCCCCGCCCCTGCCTCCAGCCTCCGCTGTTCGCTCGATAGTCTGTGCGGCCGCTCGCTGCTGTGACCTGTGGCTGCCGGGAGCAGCCTCGCGGTGGAGAAGGGCTGGTGGCTTTGGGTTTGGGAGTGCTACGAAGGATCCGAGGTGTGATCGGCGCTGCCCGCTTCCTGAGGGTGGATGCCCAGACGTCCCCCTGGTCCCCGGGCAGGTCCCCGAGGTGAAGGGCGGCTGCACCGGCGGTTCCTCGCCTTTGGGGTTCGCCGATCCAGACAGTGGTGTCAGCGGTGTCCGAGCGGCGCCTGCTGGGGGCGGAGGGAGACGAAGCCTGGACCGAGCTCCAGGACTCGAAGGGCTAGGCCTTCACTCTCGCAGGCTCAGGAGGGGGCCAGACCCACCCTAGGGGTCCGGACTGTGGGGGCTACAACCCACTCCCCACGCCGCCTCGTGCGCCAGGCAATCCAGAGAGCCAAGATCAAAGAGATGAAAATAATCAGCTCTCACTCACAGGGCTGAGGGGAGGATTTTACGAGGTAATTTACATAAAAGCACTTCGAAATTTTGTAACGAGCCCTATAAATGTAGGGTAATAAAAGTTATTATTTTTATGATCATCATAAAATCTTTGAACAAGCGAGGACCTCAGAGGTCATCTTATTCTAGTAGCCATTTAACAGATAGGGAAACTGAGGCCAAATGGCATTAAATGACTTGCCCAAGGCCACTCTGTGATCTGGGGGCAGAGGCAGGTCTGGAACCAGATGAGTTCTGAGCCCTCTCCCTCAAACCAGGACCAGCTGCATGGGGTCTCCTTGGTCTGGGCCCCCTCTCTGAGGGGTCCCAGGAGGACCCTGATGCTGGCAGAATAGGAATGGGTTGTCCTTCATCCTGGAGCAGCCTCACAGTTGTGCTCTGGGATAACCAGTGTTACTAGCCAAAAGCCTGGACGGCATGGAGGGATGGGATGCCAGCATCTGTCTGGACCCTTCTAACTTCATTGCTCTACAGACTTTTCAACAATGGTATGATTTCCCTGGGCAGGTGGCTCACCAATTCTTGTCTCATCTAGGACCAGGCCCTTATAGAGTCCCCAGGGCACCTGATGGCCCTTGCTTTGGGGTCTTCATGTGTCCCTTCCTGCCCCACGTCCACACCTGTGCCATCCACTTGAGGCCAAGATCCCACCCCTCCTGCTGAAGTTAAGGCCAGGTGGCCCCCTGTCCCTGTGCCTCCTGCGGGAGGGGCTTCCCTGTCAGAAGCAGAGAAAGTCTCTGTGATTGATTCACTTCCTCTCTGCCTTTCTTGTTTGCTGGCTTTTTGCGTGTCAGGCTGCCCAGGTCCCCTGCTGCTCCGCTCGTGTTCTCTGGCTCCGAGAGTGTTTTCCAGCATCAAGCCCTCTCCTGCCATGTGTGTCCCTGGTGGCAAGCCTTGCAAAGGATTGTGGGAACGTGGTCCTAGGCTTGGCAGTGCTGGGTTTGGGTGTTGGAGGGGGTGGGATTAGGGCATGAGGTCCTTTCTTATCTGCTTTGGGGTTAGAGAGTGAGTTTTTTCCAGTCTCAGGCCATGACATTAATCCTTTGGGGGGTAGCTGAAGCCACTAGCACTGTCATTTCTGAGCCCACAAGCCTGCTTCTCCAGGCATGGCACAGAACGAGGGACGAAACAATTGTTCCTCCCTTGAGACAAACTTCACATCGACCACTGTCACCAGATTTTATCTGAGCCTAGCCTGGTTGTTTTTTTTTGGGGGGTGGGGGTTGCTGGACCTGAGCGACATCACCTGGGTATACTGAAAGCTAACATTTGACCATTGTCCGTATGCCCGATGGGTCACATGATGCAAACTCATTTCCCAAGCAAAGTGCAGTGAGGTTGTAGAAAGAGCATTGGCTTTGGCAGCAGAAAGAACGGGCTCTCATGATCTGGCTTTGCCGCTTCGCTGCAGAGAGGCCTTCTGCAAGGCTCTTAGCCACTAAGAGCCTCAGTTTCCTCATCTGTACACTGGCAATAATAGCTCTTGCCTTGTAGAATTGCTAGGAGAATTCAAGATATTCCAGGGGCAGGGCCCCAGCCAGTGCCTGGCACATAGAAGGTACTTAATACATGGCAATTATTATTCTTGTTATGACGGTTTTAACATTAAGCTAGAAGTCCATGAAGAATGGTACCCTGCCACCCACCAATAAGACCTTGAATTCTTTTTCCTTACCCAGGAGGTTTCTTTAAATTCCTTCCGTGGCCACATCGCTGTGTCTCAAAGAGTGGCCCTCAAGCACTTAGCTCCCAGGGAGTTGTAGCAATGCAGATTCTTGGGCTGCGCTCCCAGACACTGATTGGAAACGTCTGGGTGAGCCTGGAAGTCTTTTAACTAGAGTCTCGAGAGATTTCCCATGTGCTTGGAAGCTTGATTACTGCTGGAGGTCATCCTGGCCAGCCTGAGAGGTTGGGAGAAGGGCAGGAGCAGCCGAGCCAGCTGCTCCAGAAGTTTCTTTCAAGAGAATCATGCCTGGGGGGAGAACAGAAGGAAGGGAATCTGAGCCGAGAGAACAAGGCAGTGGGGACAACCCTGAAAGAGGACTGGAACCCCCAGCTCTAGAGGCTCCTGAAAGGCTCCAAAGGGAGAAAGTTTAGTGCTGGGAGCTAATCACAATAAAAGCCAACAGTACACGAGGGAGCGGGATGAAAGTTTAATTACATGGTGTGGCTAAGCTGTAATTATTAATTACTGACAGCAAAAAATAACTTATTGATCAGGGCCTTTTGCTAATTACCAGGAGGCCGAGTGTCGTGCTTGCCTGGGGCGCAGCTGTAAAAAGCCCCACTCGAGAGTGGAATGGGGGTGTCCCTGCTCTCCCATGCCCCTCTTTCCCTCACCCTTTGTACCCCTTGGCTTCAGCGGGGGAGTCCGGAACATTCTGGCAGTGGTTAGATGAGGGATACAGCTTGGTGCTTCCACTGGCTGCAGAAAATGGCCCCTGCCTGGGAGGAACAGAGTCAGGACCCCCACCCAGAGGCTACATCCCGCTGGCAGCCTGACACCTGCCTCGGAAATCCCACCCTCGACCCCCCCACACACACACCCCACCCCCGCTTCATGCATTTGTTCGGCAAATATTGATCGACTGCCTCTTCCTCATGTCCTCTACTGGAAGGCCGGCATAGGGGCCAGGAACCTTGTTCTACAAGGGAAAGGAGGCTGGGAAGGGGGCCAAATTCTTTACAGCGATCCTCTGTTTAAACAGTGCCTGAATGGCTGACTTTAAAATGAAGTGTTAACCTGCATATTGGTCCACATTTGACTTTGTACCACAGGACGCAGTCGGGCTGTAAGCTAACAAGGAGGGGAGAATGGGCTTATCTTCTGTCCTAAGGACTAATGGGAATCATTGCATTTGACTTGAAAGACACACGAAAAGTCATCTAGGACCGTCGTCTGCCCACAAGGCCATCTGGTCTCTGCTTGCATACCCTTGATGATGGAGGACTCACTACTGCTCAACACCAGCTGGCTGTTAGCTATGTTTTATGCTGATGAAGAAATTGTCCCCTTATAGCTGGTTTTCCTAGGATCTAGCTGTGGTTGAAGGGGTCCTCTGATTGGCTGGGACCCTCTCCCTGTCCCTATGGACTCCCAGCCCCTCTGGGAGGCAGGAGGCTGAGTTGGAATTGATGTTGGGTGTTAGTGTGCGCCCTGCGGGGTTTCTACCCCACTCCCCCTGGAGCATGTTGCCACAGACAGCCCTGGAGCTGCCTAAAGCGGTGGGAATTAGTCATCATAATTTGGGGCCTTGGGATGCCAATAGCAACAAATGGGCCAGCAGCAACTGGCGGCTGCGGCCCACTGCCTGTAATGGAAAGGAAAACAAGCTGGTTGCCGAGACACCCCGGGTGCCCCCTCCCCTAGGTGTCCCACCCCTGCTGTCCATGTGCTGGGCAGGAGGCAGAGCCAGTGAGCAGCGTTGAGCAGGGATGCTCAGCATCCCCGGGGGAAGGGAGAGAGGGGACTGCAGGGCTTGTCCCCTCAGACTCCCTGGGCCTGGTGTCTGGACCAAAAAGCCTCTTGCTGAGCCCAGGGAGCCCTGGGGAGACCCTTCTCCTGCAGACGTGGTGAATGGCTCCCAGCGTGGCTTCTGCCCCTTTGAATCCTGCCTCCATCACTGGGCGATGCTGAGCTGAGCCAGTTTTCTCATCTGTAAAATGAGTAAAGTTAAAAATAGTTGTGTCTACCGGCCGGGCACAGTGGCTCACGCCTGTAATCCCAGCACTTTGGGAGGCCGAGGCCGGCAGATCACTTGAGGTCAGGAGTTCGAGAACAGCCTGGCCAACATGGGGAAACCCCATCTCTATTAAAAATGAAAAAATTAGCCGGGCGTGGTAGTGGGAGCCTATAGTCCAAACTACTTGGGAGACTGAGGCAGGAGAATCTCTTGAACCTGGGAGGCGGAGGTGGCAGTGAGCTGAGATCGCGCCACTGTACTCCAGCCTACACAACAGAGCGAGACCCTGTCTCGTTAAAAAAAAAAAAAAAAGATTGTTATCTACCTTTTAGAGTTGTCTTGGATAATCAAATGAGATTGTCCAGATCACTTTGAAAATGCCCTTTGTAAATGTTAAGTTCTTATAATGTGTCCATTACAGTCCAGGAGGGTGTCCTGATCACTGCCCCTCTGCTCCCCAGACGTGAACCTCCCCTCCCACCTCATCTCCTCACTCCCCCTGCATTCACTCCTGTCCCCACACTGACTGCCTGTTGTTCCTGGAACTCACCAGGCCTCCAACCTGGCACTTGAAGTTCCTGCCTTTCCATCAATGGTGCCCACACCACCCAGATGTCTACAAAGTTCACCCTTGTTTCCTCCAGGACTTCCTCCTAATGTCTCTTATCCATCTCGGAGCACCCTATAACGTGACAGCTTCCAGCACCCACTCCCTCGCTCTGCATCATTTTCTCCATTGCACTCAGCTCCAGCTGACATATATTGACTTGTTTGTTTATTATTGGTGTCTCTGGAGGGCAGGGGCTTTGTTTCATTCACTGGTATATTTCTAGCCGCTAGGGCAGTGCCTGGCACGTAGGAGGAGTCAGCATAATCTGAAGACTGAGTGAATGAATGAATGCTTACCGGAGGCATACAGCCCACGGTCATCTGGCCCCTCCCAGCTCTCCAGCTTCCTCCCAGGCCTCTCGCCCCATCTCCAGAGCTGATTGACTTGTGAAATGCCTCTGGTCTCTGTACATCCAGCACACCCCATGCCATGTAGCCCTCAGCGCACTGAGCAGCCAGTTACCTCAAGAGTGGGGGCCCCGCCCTCCAGCAGCTCCCGCAGATGCATCCATGGAATGGGGTAGTGTTGCCATTGAGACAGGAGTCCCTGCTCAGATTTTCTGGTCATTTTCCCAGCTCTTCCTGATTCTGGCACGACAGATGAATCTGCCTCTTAGCAGGCCTGGCCTCTGAGTTGGGCAGCCCCTGGGTCTCTGCTGAAGCCCCATCAGCTGAACTCCAACTTTATGATGTGAAGGAAATTGAGAGGAGGGGTAGAAGGTTTAGGGGGTAATGCCATTCATACATGGATGTACCATTTGAAATATACAAGGTCCTTGATTAATGCTCCAGAGGAAAAGGGAGAGGAAGATCTTGCATCAGCACTTATATTTCCCTCCAGGCGTGGTGGCTCATGCCTGTAATCCCAGCACTTTGGGAGGCCGAGGCAGGCAGGCTGAGGTCAGGAGTTTGAGACCAGCATGGCCAACATGGCAAAACCCTGTCTCTACTGAAAATTAACCAGGTGTGGTGGCGCATGCCTGTAATCCCAGCTACTTAGGAGGCTGAGGCAGGAGAATTGCTTGAACCTGGGAGGCAGAGGCTGCAGTGAGCCGAGAACACGCTACTGCACTCCAGCCTGGGCGACAGAGCAAAACTCTGTCTCAAAACAATAATAATAATTATTTAGCCTGTGTTTCTTCTGATTGTAGCCCATTCATTAGAGTGGATCACATGGTCCCACCTAATGGCAAGGGAGCTAGGAAGTGCAGGCTTTCATGTGCTGGAAAAAGACAACCGGATCTCATGCACTGGCAATGCCTAGTGTTCCTTCATAACCACAGAGAAGACATTGTGGTCTCTGCATTTCATACAGAGGGTGACTTTACCCAAGACATTTTTACCTTGCACATTCCTAAAGCAGAACCCCAGTCTGTGCTGTTACTTCCTTGTTTGGAGGCTTATTTTATTCCCCCCTTAAGCTGTTAAGAAGTGGTATGTATAGGATCAGTGCCTCAGAATTGGGCTGACCTGGGTTCAAGCTCTGTCAGCTGCTATCTGTGGCACTCTGGGTTAAGTCACTTAACATTCTCAACCTCTGTTTCTTTGTCTGTAAAACAAGAAGAAAAACCTTCCAAGGCTTAAATGAGATAATACACATAGAGCAGTGAGAATGGAGCCTGACATATCATAAGCACTTGTTTAATAAATGACTTTAACTATATTTGTACTTCTGTGCTTGCCCCTCCAAATGGCCTTAAGATTGCATTAAGATGGCTTTTCTTCTCTGGTATCTTTGCTGTATATTTCACCCATATCTTCCACATCTTCTCACCTTTTTCTTTTCTTTTCTTTTTTTTTTTTTTTTTTGAGACAGAGTCTTGCTTTGTCACCCAGGCTGGAGTGCAGTGGCACGATCTCAGCTCACTGCAACCTCCACCTCCCAAGTTCAAGTGATTCTCCTGCCCCAGCCTCCCGAGTAGCTAGGATTACAGGCACGTGCTGCCACGGCTGACCAATTTTTTAGTAGGCACGGGGTTTCACCATGTTGGCCAGGCTGGTCTCAAACTCCTGACCTCAAGTGACTCGCCCACCTCAGTCTCCCAAAGTGCTGGGATTGCAGGCATGAGCTGCCGAACGTGGCTCACCCCATTTTCTTTTGCTTCTTCCCCAGTTTAGAATCTTTTTGTCTTCCCTTCCATCCTGAGCTCACGTTTGGTGCACAGTTCTGCTTGTCAGACATGGCAGGGTGCATTACAACCATCGTCTGGCTCAGTCCTCCCTATCACTCTGACATGTGGATAAAGTGAGGCTGAGAGATTAACCACCCAAGGCCTTCTAGTGGGGAAGTTGAGGAGTCAGGATTTGAACCCAGGCCTCTCTGGTCCCAACATCTGTCCTCTTTCCACTGCTCCAGGCTCCCTTTGGCTTCCACGGCATACGTCACTGTCTTCCCAAGAAGAGACAGCTATTCTCCAGGGAGATGCCCAGACAGTTGTACTGTTTGAAGACGGGCTGGTCCAGGGAGGGGGGTAGAGTTTGGAAAGAGGCCTTGGAACTCCTCCTCCTCCTCTTCCTTTTCCTCCTCCTCCTCCTGATCCTCCTGGCTCTTGCCTCCACCCTGGCTGTGTCCTCACGAGGCCTTAACTTGGCAGAATATTGAAGGTCTTCTGCTCTCCTCCTTGTCTCCATCTCTCTCTGGGGTTGGGATGCCCCAAAGCTATTTGAGGAGTTCCCTTAAGGTCATTTGGGGCATTCAGAACTGGCTTGCCAGTAACTGAGCCACACAAATGCCTTCTAAATTGAACGAGGTGTGAGGGTGGGGAGGATGAGGGGAAGAAAGGCAATTAAAGTTTGATGCCATGTAGGAAGCTATTAGTGACCCAGAGGGGTGATGAAATTTTGATGATGTGACAGTCCTAACGGAAGGAAATATTATTTGCCATAACGAGGCTCATTCAGGGAATTTGGCATCTGGGGCGGACACCAGTGACTCTCAAGGGCCTCGTAAAGCCAGGACTCTGGAAATTTCCCCCTTCCCTGGGCACCTCCCTGGAGGTACAGATCTGGGAGGCCCAGAATCTGAGTAAAGGTCAAAAATATCACTGGGCACCTGAACAATTGGGCTGTCACCACATAATGTGAGTTAATTATGAATCTGGAGCCGATGCTTCATTTGCTGCTTCGAGCTGTGAGAGCCAGTGCAGAAAGTGGCAGCAGGGGCCCAGACGGGACAGCAGAGAGCACCAAGAAACCTGAAATGGGCCGGGCGCAGTGGTTCACACCTGTAATCCCAGCACTTTGGGAGGCAGAGGCAGGCGGATCACTTGAGGACAGGCGTTCGAGACCAGCCTGGCCAACATGGTGAAACCCCATCTAAAAATACAAAATACAAAAGTGAGCTGGGCATGGTAGCACGTGCCTGTAATCCCAGCTACTTGAGAGGCTGAGGCAGGAGAATTGCTTGAACCTGGGAGGCGAAGGTTGCTGTGATCTGAGATGGTGCCACTGCACTCCAGCCTGGGGTACAGAGTGAGACTCTGTCTCAAAAAAAAAAATAGAAACCTGAAATGCGGGTGACGCCCTGAGCTCAAATCCTACCTGTCATTTACTGCCTGGGTGACCTTGGATGAGTTACACACCCTGTCTATGCCTCAGTTTCTTCATCTGTAAAACGGGGATAACAGTTGGGTTGTGACAGGGTTTAACGAGCTGTGCTAAGCTTTTAGGACACAGTGTTCTGTGTATCATAAACACTGAATAAGTGTTTGTCATGTCATTGTCCTTAGTATCTTTATCTTGGAAGCAAGGTCCGTTTGGGGCCTGCAGTTTGACAGGTGCCCCTGCCCCGACAGCTTTTGTTCCTTTTGTCTTTCACACACCTGCCAGTGGCATCTAAACTTCTGCTGTTAAGGATTTATTGATTTGGTTAAGACATTCTCTGTCTCCAGCTTAAAATGCAAATATGGCACAGAGAACCCACCTATTAAGCTATTATCAGCTGTTCAGCCTTAAGGTGAATGTATTTATTGGATCCTGCCATAAAATCTCAAATGTATGTGGGTAGCTTTCATAGACATCGCATTTGCTCTTCACCCCAGTCTATGAAGGAGGTTGGCCAGAAAGTATTAATGTTATTAACATTGTTAGTATGGAAGTTCAGAAATATTAAGTAACTTGCCAAGGTCACTTGACTCGTAAGAAAGAGATGATGAATGCAGGTCAGCTGCCTCCCAGGCCATTGCCTTAGATTTGGCCAAGATACCCACATTCAGGAACTGTTTGCCATGCTGCTTTGGGCTGATGGACCCAGGGTAGGCTCATTTGACCACAGACTTCTCCTTAGCTTGGGTGGGCACAGGAGGAGGACACAGGGGGCACCCTGGGCTGGCCTCTTCTTTTTGTAAGGACACTTGGAGCCCCCTCTTGATGTCCATAGGGTCTTAGTGATGGGGTCTGGATGCTGAGACCTGTCATTATCACGCCCTTGCTCTTAGAACCCTGGTAGCTTCCCCACAGCTGTGGCCCCAACGGCAAACTCTCCACAATCTGGCCCTACCTGCCACTGCAATCTCGCCTCCACCTGTCCCCACGCCAGCCTTCCACCAGGCTCACACTGCCCTCCCCACCCTGCCAGCCCAATAGCACCTTCCTTTCTCCCCTTTCGAACCCCTGTTCTCCTCTCCACTGACCCCAAAAAGTCTAGCGTGAAGCCGTCCCTGACTTCCAGCTGGGACTCCTCCTCCCAGTTGTTCCAGTCTAGATGTCTCGCTGGGCACTTTGGCCTTGTTGATTCTGAATTATCTTTTAATATCTGTGTGTAACTGATTTCTTTAATTGTGAACTCCTTGAGTTTAGATAATAACCCTTCATCCACAAGGACTGAGGTACTAGACGTAAATTATTTCTTGAATTAACGCACTTAACTCTTTTAAGGGTGCTATGGAGGTAATAGTGAAGTCAGAGAGAGAATATAACAAGTTCATGACTCTGTGTGGGCCTCAGAGGCCACAATGGAAGAGTCTCATTGGGTCCTTTTGGGCCAGGCCTTTTAGCCTGTGTGGCCACAAGTGTCCTCATTGGGAAAAAAATGGGAAGGTAAATGCAGCTTTTCCAAACTCTTCTATGATGTTCCACTCATGGTAAGGAGGGTGGACACATGCCCTGGGGTATCCGGCCATGCAGCCTGAAACCACCTACTATCCATGACCTTTTCCTTATATATTTCTAAATTTTATTTTATATTTAATTTTATATTTTTTGAGATGTCGGTTTCTGTCAGCCAGGCTGGAGGGCGGTGGCATAATAAGAGCTGACTGCAGCCTCAACCTCCTAGGTTCAAGCAATCCTCCCACATCAGCCTCCTAAGTAGCTGAGACCACAGGTGTGCACTACCATACCCAGCTAATCATTTTATTTTTTTGTAGATAGAGGGTCTTGCTCTGTTGCCTAGTCTGATCTTGAATTCCTGACCTCATGTGATGCTCCTGCCGCTGCCTCCCAAAGTGCTGTGGTTTCAGGTGTGAGCCACCACACCCAGCCTATTTTAGTTTTAAAATGTGTGAATATGTGCATTCTACTCCATGGGCTATCTAAATTCTATCCCAACACACAAAGGATATGTTAAAGCTGGTCGATGCTGCTGGAAGATGTGGCTTATCGTCCCCATGGCTTCCTGGACCCCCTAGAACATACGTCAAAATCTGGTCTCAAAAGACTTGAATGAGTCACAGCATCTGTAAGATTCTAAGATGCTTTACATGTATATATTTAAGCTGTTTGTGTTTAAAATTTTCTGTGCTGTTTTCTAAAGCAGTTGGACCTCAAACATAGTTGAGTCACTCTACCTGTATTAGTCAGGGTTCTCTAGAGGGACAAAACTAACGAGACAGATGTGTATATGAAGGGGAGTTTATTAAGAGTATTGGATCACATGGTCAGAAAGTGAAGTCCCACAGTAAGCCATCTGCAAGCTGAGGAGCAAGGAGGTCAGTCCAAGTCCCAAAACCTCAAAAGTAGGGAAGCCGACAGTGCAGCCTTCAGTCTGTGGCCAAAGGTCTGAGAGCCCCTGGAAAATCACTGGTGTAAATCTGAGAGTTCAAAAGCTGAAGAACTTGGAGTCCGATGTTCAAGGGCAGGAAACCTCTCACACGGGGAGAAAGATGGAGGCCAGAAGACTCAGCAAGTCAAGTTCTTCCGTGTTCCTCTGCCTGCTTTAATCTAGCCATGCTGGCAGCTAATTAGATGGTGCCCACCCAGACTGAGGGTGGGTCCGCCTCTGCCAATCCACTGACAAAAATGTTATACCCTCCTTTGGCAACACCCTCGTAGACACACCCAAGAACCATACTTTGCATCCTTCAATCCAATCAAGTTGACACTGAATATTAACCATCACACTGCCTATCTGCTATGGCTGGCCTATGGCCATGCCTTCAAGGGTGGTAGGAGTGAGGATACGGCTGTTGCCCCTCCCAAGGGGACCCTGCTGCTTGGGTGATTGGGTGGTAGTCTGGGTTCTTCTTCAGCTTCACCCAAACTGCTCCAAACCATTAGAGGACCTGTCTCCTGTCTTCTTCTTGGACCCTCCCACCTCCCCCTCTTAATTTGGACCAGGCAAGCCAATCAACACCAGCAGTGGGGTCTTATTTGGAGACTAGTTGAGGGCTTGAAGACTCTCTTAGTCAGAGGTTTGGGCTCTGGGATCACTATGTCCACCGCCCAGTGGCCTTTTTCATTTAGATGTGTGGGTACCTTCCAGAAGAGCTGAGGCTCCCAGAAGACCAGCCCCTTGCAAAGTAGGTCCTTACTGTGTGTGGCTGGTGCCCCATACAGCTGCAAGCACCTTGCCTTCCCCATGCATCACTAAGGAAATGTTCTTGATTAGGTTCAAGCACCTCCTCCCAAAACATCCACCCAGCCCCCCACCAGGGTTTCTGGTCAGCAGCCCGCCTGCTTACCCAGTTCCCCGGGGTTCCTGGCTGGCAGCCCACCTGCTCACCCATTCCCCTGGGGTTCCTGGCTGGCAGCCCACCTGCTCACCCATTCCCCTGGGGTTCCTGGCCGGCAGCCCACCTGCCCATCCCTGATGTTTGTCTCTGGCTGCCCTGGCTTGAGGACTCGGAATCCAGAATGGAAGAGGGGCTTCTACCCTGAGACGGTGCCCGGTGCTCAGACCTGATTGCTCAGTCAACCCCAAAGTCTCTTCCCCACGGGCAATGTGCGTGTTGGCTTTGGACAGCTCTGGCTGACTCAGCCTGGTGACCCTTGACTTCCCCATTTGGAGTTCCTTTCTGTGCCCCGGTGTAGTGTCTACAGGCAGAGAGCGGGTTGGCCGGCAGACCATCGTGGGGCCTGAGCTGCCAAGGAGGGCCGAGGGGAGTTCCTCATTAGCTGGGCTCCAAGCTCATTATCCGCCTGCGCATCACTGGGTGAAAAATGGTAGTCGTCGGGACAGTAATAAATACGCGGCTGTCAGTGTTGATGTGATTGCTCTAATGAAGAGAAATCAGCCCCAGAGAGGAGGCGCTTCTGGCTGTGGCTTCAGGTAGCTGGAGAGCTCTGTCCACTGCCCATGCTCCTCTGTCCCAGAGCCCCACGAAGACAGAGAAGGGAGGTGTTGGCATTTAACCCCTTCCTCCTCAGGCCCTGGTGGATGAAGAACCTAGAAAGTGCTGGAAACCACCAAGAAGAAGGAACACCGTTCTGCTTCAGGGAGGGGGCGGTGTGCTAAGGGGTTGCCAGCCTCAGCCTGGGCCTTGGGCAAAGGCAAGCAGGACCAGTGGGGTGGACAGTGGTGCTTTTGACAGCTCAGCCTCCCTTGCAGAGCCCTGGTTTGAAGCAGGAAGGCGTGGGGACGAACACAAGGCCCATTGTCTGTGCCCCCAGGCCTGCCACCTCCCCGGGAATGTTAGGACTTATTGTGTCTCCAGGAACTTGGAATGTCCGGCCCCAGGGTTTAGGGATTAGGCCTCTGCTGAGAAAGAGCTTGAGGGGTCCTGGGTCCTTAGAGCCCAGGCTGAGTCCAAGCTGAGGCACAGCCATGCCTCCTAGATGCTGGCAGAGAGAGGGAGGACACTTAGGCCCCTCATAGTTCCAGGCCCTGGGGGAACCTGGGGATTGAGGAGGGAGGAGGGCGGGATGGGAGGGATGAGAGGGTGCCCTTCCATCTGAGGCATCAGGAGCCACATTCTGGGAGCCCAAGTGTCACCTGCCTCTTGATGGAGGTGAGGGAGTGGCCTAGAGCAGTGGGTCTCATACTTGAGCACCATTTGGGGACCTGTTAGAATGCATATTCCTGGGCCCCATTCCCAGAGCTTCTGAAGCAGTGGGTCTGGGAGGGGCCTGGGAATTTGCATTTCTGACAGTTCCCAGGTGTCGCTGCCACTGCTGCTGGTCCAGGGAGCCCACTTTGAGAAGGCCTGGCATAAAGGTTTGAAGAGAAGGTGCTTCTCCTAGGGCCCGAGTCTAGGTGTCATGGTGGTGGCTGAGCTGAGCTACTTCTGCCCATGGACTCCGAGTCGGCTGCTGCAACTGCAGAGGGCTACAGCAAAGCTCAGTTAACACATGAACTTGAACGTGGTAATGGCCTTGCACCTGGTGGGGGGTTGGTATTGACCAGCACTCATTCTTCATTTCTTCCTTCAGGAGGCTCTTTCCCCTCCTGTCCTGACTTAAAAGAAAAGGAAAGAAAATCCAGCCCAGAGCCCTCCTTCCTGGGAGAAGGAGCTTTTCTAGAAGCTCCAAAGTAACCCCCATGAGCCAATGGATAACCAAAACCATGAACCTCTTTTGCTTCTCATGCACTTACTAAGCACCACCTGTATACTAAGTGAGGTGCCCAGGATCCAGCCCAGTCTAAGGCAGGTCCCTGCCCTCAAATTGCTCACGGTCAAGTGAAGGCAGCAAGCCTGTGGTTGGTCCTATAGGACAGGTGATTTGGGAGTCCAGAGGGATGACCTGAGATGCTGCCCCAGAGGAGGAGGTAACATAGAAGCTGAGTCTTGTAGGATGGGAGGGGCCGCCGTCTTCCCTAGGAAATGCTGGGGTCTTCTTTTTCATCCTTACTGCTACCAAGCAGCAATTATAGGCAGCAAATACGCACCTTGGTCGTATCTAATCACTAAGGCCAAAGTGTACCTGGCCACACCCCGAGTGGCTTCTGCCCTCAGGTGCTTACACTCAGGGTCACTTGCATTCCTGGGCAGCAACCATCTCATAGAAGCTATGCAAGCGTCAGGAGGGAAACAGCAGCTTAAACCACGGTGAATCATCTAAGCACATGTGGGACAGGCAGATGCGTCTGGGGCTTGTGGTCTTTCTTCCCAGCACCCTCCTTTGGCTCCAGATTCTGGAGCCTCCCTAAGGGCCCGTGTCTGAGCTAAAATGGTAGGGAACAAGGAGAATTACTAAGGTCAGATTACAAAGGGCTACCTCACTTTATAGAGGATGTGCAGCCAAGAAAGGCAAGTGAGGTGCGAGCTCAGGAGCCTGGCTTTCCTGCCCCCCCTCCGCAGGCTCCACCCACTGCAGCTGCTGGCCAGTCTCTGGCAGGACTGAGTTCTCTGGACCCTCCTTGGCACCATCCCCCACGTAGGAATCAGCAGAATTGGGAGGTGGGAGAGCTGCAGAACAGCTGGACCCATGATCTGGCTTCTCCAGCTCACGTCCAGGGGGGTCTGGGCATGGACACCCCAGATCCACATCTGGGTAGCCACCAGCCTTTGCCAGGGGTGGGAGGGGGTGGCTGAAGAGCCAGTCTCTGGGGCGTGGCTTTGGAAGGGGGCCACACTTCCTCTCGTGTGCCCCAGCACCTCTCTGAAGTGTGGTGAGTTTGAATATCCTCTGCAGGGCTGGGAATCAGGGAGGAGGAGTGACCAGCCTTGGGCTACCCCATGAGCAGCACAGACGGCCACTTCCCTGGCTCTCCTGACCCCAGAACTGGCTGCTGGTTTAGGGGTGTGGCTCTCTGGGCCCGTCCCAGGTGGTCAGTTTAGCTCTCCTATGCCACACCAGCCCCAGACACTCAAGGCCCATGAGTGGGGTTAGGGGAACCTGCAGGTCAGCTCCCGGATCAGGAGCTTTTGGGGTTCCCCAGAACTCAGGGCATCATAAGAGCTCACAGTGACTGAGCCTTTGCAGGTGCAATGTCAATCTAGATGCTGTCTGTGGATCTGCCCCTCCAATCCTCTCAGGCGTCTAGGAGGAAGCATATTTTCCCATTATATGGACCGGGAAACCGGCACAGAGAGCCCAGCAGCTTGCCCAGAGTAGCATGGCTTATGAGTGCTGGATTCAGGAACGGACTCAGGAACTGGGCGCAGAGCCTGTGTTCTCAGCCACGGTGTGTGCTGGGTGGCATCCTGGCCCCCCTGCCTCCTCTCTGTGCTCCTGAGGAGGCCATATTCTCAGGCTGGCCTGTAACGTGGCCTAGTTCTGCCTGCTTAGCTAAATGACTTTGGCCAGATGACTTAGCCTTTCCCTAGCCTCAGTTTCCTCATCTGTTAAATGTGGTGTTTTTTGGTTTGGTTTGGTTTGGTTTTGTTTTTGAGACGGAGTCTCGCTCTGTCGCCCAGGCTGGAGTGCAGTGGCACGATCTCGGCTCACTGCAAGCTCCGCCTCCCGGGTTCATGCCATTCTCCTGCCTCAGCCTCCCGAGTAGCTGGGACTACAGGTGCCCACCGCCACGCCTGGCTAATTTTTTTTTTGTATTTGTAGTGGAGACGGGGTTTCACCGTGTTAGCCAGGATGGTCTCGAACTCCTGATCTCGTGATCTGCCCAATCTCGGCCTCCCAAAGTGCTGGGATTACAGGTGTGAGCCACTGCGCCTGGCCAAATGTGGGTTTTAAACAAACAAAACATCCTCACACTCGAGGGTTGGTGGGAAGATTGTCTGATGTACGATTTGGGAACGTGGCTGACCCAGCACTGGAATTACTATGTGAGCCCGAGGGGCTCCGTTAGGGGCCTGTCCCACCCACTGCCCACCGTGCTCCTGACCTGTCCGCCTAGGGCTCAGCCAACCTGGACACCCTTGGCCCAGGACTTTGTGCTTATCCCTCATGCCCTTGGGGTCTCTGCTCCCTGGGGCATCATGCTCCCTGGGGCCTCTGTGCCTGTTTCCACGTGGGTGGGGGAGCTGAGGAGCACCCCAGGACTCAACTCACATGGAAGGAGGCGTCGCTGAAAAATGCGGTCTTAAGAATACAGTGTTCCTTTTCATCCCATATTTGACTGAACCTAAGACACATCAATTATAAGGCATGTTATTTTATGTGCCGCCAAGAAAGAAAAAAAAAATGCTG
Source organism: Pan troglodytes (assembly GCF_028858775.2). Lineage (NCBI taxonomy): Eukaryota > Metazoa > Chordata > Mammalia > Primates > Hominidae > Pan > Pan troglodytes. The sequence continues at coordinate 86,608,260 of NC_072417.2, read as the reverse complement.
CCATTTAATCCACAAAATACATTCTGACTCCAGAGATATGAAAATGAAAACAATGTGCATTTAGAGGAAATATGGTAATAACCACCATTTATATAAAGCCTATCCCCTTCCCAGTCTGTGTTCTAAGCGCCTCACATGTATTAACACATCCAATCCTTTCAACAACCCCCATGAGTTTGGAGGTGACCATCCTAGCAACTAGAAAACGGGCTGGTAGAGTTGGTTCAAAATATACAAGATGCTCATGCTGGCAATGTTCACCAGTTGTCCGATATTGCAAAGGTTCTTTTTGGATTTTACACCCCCCCGGCTAGTGTTGGGTTCTGTTGATTGGGCCCCCTGCGCAGGCCAAGATGGAGAAGGGGCCACAGGGTGAAGACGCCACCCAAGGAGACTGAACACTGCCCCTCTGTCCTCAGCACAGCAGGTCCAAGCTCATGGATAAATCAGGAAACCCTCTGGGGTCCACATCGAAGACCAGCCCCTGGGGCTCAGACAACCTCAGGCCTGTCCCCAGGTCTCCCGAGAACCCTCCCATTCCATCGCTGTCTTCCTAGAATGTGCTGGGCTGATGAAGTCTCTCTTCTGTCCTGCCTCCATCCCAGCATTCCTTCCTCAGCCCTGTCTGATGCCAGCACCTGTCTTCTGGGCATAGGACAGTGGCCCAGAGGAATGCATGTCTGGCTGGCTTTGGTCTCCACCAGGCCTGAGTAACCAGTGGTGGGGGATGGGGAGCTGGAGGGAGGCCTCTTGTCTGAGCTGGAACTTGCAGGCCAGGCTGGAGCTTCCGAATCCAATCCACTTGGCCTTTTCCTTCTCCTTTGGCCAACCCAAAATCAAAGTGAAGGACTTGGCTTAAACTCCCCAGAGCCCCTGGGACAGGCTGGCATAGCTGGGCGCCGTGCATCTGCCCAGCCCTCGGGGTTTGGGTGTGGTGGGGGTGGAGGTTTCCTTGGAGAGGCCAGGGCCCTGAAGACAGCTGGCCCCTGTCCTCCCCCTCCCGAGCCCCGGCCAACTCATTCATCTGTCACTACAGACAAGAGAGGAGGACTTGGGATCTGTTCCCCAGCTCGCTCAGGCGCAATTCTGGCACATCTCTTGCCGTCTCAGAAGGTCCTTCCTCCCTCCTGGCCTCTCCTGAAGTTTTCTTTTGTTTTCCAGTCCGCCGGGCTCCCGCTGCCTGGAGGTTGGGGCTTGCAGCAGCCTGCCCAGAGTCGGCTCTGTCTCGCTCAGTGCTCAGGCCCTGGCCTCCAGGAGCAGCTCTGAAAGGGGGTATAGCCCTGACATGTTCTCTAACCCACTGGCAGGACCAGCGGCATCTTTTGCAGGGTCCGGTGCAAAATGAAAATGCTGCAGGACTCGGTGATTCACGCCTATAATCACTTTGGGAGGCTGAGGTGGGTGGATCACCTGAGGTCAGGAGTTCAAGACCAGCCTGGCCAATATGACAAAATCCTGTCTCTACTAAAAATACAAAAATTAGCCAGGTGTGGTGGTGGGCACCTGTAATCCCAGCTACTCGGGAGGCTGAGGCAAGGGAATCGCTTGAGCCGGGGAGGCAGATGTTGCAGTGAGCCGAGATTGCACCACTGCACTCCAGCCTAGACGACAGAGTGAGACTCTCTCTCAAACAAAGAAAAAGAAAAAAGAAAAGAAAATGTGGTGTTAAAAAATTAATCAGAATTTCAAGATGGCGGCGGAGAAGTATTACACCAAGGGTGGTGCCCTTCTAGGCGTGGGGCCCAGGGTGACTGCCCAGGTCGCAAGCCCGAGAACCCTGCCCTGCCCACTGGTGAGACCTTCAGGTGTTCCCCTCCCCTCTCCAGGCCTCAGTTTCCTGCTCTGTAAAGCAGAGAGGCCACCACCTAGGACCCTGTTCTCCTGCTGCCCCCTCTCATGGGGCTGACAAGGCCAGGGGACCCTCTTCTCTCAGGCTCCAGGAATACGACAAGGGTGAGGTAGAAGAATGGTGAGCAGGCCTAGAAACTTCTCCATGAAGTTCCCCAGTTTTGCCTAGGAGACTGTCTTGGGCGTCACAGGCAGGATGTGGAATTCCGCCTCGCGCCCTGGTGCCTGCTTGTCTGGTCCTGCCTGGTATGCACTGCTCTCTCTGCCTCTGTCTCCCTGTCTCATGAGAGGCTGTGTTCAAATTACCATGGTCTTGAAAGCCAGAGCACACCTCGGCTGGAATCCTGGCCCTGCTGCTTGTGAGTTATGGGACCTCGGCAAGCTACCAAAGCTTTTCCAGCCTCAGTTACTTCGTCTATCAAATGGGGCAGTAAGACATATTGCAAAGAAAATGTTAATCCTCTTATATTCAGTTTCCTCCTTCCCTGTTGACTCTCGGAGAGAGATTAGGAAAATCCTGCAAGGCTGGATAGATTTTCCTTCAGTTGTACCACAGTGGCATGGAGCATCTGATGCAGAGTAACTGCTCAATAACCACTCCTCCTAGTAACAACTATAATAAGGCCACCCTTATTATAGTTGCATCTTCCCCTCGTGAAGCCGGGTTAGTTCAGGGCTTTTGGATGCACCAGTTCCTTGAGTGGCTGAGAGCAGTGCTTACGCCGGCAGCCTCAGCATCACTCAGCGGTTGCTAAACATGCAGAAACTCAGACCTCACCCCAGACCTGATGAATCAGAATCTGCATTTTAAGATTCCCCAGGTGCGGCACGCACATTAAATTCTGGGAAGCACTAGAGTTCATTTGCTGCTGTTGCTATTTTAAGATTGATTTTAGGAGGGTCTCTACTCTTCTAAAAAATAGGAGTGATCAGTTCTATTCTTTTTTTGGAGACAGAGTCTCTCTGGAGTGCAATGGCACAATCTCGGCTCACTGCAACCTCTGCCATCTGCCACTCCCGGATTCAAGAGATTTTCATGCCTCAGCCTTCCAAGTAGCTGGGACTATAGGCGCACCACCACACCAGCTAATTGTTTTGTATTTTTAGTAGAGACAGGGTTTTGCCATGTTTCCCAGGCTGGTCTCAAACTCCTGAGTTCAGGCAACCTGCCTGCCTTGGCCTCCCAAAGTGCTAGGGTTACAGGCATGAGATACCACGCCCAGCCCAAAAATATGAACTATCAGTTCTATCAGCTTGCCTGGAGTATGTATGGAGAAGCTATTGGCTTCCTAACACTGGTCTATTTTGAATCCCAATTTTCTGCTCTCAGAGGGAAGTCCTCCTCCCTGCTCCTGCTCCAGCCAGCAGTGAGGGGGACCTGGGAGGGAGCCTGGAGGTTGAGGAGGCCCAGCAGGCTGAGCGGCCCTGCCCAGTCCTCCTCCTGGAAAAACAACCCGGAGGCCCTGCTTTGTTAATGGTCTGTCTGCCGTGCTGTCTTTGATACAGGAAGGAGAACATGAAAAGGAATCACCCCCTTAAGTAAACAAAACAGAAAATTCTCTGGAGGGGGAACGCACAGGAGAGCTCTTGGGGGAACTCATCACTTATTGAAGGGCAATTCCCTCTGCAGTATGGATCTGTTTCACATCCGGGAAACGGGCAGAGCAGTCCAGCCTGGGCCCACAGGCGTGAAGAAGCAGAGAGAGTCGGGATCTGGGGCGGGGTGGGGTGCAGTGGAACTGACCGAAAGGGGATCAGAGTCCCAGTGTCAGGTGAGATCAGGGGGCAGCTAGGCAACCAGAGAGAAGACAATCTGTGCTCTCCCCACCCTATCCCTGCTTTTGCAGAGCAGAGAGGCACTGAACTCGGTTAGGGTACCATCTTATTTCCTCAGTCTTGTCCAACTGGGCTTGTCCTCCTCAAGCTCTGGGGGCCTTCAGGGGGAAGGCCTCCTCCCCCTCACTCCTTCCTTCCCCCCAGGGCTCTTGGCAGAGTGCCAGGCTTTTCTATTCCTCTACTTAATCAATTGATGAGGCCTCAAGCAGTTTATAGAGCAATAGAGAACAGAGAGGGGGAACCCCGGAGCCAGACTGCCTCTATGATGACCCTAGACAAGTGACCCAGCCTCTCCGAGCATCAGTTTCCCTATCTGTAAATGGAGGATGATAGTCCTCACTTCATGAGGTTGTTGTGAGGATTACCCAATTATTTGTAAAAGCTCTTAGAAGAGCTTCTGACAGATAGTTATCTATAGCATAACAAAAATATTGAATAAATCAAAATGAAATAGAAAGCAATGACTCAATGGGGAAGAAATACCTTCCTCATGGGGGCATCAGAAAGGACTTTAAGGAAGATGGGACATTTGAACTGGGGACATAAAGATGCTTAGTCACTGGAATGTAGGGATGCAGGCTCAGGAGGAGGATTCCAGGCAGAGGGCACTGCAAGGGCTGGCCGAGGCCTACAGATGGGAGCATTAGCCAAGTGCAGGATGGGTGAAGGGGAGGGCTGGGCCCCTGCTACCTCTCCAAGGAATGACAAGGAAAGGACCAGATGGTCAAGGCCCTTGAATTCCAAGATGAAGACCTTGGAGTTCAGGGCCCCAAAAAATGAAAACCAGAACCAGCCCCAATCATGCGCATGCAGGCATTGGGCATCTGAGCATTGCTCTTGGGCCATGATAGATCTAGGAAATCCACTGAAGAAGCTGCTTCCCCTGTGGTCCTTCTGAGGCCCTTGTCCCATGGGAGGAGGGGGTGAGGCACGGGAAGAAAGACGCACCTCTCCTTACTTTCCCTAAGTGTCTCTACGTACCCTTTGCAAATCACTCCAAGTGAGGCAGTGGGTGGATTTCCACCTCTGCACCAGCCACAGCACTCTTTGCCTCCCTCCCTCCTCAAACACTGAATTGCGGGGAAGAGGAGGAAAAAGACTGGGAACTATTACTTTCCTCCCTGAGCCAAGAAAACTTGTCCCAGCTATGAAAACAGCCCTAATTTCTGGAATCCAGAAGCGTCATACTGTAGTTCAGGAGGGACTCACAGAGGGAGGAGAGACCTCTGCATCGGGCTTGGGGAATCAGCTGAAATCTGCACATGCAGATAACGGGGGCATGAGGGAGGGCCCTGGGTCCCCTTTCCAACGTGTTGCTGACTTTCTGGCAACCCAGAGATAAAAGGTTATTTTCTCCCTTTGGTTGACCTCTCTGTTCAACATAGAGAAAAGGACTTATAGCCCATGGCTGGGCAGGAATGAGCCTGGGCAAAGCCTTCTGAAGTTTGGGCAATTGGAGCTCAGCATTCCCCATACGCTATGGTAGGAAGCTGACTCTAGTGGACACATGGATTGGTGTCCAGGTCTGTACCAATTGTCTCATTGTTGAAACACACAGGACGGGTAGCTGAGAACTGGATGTAATATCCTCTGTCCCCACTTTCTTTATCTTAGGTTTTCAGAAGTTTGACTATGATGAGTCGTTGGTTATCCTGCTTAGAGTTCACTGACCATCTTGAATCTGTAAATACATGTCTTTCACCAAATTTGGGAACCATTATTTCTTCAAACTTTTAGCCCCATTTTTTCTTTCCTTCTTGAGCTTCACTAACACCTATGTTAGATGTTTTTATATTGTCCCTGTTCACTTTTTTCAATCTTCTTACTCTCTGTTCTTCAGATTGAGTGATTTCTATGGATATATATTTAAGTTCATTATTTCCTTTATTGTCTCCATGTTTTGGTTAAGCCCATCCAGTGAATTTTTAAATCTGATATATTTTATTTTTCAGTTCTAAAATTTTCATACATTGTATATATGTATATATATAATGTATAAAGTTATATTTATATATAACTTCTAGCTTTCTAAAGATTTACTATTATTTACTAAATGAGCACATTGTCATTTATTGCATGAAATATATTAGCAGCTTTAAAATTCGTGTCTGCTAATTTCAACATCTCATCATTTCAGGGTCAGTCTTGATTATCTTTTATCTTGAGAATGGGTTGCATGTTCTTTGTATGTAGAGTAATTTTGAATATATCTTGGGCATTGCAATAAGTCAGAGAGAATCTAGATTCTATTACATTTCTTCAACAAATATTGATTTTACTTTTTGTTTTAGGGGGAACTAACTTAATTGATTCAAACTGCAAACTCTCCCTTGGGGCAGTAGCTCAAATCTCAGTTCAGTACATTTATCCTCAGCTGGGTTACTTGCAGTCTGCCCTGAGTACATATAGTTCAGGGGTCAGCCAGAGATTTAGGCATCATCTATACAAAGAATTTGATGTTCCCCTCACTGGCTCTCCACTTTCCAGGATCCATCCTCACTTTCTGGTGCCTGTGGTTGCCCTGAATTCTAGACTGTGAGTTTCCTCTTAGAGGTTTTTCTTATGTTGTAATTGAGGTGAAATTCACATGACATAAAATTAACCATTATAAAATGAATAATTCAGTAGCGTTGAGTACATTCACAATATTGGGCAACCATCACCTCTATCTAGTTTCAAGACATTTTATCACCCCAAAAGGAAACCCCTTACCCATTAAGCAGTTGCTCCCCACTCCTTTCCAGCCCCTGGCAACAACTCAGCCACAATCTGTATCTATGGATTTACCTATTCTGGATGTTTCACATAAATGGAGTCATACAATATGTGACCTTTTGTATCTGGCTTCTTTTACTGAGCATAATGTTTTCAAGGTCCATCCGTGTTGAAGCTTGTAGCAGTACTTCATTCTTTTTTAATTGCTAATTACTATTTCATTGCATGTATATGCCACGTGCACTTGTTAATGGACTTTTGTGCCATTTCCCCCTTTTGGCTGTTGTTCACAGTGCATGAATAGGTGTGTGCATGTGTTTGTTTGAGACCTTGTTCTCAGTTCTTTTGGGTCTATACCTAGGAGTGGAACTATTGAATCATGTGGTAATTCTATGTTTAACTTTTTGAGGAACCAACAAACTATTTTCCACAGTTACTGAACCATTTTACAATCTCACCAGCAATGTACAAAGGTTTCGATTTCTTCACACCAACACTTGTTATTTTTCATTTGTTTAATTATAGCTGACCTGGTGGGTGTGAAGTGTTACCTTATGGGGGTTTTTATTTGTATTTCCCTGATGACTAATGGTGCTGACCATCTTTTCATGTGCTTGTTGGCTGTTTGTATATCTTCTCTGGAGAAATTTCTGTTCAAGTCCATTGTCTTTTTTTTTTTTTTTTGAGACAGGATCTCACTTTGTTGCCCAGGATGGAGAGCAGAGGTACAGACACAGTTCACTGCAGCCTCAACCCCCTGGGCTTAAGCAATCCTCCTACCTCAGCCCCCCACATAGCTGGGACTATGGGCACATGCCACCACACCCAGCTAATTTTTGTACGTTTTGTAGAGACAGGGTTTCACCATGTTGCCCAGGCTGGTCTTGAACTCCTGGGCTCAAGCAAACTGCCTGCCTCAGTGTCCCAAAGTGCTGAGATTACTGGCATGAGCCAGCCACCACATCCAGCCTAATTTTTAATTATGTTTTGTTGTTGTTGTTGTTGTTCAGTTGTAAGGTTTCATTACATATTCTGGATACTAGACCCTTGTCAGATGTATGATTTGCAAATATTTTCTTTCATTCTATAGATTGCCTTTCACTTTCCTGATCATGCCCTTTGATACACAAAAGATTTTAATTTTGATGAAGTCCACCTTACATTTTTTTTTCTTTTGTCATCATATCTAAGAATCCATTGCAAAATCCAAGGATTTTAAGATTTAACCCCATGTTTTCTTCTAAGAGTTTTATGGTTCAGCTCTTCTATTTTGGTTGTTGATCCATTTTGAGTTCCTTTTTGTATATGATGTGAGGTAGGGATTCAGGTTCATTCTTTTGCATGTGGTTATCCAGTTATCCAAGCTCCATTTGTTGAAGAGACCTGTTTTTTCCCCATTGAGTTTCCTGACAACTTTGTCAAAAATCAGTTGGCCATAGATGCATACAGACTCTCTGTTCTGTTACACCGGTCTCTGTGTCTGTCCTTATGATAGTACCACACTGTTTTGATTTCTGCTGCTGTTTTGATTTCTGCTGGAGGGTTAGCTGTCTGTGCTGTGCTGACTTCAGCCTGCCCTCAAGTTTTGCTATAAAAAACAGGAAACTCACGTTGTGCCATCCATTTCTTCCAAGCAGCCAGTTCTCTCCGGTGTCTGCCCACTTTGGTTCACTCCCCAGGGCCTCCTAGGATTTGCTTTTTTTTTTTTTTTTTTTTTGAGACAGGGTCTCGCTCTGTTGCCCAGGCTGGAGTACAGTGGCACAATCTTAGCTCATTGCAACCTCCACTTCCCGGGTTCAAGCAATTCTCTTGTCTCAGCCTCCTGAGTAGCTGGAATTACAGGCACGCACCACCACACCCAGCTAATTTTTGTATTTTTAGTAGAGGTGAGGTTTCGCCATGTTGTCCAGGCCAGTCTCAAACTCCTGACCTCAAGTGATCCACCCGCCTTGGCCTCCCAAAGTGCTGGGATTACAGGCATGAGCCACCACACCCAGCCCTAATAGTTGCTGTTTTGGTGTTCTGTCCAGGGTTCATAGTTGTTAGCTGTGGGGTTTGTGCTCTGGTAGGCATTTGCTCTGCTGTGCCAGACACAGACCCTCCACCTGTCCATCGCCTTTATTCCTGGCATTGCTTTCCTTGGCCGTGAGGATGGCAGGGGTGATCAGGGAATAGGAAGTTGCCTGTCTAAGTACCTTCCCTGTAGAAGAGTCTTGCTTGGCCTCTGCTTCCCTGACTCCCCCATGCCATTCTTGGGCACCACGTGGACTCTAGATTCCAAAGGGAAACACCCTTCCTGTTCATGGGGCACAAATGGAGACTCCTTTTTCCTCTCTCATTTCTCACACTGTCCTGGGCATACAGTAGGTTTTTTATAGTTCCTTGCTGATTAATTAAGAGGTCATGATTCTAAAAGGGCAAAGGAGTGATGCTTCCTTGAATCCTTGTGGCTCCATAGCCCTTGGGCTTGGCCGACCACTGCCTCCCTGGAGAATCTTGTTTTGACGACTATAAATGAATCCACAGACACAGCGAGCTCTCCCTCTCCATGGGGAGAGGCCAGTTGGCATGAACGGCCATTTCTGCCCCAAGCCAGAAGCAAAACATAAAATGAGGCTGGGCAAAGGTATGGGGTCTAATTAAGAGGGACACTCCTAGGTATAAGAGCTGCGTCACTTACAGGCTAATGAATGGGTTTGGGTTAGCAAATTACCATTTCCCTACCTGCAGGTAAGGAAACCTATTTATTGGTTCAAGGTCTCTTGCATTTGCCTGGGATTAAATTAAGCACCTCTCTCCCCTTTAACAGGCTTCTCTCCCTGGCCCATCATACTCCATGGGACCTCCCTGGCTCCTTGGCCTGGTGGGTTCGGTCTAGTGGTTAACTCGTCAGACAGCAGCTTGCCCTCCTGACATCTTGTTTTTCTTTGTTCTGTTTTGTTTTAAGGCGTTTAGATCTTGATGTGTTCTCAAAACAGGGTTGTTGGGTATTTTGTTTTGTTTTAGTTTTACCATATCCCAGAGGCCGGGGGATGGATGAGATGACTTCCAGAGGCCTTTTCAGGCTCCCTCTTATGATGTCCTGTTTTTCTGGAGGTGAATTGGGAATTCTTTAGTTAATGGGCATAAAGTGCTTTGAAAACACAAATTGTTAAGTGGCATCAGGGACAGACTCACTAATTATTTATGAGTTCAGGAGAGCCAGTTAATTCTCCAGGAGATGGAGTTGTATTGGCAGGGGGTTGGTAAATCACTCAGGAGAACGCAGATAGCTGGGACGCCCCCTTCGTAAGCTCCCCTGGAGCCTGTCGACTAGGTATGCTGGACAGGGAGAGATCTCTGCAGCCAGAGGACGAGCTCTAAGGGCCTTGTTGCCTGTCACCCTCCTCCCCACCTTGGCTGAAGTTAAAAATCAGAGCCAGGAGCCAGAAGGGCCCCTGGGGGTCTCTGGGTTCATTTCCTTGCCTTAGAGCAAAACTGCATTCAAACCATCCTAGAAAGAGAAGCATTGACTCTTTGCCTCCTAAGAACCCCCTGAAGCCCTCTCCCCTCCCCTCTGCAGGAGGCCTCTCCCCTGGAGCCCTCTCCCCTCCCCTCTGCAGGAGGCCTCTCCCCTCCCCTGGAGCCCTCTCCCCTCCCCTCTGCAGGAGGCCTCTCCCCTCCCCTGGAGCCCTCTCCCCTCTGCGGGAGCCCTCTCCCCTCCCCTCTACAGGGGCCTCTCCCCTCCCCTGGAGCCCTCTCACCTCCCCTCTGCAGGAGCCCTCTCACCTCCCCTCTGCAGAAGGCCTCTCCCCTCCCCTCTGCGGGAGGCCTCTCACCTCCCCTCTGCAGGAGGCCTCTCTCCTCCCCTCTGCAGGAGGCCTCTCCCCTCCCCTGGAGCCCTCTTACCTCCTCTCTGTGGGAGGCCCCTCCCCTCCCCTGGAGCCCTCTCCCCTCCCCTCTACAGCCCTTCACCTTCTTTGCTCAGTGCGAGGTCAGCTCTCTCACCCACCCCCTGCCCACAAGCATGCTCACAGCTATGGCCTTTCATTCCTTCCTTCATTCATTCAATAAACATGTGTCGCAGGCCTCCCATGTGCCATGCGTGGGCCTGTGAAAACCCGCCCTCTCATCCCAGCACCTTTTCTAGACCTCCGCTCTCCCTAGGAGAGCTGTCTCTCCGCCCACTTTGTCTCCCCTCTGCATTCTCAGCTATCCCCACTTCAGAAGGGGCTTCTGTGTCCCTGAGCCCTGGAATCTGACCCCTTCCCCAGGCATCTCATGCTGGGAATGCGCACAGTGCAGTGCCTGCAGCTCTGAGAGCACCTCCCTCACCTCTCAGGCACCTCTCTAAGGGCTGGGCCCAGGAGGAAAGTGGCTTCCTATCCTGTAACTCTCACAGCATTCTGCAAAAACTAGCTGGACTAGTTAGTTTCTTATCTTCCTTCGTTTATAGCATCATGGAACGTTCATTTTCTCAGCCCCAAACACCCAGGACTAAGATTCCATTACTCCAGAAAAAGGATCTGCTGCCACGTGGTAATTCAGCCAGGAGAACGAAACAAACCAAAGCAACAAACCAAACAAAGACAAATGCGTGCTCAGGCCTAAGCATTGCGACAGTGGTCCTTGAGGCCACGGTCAGCCTGCCCAAGTGAAAGGAAATCACCGTTGCTTGCCTCTTTCCCTCTTGTTTTTTTCTCCTTCCTGAGCCTGCATGTGTGTGTGGGATGCTGAGCTGGGGCTGGGGAGACTGTTGAGGTGGGGAGCAGGGGGTGGAAGTTTGTCTAGCTCAGACAGGAGGGGAGAGGGTGGGGAAGGCAAGCAGCACCGGGATGCCTGGGGCTGCCGAGCACAAGGTTCACAGTGCCCTGAGGTCAGTTTGCAAGGTAGCATGCAAGTGGCTTGCCTTTCTGGTCGCTTCCTGATGTTCTGGGGAAGAGGAGGTACCGATTCCACAAACTGGATCATGTGTCTACTTCATGCACACTGTCAAGCTCAGTTGCAGAGGGAAGAAGTATGTATGTGTGTGTACGTGTGTGTATGTGTGTTCATGTGTATATGCATATGTGTCTACATGCATGTGTGTGTACGTGTATATGTGTTGTGGGTTCATGTGCATGTGTAGGTATGTGTCACATGCATGTGTGTTTGCGTATATATGTATGTGACTGTGTGTACATATATGTATGTGTGAATGCACATGTGGTTGTGTGTATGTGTTGTAGGTTATTGTGTGTATGTGTATTTGTGTGTATGTTTATGTATGTGTGTATATATTTGTGCGCATGTATACTTGTGTGTGTGTGTTGCTTATTTCACATGACTCTGGTTTAAAAACGTGGCCTCCAGTGGGCTGTCGGACCAGCTTGTGCATCACTCTGTCTTCCCACATCCTCACCCTGGGCATCACCTAGCTGAGAGTTTTATTCCAGAACAACTTCCACCGCAACCACCATCAGACCCTGGGGTCACGTGTGGTGGACAGGAACAGGACTGGGGATGGAGGGAGGGACGGGGCTTGGGGAGAAGGTCTGTGTCTTCCTTCTTTTTGGTGAGCTGAACAGAACACTGGACCTGTCTTATCCCTGATGTTCTCTAAGTGTTATGCAAAGACCTGGACTCTGCAGAGAAACCTATAAAGAGACTTGCTTTGCAGCTCAGGAGCATATAGCTCCACTGGGACTAGGGCTTATGGTGAGGAGGGCATCCGGGCAGAGACTCATACTTTGTTGGGACATCAGGGGGCCCGGTTCTAGACTCAGTTCTGCTAGTGACCAATTCAGGGGCCTCTGACAAGTTACTTTACTTCTGGGGCCTCAAATGCATCATCAATGACAGCAGAACGTTAAAGTCAATGATGTTTGAGGTTATCTTCTTGCTAGATCTATCTAAGACTCTGAAGTCAACAGTTGTAACATCAAGTATGTACTCATTGTGTGTCAGGCACGGTTCAAAGAGTTGAAAAATAAAAACAAGGACAACGAGAAAAATAATAACCTAGAGGTGGCTGACACTTACTGAGCACTTTCTTCTGTGTCAGGCACGATTCAAACATCAGTTTAGGAGCAGCCTTTACAAACTTTCTTTTTTTTTTTTTTTTTTTTAATCTTCTATTCAGGGGACACACATGCAGGTTTGTTACCTGGATATATTGTGTGATGCTGAGGTTTGCGCTTCTAACCATGCTGTCACCCAAAAAGGGAACCTAGTACCTGATAGGTAGTTTTTCAATCCTTGTCCCCCCCTCCCTCCCCCTTTTCAATCCTTGTCCCCCACCCTCCCTCCCCCTTTTCAATCCTTGTCCCCCACCCTCCCTCCCCCTTTTCAATCCTTGTCCCCCCCTCCCTCCCCCTTTTCAATCCTTGTCCGCCCCTCCCTCCCCCTTTTCAATCCTTGTCCCCCTCCCTCCTTTCCCCTTTTCAATCCTTGTCCCCCTCCCTCCCTCCCCCTTTTCAATCCTTGTCCCCCTCCCTCCCTCCCCCTTTTCAATCCTTGTCCCCCTCCCTCCCTCCCCCTTTTCAATCCTTGTGCCCCTCCCTCCCCCTTTTCAATCCTTGTCCCCCTCCCTCCCTCCCCCTTTTCAATCCTTGTCCCCCAGTGTCTTTTGTTCCCATCTTTGTGTCGCTGTGTACCCAACATACAAAGTGTCTTTCAAACATGCCCAGGACATGTTTCCCCGACCTCCAGTCTAGCCTGACTCACAGTCATCTAGGGGGAAACGAGTATAAGCAGGTAAATCCAATATGATGTTTAAATCAAGGGCTAAGAAAGAGGTGTCGTCAAGTCCTTTAGGAAACCGAGGCAGGGCAGGAAACGTGGTCCATCCTCGGGTTAGAGAAGCTTTCTGGAAGAGCAAGACCCCTTCCTGCACTTAACTGTAAAGCGAGGCAAGAACCAGGCCTGCCACAGAAGGTGGGGGTACTTTCCAGGCTGAGTGAGCGGCCAGGGCAAAGGCCTAGAGGCTGCAAGGGCCCTGGCATGCTTGGGAAATGAAAAGCAGCTGAGTATGAAGTACAGCAGTGGGAGGGGAGGGGGAGGGAGCGAGGGCTGGGGAAGGGCAGGGGCCGGCAGGGAGGCCCAGTGGGCCAGTCTGGGAAAACTGGACTCTGTTGTCCAGATCTCGTACTCCAAAGGGGTGAGGAGCAGTGGTGTTTTCTTTTGTTTTTGTTTTAATAGCTAGATCTCTCTGGCTGCACTGTGGAAGATAAATTGAATTAAGGAGCACTGGTCCTTTGACTGGTCAAAGGTCCTCCTTCTCTCTCCCTTCATTTGCAGAAAGTAGCTGACACTTGGCTAATTCCTTCCCTGTGGAATCTGAGAGGCCCCTCTCCACGGCCCCCCCTTCCCTGTCCCCCTCCTCATCGCAGGGGGCTTGGCTGAGGCATCCCAGGCCTGTCCTGCTGTGGACCCAAAATAGAAGAGGTGGGGCAGCTGGGAGGGGCGTGAGGCCCTACGTGCCACTGGATGGGGGTTGGCCGGCCAACAAAGGGGTCCGGCCAGCAAGACTGATGGATGAGCATATGTAGGGGGAGGGGGCTGGGGGTGGGGGTGGGGCCGCACAGTGGCTCCGATTTCAGAAACCTGCCTCCCAAATGCCTGCAAACAGCTGACAGCCATGGAAAGCGGATGAAATGGGATTAGAACATCCTTTCCAAAGAGAGCACGGATGGCAGAGCGTGACAATACGGTGCCTGTCCTGCCGGCTTCACGGCTAATTCCGCCAGCCTGGAACCATCTCTCTCCAGGGGCCTGGGGCCAGGGGGACCTGGAGGGCGGGGGTGGGGAGAGCAGAGGGGGAGGGAGCGAGGTGAGCCGGCTGCTCATTGGCGTCTCCAGGGAGACGGGGCTTGGAGTCGTGGAGGGCCCCTTGGCTCCTCCAAAGGTCAGCTTGTCCATCTTCCTGCCCCCTGCCCAGCCACAGGATTATGGAGATCTTTTTCAGGGAAAACTAGTCGTGCTGTCTCTAACCCGGGCCTCACTTAGTGCTGCAGGAGAAAGTCTCCTGAAATGAAAATCTCTCCTGCCGCTTTGTGCTCCTCATTCCTCCCGCATCAACTTGAGCAGGCCTTGGTGTGTTTGTTCATCTATAAAATGGGACCGTGTTTCCCACCCCACAGGGTTGGTGGCAGATCAGACAGCATGTCGCACAGAGCCTGGTGTATACTAAACATCTGGTAGGCTGCTATTATTACCATTACTATTATTATTATTATTATTATTTGAGACGGAGTCTCGCTCTGTCACCCAGGCTGGAGTGCAGTGGCGCGATCTTGGCTCACTGCAACCTCTGCCTCCTGGGTTCAAGCGATTGTCCTGCCTCAGCCTCCTGAGTAGCTGGGACTACAGGTGCGCACCACCATGTACAGCTAATTTTTGTATTTTTAGTAGAGACGGGGTTTCACCATGTTGGTCAGGCTCGTCTCAAAGTCTTGACCTTGTGATCTGCCCGCCTGGGCTTCCCAAAATGCTGGGATTACAGGTGTGAGCCACCTCGCCTGGCCTACTGTTACTATTATTATTATTATTTGGCTCTCTGGGCTTCTCATTTTGCCAACGCCCCCAAGTTCTGAAGGGGTCAGAATGGGGAAGCCGGGACCCTCAGGCCGCCACCCTGGGCTTGTCGGCTGCAGAACTCCCTTCCCTTGGCTTCCTCTTCTACCCTCACCCCGGCAGGGCCACAAGGACCCAGTGAGGGTAGGGGACCTTGGGGGGCCGGCCTGCAGCCTAGGTGCAGCTGGGCCACAGGGACCCCGTGAGGGTGGGGGACCGTGGGGGGCCGGCCTCCAGCCCAGGTGCAGCTGGGTCACAGGGACCCCGTGAGGGTGGGGGACCATGCGGGGCCGGCCTGCAGCCCAGGTGCAGCTGGGTCACAGGGACCCGGTGAGGGTGGGGGACCGTGGGGGGCCGGCCTGCAGCCCGGGTGCAGCTGGGCCACCACTGTGGTGTACTTGTGTTTATCTTTCCTCGCTTGAAGAGGCTGCAGCGGGGGTGAAAGGAATTGCTGTTTATTTTGATAACGAGTTCTCAATGCGTTTGCAAACTAATAAAATCAACTCATTAGGCCACATGTTTAATTCACAACTGTACTGTGGGGAGACTTCCCTGGCGGCTGATGGGTAATGTGGGCTCCCTCCTGAGACAGGGAAAGTGTCTGTGGTACTTACAGTCTCTGTGACCATCAGCACGTGTTGGGGTCCTGCTTCTCCCCTTCCCCATGCAGAGTTGGGCATCAGTTTCTGTCCAAGCCCAGAGCCGGGAGATACTTTCCTCTGACCCTGGGCTCTGGTGGCGACTCCCTCCAGCTTGGCTGCAGGGGCAGGGGCCGGGCAGAAGCTGGGCTGGACTGCCCGCTCCAAAGCTGGCAAGGACGTGGGTCCCAACAGGAGGGGCGTGGAGTGGGTAGGCCTTACAGAGCTGGGGTGGGGGCAAGGGACCCTCTCACTGCACCCTAACTTGCTGGGAAGCAGCATGACTGGCCATGAGGGAAGGTGGGGAAACTGAGGCTGGGAAAGCCTCTGCAGGTCACAGGCTCAAACTCAGGCCTCCATGAGGCCGTGCTCATTCCACGTACCATGTGAGCAGAGGTCACAGGGGAACTAGGGAAGCACACACCCAGCCAAGGTGTTGGGGTCCCCCCAGGGCACCTCTCCCAGGGGGACTTGGGCGTCCAGCAAGGAGGGGCCACAGAGGCGGGCCCCAGCCTTACTATGCCATAGCCTGGCCTCCTGGAGGCCTCTGAGTGGCCCTGGGGCGTGCTCCACACTGGTCAGAGCAGTCCCTGACCCTGCCAGAGAGAGGACGCTGGCTTCATCATGGTTCTCTGTGGAAAGTGCCAGGAAAGGAGAGGACAGAGCCAGAGGCTGAACTTGGGTGAGGGGTCTTTGTCCATCAGCAGTGGGGGCAGACAGAGAGAGGGAAAGTGGGATAAAAGGAGAGAAAGTGAGCTTCTAAATCCCCCTCCTGGGAGAGAACCAGAAGTCTTTGACCCTCAGAGCTGTGTGAGCCTGCGCGGCACCACACCCCCTCGGAGCCCCTGGTCTCTTGCAAAATCGCAGCACGACCTAGGGCACAATGACTTGGATTTCTAGCAAAATGCAATTTCAGACTGTGCAGAGAATACAGCATTGAGACCTGTAGCTGACTTCACATCCTTCAGAACATTCTATAACATTTCTGACAGATCCTTGTGTTCATTCTGAGAATTGGGAGGTGGGGGGCATAGGCCCCCATGTTCTCTTGGTCTCCATACTCCTGCCTGACCCTCCATCTTTCTCTCTGTCTCTCATACACACACACACACGCACACCCCTCCACTTGTACACATACCAAATGCATAGATATATACATGAACACACGTATATAGATACATATGCTCACACACCCTCTCCATCCTTCCTGGGCACACCTAACACACACAGACACACATTACACAAATGCCTTACACACAGAAAACACATGCACACACAGAAACACCAGTTGCACACATAAACATGCACACATACACACTCCCTGCCTCCCTCGTGGCTGCTGTGGGGGAAATTAGCAATGCCATGGTCTCTCTTGGCCGTCTTGTGGCTGCAGTGAAGCAGTCCTGTGAGTCAGATCCCCAGTGAGTGACCCAGATACCAAGCGTCATGCATGCTGTCACTGGGATTTGCAGCCACTTGGAATGCGTGCTGGGCCAAAATTCAGGCTGAGAACAAAATGGTCAGTTGATTGATTTTTTCCCCCTTTCTGCAGTGTCTGGGATGGGGCAAGCAGCTTTTGAGCTTGGAGCAGGGGAAAAGGTACATTTCGGGGTGCCCTAAGTGACTGGCTGGGCCTCCGCACCTCTCCTGAGGATATAGACCCCTTCGAAGAGCTGATGAAACCTACGGGTTTCCTCCCCAATCACATGCCTGTGCATGGGCACACAACTTTTAGGGTATACTTTCAGGGAGCTTCAGCCCCTCTGACTGGGGATCCCTGGAGAACAATGAGTCCAAAGCATCCTAGGCTTTTAGTGTCTCCCCGAGACCAGTGTCATCTCCCCAGGGACGTGGAGGAGAAAGACGGGGTGTCTTCCCCATGTCTCCGTGGGGCTGATGGGCTGCACAAGCATTTGTGGGGGACCCTGCTTCCATCTTGTTCAGCAGGACACCTGTTTCCCGTGCAGCTGCCTGGCTGAGCTCCGCACCTACTACCAGTCCCAGCCCTTGCTCCAGTGAGCTGTTTTTGTCTCCTGACAGCTGCCTGTTGATTGCTGGAATGGGAGGGACATGGCCAGCAGGGACTCTGTCTCCTTGGGTCCTGGGGGCTCTTGAGGTTTCCTGGAGGTTCTCATGCAACTTCTCCTTCCCACTTTGGCCCCAACAGTTCCCTCCCTCCCTCCTGTGCTTTGGCCCCTTTGGGATTTGGAGAGACTCTGGAGAACTCTTGTAAACTGCACGTAGGTATGAGGGCACCCATTACCTCCCTTGAAAGTCATTCCCATTAGCAGAGAAATGCTTTGTGATTTCTCCCATCTTGAAAAACAAACCTTCTCTTGAACCGTTTTCCCTGTCAGCTTCCACTGCATGTCTTTGCTCCCTTTGCAGCAAAATGTCATGAAAAAGTTGCTAATGCCCCTGTCTCTAATCCCTGTCTTCCCTTTCTGTCTTAAACCTAGTCGGGCTTCCACTGAAGCTGCTCTGCCGGGGCTGGTTCTCAGCCCTGGGACTAGGTCCATCGTAGTCTTCTCTTGGCTGGCTCTCAGTTTGGTGCCTTTGTCGCTGGCTCCTCCTCCTGGTCCAGCCTCTGATGTCAGGGCGTTCTGGACTCAGTTCTGGGCTCTCTCCTCCTTTCCATGAGTACCCACCCCTTGGTAATCTCATCCAACCTCTGCCTGCGATACCCATGTGTATTCCCTCCAGCCCAGACCCATCTCTCACACTCCAGGCTTATCTCTCCAACACTGCATTCACTTTGATGACCAAGTCATCCCAACTGAACACACCCAAGGTCTTGCAAACTCCTGATCTTCCCCAAAAAGGCTTTCCTCCAGCGGCCTTCCCAGGCTTTACTGAGGTCAATGCCAAGATGCAGTGATCTGCAGCCCAAACCTCAAGGCTAACCCTTGACTCTTTCTCTTATACCCCACATCTAAGCCAATAGAAGAATCTGATTAACGGAAGATATTTGATTCGTATATGTAGAGTTCAGTTGCTTCTCATCATCCTTCTCCGCTGCGACACAGTGCCAGCCACCATCATCTTTGTCCTGAGCCACTGCAGTCACCTCCTCACAATAGACAGTAGCCACGGTGATCCTTTAAAAATAGACATGATCTCCCTTCCCTTGAGTGTGGGCTGCTGTTAGTGCAGCTGCTTCCTGAGAGTACAATACAAAAAGCAAAATTTTAGGCCTGGCGCAGTGGCTCACACCTATAATCCCAGCACTTTGGGAGGCCAAGGCAGGTGGATCACCTGAGGTCAGGAGTTCAAGACCAACCTGGCCAACATGGTAAAACCCCGTCTCTACTAAAAATACAAAAATTATCTGGGCGTGGTGGTGGGTGCCTGTAATCCCAACTACTCAGGAGGCTGAGGCAGGAGAATCCCTTGAACTCGGGAGGTGGAGGTTGCAGTGAGCCGAGATCGCGCCATTGCACTCCAGCCTGGGTGACAAGGGCAAAACTCCCTCTCAAAATGAAAGGAAATTTTAAAAGTAACTTTGCAGTGGAGAAAGCTGGTAGCAAACCCTGTCTCCCCAGGTGATCAAGGTTAACATAGTCAGCGATGAGGCATGTTGCCAGCAGGCACCCTGACATGATGGGATGAGAAGGGCTCTTTACCTCCATGATCGTCCTCCCCAAAACCCACAAGCTCAGTCTAACCATGAGAAACACATAAGAGAAAAATAAAGGGAGGGACAGTCTACAAAGGACCCGACGAGCACCCTTCAAAACTGTTGAGGTCGTCCAACACCAGGCACATCTGAGAAACTGTCACAGTCCCAAGGGGCCTAAGGAGATGTGACAATGAAACGTAATGTGGGATTCTGGATGGGATCCGGGAACAAAAAGGGACATTAGGGAAAGACGAGGGAAGTCCAAGTGTACTGTGGGGTGTAGTTGGTGGTCATGGACCCACATTCTTTCCTTGGTTGTGACAAATGTACCGTAGTGTGCAAGATGTTAACAAAAAGGGCAACGGGGTGATGGGGTGTGTGGACACTCTTTGTTCTATCTTTATAACTGGACTGTCATCTGAAGCTGTTCTGAAATAAAATATTAACAACAACCAAAAAAAAAAAAAAAGCACACAGAAGTCAGAGCATGTGTCCTTTGCTCAAAAGCCTGCAGCGTAAAACCCTCAGAGTAAAAGCCTTTTCTACAGAAGCTTAGGAGGTCCCTGAGATCCAACTCTCTGTTGCTTTCCAGCCGTGTGGCCTCTGTTCTGTCTCCCAAGCCTGCCCTGCAACCCCTTCTGGAAAACCTTGGGGTGTGCAGATCTGGCTGCCCTCAACGCTGCACCCCAGGTGGCTCCTTGGCTCAGTGTCACCTCCTCAGTGGGGTCTGGCCCACCTCCCAAACTGAACACCGTAGCCTACTCCTGACACCTGCTCTCCCACCCGAGACCCCTTCCCTGGCTCAGCGTTTTGCTTTTTTTCATGAGCTCCCCAGGGGCAGCAATCTTTGTCTTAAGGGTCCCCCAGTAGATCCCAAATGCCCGGATGAGGGCCTGGTACATGACAGGTGCTGAACACACACACAGTTGAATGAAGAAATGAGTGCATGTGGGCCTCTCCCTGCTCTCAGGCCAGGTCCCAGTTAAGATATGTACCAATCACACTGGCTGATCAGAGTGGACGTCTCAGCTGTGCTTTTCTACAGCTGCCTGCTAGGGCCTCTTCTCAGCAAGGCTGTGGTGGTGAGGACAACTCCTCTCTTCCTCCTTAGGGATCTGGAGGATCCTGTGAAGTCCTCTTGACCACTTGTTGTCCACACTACTTATTTGGCACTTGAATCAGTAGTTGCCTCTTCTTGAGGACACATTTCTCCCAGGGAGCATGGGACAAAGAGGCCACTCATGAAAGGGGTAGGAATGAATGAGGGAGGAAGGGACTGTCTCCCTTGCCTGTGCAGCCTCATGGTCTAGCTTGAATATTGGAGACCCTCAAGAAGCGTTGGCTCTTGGGCCATTCCAATGCTTTTCCATCTTGGAAGCCTGGAAAATCGCCCTTCTGGTTCAGTCATTGACTGAGCTGCTCCACTCAGCATGCCATGGGAAGCTTTCCCTCTGCCTGATCTGCACCCCTTCTCACCCACTATGTCACCACTCCCAGAATGGAGAATATGTTTCCGTGACTAATAGAGCCTGTTCCCTTCCCCTCTCCATTCTCGGAACTGAAAATCTGGATTCTGCATGGATGGGGTGGATAGTGGCTTTTTCTCCATGGATAGAGTCGATCGTGACTTTCCAAAAGAAAACAGGCTCTGCAGGGAACCAAACCTGGGTTCGAACCTAATTTCACCATTCACCAGCCACAGCATGTTTGTCGATTTATGACAACTCATTGAGCTTCATCTGTGGAGTAGAAACGGTGAAACCCGCCTTCGTGGCTGTCATAAGGGTTACAGATGGTGCAGGTAAAATAGCAGAGGACCCGGCCCATACCAGGCTCTGAGGAGGTGGCAGCTGATGTTGTTTTCTTACCTCCTAAAAGCCCCTTCCAGCATTTACTCACCAGCCCCAGCACCCATAAGCACCTGCCCTGCCCCCCCTCAGAGGAGGGGCTCAGCAGACCACCCAGAGCCCCTGCCCCATCCATCTTTCCGGGAGGGGGGCCCTGCCCCACCCAGCTTCCCCAGGGAGCTCCTGCCCAGCCCAGCTTCCCTAGGGAGCTGCCTCTCACCAGCTTCTGGGCTCCTGCTGCTGCCCCTGAGAACGTCAGCCTCTTTTCATCATGAGTCCATTGTGCTAGTCAAGATGTGAAGCAAAAAGTAATAATAAGCAACAAGCATGGTGTGCCCCTCCAAGCACCCTACAAAATAAATAGAATCTTTGCAAAAGAAAACCAACACAGCCCCATCTCTGCTAGTGAGATCCCATCAGCACGTCAACAAGGCCATCTCATTTTGTTTGTTTGGTATGAGTGGGGTTTTTTTTTTCTTATTTTCCTTAAAACACAGGAAGAAAAAACCAAACTCTACAGTTTGCTGTGGTCTTGCTGGGCAGTCAGGGAAATGGGGTGTCAGCTTTCCCGGGCTTGGTGAAGAGCAGGAGGCTGAGTCCAGAGAAGGGACTACCGATCTGCCAGTCACTCAGCAAGCATTTTGAGCGCTTATTACGTGCTGAGCGTGCCACGAAGGGCTGGTGTTGTACACGTGCATCCGATCTCTTGGCACATGCTCGTAGTTAGTGAGGAACACAGACAGGTCATCCCGGTGCCAAGGTCAGTGCATGGAGGCACACCAGGGTATTGCCCGAATTTGGAGGAGTGACAGGGAACTCATCCAGGATTAGGTAACAAGGAGGCCTTCCTGGAGGAGGTGATGCTGGGCTGACTCAGGAAAGGAGAGCAGGAAAATCTGACACAGGAGTTATGGGTCATTATTACCATCTCTCCCACCCTCTCCACTCCCTCCTCTCCTTAGCTGAAGGCCCCAACTGCCTTCTCCAAGACATGAAGAACACCTCAAGTGAGAATCTCCGGGATTCCAGCCTTCCTTCTAGCAAGGCTTTTTCCACCCCCTGTGCTTTCTTCTCCACACCCATTTCCTGTGGTCAAGGCCGGACCTCCACCTGAGCCTGGATCCCGCCCCCTCACCTGGACCTTCATCCTCTCTCTCTGCCAAGTCTTTCCCCTCAGCCTGACCTGCTACGTCCCTCAAACCTTAGCAATTTCTCTTGACTGCTCCGGCCTCTTCCCTACATCTTTCCTTCACTCAACCTCTTGAAGGGGCCGTCACTCTTTCCCCCACCTCATTGCCTGCCCCCATCACCCCAGGCCTCATCCCTTTTTCGAAGCTTCAAGGTCAAAGTTGCCTGTGATCTCCATGTTGGTAAACCAGAGGGACCCTCTTACGGCCTTGCCCCCTTGCCCATAGTTGGCCTTGCCCAGTGGTGGCCTCTCCTTTCTTCTCAGCTTTCAGGAACACTGCAGCCTTCTGGGGTTGCCTCTCTAACTCTCCTTCCAGGACCACTGGGGGCTTCCTTTCCCACACTGGTCCACTAAATGTGCATATGTGCCAGTGTTCCCCAACCCCCTCCCACGTGGCTTTAGTTGCCATCACTGTGCTGATGGCATCCTCGCCCACCACGCCTGCTGCAATGGCTGTGATGCGCTCCAGACCTCCTGGACCTCGGCGTGGTCTTCCAGTCCTTCCCTTAGCCCCACCGCCCAAGCTGAGCCTCCTCATTTCTATACCCACGTGCCTGTTGTGAGGCCCACTTGGCACAGTAGCTTAGGCCTGAAACCCTAATGCTATCCTTTCTCTCTCCACACCCCTCAGCCCCGCACTCCTCATGCTGAGTCACCAAGGTCTCCTGGACTGTTGCAGCAGCCTCCTGCCTGTCATCCTGCCTCTCTAGTCCCAGGGCTCAGCAGGGCAAGGAACAGGACGTGGCAGTGGAAATCCCAGAGCAACTGTTTGTTCCTTTAAGCCAGCTGCCCACCGGCCTTTGGGAATGTAAAGTGTCATGTGTGGTTGCAATGCCGTGTTTTGTGGGCTGGTGACTTCCCTGGCAAACCAGGGGTATCCCGAGTGCCAGGTCCCTTCCCCGTGCCCCGAGTTTGTTTTGTCCTCCTGGGAGATGATGCGAAGGACAAGGGGGTGGTGGAGGAGCTGGCTCTGACTGGGCGTTCCTCTCTGAATCGCCTTTTCCACCCTGCCCGGAATGCAGGCCATGAGCTTTGCGGGTCCGCTCCTCTGGACAGGCTGAATGGGGCTCTGTTCGCTCAAGAGAGTGTGTGTGAGCACGTTATTTCCACGGACCCCCACCTGGAAACCACTCCTAGCCTCGCCCTGGAAATAAACACTCTCCTGGCCAGGGAGGCTGACGCTGGCGCTGCCCGGCGCGGGCGTTCCCTCTGCGTGGCAATCTCCAGGGGATCTGCTGCCCATTTGGCCCTGGGTTCTGAGACAGGCATTGTCCTCCTGCCAGCTGACGTTGGTGGGTTCTGCGCTTCCCCCTCTCTCCCCATCCTCCTCTTTATGACACCTCTTCTCCAGGGCTCTGCTAAGAGGACACTCATTGTGGCCGCTGACCTCTGATCCTAGGAAGTGTCCCAAGTTGGGGACATCCTTACAGGGTTCCAGGTGTGCCAGGATCTGTGTTGTAGAAGGGGCCAGACAGGCCTAGGTTGAAGGCCCAGCTTTGCCACCCACAAGCTGTGTGACCCCTGGCAACTTTCTTAACCTCTCTAAGCCTTGGTTTCGTCTTTAAAGCAAGGCTAGTATGTCTTCTCTAGTAGCGTAGCTTTAAGAAGAAGCTATAACTTGATCACTGAAAAGTTCCTGGCACAGAACTGGGAAGCGTAAGTGGCTGCTGCCATGTTTATAGATTCTGAGTTGAGAGTGGGAGCTACAGGGACCCAAGCTCCCTGCACACTGGGAAGCCTGTCCTGCCTGGTGTAGCATCCTAGGCTCCCCTGGGTGTGCATCACCTTGGGACCCAGGCTAGCTACATTTCAGAGGAGAAAAGAGTCGTCTCTCCAACTTATCAGTGTGATAGATGCCCAGAGCATTTTTGAATCTTCTAGGGGAAGGGACATTGGCGGTCAGTATGAATCCTCTCAGTCCGGCCCAGAAGTCTCTCTCTAGCGCAGGGGGCCAGCCTCTGCCCGCATGGCCAGGCAGCAATGGTCACTTCCAGGATAGATACACTGATCTGCTAACCCCTCACTCTCTACCAAGTAGGGAGGTCTCTGAGGCCGGGGCCTGGGGACTCTTCACCTTTGCACCCCTATGGCCAGCACAAGGTGGTCTCAGCAGGGAATGACATTGCCCTCCAGGGGACATGTGACACTGTCTGCAGACACTTTTGGTTGTCACAACCTGGGAGGGTGGTGAGTGTCTCAGGTCATCCTCCACCGAAGAATGATCCCACCCAAGCTGTCAATAGTGTCAAGGTTGGCTGGGCGCAGTGGCTCATGCCTATAATCCCAACACTTTGGGAGGCTGAGGTGGGTGGATCACTTGAGGTCCGGAGTTTGAGACCAGCCTGATCAATATGGTAAAACCCTGTCTTTACTAAAATACAAAAATTAGCCAGGCGTGGTGGCAGGCCCTGTAATTTCAGCTACTTGGGAAGCTGAGGCATGACAATCACTTGGACCTGGGAGGCGGAGCTTGCAGTGAGCCGAGATCACGCCACTGCACTCCAGCCTGGGTGACACAGTGAGACTCCATCTCCACAACAACAACAACAACAAAATAGCGCCAGGGTTGAGAAACCCTGCTTTAAATCAACATTCTTCCTTAAGGACAGTGCCCAGACCCGAACATAGATTTCCTTGTGTGGGTTTCTTGGGATTTAAGAGACTGAGAATGGGAAAAATGTCATCCAACTTTATTTCTATCTGGCATCAAAAAAGGAGGATTCTGCAAAGGAACTTCATTAAAAAAAAAAAAAAAAAAAAGAACTTAGACTTTTTTTTTCTTCCATCCATGTATTCATTTATTAGTGTCTGCCAGGCAGCCGGCACTCTGCTAAGAATGAGAGAATCCTGGATACTGAGTCAGAGATGGTGCACTGTTGCCAAGGCCCTGTTACAGGTCTGTGTGTGCAGCTGAGGATGCCATGGAGGAAGAGGCTCCCCGTCCTTGCTCTGCCCAGGCCTCGCAGCCCTCGCTTTCTTCCTAACAAAGTGGCTGAGGCATGCAGGCCTGGGCTCCTTCTCAGTCTCTGGGCCTCACAGAGGATTCGTGGAGTGGGAGTGGGGATCTCAACTCCAGCCTCAGTTGTGTCACTGCCTTGTTTTTTGTGACCTTGGAGTGAAGCACTCCAACTTCTGGGCCTCAGTTTCCCAAACGTGGCCAACTCACCTACCGACCTGTATTGGTTTCCTGTGGCTGCCGCAACGAAGCACTACAAACTGGGTTGCTTAAAACACAGTTCTGGGCTGGGCGCGGTGGCTCACGCCTGTAATCCCAGCACTTTGGGAGGCCAAGGCAGGCGGATCACCTGAGGTGAGGAGTTCGAGACCAGCCTGGCCAACATGGCAAAATCCCATCTCTACTAAAGATACAAAAATTAGCCGGGCATGGTGGTGGGTGCCTGTAATCCCAGCTACTCGGGAGCCTGAGGCAGGAGAATCACTTGAACCCAGGAGGCGGAGGCTGCAACGAGCCAAAATGGTGCCACTGCACTCCAGCCTCTGTCTCAAAAAAGAAAAAAAAAAAAAAAAAAAAAAGCAGTTCTGGAGTCTGGATGTCCAAAATCAAGGTGTCGTCGGCAGGGTTGGTTCCTTCAGGAGACTCCAGGGAGAGCTTGTCCCGGGACCGTCTCCTAGCTCTGGGCGCTACCGGTGATTCTCCACATGCCTTAGCCGAGAGATGCCTCACTCCAGTCTCTGCCTCCGTTGTCCCTCGGCCCTATCCCTGTGTCTCTGTGCTTCATCCCGTCTTTTCTCTGTGCTTGTACCTGTGTCTAAATTTCCCTCTTCACAGGACAGCATATTGGACTAGAGTTCACCGTAATTCAGAACATATGCAACAACCTTCTTTCCAAATGAACCCACATCGTGAGGTTCTGGGTGGACATGAATTTGGGGGGACACTATTCCACCCAGCATGCCACCTCAAAGGGTCCATGTGCTTAAACTTAGATCATTCGTAAGGCCAGGCGCGGTGGCTCACAGCTGTAATCCCAGCACTTTGGGAGGCCGAGGCGGGTGGATCACCTGAGGTCAGGAGTTTGAGACCAGCCTGGCCAATATGGTGAAACCCCATCTTTACTAAAAATACAGAAATTAGCTGGGTGTGGTGGTGCACGCCTGTATTCCCAGCTACTCGGGAGGCTGAGACAGGAGAATTGTTTGAACCTGGGAGGCGGAGGTTGCAGTGAGCTGAGATCGTGCCACTGCACTCCAGCCCGGGCAACAGAGTGAGATGCCATCTCAAAAAAAAAATTTTTTTTTTAAATAATAAAATGAAAAGATCATTCATAAAGGCACCAAAGGCCCTGAGGCCTCTCTTGGGTGGGTTTCTGTGCACAGAATCCTGCCCCCCAGACTCTGGTATCCTGCCTCCTGTTCCCTGGTGGAACCAGACCAGCCGGAGCAGAGATTGGAATGCAGAGGAGTGAGCAGCTCTGGATTAGTCCGTCTGAGCTGCTCCAAGGACAGGGAAAGGGTATCCGGTGGGGAGTGGAGATAGGATGGACCAGGCACTGGGGAGGGGACTGTTTGTTTTCACAACAATAAATGCCTCTTGATGGGCTGTGGTTTGCACAGGGACTTGATGCCAGATCAAGTTGTCCGCATCGATTGGATGGCCACAACACCCTGTCGCAGAGCAGGAGAGGAGCTGGCAGGGGCTCCTGTCGACCTCTCCCCACACTGTCTGATGGCACCATCGGAGTCACTTGGGGAGCTAGGGGCTGAGTGACCAGAGCAGGTGAGGCTCTGCCCCAGAGAAGCCCTGGGTGTCCCCCTAGGTGGGACAGCTCTGATCCTAGGACCAAGGACTGCTGTCGCCCTCTCCCCACCCCGCCTCCCCCAGGGGAGGCAGAAGCCAGGGAGGCCTGTTGGGAAGGCGTCCCGTTTTTAATGAACAAATTACTGTCCTTGTTAGCAGCACGAACGGGGCTTTGGGAGGATCAAGAGAGCCAGAGCTTGGGAAACAGCCACCAATTTAATGAAGAGAATGAATTCCAGATGTGGCCTCTGGCCCAGCACACGGCTGCCATCCATGGGCTCCTGGAGGGAAACCCAGTGCTGCTGGATGGGACCGAGGAAGTGGCGGGAGCTCCAATGGCCAGGGAAGAGCGAGGGTCTGCCCCGGGCTCAGGCCACCTGGGACCAGGTCCCCTCCTGTCCAGCACAAGGTCCCTTTCCCCAGGAAAGTCAGGGATGTCCATGTGCTTGTGGTTGTTTATTTAGCAACCACTGTTTGAGAAAACATAGTGACGAGGGGCTGCTACGGGTTCAGTATCATTTTTAAATGGACGTCTAGCGTATTAATCACAACAGCAGTCACATACTCTGACAAATAACCATAGGTGTGTGAGACAGAGTGACTGTGTTGGCAGACAGGACTTGGCACCTACCTTCACTGAAGGACCCCACATCACAGCTCAGGAGCCTGGGCCCCTGTGTCAGAGACCACTGGCTGAGCTCCCTGCAAGTGGGGAACAGGCTGGGTCTGGCAAGGACTGTGGCACAGCCTCTGCTTTTAGCCTGAGTCTCAGGATGGAGAGGAATGGCTTAGGGTGGTGGAATGGATTTTGAGCTATGCTTGAAGTGAGAGAAAAAAGAAACTGGCTTAATGTGTGTTCCCCTCCCTCCCTCCTTCTTCATCCTTTCTTCCTCCCCCTTTCCTCCCTCCTTCCTTGCTCCCTCTCTCCTCCTCTTTTCCCTCTCCCCTTTATTTTTATTTATTTTATTTAATTTTTTTTTTGAGATGGAACCTCACTGTCATCCAGGCTGGAGTGCAGTGCCGCTATCTCAGCTCACTGCAGCCTCCGCCTCCTGGGTTCAAGTGATTCTCCTGCCTCAGCCTCCTGAGTAGCTGGGATTACAGGTGCCCACCACCACGCCAGGCTAATTTTTGTATTTTTGGTAGAGATGGGGTTTCGCCATGTTGGCCAGGCTGGTCTTGAACTCCTGACCTCAAGTGATCCCCCCACTTCGGCCTCCCAAAGTGCTGGGATTACAGGCGTGAGCCACCGTGCCCAGCACCTTCTCTCCTTTCTTTTCTCACTCCCTCCTACCTACCTACCTTCCTCCTTCTGTACAAATGTACTAAGCACTACAAGAGACACGTCAGTGGGCCAGGCCCATTGCACAGGACACAACAATGAAAAATATCCAGCCTCAGCCTTCTGGAAGCTCGGAGACTTCAGTTGGAAAAACAAGAAAAGGGGTAACTCTTTCTAGGGGGATGCTACATTTTCCACTCGCTCCTTACCCGGAAAAGTTCGTTTTCTTCAGCACTCTCATCTATTGGGGATCTGTCTAAAATTTTACTTAAAGAAAGGGTTCCACTACTTGAAGAAAAATCAAAGCAAGCCGGCGCTTGGTGCCTGATCCATTCATTTTATTGTGTAAATGGAAACAGAAGGCAGGAGAGGTGCTGTGACTTACACAAGGCGTTCGAGCTCACAGGCGCCAGGCCCTGGCCAGACCACGTCTTCTCAGCACCTGTCCAGTGCCCCTCCCACCTTCTCCTGCTGGAGGGGACATAGGTAAACAGCTAGGGGTGGTCCCTGGAGGGGGATAGGCTGCTCCCGGTGGGACTATTTTTAACCTCTGTAAAGAAAAAGGCCAGCGATCCACGTCATGCCCGCTGCCTCACACTTACTGGGCAGCTTCCTCTCCTGGAGGGTCATTTACTGACAGTGATGGGTTTCAAGTGGGCCTAGTTTAGCAAGTGGTTTCTGTAAAGAGCAGAGCTGCATCCCCAGGGAACGAGAGCCGGGCAGAGGGGAAGCCAGGGGAGACAGGCACTGTCCGTGTTATGGATTTTATCGAGTCATAAACAAGGCTGGAGAATAAACAAAACTGGCTGATGCATGGGGTTGCCTCGGCCAGCTGGCTGTCAGGGAGGCCTGTGCCATCTGAGCTGCCCTGCATGAGCCCGCACAGGTGCCATCGGCCAATGACCCAGCGACCTGAGCCAGGAGGACAGGGGGTTAGGGTCTAGGAACTCACGCCCCACACCGAGTCTCCCAACCCCAGCAAACTGCCTGTGGGTCCGGCCTACTCCTGTCACCTGTATATGCTTAGATGGCTCCAAAGTCATGGCAGTGGTGAATGGTGGGAGGGTGGGTGTTAACTGGGGTTGGGGCACGGGATCCTAGCACCCTCCCCCTGGGGAGATGGGATGGAAAAGTTCTAGGTTTGGGGCACCTGAGAACAACTCGGACACCAGCTGGCTATGTAACCTCAGAATAGTGACCCAAACCCTCTGAGCTTCACTCTTCCCATCTGTAGAAGTAGAAAGGGAATATTTCACCTTGTAGGGGTATCATAAAAATGAAATAGGCCAGGCGCGGTGGCTCAGGCCTGTAATCCCAGCACTTCGGGAGGCCAAGGCGGGTGGATCACGAGGTCAGGAGATCGAAACCATCCTGGCTGACACAGTGAAACCCCATCTCTACTAAAAATACAAAAAATTACCCGGGCGTGGTGGCGGGTGCCTGTAGTCTCAGCTACTTGGGAGGCTGAGGCAGGAGAATGGCGTGAACCCGGGAGGCGGAGCTTGCAGTGAGCTGAGATCGCGCCACTGCACTCCAGCCTGGGCGACAGAGCGAGACTCTGTCTCAAAAAAAAAAAAAAGAAAAGAAAATAGTCCAGAAGCACACAGTGAAAACTCCTATGAATACATATTTATAAGGATAGCGGTGGGCTGGGGGCAGGATCGGCAGAAGGCTGTCGTTCCATGAGCCCTGAGAAACAGGACGGTAATGTCCATAGTTCTGTTGATTGTGTGTCTCCCATGAGCCCAGGAACTATTCCAGACAGATAGGTCCACATCGCAGAGTTCTATAAGCAAAGTATCACAGGAGAGGCCCTTGCTTTACAGAACTGAGATCACAGAAGTTAAATAATTTGCCTATGGTCAGAGGGTCATACCTGGCAGGGCTGAGACTTGGTCACAGGTCTCTTATGCCCAGCTTCCAGAAATCTGATTGCATCCTCTCATCTTCCACCCAGGGCAGCTCCCCGTCTTGTGTCAGTAGTGGGGTGCTGGGTAACCAGCACTAGGGAGAGTCTCCACCCTCCAAGGCCCCGGTGAGGTGAAGGAGAATGAAAATATCCAAAACCCGTCAGGAGAATACGTGTTAAAGGACAAGAGAAAGACAGATGAGCTTGGGAACATCTTGGCTCTTGGCAGGCACGCGCACAGGGATGATTCAGATGAGGTGAGTCCAGGTGCACTGGCCCGGTCCCTGGGCATGGAGCAGGTTCAGACTGAAGTGAGGAGACGATTCCTAGGGCGCCGGACTCCTGACCAGAGTCCCCAGAATGGAAATGGCTGGGGTTCTGCCTGCACATCCTGGGCTAGGGGTGGAGGGAGCAAGCGGGCAACTCCGAAGACAAGGTTAGCACCTCCCATTCCAAGCCAGCTTCATCTCCCTCTTTTGCTCAGACACCACCACCCATGGCAGGGAGCTATCCCCAGGGACTTGTCATCTGGAGGCCATGGAGGGAGGATGAGAGCTGGAGAGGCCACAAGATCAGAGTGGAGCTGGGAGGGTCAGGGAGGCTGGAACCAGCCACCCTGTCCTGTGTCCCCTGTTTCTGCCCCTCCTCATCTCCCTTCTGGGGGTGGGGGGAACATCAGAGACCACTGGGAAGGGGGTTGGCTGTGGGTTCCTGGGACATGTCACTGCGGGAAACAGATACATCATGAGCCAGCGCCCCCTTTCAGAGGCTGGGACGCTGGGACAGGGAGGCCAGAGAGAATGCAGAATATGTATATGCAGAAATATATTGAGAAGTAAAATGCACTGATAGGAGTTTTCGTACATTCACACAAACCCATTATGCAGATGAGGAAACTGAGGGTCGCAGAGGTTGACTGGAGCTCCGGCCAACGTTCATACCGTGTCATGCCCCTCTCCAGGGAGGGGAGGAGGCTTCCTCCAGGTCCCCAGTTGGAGTGGGGACCCAGGTGTGTTGACACCTTGCCCTGATCACTGCCTCATATGCCAGGCTGCCTTCTCTCATAGAGGTCGCCACTGCCTCCCCACTCACCCTGCGGGTCCCTCTCCACTACCCCTGCCGCCCCAGATTGCCCAGTGGCTCTGTCCCAAAGCTGCCCAGGACCCAGGTCTCCAGGCTACCACCACCTGCAGCTGGGACTCCCTGTGTGTGCATCCCTGCCCAGGACAGCCCAAGCGTGTTGGGGCAGGCACAGGGCGTAGGTGAGGGCCGTCTGCCTGGGACATAAGACTGGGAGTGCCGAGGCCTCACTGTATCCCCCTAAGGCCAAGACCTCTGACTTCTGCAATCCTATGTGTCAAGGGCTTCACCATCAGGCCGCCTAAGCCATGTCTGCCACACTCTCCGGCTGCTTGATGGCTGCTTCTAGGCAGCAGGGAGCCCCACAGGATGGAGCCTGTCCTCCCAGCTCCCCTGGCCCCTCTCAGCCCCCCTGGCGGCCTCCAAGCCTTCTAGGGAGGATAGGCCCTTGCCAGGGCCTGCCGGTGAGGAGTGGATGCCAGCCTTGAACTGACACTGCCCCCACCAGGCCCCCCTCCAAACTGCATGCTGGTTCCCAGTGGGTCAGCGGCTACTCCCCGCACCCCAGCTTCCTGCCTGCCCTGGGGCTGTGGTGAACAGCTGGGGCCATCTGGGCCTGGCCTGGGCCCCAGGCTGCCTTTCTGGTGACTCCATACCTCCCTAGGAGGGAGCCTGTGCCACTGGCCAGTCCAAGCGAGGAGGAGACAGTGTTTCCTCTGATGACCCGAGGCTGGGTCCCCTCCAGGGCCCAGACTCACGGCTGTGTGGGAGGCTGGTGCTGTGTGGGATGTCTTGGAAGCACAAGGGCCTCCTTCCCAGGCCCTGGCACACACCAGTATTGTGCCCAGGCATCCTTGGGACACCCCCTCAATCTGGAGCCATAGGGCAAGAGAGTCTCACCACAAACGGCATTCATTACCTGTGGCCACCCCGACTCTATTTCTCTGTCTCTCCGACACAGGGCCACGCTCTCCCCCAGGCCTGCCTCTCCCCATCTCTCAGACCTCCCTTTCCTCCCTCCTCCTCCTCCTCCCCTTCACCCACACTCGAATTCTCACTGACACCCCTTCTGTGGCTCATGGCTTCACTTATTCAGCAAGTGCCCACCCAATGCCCACTTATTTCAGGCACCGTGCTAGGAGCTGCGGGTACAGAGGTAGAAACAACAGAAACAGGCCGAAATCTTTTCTCGTGGTGATGGCGTTCTGATTGAGGAGGTGATCCACAGAGCAGAGGGTGACAAGGGCTGGGGGAGTGAAGCAGGCAGGTAGTGAGGCCTGTTGTATGTGTGTGTGCACGTGTGCTGTGTGCAGGTGTGTGCTGTGTGTATTTGTATGTGTGCAGGTGTGTGCTGTGTATGTGCTGTGTGTTTTTGCATGTGTGCATGTGTGCATTTTTATGTGTGTCTGTGCTGTGTGTATTTGTATGTGGATATGTGCTGTATATTTGTGTGTGTGCATATGTGCTAAGTGTATTTGTGTGCATCTGTGCTGCATGTATTTGTATTTGTGCATGTATTTGTGTGCATATGTGTGCTATGTATTACATGTATGTGTGCATATGTGTGCTATGGGTGTATTTCTGTGTGTTCTGTGTGTATTTGTATGTGTCGTGTGTGTGTGTTCATTGTCCCATCATGAGGCAGGCAGGGAGTCTTGCAGGAGCAAGCACATTGCTGGAACTCCAGCTTGCTTCTGTGATATCTAATATATTCTCTCTCTCTCTCTCCCCCTCCCTCTCTTTCCATCTCCTCATCCCCACCACCAACACTTTCCAGGGGAGCAACCAAGTTCTTGCCTCTAGGGTCTTAGGGAGCAGCACTGGGGGAGGGAAGGGCATCTTTATACTCAGGAGAAGGGCTTGAGACCAACTGATCTGGAGCAGTCTGAGGACATGAGACTCAGGCCCTCAGCTGCTGCCCGGGGGAAGGCCAGCACCCCAGCCTGAGGGGGTCAAGGGTCGAGGGAGCTGTCCAGTGGCTGACCTTCCCCTACAGCCCACGAATCCCCATCAATGCCGCCTTCCCGCTGTCCAACACTCAGCCTCAGAGGCTGGCCAGAGTGAACCACCTGCTGGCTCCCAGAGGTTGGGAGGCCTGACATGACCAGGTTTGGGGAAACAGTTCTTGAGTTGGAAACAATATTAGATAAAGCTGGATTGGAATTCCAGACATATTTATTGCTGTGGGTTGTGGGGCCATTTTCTTAACCTCCAAGCCTCTGTTTTCCCTTCTGTTACATGGGGAGGTTGAAACCTACCTTGTAAATTCCCTGTGGGGATTAAAGGAGATAATGCAACCAAATTGTCCAACACAGACTCGGCCACATGGCCAGTGCTCAAAGAAGGACGGACAGTGAGATATGGCCAGGGAGGGTAAGTGAGGAGCCAGGGACAAAAGAAGAAGAGGGCTGAGGAAGCAGGGTCCCCTCGGCCCTGCCGCCCAGGCCCCTGTGTTATTTAATAGCCACTTTCAGCTGGTGTCTCCTGGAAGCCTTCTGCCTAATCCAGTTAACACCTTCCGTGATCCGATTACTGCATGTCAGAAACCCCAAATCTGATCAGTAAACATGTGACTGGCACACTTTGGGGGGGCACTGCAGAGAAGGGGTTCAGCTTGAGGTACCATCTGCTCCTTCCCTGGGGGGCTCTGGCCCTTCCAAGCTAGGTTTTCTGCCTCTGGGTCTGTTGTCCTGGGCCACTCCTGGTCCCTTAGAGGCAAATGTTGTCCAGGTTACCCCAGGGCCCAGAGCACATGCCTCATGGTCTCTGGGGGAAGCCCCCCACACCCCATCTCTGTTCCTTTGGGTGGGGGTTTCCTGCACAATGAGGAGGAAGGATGCTCTTGTGGCCACAATAGGGAGTGGGTGCTGAGGCTCCTTCATTCTCTGCTCCCCACAAACGTTTTGGGCTTCATAGTAGCCCAGCAACTTGAATTACAGAGGTGTCTGGGCCCCCAGGAGTAACTCTGGATCCAGGGATGACAGAAGGACCACAGAGCCCCACATCCACACTGAACACAGCCCCCCAGTGGCACAGACGTAGGCAGAGGGTGGGGTGGGGTACCCAGCCTGTCGAGGGAAGACCTGCAGCAGGAGCTGGGGTGGGAAGGAGGAGGAGGGACGGCATTTGCGCGGTAAGCTTAGAAACAATCCCCCCCACCCAACCCTCCCTGGGCCTCGAATGGGGAATGAGCTGGCTGGACCGGCTGAACTCCAAGTGTACGTCCCACACCACTCTGGGGTGATCCTGTGACACCGGCGAGCTACGGACACCCCCATGCGCTGCAAACACAGCATTAACGGGGTGAGCTGAGGTTAAACCCTGAAATATGCTTGGGAGACGGGCATGTGGCCAGGCCATGTGTCTGTGACTCTTTGATTCCGTAGATTCCCCAAAGCTCTTGGTGTCACGCACGGTGGTTACAATAGGCTCTCCCTGGACCTCCATTCCTGTCCTCCTTCCGGAAATGGGGAGCCGCCAGGGTGTGCCTGACTGTTCTGTCTTCCCGTCATCTGAGCATCCTCAGCCAGCCGCCAAGGTCCCTGTCCTCGCGCTTCCCCGGCCCTCTCTTCCTGTCTTCATGCCCCAGGCTTGACTCAGGGTGACAGCTCCTGGTGTGCCCCGGTTAGACTCCAGACAGTCACATTTCTGGAAGCCAGCTAACCAGGCCAGGAGGTGGTGGGGACAGATGGCTGGAGGCGCTGCCGGGGGCGTGGGGAAGAAGTCGTCCCCACCTCCATGTGGTTGACCTGCTTAAAAAATAAAAAGCTGCAGACTCTTTCCCTCCCACACTCCCTCTTTGGCTGGGTTCCGACTCCATTTTGATCATTTTAATTTTTATTAGTCCAATAAAATCTGCTCTTACACATTTCTGATCATACAGGTGTAACCCTGCTGGCAGGTGC
Organism: Pan troglodytes; assembly: GCF_028858775.2. Taxonomy (NCBI): domain Eukaryota; kingdom Metazoa; phylum Chordata; class Mammalia; order Primates; family Hominidae; genus Pan; species Pan troglodytes. The sequence goes on along the minus strand of NC_072417.2, from coordinate 86,573,101 downwards.
AATGCAGCCACATGGAGCCAGCCTCTAATTTCGGCATGATGGGGGCCGAGAGGCCTAGATCTTTCCAAGAAGTGTACGGTGCCAGGCCCACGGAGGCATGGCTGTGGCCTGCAGCCCATGATGCTTTCTTCCAGTTGTGGATTTACCTTCCTTTTTCTGTGGTGCAAGGGCTACTGGTAGACAAGCTGCAGTTCCCTGCATTTGTCATTATTGACAGATGAAGTCCGGAAGCCTGGGATCAGCATGAGGTTTTTAAGCTGAAGGGGACCACAGAGATCAACTCCCCCGTCGTGTGGGTGAGAAACTGCAAGGTGCATTCATAGCACGTACCCCACGTCCCCAGAGAGGCTGGGTGTGCTCTTGGCAGCCTTTTATCTCTCCTCGAGTCTCCGCTGCCCTCCAGACCTGGCCACTCTTACCTTTTTAGCGCTTGATGCTCTTTGAAGAGAGGAGGCTTCCTGACAGCCGTGTGATGGCTGCCCTCTGGTATTGCCCCACCCCACAGATAAGCATCTCCGCAAAGCTCAGTCATGTGCCTGCATGAGTAGGGGGCGCTGGATGGGGACCAGGTCTCCTTGTGTCCTCTCATACCTTTCGCCATGCCATGTCCTAGTTCTTGTAAACCTGCATCTCCAAGTAGATAGGGTGCCAGATAAGAGACAGGATACCCAAGTAAATTTGGATCTCAGATAAACATTGCTTCATCTTTTAGCACCAGCATTCCCCAATTTGCGAGAGTATCCTACACGTCCTACAGGTTTGCACTGTTGCAAACCCCAACTCTAATAGCCTTGGGTCTGAAGGGAAGTTCAAATGTAACCGAGCAACCTGTGTTTGTGTTTTTGCTAAATCTGGCAACCCCACTGTGGCGTCCTGGAAGAGTGTGCTGGTGGCCGGGGGAGCAGAGAGCTCAGGGCAGATGTTGTGCTGAACCCCTATTAACCTCAATAGGGAAGGCACCAGGTTCGAGAAGCTGAAGAAGAGACCCGGCGCCAGCAAAGGAGACATAGGGTTTTATTAGGGGCTTACATCCAGGGGAGAGTCCAGTGGCAGCTGTCTGGACAGGAGAAATGCCTTACATATAGAAACAGTTAAGACCGGGTGCGGTGGCTCACACCTGTAATCCAAACTTTGGGAGGCCAAGGCGGGTGGATCACCAGAGGTCAGGAGTTTGAGACCAGCCTGGCCAACATGGCGAAACCCCGTCTCTACTAAAAGTACAAAAATTAGCCAGGTGTAGTGGCAGGCGCCTGTAGTCCCAGCTACTCAGGAGGCTGAGGCAGGAGAATCACTTGAACCTGGGAGGTGGAGGTTGCAGTGAGCCGAGATCATGCAACTGCACCCTAGCCTGGGCAACAAGAGCGAAACTCTGTCCCAAAAATAAATAAATAAACATAAACAAATAAATAGTTCAATGACAGCTAGCTGGATAAGATGTCTGCCTTCCTACAGTCCAGTGGTGGCAGGCTGGGCAGGAAAACAGCAACCACTTGGAAAAGGCATACCAGTTTACATAGCATGGCCACTTAACACTCTACCCTTAACAACCTCTACCTGGCAACCTTCAGTTAACCCAAAACTCAGAGCCTCAATTCCATGCGCAGCCCATGCTCCGGATGGGCCCAGGGCTCGGATGTTTCTCATAGACAAGGAGTGACTCTCCGGGTTGGCCATGCCCAGATTCCCCACCTCAGAACACACAATCAGGTGCGTCTGCCACCCAGGGTCATTCTCAGGGTGTGTTGAAGACTTAGAGTCACTAACCTGTATTTTCCCCAGGTGTGCCCTGTTAAAGACTACTTAGGCCAGGGTCTGAAGGAGCAGCCCAGAGCCAGACGGGGCAGAGCAATGGTGTTGCACAGCAGGTGCTGCGGGTCTTGGCAACGAGCAAAGTCAGCTTCAAGTTGCTGCTGTGCTTCTTGTGGGACCTTTGAGCTTTCCAGCATCATCTCCGACAGAGGAAGCGAATGCCGGGGAAGGAGGTGCTGGTTGCCAGGTCCTGTCAAGTCTCATGTGTTCCTGATACTCCTCTGCATTAGCACATGCCTGGATTACAGTAACAGATTCCGAACTGACCCCTCTGGTGCAGCCGTACCTTTCCATCCATCCTGCAGACAGCCGTCCAATTCTCGTCTTGCTAAATGTCTTCCTTCGTCAATCGCCTCCCCCTTCTCAAAGGCCCTCATCGGCTCCCTGTTTCCTGATGAGCCCAGACTTCGATTCTGTGTGAGTTTAAGAGGCAGCATGTAAGAGTCTGTAACTGGCTGTATCCTTTCTGGCTACCTGAATGGCCCCAGGCCCTCTGGCCATGGGAAGGAGGCCACATTCTGGAGAGGAGTGGACACATTGGAAGAGATTCCTGCCTGACAGCTGCTTGCTTTCTCTTTAAGGCGCTCCCCTTTTCAGTCCTTTCTCTGTTCACCTGATTACAGCAAGGACAAAGGCGTAATTAGGTGCTAATGGCACTCAGCACCTCTGTAACACCTGCTAATCCGCAGTGGCTCTGCGGGGCTGCTCCAAACCAAACGTGCGGCTTGCCTCCTGCTGCCTGGGGATGAGGCTTATTGCTCTCTTGTCTGCCTTGTCCGATTTCACACCCCACTTTGGGTTCCAGCCTGTGGTGACCAGATCAGCATTATCCTTGGTCAGGGCCAGCTGATGCTGACATAGGACAGAGTGACGCAGAGTGCCTGTCTGAGCTTCCCCTTTTATCCTGCCTAAGGCTGCGGAGCCAGTGGCAATGTCCCCATTTTGCAGATTGGGAAATGGAGGCTTGCGGAGTAAGCAGCTTGGCCAAGCTTCACACTGCTGGAAGTGGTGGAGCAGAATTCAGAGCCACATCTGTCCAACTCCAAGGCCACGTCCCTTGCCTGTGGTTTTCTGGCCTCTTTTCCCAGCTCTGCAAATCTGCCCCACACCTCAACACCCAGCTCCCCAACAGGGTCACCCTCATTCCCATTCTATTTTTCCGAATGCTTTGAGCACCTACAACTCTGCACCTTGGGAGGGACTAGAAGAGACATCTCCTTGCCCTTCAGGGTTGTGTGTTTGTGTGTGCGCCTGCACTCACGTGCATTCATCACTGTGAGCTGGAGCGTGAATTTCTTGCATCCTGGGACTACTCCAGCACACAGTAGAATAATTGGCTTAGGGAGGAGCATACAGTAGCCACTGACTAGACTGAGAGAGTCAGGGACTGTGATGCCTGCAGTTTGTCTTTCTTGCTCGAACAGATCATTTAGTAAGAACCAAGCCTCTCTCCATGCAAGGTCAAGTACATGGCATCACAGGGAGGACCCCGGCTCTGGCTTCACTTGCTCTGGGGCCCTAACCCTGCCCTGGTGCTCACCAGCTGTGAGATCACGGATTAGTGGCTTCTCTGTGCTTCAGGCATCTGGCGCCTTCTGTAAAGTGAGCCATCAGGAATGAAGTGCGTATGGCACCTGCGCCACGTAGAGGAGTGTGCCCCACGCCTGTCCGGTTGTCACCCAGAGCTGCTGTGCTTGTGCATTGGCCCTGGAACTGTGCTGCCCCGGCCCTAGGCACAGCGAGACTTCCCAGTCTCCGCACTACTGACACTTTGGGCCAGATTGTTCTTAGAGGGGAGGCTGTCCTGAGCACTGCGGGGTGTTTCATAGGATCCCTGGCCTCTCCCCACTAGATGCCAGTTGTGACGACCAAAAATGCTTCCAGATGTCCCCTGGGGGGCAAAGTTGAGTTGGCCCTGATGAGAACCAGCAGCCTAGAGCACTGGTTCTCAAACTTCACTGTGCATCAGAATCACCTGGGATACTTGCTCAATCACAAACTGCCAAGCTCCACACCCAGAATTTCTGATTCATCAGGCCTGAGACAAGGCCCAGAATTTGCATTTCTTTCTTTCTTTTTTTTTTTTTTTTTTTTTTTGAGATGGAGTTTCGCCCTTGTTGCCCAGGCTGGTGTGCAAAGGCGTGATCTCGGCTCACCGCAACATCCACCTCCCGGATTCAAATGATTCTTCTGCCTCTGCCTCCCGAGTAGCTGAGATTATAGGCATGCACCCCCAGGCCCAGCTAAGTTTGTATTTTTAGTAGAGATGGGGGGGGGGGGTCTCTCCATGTTGGTCAGGCTGGTCTCGAACTCCTGACCCCAGGTGATCCACCAGGCTCGGCCTCCCAAAGTGCTGGGATTACAGGCGTGAGCCACCGCGCCAGGCCAGAATTTGCATTTCTTACAAGCTTCCAGGTGCTGCTGTTTCAGCTGTTCCTGGGACTCCCTCCTCCCCTCACTTTGAAAACCACTGGACTAGAGTCTTATGAACATGGTGGGCTTTAGAGATGGTGAAGTGAGTGGCTAATGGGATGCCAAGAGCAGATAACAGGACAGGGAGTTTCTTAGAGAGATGCCTCCCTGAGGGTGTGAAGAATTATAAACAGACTTCAAGATTTTACAGAAAAACAAAAACAGACTCACAAAGCAATGAGAAGACTTTAAAAGCACCTGTGTGGTTAGGAAAGGAGAAGCCAGTTCAGGGAAATGTAATGAGCCAGATCCAGAGAAGCGGGCCTGAGGGTTTGATGGGCACAAAGAGGGCTGTTTGCCAGAGCGCTGGGTCTCAGATAGGAAGGTGATTGTCCCCCGGGGCTGGAAGAGTCAGGAGAGGCTGCAGAGCTCGGCTCTGAATGGGCAAAGCAGCTCCAGAAGTCGCCTCAGAGTCCCGTCTCATTTATGAATGAGCCTGCACCAGGATGACATGAGTCACGCCCCAGTAACACAGATAACGTGCAGAGATGGCCCGAGCCACCCTGCAGCCAAAGGGAAATTGCTGGAGACTCTCAGCTGCTAAGTAGGGTGGTGATGCTGGAGTGACCCAGGGACAGAGGCGTGCCAGAGGGCGCCCCAGTTGGTATTGGCTCAAAGTTACTTGGCAGCTGGAGCAAGGCTGGCAGTTGTGTCCTCTGTCCAGGCTCTGCCCTGGCCCGTCCAGGCTCCTGGCTCCACCTCGGGCCAGTGGCTTATGGACATGTACTTGGGGTGGGCATCTGACAGGCCAGAAGGAGGGGGCAGCTGAGCTGATTTTGCCTAGGGGACCTAGCCTGGGGACCTCAGGCTCTAGAGCCTGGAGGTGGAATTCCAAGGGCATGGAATTTGAGTTGAAGCCTATGGCCCAGACTGCCGATTTGTAGCTGGGTGGATAGTCTTGGGCAGGTCACTTAGTGGAATATCTCTACCCTGTGCAGCAGCCACAGGCCAGGCACCATACCGAGCCCTTTACATATGACAGTTAATCCCATTCGCACTTCAAAGCTGCAAGAGGCATTCTCTTTCCCCTTGGACAGATGAGGAAACTGAGGGTCAGAGTGGCAGCTAGAAAGCAGCAGAGGAGGAATTCCATTCAGATCTGACTCTAAAGAACATGTTAGACTTAGTTTTTCCATCTCTAAAATGGGGCTCACATTCCCAACCTATTCCTCCTCATAGAGCTTGCATGAGAATCGGATGAGATAAAATCTCTGAAAGCCTTTAGAATGCCAACGATTATAATCATGCAACGAAACTACTGGACCTTCAGGTTTGAAGAGTCACACATGCTTTGCCTGCAGACGTCATGGGAGGTGGTTGAGTCAACCCAGCTGGTCGACTAGGGGTCTGGTTCTGGGACTCAAGTTTGGGTGGCCCCCAACACAAGACCACCCACCCACCCCCTGCAGTCCACCGAAGCATCAGAAATTAAATTTCACGGCTGGGTGCACAGAGATACCAACTTGAGCTCCATATGTTTATGGCTCGAGGAGGAGATAAGATTTGATTAAGAAGACCGCTATTAATTTATGGCGAGTACACTGGCGCGAAGGGAGAAGCTGCTTTTAATTAATAGCCAGAAGGAATTTACGCTCTTGGTCTCAGCGAGGGGGAGAGGGGCGGAAGGAGGAGGGAAGTGGAGCCAAGTGAGCGACATGGATGAATTGATCCAGCCACACACACCCCTTCCTTTTGAAGAGAATATAAATAAATAAAGAGCAACAGGAGGGAGGGAGGCAGTGCCATCCAGGAGAATGGCAGGAGGGCAGGGAGAGCTAGCCAGCAGGAGAGGCATGGTGGGGAGAAGGAGGAAGAGGAGGAGAGCTAACACCTTATCCAGTGCTTGCTATATGCCAGGCCTTATGCACAACCCTTTGTAGGGATCACCTCCATTAGCCCTACAATAGCCCATGAGGCTGGTAGAACATTTTTGGAAGAATAACACAAGCATGCAGTAAGAATGCATACATCCCCAAAGGATCTTCACTTCCCACTGAAGTTCCAACTGTCCGTTTCTTGTCCCTTTCCGAGTACATCCTATATATATATATATTTCCTAGGACACACATATGTATGGATGCGCTTGGTGTGCCATTTAATGACATTCAATTCTGTATGTCTTTCCAGTCTTTATGTTAGAGACGTGGAAATTGGAGCTCAGAGGGGTCTAGTTACTTTCCCAGGGTCACACAGGAAGTGGAAAAGCTCATTTTCAAATCACAGTGCTGGCTCCTAAGTCCCTTCTGGTCACTACCACCCTCTGTTGGCTCACACAGAGAGCTGCATTCACAGTGTGGGGTTGGGGGCTCCCCCTGGACTCAAAGGTGTGTGGCTTCTGAGTGTAGGGGGTAGTCAGGCCTGAGGGAGGATGGTGGGTGGTGAGGACAGGAACACCACAGGGTTTTAGCCAGTATTTCCCCGCCTGGCCATGGAGATGGGGGATTTTTGCCAAAAGGAACCCAAGAGACTTGCTAGTTAGTAGGTACTATTCAGAGTGTGGCCCACAGACCCGCAGCACCTACTCAGGACCAACCCGAACAGAGTATCTGGGGAAGGCTCAGGAGTCTATGTTTTAACACCCCCTCCGGGGGATTCCTGCTCACAAGAGAGAGTAAAACTGAGGCCCAGAAAGAGCTCCTGTGTTATCCAGTGGCACACTGCTCCATGGCAGAGAAAAGCCTGGCCTTGCACAGGCTCCAGACTTCTCATCGCCCTAGACTCTGCCACCCACTACGAGAAGCGCATGGCATAGGGGAAACAGAGTGCATTCTGAGACAGTTCTGGGTTCAAATCCCAGCTCTGCTTCCAGCTGTGTGGCCCTGGGCAAGTTACTTAACTTCTCTGAGCTTCAATTCCTCACATCCCCAACAGGATCAGCACCACTTTCCCCGCTGGGTGTCTGAGCAGCCTCAGTGAGGCTGGGCATTGTTGTGTGTGCTGGGCACTGCTCCCTGACTTCCCCATGGCAGAGAGCAGGACCAAGCCCTGAGCAGTGTGTGGACCCTACTCCGCCCCCAGCCTTTAATCTTCCACTGGAGACTGATTTCTAATCAGCAGCAACCACAGATGAACGGCCATCAGCATCTGTCACCTGTAACAAATCAACGGGCTTCGACCTGAGCGTCTTCCTGTTCTAAATCACTCCTCTTCTCCTGTAGAGACTCGAGGGCCGGGATGTGGTGGCAGGAGAGGCAGGGGAACCCTGCAGGGACACAGGCAGAAGGGGGAGAAGCACAGCTGGGAGACCCCATTAAGATGCGGAGCCTGACCCTCCCATTTGACAGTTGAGGAAACTCAGGCTCAGAAGTCACTATCACCCTCTGCCCAGGCTCACTCTGTAAGTCAGTGGCAGAGCCAGGAATACAATTTCAGCCCCTGGACTCTTCATCTGGAGCTCAGGGCCTTTGATCCAGCACTGGTCCCAGAAGGTGCTCCCTGGGTACGTGCTAGGGGCTGACTCTCTCCAAAGCCTCCTACAGTCGGAGAGCAGGGCAAGGCGGAGGTGGCACAGCCCCGCCCTCAGAGCTGACTGTTTCCCTCTTTGGGGAGAAGGGAGACATCCTATACCCGGGCATCAGGGCGCTCAGGTCTAGAAAGCACTGAGAGGGTGACCCTCGCCCAGCCCTTTTCTACCGACAGCAACAACCTCATTGGAAAAGCTGGTGCTAGGTGGGGCCGCCAAGGCAGCTTCCCACCCCTGTAGCACCGGCCAGCCCAGTGAGACCCTCACTCCCAGCCCCATGCTAGGGCCTGCCAGCCACTTCATCCTAGCACTGGGAGAAGGTGTGCAGAGCAGGCGAGGTCCCGGCGGCCAGGCCAACTGCCCAGCTCTCTCGGTTGGCCAGTGTGCAGGACACAGCTGGGAGGTGTTTTGCCGGCCTGGGTGCCCACTGGGCAGGGAGCTGGAGGCATGCTCTCCCCTCTCCGTCCGTACTGCTAGAGAAGGCCTTCTGAGCTCTGAGTGATGTCTTGCCAAGAGCCGACATCCCACAACCCCAAGTTTCCTCTGCTAAGGAAACCATTCCAGGTGGGCTCCGTGGCCAGGGTCCTATCATTGGAAGTCAAAATCTGCATGTCAGTGGGACACTGATCCCTGGTGGATTTGACAGTTGAGGAAACTGAGGCTCAGAAGTCACTACCACCCTCTGCCCAAGCTCACTCTGTAAGTCAGTGGCAGAGCCAGGCGTAAAATTTCAGCCCCTGGACCCTTCATCTGGAGCTCAGGGCCTTTGATCCTGGGGGCAGGCAGCCTGGCACTCTCCCTGCCCCCAGCCCACCACCCGTGTGCTCACCCTGAGCCTGAACCCCAACAGAATGGGGAGTGGGCACTCTTGGCCCTGCATCTTCCCTCCAGGCAGTGTCCATGCAAGCCCAAGCGTTCGCTGGTTTGTGAACAGGGTGAGGGCCGGGGACTGTCATCACAGCCAGGGCACACCGCACAGGGTGGCCCTTCTAACTTTTCATCCTAGTTCTTGAGGTTTGGGGGCAGTGGCTCAGTGGGTGAGAGGCGGTTGTTGAGAGCCCTCCTTTCTCTTTATTTGGTGGGGAGCTGGCCATGCCTTAGAATAGAGATGGATGCATCACGAGATGCAGGGACTGTTCCAGAAGGGAGAATTCCACCCTCGTAGCAGACCCCCAGCAGCCCAAAGCGCTCACCCGAGTGGGAGAGAAGATAGGAGGTTAGAGTCTACAGGAGTCAGGGCTTGTTCCTGGCATTCACGCCTTCATCCATGGATATTTATTAACTGCTGTATGCTGAGAAGATAGCAGTGGGCAAGAAACCACGGTCTGCTGTCAGGGAGCATGCAGACTACAGGGAGAGACAGACATTCGATTAAAAACTTTCATTACTACAGTGATTGGTCCCATAAGGCAAGGATTCTGTGAAAATATTGAACAGGGGATCTGTGACCTAGTTGAGCAGTCCAGTAGGGCTTCCCAAAGGAGGTGACATTTCAACTGACCCCTAAAGGATGCATACGAGTTAGTATGCAAAGAGGCAGGGGGTGAGTGTCCTGGGAGAGGAGGCAGGCTGTGTAAAGGCCCTGGGGCAGGCAGGAGGGCACTTGCCACATTAGAGGGATGTAAAGGAAGCTAGCGGGGAAGAATGTCTCAGCCCCAAAGAGCTCACAGAGAGGGGCGTTGCAGGGAGGCTGACGAGACGTGAGTCCTGACCACCACGCTTCTGCACACAGAAGTGAGAGTGCAATGCTGTGGGGGAGCACAGAATCTTCCAGAAGTCTTCTTGGATGGACAGATCTAGACCCTATGTCTGAAGGGCTGAAGGGGGGTACCCAGGAGGAGAAGGGGTTCTGTTCCTTTCTGGGGGTGCTGGCTAAGAAGAGCAGATGAAGGCACTGTTCAGGACACAGCCTCTCCCTACATCCAGGCTGCCCAGCAGGGTCAAGGGTGAACAGGCAGCGAGCAGGAGCCTTCCGGGAGCCTGGCCCCTCGGCTGTCACTCTCTCTCTTTCTGACTGGCAGGCTAGCGGGGCTTCTGCATTATTAATAGTGACACATAGTAAACATTTTGATAATTGTCACAGCCACAGGCTCTGAGATTCAGCACCAGCTGTTGCCAGCATGAAAAAAAGGCAAAGTGTTCGTGCCTGCACAGTGTGTACCCCCAAATGCTGATGCCTGTGTGGTGTGCACCCCCAAATGCTGATGCCTGTGTGGTGTGCACCCCCAAATGCTGATGCCTGCGTGGTGTGCACCCCCAAATGCTGATGCCTGTGTGGTGTGCACCCCCAAATGCTGATGCCTGTGTGGTGTGCACCCCCAAATGCTGATGCCTGCGTGGTGTGCACCCCCAAATGCTGATGCCTGCGTGGTGTGCACCCCCAAATGCTGATGCCTGTGTGGTGTGCACCCCCAAATGCTGATGCCTGTGTGGTGTGCACCCCCAAATACTGATGCCTGCGTGGTGTGCACCCCCAAATGCTGATGCCTGCATGGTGTGCACCCCCAAGTGCTGATGCCTGCGTGGTATATGCCCCCAAATGCTGATGCCTGCGTGGTGTGCACCCCCAAATGCTGATGCCTGCATGGTGTGTGCCCCCAAATGCTGATGCCTGCGTGGTGAGCGCCCCCAAATGCTCGGGCCTGTGCAGTGTGTACCCTACTCCCTACCTTGTCTCTTCTCTTCCTGCCATAGATCAGACACTGTCCCCTGTTCAGCCCAAAGTGGGGCACCAAGTAAGATACGAGAGGGCCTCTCCACACCCTATCCCATCCCAGTCCCAAGTCTCACCCTGGGTGGGGCAGAAAGACACAGGAGAGAGCCCAGGCTCCAGACAGAGTTCTCACAAGGGCTCCTATCCTGACCCCTGAGGGATAGTGTGGGCTGTGAGTCCCTCCTAAATAGGCCACACCACCCTCAGGTGGCTCTGCCAATGGCTGTCTGCCCCCTCCCCAAATAACACCATCCCCCACTCCTGGCCCACTCGGGGCTTATTGCCCTAGGGGTGACCTGGGCTGTCTGAGATAGGCCCTGCGTCAGGTGCAGACAGGCTGCAGAAGAGGGGCTGCCTCCTCGAGCTGTCCTTTGAGAAAAGCCCCGGGCAAGGCTGGCATTCCGAGAGTGTTGCCTCCTGCCATGGGCAAAGATGCAGGGGTGGGCGGCAGCTGGTCCAGCGAGCACCAACTGATGAATAGCTGTCAGTCCTGCGGAGAGAGGTCACAGCTCAGCGCCCACTGCTGTCAGGGCCTAAAAGCCTCTAAGCCTTGAAGGTGCGCTTATCACAGCCAAGCTGGGGCAGGCGGGGCTGGCATGTGGACCCCAGGCCCAGATTCTCTGTGTGCCAGAACAAAGATGATATGTGAGAGTGGGTGCAGAGTTCCCTGTGGAAGGCCCAAGAAACTAATGAGGAAGAGACTAGCCTTAGGACCAGTTTAAGGGGAGCTGACCTGGAGCGTTTCCTACTTTGGGCATGGGACTGGCTACCTAGTTTGCAGGGCCCAGTGTAAAGTGAACGTGGGGAGTCTGTGTTTGAAAGGCCAGCAAAAGTGCTGTTAAAGGTACAGATTGAGCACCCCAAATCTGAAAATCTAAAATTCAAAAAGTGCTGAGCGCAGTGGCTCACACTGGTAATCCCAGCACTTTGGGGAGGCCAAGGCGGGTGGATCACTTGAGCTCAGGAGTTGGAGACCCACCTGAGCAACATGATGAGACCCTATCTCTGAAAAAAAAAACCAAAAAATACAAAAATTAGCTGGGCATGTGGTCCCAGTGACTTGGAAGGCTGAGACACTTGAGCCCAGGAGTTCGAGGCTGCAGTGAGCAGTATTCACACCACTGCACTCCAGCCTGGATGAGAGAGCAAGACCCTGACTCAAAAATTCAAAATGCTCCAATGAGCATTTCCTTTGAATGTCATGTCAGTGCTCACAATTTTCAGATTTTGGATTTTCCTATTTGGGATGTTCAGTGGTAAGTATATAATGCAAATATTTCAAAATCTGAAAAAAATCGCAAATCCAAAACACTTTGGGTCCCAAGCCTTTTACATACAGGATACTCAGCCTGTACTAAAATACCAAGCTTTTTCCTTCTTTGTGTAGCTCCTCCACTTACACATATGTGCCATTGTTCCACTTCACTTACAAAGCACAAGTTCAAAGATGAAGGCATTAAGAATTTCAAGACGGCAACAGCAAAACATTAAACCAAGCACGGGTCCCTCTGAGCTTGGGGCCCTGTGTGACCACATGGATCTCATGCCCATGAAGCTGGCCCTGGGTCGGCATGAGCCCCGGTGTTCCGGAGAAGCCAGTACTGGTCAGGAAGGCTGTCCCTGTGAGGGGGCAACAGCCCACAGTGCCTTACTCAGGGTACAGTACAGAGCTGGGGGCCCCACGGAAAAGGGGTGCTAACACCAGGGAGTGGTTATAACAGATTTTGGCCTGGAAAGCAAACCATGTCCTCATAGGATCTGTGGGAAAAGAGGGGGCTTCGCAGCCTGGCAGAGGCTGTGTAATTACACGTTGGTATGTGCCAAGAGGGAGAGGAATGAGGCAGGCGGGAGTGTCTAACAGAAAGGAGAACCCACTGCAGGTGAGGGGGCAGGGAAGGCGTCTGTTTTCGTTTGCTAGGATGGCCATAACAGAAATGAATTGTTCCGCAGTCCTGGAGGCTGGAAGTCCGAGACCAAGGTGGCTTCAGGTTGCTTTCTTCTGAGGTGTCTCTCTTTGATCATAGATGGCCATCTTAACATCATCTTCCCTCTGTGTGTCTGCATCCTAACCTCTCTTTTTTTTTTTTTTTTTTTTTCTTTTTTCTTTTTGAGACAGGGTTTCGCTCTTGTCCCCCAGGCTGGAATGCAGTGGTGCGATCTCAGCTCACTGCCACCTCCACCTCCCAGGTCCAAGCAGTTTTTGTGCCTCAGCCTCCCTAGTAGCTGGGATTACAGGTGCCCTTCACCAACCCCCAGCTAATTTTTGTGTTTTTAGTAGAGATGGGGTTTCACCATGTTGGCCAGGCTGGTCTTGAACTCCCGACCTCAGGTGATCCACCTGCCTTGGCCTCCCAAAGTGCTGGGATTACAGGCATGAGCCACCGCGTCCAGCCTCTAATCTCTTCTTATAAAGACATCAGTCATATTGGATTAGGGCCCATCCTACTGACCTCATTTTACCTCAGTGACCTCTGCAAAGACCCTATCTGCAAACACTGCTGCATGCTGAGGTGCAGGGGTTAGGACTTCAACATCTGGATTCTGGGGTGGGTAGGGCAATTCAGCCCGTCATAGCTTCCTGAGAAGCGTTACGTGAGCTCAGTCAGTGAGGGTCGGGGAGACTCTTCAGGGAGGGGGAGCACCGTGCGAGAAGCCTGAGTAAGAGGATGCAGGGTGCTGCCAAAGGGCTGTGTGATAGGCAAGAGTATGAGGAAGATTCTGGAAAGCAGTGCCCCATAAAGTTGCAGAGGGCAGCAGCGGCCTGACCCCTCGGGCCCTGATAAGAAACATGGTCTCTATTCCCAAAGCCTGGTAGGATTTAATCTTGAGATGATCACTTGGATCTGTGACTGTGGTGGTGAGAAGAGCCTGGGGAGACTGCGGAGGATGAGTGAGAGGCTCTTGAAGGGGCAGGCAGAGGTGGCAGGAGCTCAGGCCAGACGTGCGGCAATAGGGATGGAGAGATGTGGAAGAACACCAGAGGAAAGAGCTAGAACTGGCAGGGCCCAAGAGGAACCAGTGAGGATGCCGAGGGGAAGGGAGGGGTGGGGATGGCTCCTGGTTCCCTGACCCGGCCGACAGGGGGTGCCCCTTCCCGAAGGAGACCACGCTGGAGAGGAAGCCTGAGATGGTGATGTGGGGAGCTTGGTCTGGGACAGAGTGACCTTGGGGTGCCTTAGAGACACTGGGCAGAGAGAGAAGTGAGGGCTCGAGCTCAGGCAACCTGTGACAACCCAGGGATGAAGCTTCGAATGGGAAGTGGGGTCGGCCTAGACTGTGCCTCAGGTTGGGCTGGCGCGAATGGCTGGGTGGATAAGCTGAGTCCACCTTCCCTGCCTGAGGTGCTCCAGCTAACTCAGCCTCTCACACTGTTGGCCCAACCCCAATCCCTGCCCCTGACCCTTTGACCTGGGTGTCCTCTGTGCCAAGGGCTCCGGGACCTTCATGCTGTCTCCAGTAGGAGCCCCCAACCCAGGCCTGGTCTGCAGAACCATGTCCTCCCAGCTCCCCAAATAATCACACTCCTCTGTTTGCTGTGTGTCACCGAGTCATTAATTGTCACAGCCCTGGGAGGTAGGGACCCCTGTGGTGTGTGAGCTTCTGGGATGCTGTAACAAAATGACCCCAAATGTGGTGGCTCAAAACAATACAAATTTGTTATCTTACAGTTTGGGAGGTCAGAGGTCCAAAATGAGCCTCACTGGGCTAAAATCAAGATGTTCAAGCTGGGTGTGGTGGCTCACGCCTGTAATCCCAGCACTTTGGGAGGCCGAGGCGGGCGGATTGCCTGAAGTCAGGAGTTCGAGACCAGTCTGCCCAACATGGTGAAACCCCATCTCTACTAAAAATACACACAAAACATTAGCCAGGTATGGTGGTGCATGCCTGTAATCCCAGCTACTCGGGAGGTTGAGGCAGGGGAATTGCTTGAACCAGGGAGGTGGATGTTGCAGTGAGCTGAGATCGCACCATTGCACTCCGGCCTGGGTGACAGAGCGAGACTCCGTCTCAAAAAAAAAAAAAGATGTCCATAGGGCTCAAGACCCTGGAGGAGAACCCATCTTCTTGCCTTTTGCAGTTTTTAGAAGCAGCCTGCTCTCCTGCCACGTCGCTCTGACACTCACTCCCCTTCTGCCGTCCTCTTCTGCATTTCAGGAACCTCATGTTACACTGGTCCCACTCAGAATTCAGGATAGTCTCCCTATCTTAAATCATCTGATTAGCAACCTTAATTCCATCTTTGCCACATAACAGAATGTATTCACAGGTTCCAGGGATCAGGGCACGGACTTCTATGGAGGTGTCATTCTGCTGACCACAGACAATCATCACTGCTATTTTACACGTGAGGAAACTGGGGCATAAGAAAGTCAAGGGTTTACCCAGTGTCACCAAGCTCGTAAGGGAGGAGCAGGATTCACGCCCAGGTAGAGATGGTCTCCTCCCTCCCCCACAGCACCTGCCTCTCTCAGGGAGAACTGACTCCAGCACTGGTAAAAATGAAGGACACCTTGATATCCTGGAGGAAACTGACCTGTGATATAAACAGTCCTATGCCCGCAGCCCTGAAGGGTAGAACCATTGCCCTCCACTCTCCACACCAGCTGGGGACCCTCTCTCCCCCACTGAACTTACGGCTTCTTGAGTGCAGGGACTGTCAGCTTTCTGCCTGTGTGTCTCTGGGACCCAGCCCAGTGCCTCTGATGGGGTGGATGCTTAGTATATGTTTGTTGAGTAAATAAGAAAATGAATAACTGGGATTGGTCCTGGAACTTTGGTGCCAATGGATTCCACTTAAGAGTTTTTTTGGATAAATTCAACTGAAGACTTTACGGGTCTCTTTATGGGTTCCTAAACCTCGGCTAACAGTGCCTATGGATGAAATTCCTTCACTCTTCTGTGTCCATCTCTGGACCCGGATTTCAGGTCCAAGGATCTGCTTCCAGGATAGTCATTCTAAGGCTCTTTGGGGTCTACACCTCCACATCCAGTCCATGTCCTTTCTCTAGCCTGGACCCTCCCATAGGGGACATGCTTCCTGGAAGGGATTGCAGGTGAGGCTGCCATGGGACCTGGGAGATGGCAGCAGGGCCACTCCCATGCTCCGAAGCCTCTGCTGTTCAGAGGCCACAGTGTATCCTTGGCAATTCCCATGGCATCCTGGGGGCCTTGGTAATCAGGGCTTGTTCTCAGAATTGCACAGAATGCTTTGGACGCTAATAGGGCAGCATTAGTGGTACCCTGGGGTTGCCAGCCATAGCAGAGCAAGGTAGTTAAGGCTGAAGGTTTTATAGCAGTGGCTGTAAAAATTCACTGTCAACAATAGCTTGGCCAAGTCCTACTGGGTGAGGAAGACCTATAGGTACTGGCAACCCCCTGGCCTCTCTGGGGGAGTGTACTACACCTGTGATCATGAGGATCCTTTTACATGCACCAATTTTGTATTTGCAGTACATTGAGTTGCATTTTCTTAGGCCATGATGTTGGACAGTGATGAGAATTTGTTCCAGCCAGCTGTCCCTTGGATGTCTCACCCTCTCTCGTGGAACTCCACCTGTGTCCAGCAAGCCTGCCTGGCTCACTCTCCCTCAAAGCCCTTTCCTCTCTATCCATGCCTCTTTGCTTCTGCCATGTTACTGCTTGGAATGACATGCCCTTCATATCCTTGTGACACCCTTCCCTTCCTTGGGATGCCCTTCCCATCCTTGGGACGCCCCTCTCATCCTTGGGACGCCCTTCCCATTTTTGGGGATGCCCTTCTGATCCTTGGGACGCCTTTCCCTTCCTTGGGGACACCCTTCCCTTCCTTGGCATGCTCTTTCCCATCCTTGGGATGACTTTCTCATCCTTGGGACGTTCCCTCCCCTTCTTTGGGATGCCTTTCCCTTCCTTTCCTTGGGACACCCATCCTCATGATTTCATCATCTTAACTTTCCCACACTCACCTTCCTCCCAGGCATCCCAGGCAGCCCCTTTTGCCTCGAGAATTTGGCTGCCTTTTGGTCCTGTTCAATAGGAACCTAGTTGCCCTGCCTCTGTCCTTGGTGCAAACTTCCTCATCCCACCACAGGCGTGTCTTTTGCTGAAGTCATCCCCCACGGCCCCCAGCTCAGTGCTGCATGTGTTGGGCTGCAGACGGTGTGGAATTTTGGTTGACTTTGCTCTCCCTTTTTATACCTCCTCTCCCCTTTGAGACTGTGAGCCCCTCAAGAGCAGGCCCTGCCCCTTCGTGAGAATCCACAGCCCCAGCTTTTGTTCGTCTTCCTCTCCTAGCCCTAGCGCTGCTGCGTTGCCGTTGTCTGTGTATGCTGTCTCCCACGCTAGACTGAGCTCCTTGAGCACAAAGATTGTCTATTCAACTTTAATTCCATAATTACAAAGACAACAATCATATCTTACTTGCCAAGTGCCAGACGCAATCCTACATGCTTTACACATATTAACTCGTTTAATCCTGGTCACCACCTGGTGAGATAACTGTGATGACTGCTCTATTCTGCAGATATAGTACAGACTGGCACGGAGAGATTACGTGTTTTGCCCCCAGGTCATGGCTAGCAAGAGATAGTGCTTCAGCCCCAAATGAGTCTACCTCAGAATCCAAGCTCTCGTCCGCATTGCTACGCCACTTTTCACAGCCTCACGTGGTGCCTGGAACTGGCAGGCGTTCTGGAAATACCGGGTGAATGAACGAGTGAAAGAATGAAGTGCTGGTTCAGAGTGGCTTCTTCTGAGAGCCCTGGAGTGATTGGGGCAGATTTGGAGTCCATGAGGGAGAACCTAGGGTTTCTTTGATTACAAGAGTTGTCACAGGATGGCCCAGGTCAAATTAGAACTCAGCAGTGGCTTTGATCTTCCCGATGAAGCTGTCATTCGCCCCATTGAGGAGCCTGGAGCCCAGGGAGCTTCAGCAGCCTGCCCAGGATCACCCCAAGGGGAAGCAGCAGAGCCAGGACTGTTTGATTCCCAGGGGATATGCCCATCTTCCAGATTCCCAAACCCAGGCAGAGCCCAGCCTCCCACTAACAGGGGCTCAAGGAAGGTTAATTGTCTGAGACTATACGAGCAGTCCTTTAGCCAACCAGTCACTGAAACCTTGAGCAGAGAGGACAGGTGGCTTCCCTAAGTCCTAGGGCTGGCCTCTACTAAGGTGCAAGACTTGAACTCTTGGTCTGTTGGTATAGCCTCCAAACCCAGCACCCTCTAGGGTGTTCCACTGGGTTTCTACCAGAGACTCATACTTCTCAAGACTCAAGACTCACCCTTTTGGTTAAGTTGTACTTGGGTCATTATTACCAGGAGCATCTGATCTTCTAGCACAAGCCAGGGTGGTAGAAAGTGTCTAGAGAGGTGGAGAAGGCCAGTATGGCATTAAATGTTTAGGAAGGAAGCAAGGGCAAGGCATTTAGAGCTTGCCTTGGTTCCGAAGGGGAGGTAGAGGTGATGGTGTGCCCACAGAGGACCTTGTCTCCTGGCTGATAGCTGAGCCTGGTGGGGAGGGCTGGCCTTGAGGGAAAGATCCACCCCCATCTCCTCCACTCACACACAAGGTAGTCTCCTGAAGTGGCAGCTACTGGGAAAAAGGGAGAGAAAAAACTAATAAGGCTGATCAGTGAGGCGTGTATGTGTGCATATGTGCTTGTGTGTGCACGTACACATGTGCGTGCACGTGATGTCAGCTGTGATCAGGTTTGGATCTGATGTTCTTTTATAAACAAATTTAACCAAGGGGAACTGATCGATTAATCAACAATGGATTTAAAAGTATCCATTCATGTAACAAATACTTGTGTCACCTACCCCTAAATTAATAGATATTACATAAATATTCATGTGATAAATATTTATTGGTGTATTAGGCAATGTTCTAGGGGCTGAAGGGACAGGAGCCAAACAACACAGACAAAAGTCCTTGCCTTCATGGAGCTTCCCTTCCTGAGGGTCGGGCAAACAGTGAGGAAGTGCATAGATGTGGGCAGAGCTTCCATTCCTGAGGTCAGGCAGACAGTGAGGAAGCGCATAGATGTGAGCGGTAGTGTCAGGGAGGGACAGGGCCCACGAAGGCCAGGAAGAAGCCAGCAGGTCTGGGGAGTGGCACTGGAGTGGTCCTCATGGTCGGAGAGGTGACATTTGGAAGGGGGCAGAGACGGCGGAGCCCAGGGCCCCTGAGAGCAAGGCCCGGATAAAGGGCAGGGTTGGGCATGTGTGGAGAGGAGGCTGGAGCACAGGAGAGCCAGGGGCCCATCCACACAGGCCTTTGCAGGTTGCAGTCCGGACTCTGGATTTGACTGGGTGTGAGTGGCAGTCACTGGAGGCTTTGAGCCAGGTAGTGGCGTGATCCAATTTATGCATTAAATCAATCCCTCTGGCTGCCATGTGGGGCTAAGGCTCAGAGAGCGGAGGGGAGCAGGCACGCCTGGGAGGAGGCTGTGGTCCAGGCCAGAGCTGGTGGTGGTGCTGCCCAGGGTGATGGCAACACGGGTGGTGAGCAGCAGTTAGATTCAAGGTGCGTGTGGTGGGTAGAGCCAGCAGGATGTGCCGAGCTGATGGACTGAATGACGACTCCAAAGTTTGGGGTCCTAGCAGCTGGGTGAAGGGTAGAGGTGACCATTCCTGAGATGGAGAAGCCTCTGGGGAACTGGGTTGGGAAGGGGGTGCAGAGTGACCTATCTACTGGCTGTGGGCCTGCTAGTGCCGGGTACCAGTGTCCTTTCCCTGGTGCAGCAGTGAGGCAGGAAGCTGATGGTTGGGTCCCCAGCCCACCACGCTGGAGCTCTGAGGCTCCTCACTCACCCTCCTTAGACTCATCATTGTCTCAACCCAAAGAGAGACCCGAGCCACCTCATGCACCCACTTCCATTGCCCAACGACCGCCTGCTGGCCCAGAGTGTGTTCTCTGCAGAGTTTTGCTCAGACATTGGGAAGGTGTCTGGGGGTGCTGATTGTGAGGAAGTGGAGGATGGAGAAGCCCCATCCTATATGACCAGGTCATCAGCCTCCAAGGAGGTGGTGTTGCCCCATAGTAGCAGGGCCATGGGGCAGTCACCCTTCCGTCACGTGGCACACCTGCACTGGACACCTTGGCATGTGTTGACACTAGACACCTGTGCTCTGCTTCCTGGTCCAGGGAGAAAGAGATAACAAGGCGCCATTACAAGTGAGCATGCTGGGTGTTTGACAGCGCTGGGAGGCTCCCCGGGAGGAAGTATCTCAGATGAAAGAGAAAGGACAAGTAGATACTGACCAGATTGGGGTGGAGGGGTAGATGGAAGACACATCAGTCATGAGGGCTGAGGACACAGAAGGGGTCAATGTTAGGAAGATGTTGATGCCCCTTCTCCAGCAAGCTGAGCATCATACGCTTAGACCATTCATTCATTCATTCATTCAGTCAGTCAATCTTTATGGACTGCCTGCTGTGTGCCTAGCACTGGGCTCATGCTGGAGATGAGACAAAAACAGACATGGTCTTCCTCCCTACAGAGCTCAGGGAATAGGAAGGCAATAAGCAAATAACTACACAAATAGAAATATCACTGGAAAATGTAGGGTATGCTAAGAAGGGAAAGAGCTGGGTGATAAGAGGGAGGCTGGCATGAGAGGAAGGGAGGGCGGGGCTGGGGACAGGGTGCCATCAGGACGTGGGGGTGGATGGGAGCTGGCTAGGAAGAGGGGTCGGAGCGCTCCAGGCAGAGAAAACAGTGCGTGGTGCAGGCCAGTGGTTACTAAACTGTGTCTGCAGACCCCAGAATTCTACAGGGATAACTGAGCCCTCACGGCAGGTAGGGGATAGGACAAAGTGGGGAGGGAGGGAAACAGCAAAACAGATAGGCTGTGGACCCCACCCTCACCCCCACTTAGATGAGGACAACCACGCTTACCTCTGTTATATCTCTTGGGACCCTCAACAGGATTTTGTGGGGACCGAATCTAAAACCATTTGGACAGCTCTGATTTGGTAGAAGACAACACCTGCACTGAATGCCGAGGTCTTGTCCGCCTGCAGTTTAGGCCCCAGAACTGTCCATCTTTCCCAGGCACATCCCCATCATAGGGAGGAGGGGAGTCTCTGTGGGCACCCGCCTGGCCCGGCATGCCCAGGGTGCTGGCCCACCCAGGGGAGCTGGCCCCGCGGGTGCTCCTCCTTCCCCGTGGGCCGTGAGGTTGGCCATGGAAAGCCCGGCATGTGTTGTCAAGAGGGCACCTGGGGCTCTGCCTGTCCTGTCCCTGGGCCCTTGCAGGCTGGGAAATGCCCAGGGAGGAGAAAGCCCCTGTGGAGGGTCAGACCCCGGTCAGAGAGGGCAGGGGAGGGCAGGGTGCTGGCCAGGCCCCAGCCGGGCTCACCTTTCCTGGAAGGCAGGCCGGGCGGGAAACGGTGTTTCCAGTAAGAAGGCGTAGCCTCCGCTGGGCACATGCCCCACACCCGAGGAGGAGAGCTCTCGGAGCTCCTCCGCCCTAATGAGTGCTGTGGAGAGCTGTTTACAGCTAAGTGAGCTGTAATGGCTTTCTGCGGTCATTAGGCACAGGCTGCTCAGAGCGCCTGGGGGGCCACCGGGCTGGACTCCCACATGTTCCCCCCAGGACCCAGATCGATGGGCTCAGGGTTGGGCCTGGGTGGGCCACCGAGCTCCCTGAGTGACCCAGAGTGGCCTGTGGGCATTGGAAAGGGCAGGGAACTTGACTATCTACTGGCTGTGGGGTTGCTAGTACTGGATATCAGTGTCTTCGCCCTGGTGCCTCAGTGAGGCAGGAAGCCGGTGGTTGGGTCCACAGCCCACCATGCCTGGGGCTCAGGGGGCTCCTCTGTCACCCTCCTTAGCCTCATCATTGCCTTGACAGAAAGAGACCCGAGCTGGGCATGGTGGCTCACGCCTGTAATCCCAGCTACTCGGGAGGCTGAGGCAGGAGAATCGCTTGAACCTGGGAGGCGGAGATTACAGTGAGCCGAGATCGCACCACTGCACTCCTTCCAGCCTCAGTGACAGATCAAGACTCCATCTCAAAAAAAAAAAACCCGAGCCACCTCCTGCAGCCACTTCCCAGCAAACTCCTGCGGGCCCAGAGTTCGTTCTCTGGAGTTTCACCCAGGCATTGGGAAGGTCCCAGCAGCCGCTCAGGACCAGACCAGGGCTCACAATAGTCACCCTTGACCCCAGGCTGTGGGCTGAGGCGGAGTAGGGGAGCAGAGACCCTAAAGGGGGCACAGAGCATGTGAGGTCAGCCATGTCCCTGCAGGCCTGGGAGGAGCATTTCGGGCTAAATTCAATTCAGTCCAGTGAGGGGCAGGAAGAACACAGGAATGGGTAGAAGAGGGCCCCTCCAAAGGGCTCCGGTGTTAGAGACTGACCTGGCTTTGATATGAGTTCTGCCACAGGCAAGGACTTGATCTTCTCTGAGCCTCAGCCTTCCCATCTGTAAAACAGAGCTAAAGCAGTGCCCTTTGTGGGTGGCTGTGAGATGGCGGTGAGCTGATGGTGGTGTTCAGTGCCTCACGGGTAGTCAGCGCTCAGTGGAAGGTAGCAACATCACCACCATCAGCCTCACCATCACCATCACCGCCATCATCACAAGAGGGGTGCTGGGTGAGTCCCCCTCTTTTTGATTTTTGGGCTAATCCAGTGGCAAATGGCAAAGTGGCAGCAACTGCTCACCCAGCCAGCAGTGGGAGCCACCTCACCCACCCTCACAGGCATCTGGAGGCTCTTTATTGAGTATATGCTCTGTGCTGCGATTTGAGAAAACAGAGCCAGGAGCTCACAGAACCTATGGGTTGTGTGGTTTCTGGACCCGGTGCAGATGGGGTCTACCACTCCTATGGGGTGGTAGGAGATGCATGTTGAGGCCGGGCTGTGCTTAGGAGGCAGGGGTGTAAACAGGGAGGGGAGGTAGCAAGGCTGGGCCCCTGGGGTGGTCGCCCTGTGTCCACCGAGCTCAGCAGTCCCAGTCTGTCCCCAAGAGGGGCTCTGGGGAGAGTCATGGGGCCGCCTGACTCTCTTCCTTCCCCAGCCGAAGCCTGAAAGAGTTAGAGCCCTGAGGTCCTGCTCCTCATCCTTCACCCAGAGTAAGTGTCCCGTGTCCATGGCTGCAGCCTCCTGTAACTCAGGACCTGCTGCAGAGAGGCTCCTCGGCCGCTTTTATCACCCCCATATCTTCTGGACCTGAGAGTGGTGACAGCCGTGTAGCTCCTAGAGATCAGGAAAAGACAAGGAAGGAAGGGTACAGGCTTACAGATCAAGGCTCGGAGCTCCGTTCTGAGGACCTTTGCGGGGGTTCTCACCGCCCACCTACCAATGTGAGTGGGATTGACCCAGTTTTCTTTTCTCGTCTAATCTTTCCCAGAGTGCAGCATAGTGTACAACAGTGGCTTTCAATCCACATCAGACCTTAAAATCACACAGAGGGGCTGAAAAAAAAAATTCCAATGCCTGGATGCAGCCCTGACTAATTCTGATTTAATTCGTTGGGGGTGGGGATTGCTTTTGAAAGCCCTCCCCACCCCCATCCCTCACCATGTGATTCCAATGTGCTGCAAGGGTTAATAGGCACGAATACAAAATAACATGGGGCCCAGCATGGTGCGTCACGCCTGTAATCCCAGCACTTTGGGAGGCCCAGGTGGGCAGATCACCTAAGGTCAGGAGTTTGAGACCAGCCCAGCCAACAAGGTGAAACCCCGTCTCTACTAAAAATACAAAAATTAGCTGGGTGTGGTGGCGTGCACCCGTAATCCCAGCTACTCAGGAGGCTGAGGCAGGAGAATCACTTGAACCTGGGAGGCGGAGGTTGCAATGAGCTGAGATGATGCCATTGCCCTCCAGCCTGGGCGACAGAGTGAGACTCCATCTCAAAAAAAAAAAAAAAGAAAGAAAGAAAGAAAGAAAGAACATGGGCTTTGGAACTAGGCTTTCAACCCCAGCTCTATCTCTTACTACTAGCTGTGTGATCTTAGGTGAGTTACTCAACATCTCTGAGCCTTAGTGCTGATTTTGGTTTTTAAAAAATTAATAATAAAACAACTTGGAGACAGCAGTTCCTGGTTCTTGTGGTTACTATGAGTGTAAATTAAGAAAATATACACAAAGGCCATTAGCACATAATAGGTGCTTTTTCAACCTTTGCCCCCTGTGTGCACTTTTTAGGGAGACGATGGCAATATTGTCATGTGATGTATCACAAAAGTACATGAAGCCTGCAGAGAGGTGGGCCCTGCTGTCCAGCGGTTTGAAGATAAAGCATGTTCCTTCCTTCTGCAGTCGCCTGTTTAACGACTCTTCTCTCCTTGTATTTATCCTGCTTG
The DNA here is from genome assembly GCF_028858775.2 of Pan troglodytes. Lineage (NCBI taxonomy): Eukaryota > Metazoa > Chordata > Mammalia > Primates > Hominidae > Pan > Pan troglodytes. The sequence goes on along the minus strand of NC_072417.2, from coordinate 86,549,347 downwards.
GGGTTCATTGAGCCTCTTGAATCTTCAATTTGTCTTTCTCCAAATTTGGGGAATTTTCAGCCCTTATTCCTTCAACTACTTTTTATGCCTTCATTCACTCCTGACTCTTCCTAGACTTCATGTATAATATATGTTAGACCTTCATCTCCAGTCTGAGGCTCTGGGCTTTTTTTAAAGTCTTCTTTTCTGCCGGTTCTTCAGGGTGGGTATTTTTTATTGATCTATTTTCACATTCATTGACTCTTCTGTTCTCTTCAATCTGCTGTTAAATCTATCCAATAAATTTTTAATTTCAGATCTTGTATTCAGCTTGTATTAGTCCATTTTGCAGTTATAAAGGAATACCTGAGGCTGGATAATGTATAAAGAAGAGACGTGTATTTGGCTCACGGTTCTGTAGGCTTTACAGGAAGCATGGCACTAGCATCTTTCTAGCGAGGGGCTCAAGACGCTTCCACTCATTGGCAGAAAGAAAAGAGGGAGCAGTTGTGTCACATAGAGAAAAAGAGAGATAGAGGGTGCAAGAGAGAGGGGGAGAAGGTGCCAGCCTCCTTTAAACAACCAGCTCTCTTATGAACTAACAGAGCGAGAATTCACCCATTACCATGGGAAGGGCACCAAGGGCTCTGCCTCCCAACCCAAACATCTCCCCCAGGCCCCATTTCTAACATTTAGGATCCGGTTTCCACATGAGATTTGGAGGGGACACACATCCAAACCATATCATTCCACCCCTGGCCCCCTAAATTTCATGTCATTTTTACATTGTAAAATATAATCATTTTTTTCCAATAGTCCTTGAAAGTCTAAACTCATTTGAGTATCAACTCAAAAAGTTTAAAGTCTCATTTGAGACTCAAGGCAAGTTGTTTTAAATTTATGAATGTGTAAAAGCAAAACCAAGTGATTTACTTTCAAGATACAATGGTGGTACAGGCATGAGGTAAACATTTTCATTTCAAAAGGGAGAAATCAACCAAAAGAAAGAAATGACAGACCCTACCCAAGTCCGAAACCCAGCAGGGCAGTGTTAAACCTTAAAGCTCTGAAATAATCTCTCTTGACTCCATGTCCCACATCCTGGGCACACTGGTGTGAGGGTTGGGCTCCCAAGGCCTGGGCAGCTCCACCCCTCTGGCTTTGTAAGGCACAGCCCCCCTGACTGTTTTTAACGGGTTGGAGTCTGGTGCCTGTTCATGTTGAGGTTGTAAGCTGTTGGTGGCTGTACCATGCTGAGGTCTGGAGGCTGGTAGCCCCATTTCCACAGCTTTACCAGGCAGTGTCCCGGTGAGGACCCTGTGGGAGCTTCAACCCCACGTTTTTGCTTGACACTGCCCTAGCAGAGGCCTTCTGTGGGGGCTCCACCCCGTGGCAGGCCTTGTCTGGGCACCCAAGTTTTTTAATACATCTTCTGAAATCTAGGAGGAAGCTGCCAAGCCTCTTTCACTTTTGTATTCTGTGTGCCTGCAGGCTTCACCATGTGGAAGCTGCCAAGTCTTATGGCGTATGCCCTCTGAAGTGGAGCCCTGAATGGTACCTGGGGTTCTTTGAGCCCTGGCTGGAGCTGAAGCAGCCAGGGATGCAGGGAGCAGCCTCCTGGGGCTGCAGAGGGCAGCAGGGATCCAGGCCTAGCCCCTAAAACCATTTTTTAGGCCTCTGGGCCTGTCATGGAAGGGATTTTCCCCAAAGACCTTCAAAATGTCTTCCAGGTCTTTTTTTTTCCAGTGTCTTTGTTATTCGTGCTTGACTCCCTTTTAGTCATGTAAATTTCTCTAGCAGGTGGTTATTTTACAAGTGCCTTGTGTTTCTCACTGGAACGGTGCTTTTGTTCTCTACCTCATGGCCAAGCTGGAAATTTTCTAAGTTTTTACACTCTGCTTCTTTTTTTTTAATTATAAGTGTTAAATTTAAGTCGTTTTTTTGTTCTCATATCTAGTCGTAGGAAGTTAGAAGCACCCAGGCCACATTTTGAGTGCTTTGTCGTTTAGAAATTTCTTTTGCCAGATATCTTGGGTTATTACTTGTAAGTGGTGTCTCTCATAAAGCCCTAAGCCATAGACACAGTGTAGCCCAGATTTTTATTAAGGCATAACCAGGGTGATCTTCACTCCAGTTTTTAATAAGTGTTTGTTTTCCTCTGAAACCTCATCAGCCTGGGCTTTGCTATCTATATTTCTATCAGGACTTTGGTTACAACCATTTAACTAGTCGCTAAGAAGTTCTAAACTTTTTGTCATGTTTTTATCTATTTTTGAACCCACCAAACTCTTTCAACCTTTGTTCATTACCTAATTTCAAAGCTGTTTCAACATTTTCAAGTATCTTTATAGCAACACTCCACTCTCAGTACCAGTTTTCTGTACTTGTCTGTTTGCATTGCTGTAAAGGAATACCTGAGACTGGGTAACACACACACACACACACACACACACACACACACACACACACACACACATATATATATAAGAATTTTATTTGGCTTATGGTTCTGGAGGCTGTACAAGAAGCATAGTGTTGGCACCTGTTTCTGGTGAGGCCTCAGGAAGCTTCCACTCATGCCAGAAGGTGAAGGGGAGAGCAGATGTGTCAGATGGAGAAAGAAGAAGCAAGTTAGAAGGCAGGAGGTGCCAGGCTCTTTTAAACAACCAGCTCTTGGCTGGGGGCGGTGCCTCACGCCTGTAATCCCAGGACTTTGGGAGGCCAAGGTGGGTGGATCATGAGGTCAGGAGATTGAGACCATCCTGGCCAACATGGTGAAACCCATCTCTACTAAAAATACAAAAATTAGCTGGGTGTGGTGGCGTGCGCCCGTAGTCCCAGCTACTCAGGAGGCTGAGGCAGGAGAATCGCTTGAACCTGGGAGGCGGAGCTTGCAGTGAGCTGAGATTGCGCTATTGCACTCCAGCCTGGCGACAGGGCCAGACTCCATCTCAAAAAAACAAACAAACAAACAAACCAAAAAAAGAAAAAACAACTAGCTCTCTAACAGAACGAGAGCTCACTACCATGGGAAGGGCACCAAGCCGTTCATGGGGGAACCCCCTTACCCAAACACCACCCGCTAGACTCCACCTCTAACACTGGAGATCGCATTTCCACATGAGATTTGGAGGGGATAAATACCTGAACCATATTAGAGATCTAGAATTTTTATGTGGTTCTTTTTTATGCTTTTTATTTTCCTACTAAGATTTTCTATTTGTTCATTCATTATGACTACATTTTTCTTTATGTCCTTGAGGATAGTTACAATAGATGTTTTAAAACAATCTGTATTGATTGCCTTTTCTATTGTGTAGGGATCACATTTTCCTGTTTCTTCATGTGCCTAGGAATTTTGGAGTGTATCCTAGATGTCATGAATTACATGTTTTGTAGCAAACAGGTAACTTCCCTGCACTCAAACTCCAAACTCGCTCTCCCCTGTGGTTGACAGTAGCAGAAATCTCTATTCAGTCCCTCTAGCCTTTGCTGGGCTGCTTGGGATTGGCCCCATGTGTGCATATTTCAGAGATCAGCCTAAGGTTTGGGTAGAATTTATATACAGAATTCAGGTCTCCTCCCTCTGGCTCTCCTCCTTCTGGGATTCCTGCCCTCAATTTCCAACTGCTGCGGTTGCCGCAAACTCTGTCCTCTAGTTGTTTAAGCCAGTAAGACTGGATTTTCTATCTGGATTTAGCCACCCCACTTGGCAGGAGCTAGAGCCTGACCTCAAACAAATACCCATAAATATGGGAAGTTCACCCAGTGCCATTTCTATCTTCTAAGCATTGACTTCCCTCTAGTGTCAGCCTGCTTTTGGTTGTTCTCCAATGCCTCAGGCAGTTGTTTATTGCTATCTGGGGAAAGGGTTGACCTAACTAACAGCAGCCACTCCACCCCTACCAGATGCCCAAAGCCCAGCTGTTTAGTCTTTTGTTTTAGGTTTGTTTTGTTTTTTTGTTTTTTTTTTTTCAGACAGAGTCTCTCTCTGTCCCCCAAGCTGGAGTGCAGTGGCGCGATCTCAGCCCACTGCAACCTCCGCCTCCCGGGTTCAAGCGATCCTCCTGCCTCAGCCTCCCGAGTAGATGGGACTGCAGGTATACGCCACCATGCCCAGCTAATTTTTGTATTTTTAGTAGAGACAGGGTTTCACCCTGTTGGCCAGGCTGGTCTCAAACTCCTGGCCTCAAGTGATCCACCTGTCTCGGCCTCCCAAAGTGCTGGGATTACAGGCGTGAGCCACCATGTCCAGCCCCAGCTGTTTCGTTTTAATGTCATGGGGAGGGAGCAGGGCAGGACACCAGGCACCTCTCTGGGTCACACGTACATCCAGTGGAATTAGTTAAATCAGTTGTTCAGATGACGACACAGCCCAGGGGCTCAGATGCAGGAGAGAATACACACCTGCCTCACTTTAAGCAGAAATGGACTCAAGTGGACTTTATACTCTAAGCCAGTAGTGTCCAGTAGAACTTTCTGTAGTGATAGAAGTATTCTGTTGTCTGTGCTGCCCAACATGGTAGTCACTAGCCATATGTGGCCAGTGCTACTGAGAAACTGAATTTTTAATTTTATTTAATTTTAATTAACTTAAGTAGCTATATGTGGCTATTGGTTACCGTATTGAACAGCTCTAAGTAAATCCAAGAAATTGAAGTGTGAATTTACAGAAAAACGTAAAGCAAGGTGAACACAAAAGAAGTTTTCAAAAAGATTTACTGGGGGCTGGGCACAGCGGCTCATACCTGTAGTTCCAGCACTTCGGGAGGCCGGGTGGGTGAAACAAGGTGGGTGGATCGCTTGAGCCTAGGAGTTTGAGGCCAGCCTGGGCAACATGGCAAAGCCGTGTCTCTACAAAAAATATAAAAAATTAGCTGAGCGTGGTGGCACATGCTACTCGGGAGGCTAAGGAGGGAGGATGACTTGAGTTGGGAAGGTTAAGGCTGCAGTAAGCCATGATGGTGCCATCGCACTCCAGCCTGGATGACAGAGGGAGACCCTGTCTCAAAAAAAAAAAATCAGTGGGAGAAAAAAGAAGACTCACCTAGGCCATTTGAAATGGGATTTCACTCATCTCAACCCTGCCCCCAAAATATGTATACCTAAAATTGACCCTTTCAGAGCACTGTTGTACTACAAAGTTGCTCAATGAATATCAAACTCAGAGATAGATATATTAGAGAATGATTACAAAAGGGCACAAAGATTTTTTTTTAAGAGACAGAGTCTCATTCTGTCTTCCAAACTGGAGGGCAGTGGCCCGATCGTAGCTTACTGCAGCCTCAAACTCCTGGGCTCGTGCAATCCTCCCACATTCAGCCTTCTGAGTAGCTGGGACTACAGCCGTGTGCCACCGCACCCAGCTAATTTTTTATCTTATTTTTTGTAGAGGTGGGGTCTCACTGTGTTGCCCAGGCTGGCCTTGAACTCTTGGCCTCAAGCGATTCTCCTGCCCCCGCCTCCCAAAGTGTTGGGATGACAGGTGTAAGTCACTGCACCCAGCCAGAAATGTTTATAAGTTGTGAATTCCCTAAGATATTTGAGCTATAATGTGATTTATAAAACTTAGATTTGCCCGATACTTCTGGGGGAGGATATTTCTGGTTCGAAGAGAAGTTGACAGTGACTCACTTCATCTTATCCCAGCCTTGCCAGAGGCCATGAGTCTCCTCCATGGTACGTGCCTGTCCAAGCCTCCTCGCCAGCAATGGCCCGAGGACCAGGGTGGGGCGGCAGGCAGTGAGGCGGTATCAGAGCGGAGCTGTCCTTCCCCTCCCCTGCCTTCCTCCTCCCTTCCAGAAATGGCTTCAAGTGCCCAGGTCTGAGTCAGACTGCCTGGGCTGGTATTCCAGCTTCAGCACAGTCCTACAGCCTTGGTGCTTCTGCGTGCCTCAATTTACCCATCATCAAATGGGAAAAGAGGTATACCTGCCTCATGGGGCTGCTGCCAGGATGAAATGAGTTAGCACATCTTAGTAAAGCTTACAAAATGCAGACGTGGCATTTCCAGCAGCCCGTGGCGCCTTCCGCACAGAATGCCTTGCTGGTAATTTTTCTTTCTTACTTCTTTCTCTGTGCTCAGCTTCTCTCTCCCTTTTCCCCACTCTTTCTGACAGTCCCAGCCCCAGGTCTCATCCTCATCTCCCCATCCTCATCCTTGTCCGGCAGCCTGGACAGACACTCAGAACCACCTCCCAACCCCCTCCCACGCCTGCCTTCTTCTCCCCGCCTCTCCTGTCTCTCTCTCTTCTTTGAGAAGTGCCTGGCCTCATGTTCCCCCAGATTCCACGTGGCTGTTGTTCTCTTATGTTTTCACCTGGCCTAACTTCTGGAGGGAGGTGGGAGGAACAGGCAAGTTAATTGGATCTAAAAAGAGAACAGATACAAGACCAAGCACAAAATCTTAGGGGGGTGCTCCCAAAATTCAGTAATTAAACAAATAATATTTGAATGTAATATTTTTAAAATGCAAATTAATGCAAAAATTCCACAAGGAACAAAATATCAAAACGTCCGATAAAGACGGGAACCATCCTGGTACCTTGGAGGCTGTTGCAGCCCCGTTGGAGCGTGTCTTTTTGTAACATTTTGGTGGTGTTCATATTAAATTTTTTGCTTTGACTTGGATCCTTTGAAATATTATATTAAGATGTTATTTGTCTTTTTTTTGAGACGGAGTTTCGCTCTGTCGCCCAGGTTGGAGTGCAGTGGCAAGATCTCGGCTCACTGCAACCTCTGCCTCCCGGGTTCAAGCAATTCTCCTGCCTTAGCCTCCCAAGCAGCTGGGATTACAGGCACACACCACCACGCCCAGCTAATTTTTGTATTTTTAGTAGAGACGGAGTTTCACCATGTTGATCAGGCTGGTCTCGAACTCCTGACCTCAGGTGATCCACCCGCCTCAGCCCCCCAAAGTGCTGGGATTACAGGCGTGAGCCACTGCACTTGGCCTACAATGTTGTTTATCTTGATGACTAGGATTTTTGATAGCCCCTCCTTTATATGTTGCACACAGTCCCTCATTCAGCAACCTTCATCCAGCCCTGGAACAGAGTCCTTGAGAGCAGAGACTCAATTCAGGGGAGGCCGTACAGGAGTCTGCACAGTGCTCCCCACTCTAAGGCCACTCTACTTGTTCCTGGTCTAGGCGTGTAGCCATTGGAGGCCACCGGAGGCCAGACCTCAGCCACGTACAGGAAGATGGCCCATGACACAGTGATCCCCAGTGCCCCCAAAATGACCCTGTGTCATGTCTCCTAGAGCCCAGGACAACAACCACACAGTATGGCCTGAAGAAGGCGGCTGACTGCTCCTTCTCCATGGCAGCCCAGAGAACCATGGCTTCTTGGCCACAACTCTGCAGCCACGTCACCATTTGGGGTCCTCCCAGGTGGCCCTGTGCTGACGTCTTCTCTCCCTACCCTAGCCCCTTTTGGAGACTTTCCTCTCTACCTCCCACTTCCCCCTAGGTCTCGTCATCATCTGTGCTGAGGCCAGGCTGAGGGCTGACCGCAGGTGGGGTGGGTGGTGTGGGTGGAAGGCATTGGTCCTACCAACCCCGTAATTGTCTCCCTTTCACACCCACCACAGCTCTTTCCAGACCCAAAATAGCTCGCTTGGCCCCTCCCTTGGCCCCATCTCGGGCACAGCTAGAAATGCCAAGTTGTAGAGTCTGGGGTGGAGCACTGGCCAGGTCCCCAAAAGCTTGGGCAGAGTGACCAGGAGCGAGGCTGGGTCTCTCCTCTTTCCTGTACCTGTGGGTAGTGGGGGGAGGAGGGGGTCCTGATTTTGCTGTGCCTGGTCTGGGTGGGATGAGCAGGGACATGCCTGGCCCAGTGGCACACCCCACACGCCCCGCTTCCTGACCTCAAAGAGGATCCTGTCTCCTGCCACAAGTCCTTGCTGGCCCAGACGCCACCCACTGGTCGAGGAGCCTGTGTGTTCCTGAATCAGGATCGGGAGGGGGTGGGCACCAGTGGCTCCGTGATCTGATCAACCCTCACAGTAGCCCTGTAAGCAGGGTGTGTGGTCCCCAGGACTCCCCACCAACATGCGGGTGCTTGGATTTTGAAGTTCTGTATTTACACAGCTGGTAAACAGCTGCTGTCCTGACATCTCTGGAATGTTCCATGTTCCACACCTAAAGGGTTAATGAGGCCAGGCGAGGTGGCTCATGCCTGTAATCCCAGCACTTTGGGAGGCCGAGGCAGGTGGATCACTTGAGGTCAGGAGTTCGAGACCAGCCTGGCCAACATGGTGAAACACCGTCTCTACTAAAAATACAAAAATTAGACGCGCATGGTGGCACACACCTGTAGTCCCAGCTACTCAGGAGGCTGAGACGGAGAATTGCTTGAATCTGGGAGGTGGAGGTTGCAGTAAGCCAAGATGCACCACTACACTCCAGCCTGGGTGACAGAGCAAGGCTCCGTCTCAAAAACAAACAAACAAAAACAATAAAGGGTTAATGCGAGGCACAGTCGGGTGCAGAGCAGCCTCCAGCCCAGCTCCAGCCCTGCAGCCCAGCTGTCATTTCCATGAACATTTCTGGTTATTCAGTCTTTCTAACAACACCTTGTCTGTCATTTATTGTGGTTTTTGGTGGTGGCACTAGGAGTGACTGCATCCTTTTAGTGAGGAAACTGAGGCTGTAAGAGCTTAGGCAGTTTGCCCTCAGCTGGATTTGAACCTGGCTCTGTGTGCGGGTCCTCCATAGTTCACTGCCTGGTCTCAGTAGGGCCAAGGCAGGACCCTTGGGGCCATAGACCCGCTTCCCGTGGTGTGATGGCCCAGAGGAACCCCCAGCCCTTCATGCCATCCCTCCCAGGGGTGACTGCCACTGAGCCCAGCAAGCTAAAGATACAGAGGAAATGCTTAGTGAGGCCAAGACAACCAGCTGGTGCCCAGCCCTGGGGGGATCAGGCCAGGGACTAAAGGCTTTGAGTTGTCTCAGACCCTCTCTTTCTCTCATCCTATCTCAGCAAGGTTTTTGTGGCATTATGATTCGGGAGCACAGGCATTAGGGGCACTTGTCTCTAGCAGGACACAGAGGTAGGGAAGAAAAAGAAAGGGGGAGGGGCCAACCTTACCTGTCCCATCCTGTTCAGGCTGCAGACCTGCCTGTGGGGCGGCCCTTCGGAGGCTGGAGAGCAGCCACAATATGGTGACATGTGTGGTATGGTGGGGGGGCGGGGGCACAGGGAGCGGAGTGGGGAGTGGCGGATGGACAGTTTGCCCCCACACCATCCTGCTCAAGGCTTACTGCTCTTATCTCAGTGTTCTTCCCATCTGCCCCTCTCATTCTCCACGTTGGCAGAGAGTTCTCATTCTCAAGAGCCCACAAAAAGAATTATAATACACATTACAATGTAATTGTTATATTATATCGTCTATTCCATTTATCAACTCCTTGCTTCTTGCCAACAGTCTTGCATACATTGTCCCATTTCATCCTCATTGCCACTCCATGGCACATGTATCACCACCATCTCTACTTTACCAGCGAGGAAACCCAAGGCTCAGAGAGGTTAAATAGTTTTCCCAGAGGCAGGCAGGAAGTGTGTGAACTCGGCAGGCATGCTCTGTCCTTCGTGGGTCACTCTGCCCCATTGACTGGAACAAATACTTTCAGGATCTGGGTGTTGCTTGTGGGGCCCCGGTGCAGGCAGGAGAGTCCAGTTGAAATCAGCATTTAGGTTTTTCTTTCTCCCCATAGAGAAGAGAGAAAAGGGGAGGAGAAAGTACATTCTTTCCTTCCCATGGGTGGTTTTCCCATCTCAGCTAACTTTTGTTTGTTTCTCAGCTACCTTTTTAGTCTTTGAAATGAGGCCACGTCCTGGGAGCCAGGCTGCAGACAGAGCCAGGGGGGCAGGCGTTTTCTCTCCAGGCCACTACTGCAGTGAGTGAGAGTACCTCTCATTCTGTAGGGACTGGTGGCCCACAGTTCCAGAAGCCAGGCAAAGAACTCCTATCTAGGGGGAGGGTTGAGACCCCATTTGAGAGCCCATCCTCCAGGATCTTGTAGGAGAGACACATGGCTTGGTGCGGGGGCCCTGAAGTTCTGTTAACTTGGGCACTGACTTCCCATGTGAGGTGGGAAAGCCACTCCATCTCATTGGGCCTTGGTTTCTTCATCTGTCTAATGAAGCTGGATTTGAACCTGGCTGTGTGTGGGTCCTCCATAGTCCACTGCCTAATAATGCTGAGCTGTGAACTTCACAGGCTGGATGATAAAAGGAGATACAGTCAATGCAAAAGTGCTTGAACATTTTAAAGTGCCATGAAAAAGTGCTTGAATATTATTCTGTTCCTCCCTCCCTTCCTTTCTCCCTTCCTTCCTCCCTTCCTTCCTTTCTTCCTCCCTCTCCCCTCCCTCCCTTCCTCCCTCCCTCCTTCCCTTCCTTCCTAACTGAAGTTAATTTCAGAATAAGGCATCCGAGTCTCTTTCCATCTCTAGCTGGGCATGGTCGTTGTCATTAATGGAGAAATTCTGGAAGGTTCCACACGAAATCTGGCAGAACCCTAGGCAGAGCTAGTCACAGCCACATCTTTTCAGATTTGCCAGCTCCTCTGACATGTACTCAGTGAGGCCATGGGGTCAGAGTCTTTACTCCCCATCAATCTACTGGCAGAACTTTGGGGCTGCCCCTTTACAGCAGACCTGCACCCCTCCTGCCTCAGCAGAAGGAGCTTCACTCCCAGGTGGCAGCTCGGGCTGCCAAGTGCCCCCAGGGCACCCAGCCCATGGTGTTGGGGATGGGGCAGGACAAAGGGGGATAGAGCAACAGGGAGAGGAGGGTCCTAGAACAAGAGAGCTGGACTTGGTTGTCCAGGGAGCCCTGGGGAGAGGCTGAGAGAGAGGATGAGTGAATCCGGGTCAATGCCACTGGCTGCCATTTCTACTGCTGAGTCCAGAGGTGCCCATCGTATCACTACCTGGTAGACGCTGCAGGCAGACCTTACTGAGGGCAGGAAATCTGGACTCACGGAGTTTAAGGAACTCCTGTTAATGAGAAAGGAAATTAGAATGGCAGGGCTTTGACACTTTGGGTTCTCTCTACCCTCTATTGAAAGAGGACCTCGAACCCAAAAACAAGGAAGGAAAGAAAAGAGGGAGATTAGGAGGCAGGGAAAGAAAGTAAGAGAGAAAGAGAGAGAGAGAAAGGAGGAGGAGGAGGATGGGAAGAAGAAAGGAAACATTTTAATATTTTATCTGGCTGGGCACAGTGGCTCATGCCTGTAATCCTAGCACTTTGGGAAGCTGAGGTAGGCAGACCACTTGAGGGCAGATGTTCAAGACCAGCCTGGCCAACATGGTGAAACTCCATCTCTAATAAAAATACAAAACTTAGCCAGATGTGGTGGTACACACCTGTAATCCCAGCTACTCAGGAGGCTGAGGCAGGAGAATTGCTTGAACCCAGGAGGTGGAGGTTGCAGTGAGCTGAGATCGTGCCACTGCACTCCAGCCTGGGCGACAGGCAAGACCCTGTCTCAAAAAAATAAAAAATAAAAAAAAAAATCTCGAGGTGCAGCAGCTCCTGCAAAGCCTTTGAGGTAAGCCTTGGCAAGGTCGGGCTTGTTCACTGGGGCCAGCCACCATTTGTTGAGCGTGCGCTATGAACTGTGTCATTCCATAAGCTTCAGTTGAAACTTACTTCTTATGAGGAATGAGTTCTCATTATTCCCATTGTATAGATAAGGAGGCCAAAGCCCAGAGAAATTGATTTGCTCAGTTTCATACAGCCAGAATATTCTGGAGAATTCAAACCCACATCAGGCCAACCCCAGTGTCTGCACTTTCTAGCTGCTGTGTGGCCTTTGCCTAGCTTAGAAGAATGAAATTTGCTAAGGTTTGTTTCCAATCTCAATAATCATAGCCCCATACTGTCAATCTGGTGCTAACTTCCTTGTGTGTTTAACTCACACAATCCTCACAAAGCCCCTGTGAGAGAGTTTCTATGATCATCATCACCCCCATTTTACAGAAGAGAAAACTGAGGCTTAGAAAATCCCCTCAAAAGCAATACAGGGCAGAGCTCAGATGTGAACCCAGGTGGTCTGGCTCCAGAATTTGTGCTGACAGCTGCCAGGTTAGACTTCCACCCAGGCAAGCTGAGTTATTAACATCTACTGAAGCCCTTTCAAAACCGGAAACAGGTTCCCAAAGGGGAAAAAATGGTAACAACCATACAATAACAGCAATACCAACAGCCGCATAAGAATTCAGCAAATATTTTTCCTAAAATGTGTGCTTAAAAGAAGAATCATGTGCAGGTCAAACGTGAATGCCTCTACCAAAAATGAGTCATGGTACATAAACATCTGACCATACACAGCCTCATGTCCAATGAGCATCACCCAGATGGGCTGCCCAGACATACCTGGCTCTTCAGAGGAAGCCAAGAGAGAGCCATTGTATTTCTTTCCCATCTGGATAAAGTGAGCTCTGTCTAATCAAAGAAAGTCGTCTTCCTTTATTAAAAAACAACAACAACAATAAAAAAACCCAAACTCCGAAGGTAAAAGCTTGCCGCTGGCTTCTTGGAATTATTTGTGTTTAACTAAAGCTGTTAGCTGTTTTGCTCTGTTGATCTGTTTGTTTGGAAAGAACCTGCCGCTTCCCATCTTGGTGATCCGCCTCAGTGGCTGTGCCTCCATTCCCGATGTCTGGGGTCATTAAGAGGGAGAGGAATGGTCCCTGCATGTGTCGTTTCCTGGCAGTGACTTCCACTGAGTGCCATCACTTTGCCAACTGTCCACCCCAAGCCCAAGCCCCATGGACAGTGCCCCCATGTCTCCCAAAGCCCCTGCCTTTCCCTGGAAACCCCAGAAGCTCAAGCCCATCTGTGCATCCACTGCCTGTCTCCCTACAGGGACCATCCACTGCTTCTGGCCAGCAAGGAGGGCTGACTCCCTGGTCCCCCCTGACTCTCTGTGTCTTTCCCAGGACCCCTTTTCCAAGGTGCAAGGCTTCAAGCCTCCAAACCTCCCCAGGTGTTTGGAGTCTGCAGCATTTCAGTCCCATGTTTGCTTTTTATGAAAGAGAAGTGATCCCCTCTGCAGAATATTAAGTGGCTCGGGCAGCTTTGGGAAGCAGAGCTGCTAATCCGCCGACATCTGCTGCTTATGTGGTCTTGGCGCCTGGCAGCCCCTCACCTCCTCTACCCCCACCTGGGCCCTTCCTCATCTTCCCAGTTGAGCTCCGGGACATTGAGGCAAAGAGGGAGATGATAGGGGATTCAGGCTAATCCACCATTCTTGCCTGATGGCAGGGACTGGAATAGTGACCTCCAAGTCCCCTCTGAGGCCCAGGGGCAGAGAGGCCTGACCACAGTGAGCAACCTTGGGCCAGCCCCTTCCTCTCCTGGGCCTCAGCATCCTCAGTACATAGAGACGAGGATGAGCTGCGTGGAGTCCAAGGTCCAGTGCACCACTCCCAATGGTGCCTCCCCCAGGCCAGGAATACTCCCATTCACACGCCACACCTTTGCATGAGCTGTTCTCCCCACTGGAGATGAGCTCCCCCTGCCCTCAACCAGTCCAAGTCCTGCCAGCCTTCAAGGCCAGTTCCAGACTCAAGCCCTCCATGAGGCCCTCGCTGGCTCATCTGTATAGACAGCGCTCCTGTTACTCCTGCTCTCTCTGGTTACCACCCTCTCCTCTGCTCAATTCATAGCCTCCCAGGGCAAGACCAAGTGCCCATAGCCCAGCTCGGGGCTGCATATGCAGCTAGACAATGCAAGCTCTAGGGTTCACCAGGGCTGGAGATGGGGATTGGCGCTGTCAGAGGGCCAACCCAGAACAAAGCTCCCCCATCCTCCTTCCTCCCAGCCTGGTCCCCAGCCAGTCTGGGCACCAAGGCCCTGCCTGAGCTCAGAGCACCTCGAGGGCTCCTGAAGATGGAAGAGACTCAGGTCTTGGCAGGAGGAAACTCACAGATTTTTGATCCCATAATAAAACCCAAATATGGGTTTGTAACATTTACAGAACAACCCATAAATAAGTGTAAATCAATACTCTACAAAGGATGCCCAAGAGCTCCACAGCACAGCTGGCTTCCTGGAGAAGGTGGACTTTGAGCCAGGACTTGACATACAGAGCTCACACTTGCAGAGATAGAGGAGGATGCATTCCAGGGAAGGAAAGAGATTTGCACAGAAGTGTGTATTCGTTTCCTACAGTTGCTGTAACAAATACCAGACTAGCTGGCTGAAATGATGGAAATTCATTTTCTCACAATTCTAGAGACCAGAAGTCCAAGATCAAGGTGTTATTGGGGTTGTTTTCTTCCGAGGGCCATGAAGGAAGGCTCTGTCCTTGGCATGTAGATGGCCATCTTCTCCCTGTGTCTTCACATGTTCTTCCTCCATATGAGCCTGTGCCCTCACCTCCTCTGCTTATAAGGACTTCAGCCACATGGGATTAGGGCCCACCCCAATGGCTTCATTTAACCTTAGTTACCTCTGTAAAGATCCTATCTCCAAATTTAGTTGCATTCTGAGGTACCGTGGCTCAGGACTTCAACAGATGAATTTTGGGGGCAGGAAGTTTGGCCCATAACAGCGTGGAAGTGGTTCTGCTTCATCTAGGTGCCTTTACATAATGGATTGATGAGCTGCCTCTGTGTGCCTGGCATTGCGCAAAGCACTGGGCTTCCAAAGGGGAGGATGACTTGCCCCCTGTCCTCATCAGGGGGCCTCCTGGAAGAAGTAGAAGACCTGCAAGGGGGCAGAGACCATGGGTTGATGAGGACAAGGGGTCTGCTCCAGGGTTAGGAATAGGTGGTCCCAGCTCCCCCTGGAGGACATAAAACCCCTCTCCCTGTGAGCCTCAGGGCCCCAGCTCCCCTAGTAACTCTCCCTCCATGCTCCTGTCCTCTCCCCAATGGGAAGAAGCCAGGGCTTCAGGGGGATGTGTTGGGGCTGCTAGGTATGTCCCCTTGAAGAGGTCTTCTGCAGGCCAGATTTATACCTAGGGAGGGAGGAGGGAAACCACCACTCCTGCATCCAATCTTATGCCCAAAAAGGCTGAAGGGAATCTGAGGCTCAGGCTGGAGCTGGTCATGCCCCCTCTGCCAGCACCTCCTCAGGAAGGGGGTGACTGGCATCCCTGGGTGAAGGCTGTGCTGTAACAAGGGTGAGGGTTTGGGGATGGTGCTATTCACCTGCAGGAGGTGTAGGCCCGAGGAAGGAGGTTGCAGGTGGGATGGAGGCTGTGGCCAGGTAGTGGCTCAGGGGTGACCCTGGGCCTCAAACCTCTCTGTCCCCTCCTGTCCTTCCTTGTGCTATCCTGGCTTCTGAGAGGGCAGCTCCCTGCAGGAAACGCCATCATAGGAATAGGTGCAGCCGGCAGGGCTTGGGGGTGACTCGCCACTGGGATGCTCACTGGCCCAGTGACTTTGGGCAGGACTTGTTTGATCTCTTGAGGCCTCAGTTTCATCATCTTTACCAAGGGGATAATAACATCCACCTTCCAGGGTCACTATGGAGACCCTGGTGTTAAATAGGCAACAAGTCCTGGCTCAAAGCCCTTGACAGTGAGAATGGTCTATCAATATCAATTTCCCTACTGGAGGCAGCCTTGGGCTCCCACCACTGGCCCCCCGTGGCCTGTCCTGCCCCATCTCTGCCTCTTGCCTCTGATGGTATTCAGAACAAACACACACCCCAGAAGGTGCTTCCATGCTCAAGGCCACCTCCATGCCCAGAGTGGGGCCAAGAGCTCCCTCTGGCCCTTCCCTCCCAGCCCCCACAGAAGCCTCTGCCTTTGCATTCATCCATCCAGAGAAGCAGCGTGATGCTGCAGCCGTCTGCCCTACCTGGGAGCTGCAGCCAATCCCAAAGGGTTGGGATTAGGATGCTCGAGGAACCCAGAACCCAAACGGGTCTGAGCCTCTTCTCTACAGCTCCTCTCCAAACAGTCCATCCATCTCTGAGCACCAGCCAGAGGCTCAGGGCAAGGGCTCTCGAGTTGAGAGCTTGCCAAGGAGAGGGCTTAGAGTGCAGTGTAAATGAAGCCAGAGCGAGGAGTGCAAATGAGTTGGTTCAAAGATGAAGTCGCTTAGGGAACTTCGTCTGGGAAGCAGCCTACAGCGGGGTCCATTGGCAGGGTAGTAGCACCGTCCTCAAGCTCTGCAGTCAGCCTGGCTGGGCTCAAATCCTGTTCCCCCGTATCCTGCCAAGTTACTTAACCCATTTATGCCTCAGTTTCTCATAGCTCAAGCGGGTGTGATGCTAGTACGTACTTCTTGAGTGCCGAGAAGCTAATCTAAGTGGCTCATGATGGGTACCTGATAAATGTTGGTCATTATAATGATCTCATTCGATGTTGGGAAGGCAGAGAGAAAAGCCCTGCATCCCTAAATACAGTCTGCTTCCAATTCTCTAGCAACAGGTTGTCTCCTTTGCATATTGTCTCTGCCTGCTTTTCTTTACTCCTCCAAGCCGTCCTGGGCTTTGTGTTAGAGTTCAGCCGGATTTTTGTTTGTTTGTTTTTTTGAAAGAGCTGAGCTCCTGGTTCCCTCCATCAGAGCAGACAGGATGCACTTCTAATCCCCTGTGGCATGGGGAGCTCAGCAAGTGTCAGTGGAGGATGCAAGCCAGAGAGCTTGGATGAGCCTGGGAAGTGGACTGTGGGGCACTTGGCAAGCCTCCCTGGGGGGCGGAGGTTCCGTGCTCCGGCCGAGTACACTCAGACCTGCGCCTCGACCATTGACCACTCGGCCATCAGCTGGCAATGTGGACGGCCACCCCCTCCTCAGGAGGGTCCCCTGCGCCACTCCAGTTTCAATGCATGACACAGATGTCATGCGTCCTCGCCAAGCTGCCTTAACATGAGGGGGTTCTATCTCAAATATGTTGCACAAATGAATAATAAAAACAAAGGAAAATTACCCTCTTTATTGAAACTCATTTTATGAATAAAACAATTATTCTGGTAATTGAAAAAATGTGTCGTTAAATTAAATGCAGTGGTTCCTATTAAAATTTTAGTGCGTTTCTGCTGCTGCCGGCTAGAGGCTGGTAATTATAGACGAGAGTTTCGCTTTCTCTTTATTGTTTTTTAATCTCTCTGTGCTGTGGCTCCCCGACAATATTTTATGTCAGAGAGATTTAGAGCTGGGCCCCAGGCAGGGGGGACAGGCTGGCCGAGGGGTGGGCGGCAGGCGGTGGGGACTGCAGCGGCATCTGCCTGACTCTAGGTTGCCTTGCCACCCTGGCTGTCCCACAGTCTTAGTTGGTCTCTTCACCCATCTATCAGTCTGGTGGCAGCCAATCACAGCCCCCTGAATCTAGTGCCCTCCCCTCTCTGACCCTCTTTTTACTCAAAAGGGGTTGGAGATGGAAGGGAAGCCTGGAGTGCCAGATGGACTGGGTCTCAGCTTCCTCTTGGAAGCTGAGTTTGGAAAGCAGCGGGGTGGGGTGGTCTGAAGGTCCCCCTGCCCTTAGGGGGACAACTAGGGAAGGTTGCAGAAGCTCTGCGTGTGTAAGCACCGTGAGGGCAGGGACCAGGCCTGTCTTGCTCGCTATGGCATCCACAGCTTCCATAGCAAACAGTGTGTTGGAGGCTTTTAATCCATGTTAAGGAAGGAGGGGAGGGAAGGAGAAAGGAACAGCTGTATTAGAGCCTGCTTGGTCCAGGAGGGGTTAGGTTGAGAAAAAGGTGGAAGAATGGCCTAGAGAAACTTGGGGTATCCTTTCCAAGTCACCCCTGACACCAGAGATGGAAGGAGGGAGAAAACCGAAGGCCTTGGCCGCTCCGCTCCCTCCCCACTCCTGGCAGGAGCTGCGAGGCTCCTGGGCTCCCTTAGACCGTCAGTGACTCCCGGCAACATGTTATATGTCTCTGGCCCAGGCCGCGTTTCTGTTCTTTGTCTGGGAGATTAAGCTCCTGGTGGGCAAGGTCTCCGGCCATGCAACGTGCCACGGGGAGCTTGATGAATCGGGCTGGGGTGGGAGCGTGTGGGCATTTATCACGAAGGCACCAGAGGCTGGTGGGGAGCCGGCCGTCATCACCCAACAGTGTGGGAGGGAAGACAAGGTGCGCGTGGAGTCCCCGGCTAGCGTGCTTTGTGGCTTCAGGCTACCACCTCGACCCATTGTGTCCTTCCTGGGCTGTGACCTCTCAGGTCCGTTCCTTGTCCTGCCTCTGCTCTGTCCTGTATCACAGGTGGCTGTCTTCCTGGCTTCCCAGGCTCCCGGGTCAGCTGGCTTCAGGTTAGGCTTGGCCAGTGGGAGGCACTGACAGGAGACAGGAGGTAGGAAAGACAGAGAAGCTGGGGTCTCTCCCTTCCCTCCTGCCTCCACTGGCTTCCATGAGCAGCTGCATTTGGCTCATGACTCCAGCTCCCTGTGGACGGGTGACTCGCCCTGGGATCCAGCAACCTCACTTCCTCCCTGGACCCCTCCGGCCTAGGGATGGTAGAGGCCTCTTGTGTCACCGATCTCTGGGTTACCTCACTGTCCCCCGCTGGGCTTCTCAGCTGATTATCACCTGCAACCGGTTCCCTGTAGCAAATTCCTTCTGTGCGAGTATAGCCAGTAGTTTCTGCTTTCTTGAGTGGACTCTGACTCCATGCCAGCCTCCTTAACATCCCAGGAAGAGACGTGTGGCAGGAAGCTGCGGGGTAGGGGTGGGGGAATGGGAGAGGGTCAAAAGCTCTGTGGCTTCCTTGGGTCCCTTCTGCCCTTCCACCGCCACCCTGACTCCCCCGCCACCCAGGGTCTCTGTGTCGTGGCCCTCCACCTTTCCAAACAAGTGGCTGCTCATGTCCAGCCTATTCTAATTATCCTTTGGTGCTACTTCATCCACACCAGGACAGCTTCTCATTTTGGCAGTAATTGAGCTATTTTCCCAGCGGGACAAAGGGCTAGCAGGTTAGGGGTCCCTTCCTGGGGATGTAGCATTAAGCAGCATATATTTCAGAGCCGTTAACCCTAGAGCAGAGTCGCTAGGAGGCCGGGGAGAACCAGAGGCTCCTACCTCGGCAGTCTGCCACCTCCCTGACCCCTGGCCCCCTGCTGCAGCAGGCTTAGAACTCCATCAGGCATATTTCCAAGCCAGGCCAGCTCAACCTGACCTGGAAACAGTCAGGAGCACTAGACCTGCCATGCAGGAAAGGGGCAGGTAGGGAGGGGGCCTGGCTGGTGCAGCCAGAGGGAGAAACCCGGGGCTCAGTGCCCCCGGGACACAGTGCAGAGCAGCGGGAGGGGTGCATTAGTGTCTTGCATGCATCTGCCTCTATGCACCCCCGGCGGCCCTCACCCACAGTCTCATTCCAGATTCTGGTCACCACCACCCCTCCACCTGGTTATGACCAGGTCCTACTTGGCGTTCCCCACTACGTTGCAGCCAGAGTGATCTTTCTGATACAGAAATATGATCTGTTGCTGCTGAAACCCTTCAGTGCCTCTCATCATGCCACCTCGCTCACATCTTGAGCCCCCCTCTCACCCCTCTCCTTGTCTCTGCCCCCCATCCCCTCTCCCACACACTGTGGCTGATGGGACCTGCCACATTCTGTCTGACCGGGTTGCTGTTTGTGGGTTCACCTCCCCTAAAACTTGCCCCCATCTCTGCTTGGCTGACTCCCATCCATCCTTCAGGGCTTGACTTAGACACTCCCTCTTCCGGGAAGCCTTCCCTGATCCATCCAGCCCCATCTACTTCCCCCATAGCATGACACCTTACCAAGCCTTCCTCTTCAGTTGGTCTATGAGCAACTTGAGGGCAAGGGCTGAATCTTTGCAATTCCCAGCACATGCCAGGTGCTCCAGGAATGGTTTTTGGGTTAATGGATGAGGGATCAAATCACTTAACTGAAAATTAATTAATCAGGTACAAGCTAAAGGGCAAAGAGTACCTGCAGAGCTTTGAGTCATGAGGAAGTGATGGGAAGCTTTCTTCAACAGTGAGCAGCCCAGGTGGCTGGCAGCTGCTCAACAATCAAGGAGGGCTGCCAGGAGGAGGCAATTGCCTCCTCTCTTCCCACTCCTCTCTCCTTCTACTCCTCCCTGCTCCTCACTCCGGCTTCTCTGCCTGCCTAAGAGCTTTCTCACGAATGAAAATTGCTGCTTGCAACGCTTTTCCTTCGCAGGGAAATTGTTCCTTTATCAGCCAGCAACAGGGCCAGGGTGGGGGCTGCTGGTGCCCAGCACCTCGGCCAACAACGGGAAGGCTGATGGCGTCATTTGGACAGGAGTCCTTGACGTGTCTCTTCAGGAGGCAGCCGGGGTTGTCATTGAGACTCTGAGTGGTGCTGAGAAGGAGAGAGCTGACAGCTTCAGCGGCTGGCATGGATGACGCATCTTGGGGTGTCTGAGAGAGTAACTGGGGCCAGAAGGAGGCTGGGCTGGGCCCCAGGGAAGCCACCTTCCAGCTGCCCTCCGTGGGATAGCAGCAAGCTTAAGTGTACAGGCCCAAGGCCCCCCACCATGCAGAGCCTGGTTGGTGAGAGAGAAGCCTGATTTCCTCCCCCTCTACTTCCCCCAGACAGTGTGCAAGGACTGGGCAGTGCCCAAGGACATTTCCTCCCCAGGGAGGAGACAGGCTATCCAGGGCCTCCTGGGAGCAGGGCACACTGCCCTCTGGGCATCAAAAGCTAGGCCACTGGGAACCCCAGCAAGCTTGGTCTGCAGAGGAAGCCCAGTGCTCCCAGCTTCTGTGCCAGTTGGACCTTGGCATCGGTTTCTGTGTCCCACAAATGGGATCAGGATTATCTGTCCCCCACCCCAGGAGGAATAATCATCCTGTGCCTAGGAAGCTGCAGGGGGAGCTTAGAGAGCAGCAGGAAAGCAGGGTTTGATGCTGTGTGGACAGGAGGACCCACTCGGGGGCAGGGGGGGATAGGGAAGAGGGTTTCTGGAGGCACAGATCGCACCACCAGCTGGGTGGCAGAATCCTCTCTCTCCCAACAGGTGCAGCACTAGAATTCTCCAAGCTGCAGGGCAGCAGAAAGGACATGTGTCCCAAGATTGAATGCCACCACTGCCACTTCCTAGCCCCGTGACATTAGCGTGTGACTTAACCTCTCAACCTCAGTTTCCTCAATCTGTAAATTGGGCCATTGATAGGGTTTGGCTCTGTGTCCTCACTTAAATCTCATGTGGAATTGTAATCCCCACGTGTTAAAGGTGGGGGAACTGGTGGGAGGTGATTGGATCACGCCGTTCTCGTAATAGTGAGTTCTCACAAGATCTGAAGATTTAAAAGTGTGTGGCACTTCCCCGTCTCTCTCTCTCCTGCTCTGCCATGGTAAGACATGCTTGCTTCTTCCCCTTTGCCTTCTGCCATGATTGTAAGTTTCCTGAGGCCTCCCAGCCATGCTTCCTAGTAAGCCTGCAGAACTGTGAAAGGTTACAAACTGTGAGAGGTTACAAAAAAAACCTCTTTTTTTTGTAAATTACCCAGTCTCAGGTAGTTCTTTATAGCATTATGAGAATGGACTAACACAGCCATTAAGAACACTTCAGCAGATCTGATCAAATGAGATCAAAAATCTAAAAAGCATCCAGCACAGCCCCGGACCCCCTGAACTGCTCAAAACAGACTTTTTCCTTTGCCCTCCCTCCCTTCTGACCAAGAGCTTGAAGGAGACCATTGAGGACCTTCTGAACATCTTCATGGTGTCTCTACCCTATCTGGGGTGGTACAGACAGGCCCTGTTGGGAGGTGGGGAATGGGACACAGGACTTGCTGAGCCTCTGCTGTCCCCATCCCCCCATCTGTACCCTTCGGTGGCTTCCTTGCTGCAGACCAGCCCTGTTGAGCTGGCAACGTACATGCAGCACAGAGAGGTTCGTCCTGTCCCTGGGCACAGTGGTTGGTCTAGCTTCAGAGCCTTTTACCCAATCCAAGCCCAAAGCCTCCGTGTCTTCAGTAAATCAAAGGCTGCAGGTCACTCATCCCTATTCACAAAATCACAGAAGCAATAAATGAATAACAGCATGGAAGGACCTTTAGGCTCCCCTCTCCCATCCCCTGAGTTGCAGATGAGGAAGTTGAGCCCTAGAGACCTGCCTGCCCTGCAGAGGGGGCGTGGCTTAGAGCCTTGCAACGTGCCTAGGCCTGGAGGGCGTGGACTCTGTGAGACACTGACTGTATCACTTGCAGCTGTGTCCAAAAGAGGAGACTTGGCTAAAGCCAGACCAGATGCCCTAGGCAGGGCAGGCTAGGACCAACAATCCTGACTCAGGGGGATGCATACAGGGGAGGGAGGGAAGCACCTGGATCAGTGCCTGGCTCCGGAGTCAAGTCCGGCTTTCCCAGTGTCACGGCAGGACAGCACAAGGACGTGGCTAAGAGTGCAGACTGGGGGTTCCAGGGAATCTGAGTTTGCATCCCAGCTCTGCACCTGTCTGTACCATCCCTGCACCTCTCTGAGCCGTCCTGTTCTCAAGACCCTGATAACGCGAGTGGTTGGGCATTTGAAAAATCAGTCCGCTTATTCTGAAATGTACCTTCCCCAACAGATCATAGATCTTGCCATGTCAGAACTGAAAGGGACTTATGGGTCACCTGGCCAGGTCACTCCACAGACCCACAAGGGCCCCAAGACCCAGAGACAGGAAGCGAGGTCTCCCCACCACCATGCCAGGGGTCTCTGAGCCACACCTGCTGCCCAGGCCAGGCCATGGCCCCAGGCAGGCCTGAGAGGGACCTTGCCCAGACACCTTGCTCCCTCTGGTCAGCCAGAGAGGAGGCAGTGTGGCCTGTGCGGTGACTGGGCTGCAGTGTGGCCTGCCTAGTGACTGGGGGTGGGGGCCCTTCCCTTCTCTGGCCAAGGCTGTTCCACATTCTCCTGCTTTCTCTGCCCTGCCTGCGGCTCCCTCCTCTTTAAGCGAGCCCCGTGCTGTGGCAGAAGCAGCTGGCCCAGGTGTCATTTCAGAGCAAAAGTGCCTACTAAACCACCACTGGCCGCCAGGCCCGTCAAGTCCCGGGAGCCATGTTCACAGACGTGTCAGCTAATGAACTAATTGATTCTTTCCTCCTCCGCCTGCATCCGCCTGCACAGGAGAGAGGGCAGGTCTGAACTCTGCCTCCGCCTGCCCTGGCACCTTCAGGGAGGGGAGAAAGGCAGAGAAGGCAGCTGGGGTGGGTCCAGGCTTCCCATCTCTCTCTCTGCCTCTCCTCACCCCCCGCCCCCGACAGCACTCCTTCCCCCAACACTTTCCTGAAAAGCCTTTCTGGTGTCTTTTCCCCAGCCCCTCCCCAGTCCCATCTTTTGAGCCCTGGGGTCTGAGTCTATGTAGGGATTGGCCTCATCTGAGTCCCGGGTTGCACAAGCCTCTTTGCTCTACAGCCTACCTGTTCCACACCCTGGCCACCTCCTAACTTGTCTGATCCAACCCAGTCCTGAGAGGCAGAGGAGGAATTGACCCCAGCCTCCTCAGAGACCCTCTCCCAGCCCCCAGGCACACTGTGAGGTTGGTGGAAGAATGAGACCAGAACCAGTCCTGGACAGACAGGCGGGGCATCCCAGGGCAGGCTTGCAGCGCTGGGACACCCTCCTGAGAGTAGCTGATGGTTGTATCATCCAGCTCAGTGGGGTCTTCAATTAATTGGCCTTAATCTGGTTGGAGGAGCAGCTGGAAATGGCGGTGCTGTCCCCCAACCTCCCAGTGTGATGTTTGTGATCCGCCTTCTGAGGCCCCAGGCACTGGTGGGTGGGGGTGGGGACTCCTCTGTTTCTGGTCCCTTTGCCTGCTTGCGGCAGGGCATGTTTAGCTCAAAGGCACCCCTTCTCTCCCTTCCCTTGTTCTTGCACCTTTCCCCTCAACCCCCTCATCTCTAACCCCTACCACCGGTGTCTCTCAAGTAGCTCATGTGTGTGTGCATTCATTTATTTAGGAAGAAAGTCTCACTGAGGTGGCAACACAATCACTCTCCACAGGGTCCCCCTCCTGCCATGGGACCCGAACCACATACAGTAGGGGTGGGTCAGAAGCAGGGCAGCAGGCTCGGCAGCTGGGGAAGAAGCAGGGCGGGGTTGAGTGAGTCCAGCAGGGGCAAGCTCCCTGCAGTTCACTCCCTAAAGGAAGGGATTTCCAGGGGAGGGGAACCCCAACAAGATACAGAGGCCACAGCCCCCAAGGTGGCCTTCTTCCTTGAGCCTCCACTTTGTGTGTGTGTGTGTGTGTGTGTGTGTGTGCACGTGCACGCAATGAGAATGCTTTATTAGGCAAAACCACATACTATGAAAATCTTTAAAATGCAACAGGAGGGGGCCCAAGGAAGAAGGAGTGGAGGCCCAAGGAAGAAGGAGTGGGGGCCCAAGGAAGAAAGAGCCTTGACAAGGGGGTGTGCTTGGGAGGCCTGTCTCTGCAGAAGACAGGTCCAGGGAATGGTTGAGGTCCCAGTGACCTGAGATCTGTAATTCACTCCTGATGGTGAAGGACCTGCCGCCCCAGCAGCCTGGATGAACAGCAGGTCCTGGCATGGGTGCTGCACACCCGAGCTCTGACCCCTCCTGCTCCCCTGTTCCCCTCAAAAGTGTCATGGAAGCCATTTCCCCTCCATGATCTGTTTCCTCCCTGTGAAATGAAGAGGTTAAGTTAGATGCTTTCTGAGGTGATTCTTGACATGATGCGACTTGAATCTGGGACTTCTAGGTATCTCAACCATCCATCCACTATCCATCCATCCATCCATTATCCATCTGTCCATGTATCCATTCTGTCCATCCATACACACATGCATACATACACATATTCATCCATCCATCTGTTTATCCATCTATTCATCCGTCCATCTGTCTTTCCTTCTTTCCATCCATCCATCCACTCATCCATCCAATAAGTGGAGTATCTTCTTTCTGCCAGATCCCATTGCAGACTTTGACGGTGACACAAAGATCAATGTGCCAGGCAAGTCCCTGTCCTCACGGAGCTCAGCGCGGGTGGGGAGACAGGCAAGGGAATGGCAGTGATGATGCTGTGAAGAGCAGGAACTATGAGAACAACATGGCAGACCCCAGCCCATCCACTGGGGAGTCCAGGAACGTTTCCTGAAGGAAGTCACTGAAGCTGCAACCTGAGGATGACAGGGCCAGGCCAGCTTCACAG
Source organism: Pan troglodytes (assembly GCF_028858775.2). NCBI lineage: Eukaryota > Metazoa > Chordata > Mammalia > Primates > Hominidae > Pan > Pan troglodytes. The sequence continues at coordinate 86,524,301 of NC_072417.2, read as the reverse complement.
TTTGTTGTGGGAGTTTAAATGAGTCCATCGAAGGCAAAGGATGTGGAAAGCCTCTTTGTACATACAGGGGACTGTCATTATGGGATAAACCTTTAGCATCTCCTTGCCTCCAGGTGCCCTGACTTTTGGCCACATGAAACTATCTCCTGTGTCCCAAACATGCTGTGCTCACGTTACCTCATTTCCACTCATCTTCAAGAGCATGCTGAAGGGTGACTTTGTCTGTGGAGCTCTCCTGGTGTCCCCTAGATGTCCCTCTGCCTGCAGTTTCAGAGCACTTGCATCTCTGAGTGTCTGCCTCTTCCCCGTGATGAGTGTCTGGGACCCATGGGTGGCCTCACCCAGGAGGCACTCAGTTCACACTTGCAGAGCGGCATCACCCAGGGACGGAAGCTGCCTCTCTCCCTGAACCTTGGGATTCCTGGAGGGCAGGCCTGGCCCTTGTGCCTCTCCTAGTTGGAAGCTGGTCAGGCTGGACTCTGGAAGAAGGTGGGAGGCTGGCCTGCCCCTATCCCCTGAGGGCAGTGCCCATGCACCAACCTGGGCCAGTGGCTCTTCTTGGGCTCAGACTCACGGCCACATCTGCATCAAGGTGCACTTGCCCAGCCCACATCCCTTGTGTTAATAACTCCTGTGTCGATTGCCGGAAGAGTCTGGGGAAGGTGATATTTTCCTCTGAAGAGTGGTTCTCTGTCTGGTGGGAGGAGGAAGCAATCATTGGGCTGTCGCTTACATAGACTTTGCGTCTGCACATGGAGGAATAGGGATGGGCTGTGCCACACACCTGTCCTCGGAGTGGAGAATCTTTTCCCAGGGGATATGAGTGGCATGGCACCTGCCCTGGTGTGCCTTCTTTGAGGACGTCGGAAGGACAGCCCCACACACACCACACCTGCGAGGGTGCGGGCACCATCACTGCCTCAACCCCAGGGAGGGCAGGCCATCCCACTCCAGCCTCTCCTCCTCCTCCCCTTCCCAACCCTTCTGGAGTCCTCACATCCTGGATGAGAGGGCAGGGAGCTGAGTGTCCCCAGTGAATGGAAGGCTGCCGGTCACTCATCCCTATTCATAAAATCCCAGAAGCAATGAACAAATGACAGCTGGGAAAGACCTTCAGATTCCCCTTTCCCATCCCCTCTTTTGCAGATGAGGAAGCTGCGCCCTGGAGGGGACTTGCCTATGCTGCAGAGGGGGTGTGGCCTAGAACTTGTGTGGCCCCCATCCCAGGACTCACACCAATCTCCCCAGATCCGAGTCTCGCTCTCCAGGGCCTAGGGGAGGGTGTCTTATGAGTGTCCTCACTTGTGGGTGCTTGTGGGGCTGCAGTCATTTCTGGGAATCTCCTGCCCTTTCCGGACTTTGGCACCTAATTTTATATTTGATATTTTGTGTTCTTAAAGAGGGCCACCAAATGGCATGAATTTCAGGCCTGTTGCAGGCCCAGGGAGGGAGACCAAGTGTCCTCGGTTCCCAGCCTGGCCCTGCTAGAGGCCCCGAATCCCAAGACCCCTCCGCTACTGCCTCTCCGTGGCTGGCCCTTCCCCTGGGTCCTCCCTCTCCCCTTGCTGCCTCATAATCCTGCCCTGCCTCCACCCCTCCTGGTTGAGGGGATGGAGGCCCAGCCTGCCCAGCAGGGCACAGCTCACGGAGGGCCACTGTGCTGCTTACCAGGCCCGGCTGCTCATTGAGAGCCCTGTGTTGCTCACCAGGCCCTGGCTGGAGTTCGCTTGTGGCAGGTTTCCCTCATTCCTGCTGAGCTGTTTCACCAGCCCCCTCCACCAACAGGCACCCAGGAGGCCAAGCCAGGGTCGCTCCAGGCACGTACAGATGGGAGGACCCCTGCTCTCTCTTGTAGCACCCCCTCCATCACAGGAGCAGCCATCCCCACCAGAAGCTGCCCCTGCTGCTATCAGGCAAGTCACAACCTCAGTTTTGTTCTCCCAGCCATGCTGGTCCCTGGGAACCCACCTCAGAAGGCACCAGGGATGGGAAGCGTGGAGGGTCAGACAGAGAGGCACAGCCCCCAGAGAGGGACTTGGGGCCAGCGCACTGCCTGCACTGTGATGGGATGGGCCAGTCCCAGGTACTTTAGACATCCCTGGAAGCAGATAATCCAAAAATACAACCTCACCATTGTATGACACTTGGCAGTTGGCAACACGCACTTCACAGATGCTGCTTTATTTAATCCTTGTCGCGACACTCCTGTAAAAGAGATGCCATTGTCACTGTTTATCAGCAGAAGAAGCAGGCTCAGAGAGGTTTGGGGCTCTCCTCAGGGCACACAGGCAAGAACAGGCCTGGACTTGCATCCCAGCCTAGGTGGTTTCCACTAAACCACGAGCCCGATTGACTAGGATCTTCCACTGGGCTCTAAATACATTTTGAATTTTCCGTAGCCGGATTCTGTTTGTGCCAAGCTGCTTTTAATTCAACGTCTGCACATTCCTGTCACTCAGCGCGACTCCGCCCCGCGCCCCCTTCCTTCTGCCGCTGTGCATTCTGGGCAAACTCATTTTCATATCAAACCAAACAAAAGCAGGCAAAATCAGGAAGGTAAACACGCCATGAGAAATGGAGAGCCAGCAGGGAGAGACGGAGGGAGGGTGGGGCGAGCTCTGGCCTTGAAGTCGCCATGAAGTAGACCACGGGCACTCACCCCTCTACCTATCTCGGGGTCCTTGTCTGTGAAATGGGGGTGGTGCGGTATTGCCCTGCTAAGATAGAGGTGAGGATGTCGAGAGGGGATGGGATGGAGCACCCAGCAAGGCGCCCATGTGCTAAGTGTGCTGCCCGAGCTAGCCTTGGTCCTTCTGATGTCATCTGCGGCTTGGGGATTAGCCATGCCCCACATCCGCTCCACCAGCAGGGAGAGCCTGGCTCTGGCCCTGGTCCACCTTTTAGAAGGGTGGAGAGCTCCTGGCAGGCAGCTCTTTCCACACACTGCAGCCCATCCCCTGCAGACCCCCGGGCACCTCCCTTCGCTGCTGCCCCAGCCCTCTGGGGCCCAGCTGCCTCTCCCCAGCCAGAGCTGTCCTCACAGCTGCTCTGAGGGTGCTCATACCACTTTGGCCAGGAGTAGCGGGAGGGGTGCCCCATGTTAGGGGCTGGGCAGACACTGGCAGACACCTACTCTCAGGGGGCCTAGCAGCTTACCATTGGCAGCTTGATGGCCGAGACCACATTTGCCAGGAGAGTGCTGTAGGGGAGGCTGGGGTGTACGGTGTAGCCACAACTCAGCACCTCTATCTCTGGCTAGGGCAGAGGTTCTGCAGGCTTAGCCCCAGCTCCTGTCCCAGGGAAGACTCTGGACCACCCACTTATCTCCTGTCAAGTGCTCACCTGCCTTCCGGGTAGGGCCTGACTTAGGGGTAGATTAACTACAGCCCACGAGGGGAGAGGCAGAAGACAGGTCACTGGCATGGGTGCCCAAATGTGAGACTCTCCTACCAATTGATGGTTGTCCTCCCAGTTACCCCTCCTAGCTAGCCTCAGTTTCCTCATTTATCAAATGGGTAGAGGCCCAAGGACCTTTTGGTGAAAGCAAGTGACATAGCACCAGGGTCACGCACGAAGCATTTTGCTTAAGTGGGAGCAATAAATAAATAAACATTATCCTCAGTTATAAAATGGGTATATTATATATATTATATTATGGGTTTAATAGCAAATATCATACCTAGTCCCATATTCTGTTAGGAGAATCACAGGGGTGATGAGAGACCCTGCTGAGGCTACAGTAGTCTCATTGCAACAGCAAGAAGCATTGACGTTAGACACAAAGAAATATGTTTAGTATATTGGGGACTGTGTGTGTGTGTAAAGTTCCAGGGTTACTGGAGAATAAAGCCAGGGATGGAATTCACTCCTGGGATTTGCAGTAACAAAGTCACATGCTGAGTGGCTTAGAACCACCGAAATAGACTCTATTGCCATGCTGAGGATGGGACGTGTGACCTCGGGGTGTCAGCAGGGCTCTGCTCCCTCGGAGGCTCGGAGCAGAATCGTTCCCCACCTCTTCCAGCTTCCAGTGGGGACGGCCCATCCTGGGTACCGTGGCTCACAGCTGCATGACCCCGTCTCTGGTGGGGGCTGCTCCTCCTGGGTACCGTGGCTCACAGCTGCATGACCCCGTCTCTGGTGGGGGCTGCTCCTCCTGGGTACCGTGGCTCACAGCTGCATGACCCCGTCTCTGGTGGGGGCTGCTCCTCCTGGGTACCGTGGCTCACAGCTGCATGACCCCGTCTCTGGTGGGGGCCGCCCATCCTGGGTACCGTGGCTCACAGCTGCATGACCACGTCTCTGGTGGGGGCCGCCCATCCTGGGTACCGTGGCTCACAGCTGCATGACCCCGTCTCTGGTGGGGGCCGCCCATCCTGGGTACCCCAGCTCACAGCCGCATGACCCCATCTCCGCCTCTGTCATCACATGGCATTCCCCCCTGTGTGTCTCTGCCCACGTTCTCTCTTCTTCTCAGGACATCAGTTAAATTGTATTAGGGGCCACCTTTGTGATCTCATCTTAACTTGATTACCTCTGCAAAGACTCTATTTTCAAAGAAGGTAACATTCACAGGTCCCAGGACTGAGGGCTTCACTGTATCTTCTGGTGGGACTCAATTCTACCCATAACAAAGCTCTTGCTGCCACCCAAGCAAAATGCTTCATATGTGACTCCGGTGCTGTGTCACTTGCTTTCACCAAAGGGTCCTTGGACCTGAACCCTAGCCGTGCTTTTGCCCCCCACCACCCCCCAGCTCCCTCTCTCCTCTCCCCATCAGCGTCCCCATCTGGCCCTGCCTCTCCTGCTGGCCTCTGCCCACTCCTGGCTGTGCTGAGCCGAGCAGGGCTGATGTACAGCTGGGTGTTTAATCTCTCCTTTCCCGCTGACCCTGCCCTGGCGCTCCCAGGCTGTCTCCCTCACAGACTTCACTTCCCTTTGATGACAGACGAATGATTTCTGGCTGTCCCCGTTAATGGTTGTTTTTTTCACTTTAAGGGGCCTACTCAGCCTGTCCAGTGAGTGATGGCCAAACACATTTCAAGTGACAAGGAAACATCTCCAAAGCTTCTCCTTAGTTCCTTGGGAGATTTGGGGTGTGGGACATAGCCTGGTTCCTCTTCTCTTTGGGGATGGGGGCTTCTAAGGAACTGAGGCAGGGCAGCATGATAAGGCCACTCCACCTGTCCTTTCTCCAGCCTTCTCCTGAGGTCACCTGTCCCCTTCCTCTTAGAGGGAGGCTCACTATGTTCTAGAGAATGCTCCCACGATCTACAAAGGAGATCAGAAGGGCAACTGGTGGTTCAGAAACTAAGTGCCCTGAAGGTTAGAGCAGCAATGGGGTGACCTCCTGGGCCCAAGGCAAGGGAGTCCAGAGGCCTGGCTTCTAGGCCTACTCTGCTCCTAAGTGGTCGGTGCCCCATCTAGAAAGTGCTGACACTGAGGCCAAGGTGGGACTCCTAGCCTCTTCAGGCTGAGACGAAATGGCTGTGGCATACACTGGGTGCCTGCAAATGTGATTTTCTGTCCTATTCCTCTCCTCTACCCTGATGTGGTAGAGGTGGGTGCTTCCAGAGGAATCATGATGTTTCTCCAGAGCTTCCCTCCCCGAATCCCCAGTGTGGGCTAGGCGTGGGCGAGAAGTTGTTTGACTCTGTTCATTCGGAGGCCAGGAGGTGGTTTGCTCATCCATTCATCTTTTCAAATGTCACCTGTGCACATTTAATTTACTTATTTTTGTATTTATTCAAAGAGCTATGCTTGCACATTTTAAAGCCGGAGTCCTGGCTGGGTTAGGGCTCCGAGGCCCCAGCATCACATGGTGAGTTTCTGGCAGAAGACCCTAAATGATCCATTTAAAAGGAGACAGAGAGATGGGTGGAGGCCAGGGAAAGCTGGTAAGGGGCGTCCAAACAAAGAAGAAATCAGAGGCCTGGTGGAGCCGCTGGAGTACAGACTCAGGAGCCAGCAGACTGGTCAGCTGATTTTTATCTGGGTGGCTTTGGAAAGCTGCTTGACCTATCTGTGCCTCAGTTTCCCTGTCTATAAAATCAGCACAACCGTGGCACCTACTGGAGGTCAGTCTGTCTGGCTTCTGAGTCTGTGCTATTACTACAAATATTCACTGAGCCTTTCCTGCCAGGCCAAGTGCAGTGAACACCGCCGTTCCCGGGAGTCAGAAGTCTGTCTCCCAGGTACCAGCTGTAAGTTACCTATCCACACTCTACCATCTGCAGAATGGAAATAAAACCACCCATCCTTGAAGGGATCAGTGGGTACTGCGTTCCAGGTCAGGTCAGTGCACAGGTGACTCCTCCACCCTCTTCATCCTCTTTTCTTTCAGCCTTTGGGGGGTTTGTGAATGGAGAAACTGTTTTGTTATTTTTCCCCCGGTGTCATTTTTTATTTTCACTCATAAGAATGGGTTCAGGCTGCTTCCTGGCAAGACAATAGAAGAGCAAAGTGAATTTGAAGTGGGGAAACTGAGTCTATGCAGCAGGGAGATGCGCCATCGGATTGGCACATTGAGAAGGGCCTTCCTTCCCCCTGCTTACAGGCAATTCTCCCTCCCTGAGTTGGTTTCTGCCTCCTCCTACATCCCAGGCTGGGCACGTCCCCACCCACACAGGCTTCGGTCTGCTTTGGCAACCTCTTCATCCCCCTAAACCTCCCCCTCTCCCCAGCCCCCACCCTCCAGGCTGCAGAACCCACTTCTCCATCCCTTCCGCCCTCTGCCTGCCTCTCCATCAGCAGCTCTGGAGCCCGATGAAAGGAGCCCTTATGAGCTGGGTCAATAGATCCAACTTTGGGAGATAAAAGCATGGGGGCTGGGGAACAAAGTGGGAATCGAAGGCAGAGGAGGCTGGAGTCGGGGCAGAAGGGGGAGGTGAGCCACCGAGTTCTGAAGGCCCCAAAGCGAAATCGCCAGATTGGAAATCTGCTTTGATGGCCTCTCCGTTTATCTCCCTCGTTAACAGACGCGGCCATTTGGCAGGGGCAAGGGGAGCAGGGCAGGAGGTTGGCTGAGTTTCAACTTTGATTTCTCAGGGCTCACAATCCATCGTCTCTTTGCATAAAAAGGGATTAATATCTGCGGCTGAGTATTAACTGAGCGCCCAGTCACACATGATGCGCGCACACACACGCACGCACGCACACGCATGCACATGCGTCGTGATCCTGAGCCGCCACCTCCAACCAGCACCATGCTACGATCCATCCTCACAGTCCCCAAAGCCTCAGGGTGAGCTAATGCTCCTGCACCCCAGATCTCACTCCTGCCCCTCCACCCAGCAGTCCTCCAACCTGGTTAGAGGAAGGCCTCCCTGACCCATTATGTAAATAAAGTGCAGGGACAGAGATGTTGATCCCATTAGGGGGATTAGTTACTCAGGAGGCCGAGATTAGACTATCAGCAGGAAGGCGGAGTAGGGAAGGAGGCGGGGCTACAGTCTCCTTCACCCTCTGGAACCACTTTTATAGCCCCCCAACTTCAGAGAGGCCCCCAGTGGACCCTTGTCACCTGCCCCCAGCATGGCCAGGGGATGTGAGGCAGAAACTAGTTGTGCATTGCTTGCACATGGAACCTTGGAGAAGGAAAGCAATGAGTGACTTTGCGACCCCCGCACTGGCGTGGGGGCAGCGTGTTCTGCTGCCTCTAGGACAATAGCCAGCAGCCCCAGCTGTCTCTGTGTGGCCCCCCTGGTCAGCTCTCCCCCTGCCTGAAAAGGCTTCGGCACACCTAGCCCTGGTACAAAGAGAGGTGGGAGGTGCCCAGGTGGCCCAGCCTGGGGGTTTGGAGGGTGTAGATGGCAGAGAGGTGCAGGGGTCAGCGGAAGCCTCGGAAGGAGGCTGGAGAGGGGTTGGGGTGGAATGCCAACAAGGAAGTAAGTCATAGGCTTTTCTGGGGCTGGAAAAGAGCCTCTGAACTCCCAACACCAAACCTTCCACAACAGCACAGCCTGCAGCTGTCTGGATCCCAGTGACCTGCTTGCTGACCCAGGTCCAGTGGTTCTTAAAGGATGGCCTCTAGGGCAGCAGCATCACCTGAGAACTTGCTAGAAATGCAAATCTCAGGCCCACCCAGACCTGCTACATTAAAGGCTGTGGGTGGGGCCCTGCACCTCTGTGGTCTAACAAGCCCTCTGGGCGATGCTGATATAGCCCAGGTGTGGTCTGGTCCATGAACTACAGGGCGGGGAAACTGGGATTTGCTTGCTAGTGTAGGCAAAGCACGTGGAACCAGCTAAGAGTTTCTAAGATGTGTGAAATCAGAAAAGAGAAAGTGTCAGAGTGGGCGTGGAGGAAACAGAGGAATTAGGAAGAAAGGATGTGCGTGGTGGGTGGGCGTGGTCCTTATGGAGAGCATGCATCATCCCCAGCCGCCCCCTGCCTTCTCCCCACATGAACAATGATCACTCTGGTCCAAGCAGCTTTGTGTGGCAGGAACTCAATTGACCTCACCCAGCTTCCTAATCAGCCCCCTGCCAGCCACATCCATGGATAGAGAGATTTCTGCTCCACACCCTTACTTTGGTGATGTCAGGCAATGGTATGCCAGAGCCGGTGCTCACTGTGTGCCTCTCTTCCCAATCCGTAGCCCATGATGTCCCACTGATAGCTTCAAATCAGCCACAGCTAGAGCATTTACACCAGGGAAATTGGCAATGGTGGGCAATCAGGGCTTTTTTATATTTCCTGGGGAACAGGATGTTAAGTGTTCACCAGCACACATATAAGCACACATGTGTTGCATGTGAAGCAAGACAGGCGAAGAAGGAAACAGTCTATGTTCCCCAGGAGGCAGCCGGACTGCAGAATGCCCCAACCCGCCATTCACCCAGCAGATGCACACCAGTACCAGGCACCATGCTTAAGATGAAGGCATCATGTCATTTTTCATGTCAGCAACACCAGGAGGGAGGGTGGAGATCCCCATTTTACAAATGAGCTCAGAGAAGTTATGCAGCGCCTTCTAAGCCACACAGCACAAAGTGGCAGAGTGGGGACAGCAACCTGAGTGGCTGTGACTCCCATAATCCTGCTCTCAAGGAAGGTGGGATGGGAAATGTACGCAGCCTGTTCACAAGAGAGGGCAGCCCCCTGCTGTCCTCACACATGGATGAGGCTTGGCGTCGAGGCCACCTTTGGTTTCCTGGTCAGGGCTATAGGGGATTGGCGGTGTCTTCTGGGATGTCACTATGAGATGAGCAGGGAAGAGGTTCCACTCTTTCTCCTCCAGATTCCAGGATGTCCTGGGGGCTCCTTCTCAAACTGTGCACCAAGGCCTGGGCTAGAGACCCCACCTGCCCCTTGGAGTTTCAGGCTGCCTTCCTCCTCCTGGGTTCCTTAGACCCAGCAGCGGGCTGATCGGCCGATCGCAGAGTATCCAGTATCCCCACAAGGAGGCCTAGAAGATGCAAAGGAGTCCAGGGAGCCCGGCCCGCTGCCCCGAGCCTACTGAGAAGAAGGGGAGTTTAGGTAATAGAAGCCGCTTTCCCCTAGATGAGAGGAAGAAAGGTCAGGGCCTAGGCCTACTCCACTCTCAGCTGTCAGGCAAATGGATGGTTTCAATCCCAGGCTGCAGAGACCTCTAGGATGCAGTCACACCTCCTCACCAGAGCCAGCCAGCACCAACACTCCAAGACCTCTGCCTCCCCTCCACCGGCCTTCCCTGCTGCCCTGCTGGTCTCGCGCTCTGCCTCTGTGCATCTTCCCGTCCCTCCCTTTTGTGACTTTACTTCTCCTTCCTCCTCCTTCCTGTCTGTCTTTTCTCCCACCCCCCACACTGTCCCTGAACCTTCCCCCACATAGCCCCCAGGCCTCTCAGAGGTCAGGCATCTGTCGGCAATCGTCTCTTTAGCACTGCCTCTGTCCCAGGAATGCTCTTTTCCTGGTCCCTGCCTTGCCCAGTGCCACCTTCCTCAGAATCATGGACAGCTGTGTCTCCCTGCCACCAGCTATTTAATGCCACTCCCCTTCCCCCAGCAGCAGACCCGCTCTTGTATCTGCTTTTTGATCCTCATTCATTCATTACACATGCATTCATTCCTTCAGCAAGGATGGACTGAGTCTCTCCTACCAGCCATTGCACTGCACTGTCCCATGGTTGCTGAATAAAAGTGCAGACATCCCCAGGCTTTCTAGGGGCTTATTGGAAGGAGAGTGGGAAGGAGGAGGAGGAAGAGGAGGAGAGGAGGCGGGGAAGGAGGAGGAGGAGGAGGAGCAGGGAGCAGGCGGAGCAGAATGGCATCTTGGCTGCAAGCAGAGGTGCAGATGTTGCCGCATCACTGTGCTTTTCCTGCTGCCGCATTGTGTTTGGAAAGTGATGAATTTCAGCACCAGCTAATTAGTCTCTAATTAGCAAGTGGAGTGTAAACAATCACAACAGATGGGGGAGAAAAGGCATTAGCAATAATGACCCTTCTTTGGGGGCAGAGTCTCAAAGAGGCACTTCCTTGAAGGAGCTGGAGGGCAGGCTGAAGGGGCCTGCTGGTGACAGGGAACCTGGCGAAGACAGAGAGAGCTGCAAGAAAGGTGCTGGTGATGCCCAAGTGGGTTCCCCAATTTGTCTGGGGGAGGTGGGGGGGTGGGGGGGTGGGGGAGGGCCCTTTCTGGGAGCCTTGCTGGCCCACCTGTAGCTGGGTGTGGTCCAAGTGGCAGCACAGAGCGTTTTGGAACCTGAGTCTTGGAGGTGGAGAGGACCTCCCTGTGCCAGGGAAGTGATGGTGGGCAGTAGTGATGATCTGGAGCTAGGCATTTCCCCTAGAGGGCCTCAGGGCCTGTGTCCAGGGACGTGGGGTGTCCCAGACTGTTTGCACTCTTGCTGGGACACAAACCTGTGTGGCTGGCCACTGCCCAATGACCAGACAGACTGCCAGGGGATGTGCCCGCCAGCTCTGAGGATGTCATTCCTCCAGGCTCGGCAACCTGCCTCTGAATCCAGGCCAAGCCACCGTGCCAGTCGGCTCCGGGGCCCCAGAGTGTGGCCTGGCTGCCCGCCCACCTGTGTCCTTGGCTGCAGGACCAGGGATGCTGAGGAATGGGGTCAGGAGGCAGTGACTGGCACATCCCGCCAACACGTACCAGCTGAAGGGGATACCGATGAGGGGACCTCTCTGGGCCTTGCTTGATGGAGCGCTGCACTGCCTGCGTCCCGTAGGGGCATGAGGGTTACACAGAGGGCTGGACAGAGAGACTCTGAGAAAGGCAAGAGCAAGATGGGCATCCGAGGAACGGCTGGAGAGGAAGAGAGAGAAAGATGGATCCTGAAAGGGGAGAGGGGCCCTTTGATGTTTATACTCATCTTTATTAAATGCATTTATTAAGTGCCTGTCTGGGTAAACCGCTGTGCCGAGGGCCACAATAGAGTTAACTGCGCTGTGCCCTGCCCCTGGGAAGCCTGTGACTGAAGACAGACAAGCTAACCACCCTTTCAGGCCCAGGCCTCGTGGGGCCATGGCCACGGTGAGATGAGCCTTCCTTCCTGTCTGGGATGCAACTAAGCCCCGCTGCATGCCCCAGCTCTGGTGGGACAAGAGAGAGCCTCCAGCCCCCCCCCGTTTCCTTGGAAATGCTGTACCCTTTGCGGCTGCCATTACAGGCCTAATTAACAGGCTTGTTTGTCTCATCAGTCTGGCAGTCCACGTTGATAAGAAGGGCAATTTCATTGTCTGGCAACGTCATCACAGCCCTGGCAACTTGTTAGCTAAATTGGTTGCATCTGCCCTGGCTCCTGGAGGAAGTGGCTCTCTCTGAAGGACAGTACTCTCCTTAGCCTCCTCCCCTGCCACCTGACTCTGGGGCCTGGGAGGCAGCCGGCACCTTTTCTTCGCAGCCCAGGCCCCCTGTTTGCAGAAGTGATCCAATTTCACTCTAGGCCTGGGGTGGAGTGTGGGATGTTCACTCAGCAGACACACGATGCGGGCCTACTGCGTGGCAGGGTCAAGGCAAGGCCCTGGAGGTGGGAATGGACAGACAGGGACCTTGCTCCTGTCTAGCCCAGAGTTTCTCAGCCTCAGCACAGTTGACATTCCGTGCTGGATCGTTCTTGGTGGGGGGTGGGGGGGGGGCTGTCCTGTCCACTGTAGGACATTTAGCCTGGCCTCTACCCACTAGACACTAATAACATCCCCCTCCCTCCAGTTGTGACGACCAGAAACATCTCCGGACATCGCCAGGGGTCCCCCGGGAGCTGGGGGCAGGAGTACAGAATGACCCCCCTTGAGAACATCTGGTCTCTAGAGAGAGATGAATGCATAGAGATCATTGTAATGCACCACGATGGAGATTAGAAGGCGCCGATAGGTACAGGCACCTCAGCCACTCTAGGGCTAGACTGGCAGTGTCCAGGAGAAGCTGGTGGGTGGGCACAGGCCGCAGGCATCAGGCAGTGGATTGACAGGAGTGAAGGCCTGGGGGAAAGGGTGTGTGGTTTGTGAGGAAACCACAAGTTGTTAAGCCCTTCCATGGAGTCAGTATTTCCAGAATTTCCACCATGTCTCTGGTTCAGTGACAAAAAGAGCTATGTGTTCCCCATTGAGGAGTATTTTATCCTGTATGCAATGGAGTGCCATTGAAGGAATTTGAACAGGAAGCACATGGTTAGAAATACCTTTAATTAAGTAGATTGGGCTAATGACTGGCGGCTGGGAGGCGATAAGGGCCTGGCAGATGGAATCTAGATCAGAGATGGGGCAGGGGTGGCTTGCCAGTTTAAGGAATACTTAGCAGGTGAACCCAGCAGGACTAATTTGTTAGTTCAGAAAATATTTATTGAATGCCAACGGTGGACCAGACGCCGTGTTATGCACCAGAGCTGGAACAGGCAGCTGGGCTCACAGGGCCTGGGGGTGAGTGGGTGGTCAGAGGTGGGGGAAGGGCAGAGAAGAATCCAAGGATGGCACTGTTATTTCTGGATTGGATGACTGTACAAACAAGACCGCTAAGTATATGAGAAAATTACGGTACCTCTACAAGCTTGCAGAGACCAGAGCTCAGCTGTGGATATTTTAAACTTTTGAGCATGTTGGAGGTCATCAAAATACAGTTGACTTATTCAGGCAAGAAATCAGGGTTAAAGATCTGGGAGGCATTCACATCCAGGCCATAGCTAAAAGCAGAAAAGAAAAGCAGCTGTACTTTCCAAGGGATGAGGGTGGGAACGAGGAAGATCAGAGCAGAAAGCTGGAAACATCAACATTTCAGAACCACAGGAGGAAGGCAGGGAAGGAAAGGCGGGAAAAGGAGGAGGACTAGGAGAAGGTGGTGGAAACCAGGGTTACAGAGTCAGGAAGTGAGTGACTGGCATAGTCAGACACCCCAGAGAGATCCCTCAAGCCTCCCTGGGGCTGGTGATTAGGGAGAGTCTTATGCCCCTTGTCAGAGAACACAGACGGGGTCCCCTTTTCCTATGGGTTTGTAGCTAGATGCTCTACTGGGGCCACAAGGGGCATGGTTGTTCTCACTAATAGATGCTCAAAATGATTCCCTTCTGAAAATTAACATGGTGCCGTGACATTTGTTAAGGCCATCATGGAGAGAAGGTTGGAGAATGCCAGGGGTAATTGAGACTGTAAGACCAGGTGAAAGGGATGCATGTGGTAGTGCCATTTGGACATCATTGCTCCCACCCAACCAGCAGTACAAGCTACACCCCTGCAAGGGGCTTACAGCCCCTACCATTGTATATAGGGTCCTTGTATATAGGGTGTTCTGTGGATCCTAGGGAGGTGATATGGTTTGGCTCTGTGTCTCCACTGAAATCTCATCTCAAATTGTAATCCCCAGGTGTCGAGGGAGGGACTTTGTGGGAGGTGATTGGATCATGGGGACGGTTTCCCCCATGCTGTTCTCATGATAGTGAGGGAGTTCTCATGAGAGCTGATGGATGACTTTATAAGTGTTTGGTAGTTTCCCCTGCACTCTCTCTCTCTCCTGCTACCACGTAAGACGTGCCTTGCTTCCCCTTCGCCTTCTGCCATGATTGTAAGTTTCCCTCGGCCTCCCCAGCCATGCAGAACTGTGAGTCAATTAAACCTCTTCACTTTATAAATTACCCAGTCTCAGGCAGTATCTTTATAGCAGTGTGAAAATGGACTAATGCAGGAGGGGACTGTCATAAACAGTTGCCAGAGAGGAGACAAGAAGCTAGAGCAAAGCATAAAGAAGCTAGCTGTCCCATTCTTCAGGTATGGGTTTGACTGGAATGCAAGATGTGGAAGGGTAGTTTTGCCCCCTTCCTTCCACCTTGCCCATGTCCATAGAGAATTTCACTCAACCCCACTGGGCAGCAGGAATGGGTCCTGCATTAAGGACATCTCTCCCACTACCGTGTTAACAACTCTATGTGTTTCCTGTGGCTGCCATAACAAATACCACAAACTGGGTGACTCAAGTAACAAAAATGTATCATCTCAGAGTTTTGGGGCACAGAAATCCAAAGTAAAGGTGTCAGTCCAGCGGGTTCCTTCTGGAGGTGCTGAGGGAGGACCTGTTCCATGCCTGTCTCTAGCTTTTGGTGTTTGCCGGCAGCCCTTGGTGCTCTTTGACTTGTGGATATATCACTGCAATCTCTGCCTTTGTCTTCCCATGGTCATCTTCCCCGTGTGTCTGTGTGGCTTCACCTGGTCTTCTTGTAAGGGCACTAGTCATTGGATTTAAGGCTCATTCTGATCCAGTATGGCCTCATCTTAACAGGAAGAATTACACCTGCAAGGTCTCTATTTCCAAATTAAGGTCCCATTCTGAGGTTCCAAGTGGAAATGAATTTTGGGGAACGCTACTCCACCCAGTGCCCTGACCTAATTTGCCTATGGTTTATTAACAAGGCAGCCTTGTTAATAATCCTAGCCTACCTTGTTTAATAATCATTCCACTCTTTATATTGACGGTGCTACCTCCATTTCAGATGAGAAAATTGAGGCACAGAGGGGTAAGGTGGCCTTTCCAAAGTCTCCCAGCCCCCAGTGGTGGAGGCAGACCCGAGTGAAATCTCTGTTTTCCAGCCTGGTCCTCCCTCAGCTGTCCCCAACCTCGGTACTGACTGTAGGACTCCCCGGTTCCCACTCATGCATGCTTTTTGCTCATTACAGACGAAACCACCTCCTCTCTTCCCAGAATCATCTTTCTTCTGGACAAGGAAATAGTTTCCCCATATGACAGAAAAGAAAGCTAAGCCCCTAAAGGAGGTATTTACAGAAGGCTCAGGTAGCCAAAATGGTGTAAGAGGACTCAAGAAAGACAGAAGAGGGGGCAACAATGAGAAGACCTTGTGAGAGCCACCAGAAGGAGCTGCAGAAGCTGGGCAGAGCTCAGGGACCTCAAGGATGGCAGAGGTGCAGGGGCGAGGCCTGCTCCCCTGGCTCCTTGCACCTGTGTCAGTGCCATGGTCCAAAGGGTAATGGGTGTATTGATTGGTCCGTAAGTTATCTGTGCCTGGGGATGGCCAGGGGATGCTCCTGTCACCCGGAAATAAAAGCTTCGACCATCAGGGAATAAATGCAGTGGGAGCAGATGAGCCATAGAGAGATTGATCTGCTGTACTGGATGGTGACCCTGCAGTGTCAAAGAGTCAACAGAGAGAAGGAGAGAGATGGAGGAGTGGAAGGCCTCAGCCCCTGGCTTAGGGGATCACAGTGGAGAACAGAGAGCAAGCAGCCCTCGCTGTTCACCTGGGGCTTAGTGAGGCAGTAGGTCGCCTCGGGATGACAGCAGGAGCCAAGGACTTGACCAGCCCCAAGTGTGAATCCCTCCACTGTGCGCTCCCAGGTGACCTTGGGCAGATCCTCAGCCTCACTGCGTTGCTGCTTCCCCATCTATTAGAGAAGTGGTAGTGACCTTGGAGGATTGTCATGTGGATTTGGTGCATCGCCTGGGACAACCTGGCACATTGCAAGCTCTTCATACGTGTTGCTTCTTTCACTGCACCTGCACAGACTAGGAATGGGGCTTAGGAACCCAGGATGGGAAAAGAAGCCGGGGAGACTTTGGAGATGTACTCAGCAAAGACTGCCGGGCTCCCTACCTCTTCACTCTCCCCTGTCTCTCTGGGAATTTTGAAAGATGTGCAGCTCCAGTTCCCCTATATTTGCTAACTGATGGCTCCACACCCCTTCTCTGGGGTCCAGGACTGGCTAGCACCTGAACGTTCCACCTGGGTAGCCAACTGGCCACAACATGCCCAAAACTGGACTTGGCATCTTCTCTCCAAACCAGCTGCGGTGTTTCCATCTCGGTCACCTCGCCCTCACTGCTGATGCTTCCCTCTCCCTCAGACAACCCCCGCCCTCCAATCTAACACAGATCTTCTTGGTTCCACCTCCAAAACAGCTCCACAATCCCCATTCTTCTCACCACCCCCATCGTCAGCACCAGAATCCTAGCGAAAAAGCCACCTCCTCTCCCCTCAGCATCATTTTTCTTCTGGACAGGGAACAGTTTCCACATAGGATGGAAAAGAAAACGAAGTCCACCAAAGGAGGTATTTCTCCCTGGGAGATCGTCTCTGCCCTGGAGTCTTACAGCAGCAGCCTCCAAACTAGACTCTCAGCCGGCACACCTACCTCCTTCCATCCATGCTCCTCTGCACTGCCAGGAGGGGTGCAGAAAACTGCCAGGCTGGCAATGTCACTTCAGGGCCTTCTTATCGGCATTAGGATAGAGCCCTGGAGCCTGGATGTGGCTCACTAATGAGGCCAGTGCAGGCCCTGTGCATTCTTCTCCTGTTCCCTCTTCCTTTCCTCTTCTTGCCATTAGGACTCCAACCATAGGAGTCCCCCTCCAGTTCTGAGCCAGATGTGAATGGGCCAGGCTCTCTTTCCCTCCAAACTCCCTACCCTGCTGTTCCCTCTGCCTGGCTTCTGTCTGCCATAAGGGTGACCTTTTTGAGAGGTTTCTCCTTTGCATTATGCATTCCCACTGCCATCTGCACACCATCCACACCCCTTCCCCCACTCTTGCAGTCCCTGCTTCACGTTGCATTTCTTGGTAGATGCTAAGCTCCATGAGCTCCAAGACTGCATCATCCTGCTCCCCTCCCCCTGTGCAGAGTGACAGTCCAATGCCATTGGATTGATTCGTGAACAAATGACTCACAGGGTCCCCTTCCTCCCTGGAGCTCCCCTGACTGCCCTGCCAATCGTCAGTGGCCCCACTCTTCCCCAAGTGCCCATCCGCCTGGCTCCTGTATCCGCAGTGAGCCCATGCCCGGTGATGCCTCACACCGTTAGTCATCCCTCACAGTGTGAATCCTATCTCTCAGGTCAGCTTGTGAAGGCCTCCAGGCAGGGCCATGTCTACACCTCTTTGTGTTGCCAGGGCCTATAACTGGTGTTCACTGATCAGGAAAGGTCAACAAGACAAGTCATGACTTTGAGATCCTCTGTATTGAGGAATTGAGGGTCCTTTATTGCATGCTCATCAAAGATTATTCAGGACCATCCTCAGCTTCATCTTTCCTCACACTGCACGTGACTGTCCTCTAAGAAAGGCTGGAGATGGAGACATAAGTGGGTTTGTGGGGCCTTGGGCTGATCCTGCCACCCAAACAAGCCCTCAGGACACACATACACACATATGCACACAAACACACACATATGCAAACACACACATATGCACACATACACATGCACACACACACCTATGTACACACACACACGCTCAAAATCTCCAGTGCCTCGCCACCACCCACAGATGACATCCAAGCACCTAGGCATAATTTATAAGCCTAGGACTCTGATCGTCACCATTCATTCATTCATTGATTCATTCAAAACCCAGAAGCCAAGCTGAGAGATACATCTGCATTTTCTCCTCTGAAGCAGATATTAATAAATTATTCCCACCCCCTTCTTTCTCCTCAAAGAGGAACCAGATCAAAGAAGTTACCTGACTGGCCCAAGGTCATGCAGGTCCTAATTGGCAAAGCCAGGGCTTGAATCAGAGTTCATCTCACCCAGGCCTGCTCTTGCGGCCCCTGTGCTGGCCGGCCACATCTCCTCCCACCTTGCAGCCCCCAGCCCTGCACCCTCCAATCCAGCCCCATCATGCTGAAATAGCTAAAGTTCCCAGAAGCCACCGTTCCTCGCACGCATCCTGGCTTTTCACAAATGACACCGTCTGCCTGTGAGTGTTCCCGACTGCCCCGCCTGGCTCGTGCCACTTAGGATGCTCACTGGAGACACCTTCCCCAGGGCCATTACGGCCCTGTAAGCTGTGCCTCCGCAGCAGCCTGATGTATCAAGGGCTTCACTCTGTCGCGCACTTGTCCCACTGCCAAGTGGCTCATCCATCTCCCCTATGAGCCTGGGAGCTCCTTGAGGCAGAGATTTCCTTCTTGCTCACTCTGACATTTTGTGGCACATAGTACATGCTCAAAAAGCATTTGCTGAATGAATGAATTGACCTTGCAGTGAAAGAATGAATGGTTGAAATGCATATTCTGCATTATGGCTAAGAGCTGAGGGCATTTGCATGGGATGGGAGTCAAGGGCACCGAAATCTAGGGGGCAAGGTCGGGGGGATCCTTCTTGGGTAGGCAGGGATGGGGGAGCCAGTGCAAAAGGGAGGGAATTACTTCTAGGATAGGGATGGGATCTTGCGGGGCCGTTTGGAGAGAAGGTTCTGATGCCAGCATTGATCTGAGAAGAGGCAGAGGAGGTGGTGGTGCAGTGAGGAGAGCCACCTCGCCGCCTCCCACAGGCTGCTCAGTGAGCCTCCGGTTCCCATTCTTTCCCCCATTTCCCTCTTCCCTTCTCATTCATCCTATTGACAATCTCACATGGGGCTTTTTTGGACCACGTGTTTTATTCCCTGTCACCGGCCAAGCACCCTATTATATTAATTTATTGTCCTTTCCGATAACTTGTCGCCTTCCTGTAAACTCTCCCTTTCCCTTGCTGGCTTTGTCTATTGCCAAACCCTAGCTACCGGCCTGCCCTCCTGCCTGCTGTGCCCCTGGCCTGGCTAGAGTGAGCAAAGATCTCCTAGGACCCTCCTGGCATTCGCCCCCTCGAGGGCTGCTTCTGGGGCCCTCCCTCTCCCTGTGTCAGTTCCCCATGGAGAGCCTGTCTTGGATCTCACACAGCTGGGGACAAGACCCATGGTTCTCCGGGCTTCTTGCCTCAAAGGCCAGCTCTCGCTTACTCCTTGGTGCCCTGGGGAGGGGTGGGCAGAGACGAGCCTCATCATGCCCTAAAGGGAATGAGGCCCAAAGAAGTAGCCTGGCTGCCCAGGGCCACACAGGCCTAGGAAGGTGAGTCTTGGACAGCCATCCACGGCCTCACCCATGGGATGCATGTGATGGTTTGGCCTTTCCCAGGCAGCCCAAGTCCATGGGAATGATGTGCGCAGAGGCGAGATGGAACCCTTGCTCCTGCCTGAAACGTCTGCATGATTGAGGAGGAAGCACCCAGCGATGGCTCTGTTGCCTTTCCAAACCGCTTCATGCATTGTAGTGGAAGGAGCGTGGGCTTTGGAGATAGACAGCTTGGCATTCCAATCCCAGGGTCTACACTGACCATGTGTGTAACCTGGGTGAAGTCACTTCATGTCTTTGAGCATCAGTGTTCTCATCTATGCAATGGGACAGTCGTGCTACCTGGGCTCAGGGATCACACACAGAGAGCACAGAGGTGCCTGGCCCTCATGACTGCAGACAGGGGTCCTGGGAAGGAGGCCCCCTGCTCCAGTCATGCTAGAGGGAAGAGGGCACAGTAGGTGTGTGACTCTCACATCACTCTGTCTGGATGCGGGTGTCCTGGCAGGAAAAAGGGGAATACAAGGAGCCCTTCATTCTCTGCCTGAGCCCAAGAATACTAAACATCCCATCCACCTTCATCCCCAGCCCACCAGGGGAAGGGCAGGAATTTTAGTTCTGGGAAAGAGGGGAGGCAACAGAAAAAGAAGTGTGAATGGCCGGGGCGGGCGGGGGCCATGTTGGTCTCCTTCCCAGAAAGCTCCAGCCTCTGGGGAAGGGGTTGGAAAGGACCTATCAACACGTAGGCTATCAATCACACTGTGCCTCCCGCCAACATGCCAATCCTGCTGCCCGAGGGTCCCTGCTACACAGAATGTCGTCAGTCACCATTAGCTGAGCTCAGGCCCAACTGCAGAGCAGCTGTCATGACATGATTCTGGGGCCAGGGAGGGCAAATGGAGGCCCAAGCGTGGAGAAGTGGCCAGTAGGAATGAGAAGCGATAGGTCAGAGGGATGCAGGGGCAGGTAAGGGATGATCACAGAGCCTGGAAATGAGAAAATCCCTTTCATTCATTCCCTTGCTCAATGTCCACTGAGGTCCTATTCTGTGGAAGACACCAGATTAAGGACTGAAGGTACAGAAATGACCAAGATGTACCAGGTCCAGTAAGGCTCTCAGAAGTTTAGGGCTGTCGTGATGGACATGTGAGCATACAAGAGGGGGCTCGCTTCTGCTGGGGCAGCATCTGGGAAACCTGCATAGAGAAAAGGGCTCTGCGCAGTGCTGGCCTGTTATTTGGGGGGTGCAGGTGAGGGGGTGGTTCCATTTGCTGCTATAAGAAAGTACCGCAACTGGGTGGCTGCAAACAACAGAAATTTCTTGTCGCGCAGTTCTGGAGGCCAGTAGGCTGAAATCAAAGTGCCAGCAAGGCCATGCTCCCTCTGCAGTCTGTAAGGGAAATCCCATCCTTGCCTCTTCTGGTTTCTGGGGCTGCTAGCGATTCTGGCGTTCCCATGCCGGCAGCTACATTGTTCCCATCTTCACCTGTCTTCACGTGGCCATCTTCTCCTTGCGTCTTTTTCATCAGTCATGTGGGATTAGAGTCCCCTCTCATGACCTCATCTTAACTTGATTACTTCTGCAAAGACCACTTCTATAATAAATAAGATCACAACCACGGGTATCCAGGGTTAGGACTTCAGTGCAATTCAGCCCTTAATATGGGGTATAGCAGAAATCCATGAAGAGCAGTCCACAGCACCAGCCCTCCCCTCATCAAGAGGGGAAGCTTGGTCTCTCTCGGGGAAGAGAGGCTCTCCTGGCATAACCAGACATCCTCAAAAAGGCCCAATTGCAGAGCCTAGACTTGGAAGGGGACAGCAGGTGACTGTGAAACCTTCATGCCCATTTTAACAGATGGAAAAAATGAGGCCAAGAGCTATCAAGTGAGACAGAGTGACTTGGTATCAAAATCTAGCTCCAATTCTCCCTTGGTCTCTTCTGCATCGGTTTTCCCGTCTGCCAGCAAGAGAGGTTGGGCTAGATGAGTTCCACAGATGCTTCCCACTAGAGAAGCTAAGAAGCTGCGGCAGCCACAGCCGGGACAGGGCCTGGCCTCCAGCCCAGGGCTTTCCCTGATGTCCAGCCTCAGCTGCCTCTTCCTGCCTCATCCCACCCACAAGAGGAGCTGGGGACCAGAGACAGAGACACAAACTCCATTTGAATGTGAACCTTGGCACCATGGAGATGCTCAGGGTGAGCCCAGTCTGCTCTCTCATTAGTATGAATTTCCTTCTGTTTCTGTCTCACTCCTCTTCCCTGGTATCAGCTGCTGGCCCCAGGTTCCTCCAGAGAGGAGCGGGGGTGGGTGGGGTGGTGCTGATTAGATCTGAGGACATGACATTGAGCGAGAGAAGCAAGGGGAGCTGCTGACCTCCCTGGGTGGATAACCATCAGGAGGCGGTAGCAGAGTCCACATACCATCACCTTCTCCTGCAGATGTTGGTTCAGCCACCTTTCCTATACCACAGATGGGCTATGTATTTTCAAAGCAGAAGAGCAGAGACGGCAGAGAACCCCAGCTGGTTCCCAGGCAAGGATAATGAATACAGTCCCCTGGAATGTGGGGGCCTGCCGCCTGTCGCTCCCCACCACCAACTGCCCCCCTTCAGCAGACTCCTCTGCTTCCCCAAGCAGGTGGGCCAGGCTGTTGTCTGGGAATGCCACCTGCCACCAGGCACATGAGCAGCCAGGCCAGGATGAGGTGGGCAGCAGAGGTGGCTGCAGCCTGGGGCAGGGGTCAGCACAGCATGTCTCCTGCCTGCCTTTGGGGCAGCCCATCCGCCCACCCTGGAGCTCCGCCAGAGCAAAGCCCTGCCTTCTCTCTCCGGGGCACTCAGAGTTGCACACTCTGGGTTGGTCTTTGATGACACCAGGCTTGTGGAAGGAGCAAAAAAACAAACCTTTAATGTGGACCTGCAACACCATCCATTCCACTTCCATTATGTAATCTTGGGAGTCACTCAACTCTGCAAGCCTCAGTGCCCTCCTCTGTAAAGTGAGGCCGTGAATAGTTCCGACTCCACAGCATTGCTGTGTGGTGCAAATAAGAAAATGAACTTGACGCACCAGCACGAGGCCTGGCACCTGCCTGGTTCCTATGATCTCTGTGTGCCAAGCCCTCAGCCAGGCAAAGTGTCCCCGGGTTTTTCTCCAGTTCTACGGCATTGAATCCTAACAAAACGCAGCAAGGGAGGTGTCACAGGACTTCCTGGTATGCGCCAGGAGACTGTGGCTCAGAAAACAGGTGTTGACTCTGTCTCGAGCAGTCTGTAAATGTGGAGTTGGGGCTCACCCCCGCCCCCGACTCCCATCCTGTAGCAAAACCAAGGCCTTCTGTCATTGCAAATGGCCTGCAAACTTGAGAGTGATTGGAAATGCATCCCCACCCTCCAGAACCCAGAGGAGACCCAGCGCCTGAGCCCACACATGGGAGAAGCTCCTGAGTACAGGCAGGGCAAGGGCGGGAGGCAGGAAGGCAGGAGCCAGATGATGGATTAGCACAGGAAGGAGCACAGCACCTGGAGCTTTTTAATCTTCTTCCCAAGAACTGCATGGGGCTGGCAGGGAGAGGAGGGGAAGTAGGAGGCCACGCGACACCTGGCACCCATTGTATGTTTTTTATTTTTTTTTATTTTTTTGATGGGGGTAAGATTTGCATGACATAAAATTAGCCATTTTAAGACTGACTCATGCCTTAATCCTAGCACTTTGGGAGGCCGAGGTGGGTACATTGCTTGAGTCCAAGAGTTCGAGATCAGCCTGGGCAACATGTCAAAACCTCATCTCTACTAAAAATACAAAATAATAGCCAAGCATGGTGGCACGCGCCTGTGGTCCCAGGTACTCGAGAGGCTAAAGTGGAGGATCACTTGAGCCTGGGAGTTCAAGGCTACAGTGAGCTATGATTGCACCACCACACTCCCGCCTGGGCAGCAGAGCGAGACCCTGTCTCAAAAAAAAAAAAAAAAATCATTTTCAAGTGAGCAATTCAGTGGCACTTAGTACATTCACAATGATGTACAACCACCACTGAGTTCCAGAATACTTTCGTCACCCCAGAAGGAAGCCTGTACCCACTCACAGTCACTCCCCATTCCCCTCTCTCCCAACCACCTGCCAATCACCAATCTCAGCCCTATCTCTATGGATCTACCTACTCTGGATATCTCATATAAATGGCATCATACAATAGTTGACCTCTTATTTAGTTTGATGGCAAGAGGGGGAAGGAGCTGCGGCTGGAGCCCCTCCAGGCCCTGCCTGAAGCTTCTGCTTCTGGGGAAGTTTCTAGATGCTCAGAGGGAGCAGCCCAGTCTGCCCTAGACCTTTGTTTGCCTCCCTCCATGGGGCTCCGCTGTGTAGTGGACTGGGTGCCGGTGGTCCTGGGCTTTGATCTCAGCTCAGCAGCTGATGCAGAGTCCCCAGGGAAGCTGCTGCACCTCTCTGGGCCCCGGGGGTCTCGTCTGTGAAGCGAGCGGTTGAACTTGTGGGTCCCTGTTGCTGCTTTTGCACCCCCCACTACTCCGAATAAGTTCTGAGGAGAGACGGCACTCCCTGTGGTAGAGACAAAGGGCCACTGCTGATCGGAGGGGAGGAGGTCCAGAAGCTCCTTCTAAAATGGAAAGAAAGAGAGGGGAAGTGGCCTTGACCTTGGTCCAGCAAGGGGCAGTGGGCCACCAGACCTCGTGGTTTCTCTGCCAACCATGAGAGCCAGTAAAAGGGATAAAGAAGGTGACCGGGGCAGGAGCAGAGCCCAGTGTCCAGGGGTGCACAAGGGCCTGCTTCCCTCCAGATTGGGTGCAGCCCCAGATGGGTGACACCAGGATGGCCGTGGGCCCTAGGAGTGACTGGGGAGGAGGCCGCGTGTGTGCGGTGTGTGCTGGCCGGCAGGCATGTGCAGGCTTCTGTGTATAATCTGGCTTGTAAATTGCTCAGGGACTGTAACTGCGGAAAGGGCCATAGAGCCGCGTGGTGTTATTATTTATGATAAAGCACAGAGGTGCCTGCCAGGGACTAGAATGGGCTGAGCACTGCGTGCAGGATGGACGGCAAATTGAACTCCAATTTTCCGCTCGGCAGTCTTTGTTACACGCCACAAAGCGCTGGTACACCGGGGTCACCAGCCTGATGAATGTGTGTTCTTCTTCAGCGGTGGCTCCATCTCTCAGCCTCCGTGCAGAGAACGACTCGTGCTTTGTTTTTTCCTCCCTGCGGGGCCCAGCCTTGGAATCTGTTCCTGGGCTCCAAACGCAGCCTGGACAGAGGGGAGGTCAGAGGCCTTGCATGGAGGCAGGCGGCTATGGGTTCAAAACCCAGCTCTGCCACTGACACACATGTGACTGGGTACCTCTCTCATCTGAGCTTCAGATGAGAGAAATAAAAGAGAAGTCCTCATAGCACTCCCCTAAGGAGGCTGGGAGGATTAAATGGTTAAACACGCGCTGCTCAGTGTGGAGTAGGCCTTTAACAAATACCCATCTTTCCTTCTTGTCCCTGGGCTGAGCAGCCTCGCCCTGAAGCCAGGAAATTGAGGAGAAGCCCCTGAAATTGGGCAGACAGGCCCCGTCTGGGGGTGGTGAGGTCAAGCCCCTAAGGACACCTGCTGTCCAGCTCAGCCCTCTTTATTCAATATTGGGAAACCAATGCTGGTGTTAAGTCAGAGCCACTGCCCCTAGCTCCCATCTTCCCCCGACTTCCATCTCTCCCTCCTCTTAGGTGATGGCCCGTCTCCAAGGGTGGGCAAGAGGAGGAACAGGGGCTGCCCCTGGGAAGCATGCCAGCCAGAGCTCTGGGGTGCTGGTCCTTCCTCACGGCACAGCCTTCCGTGCCCTGCATCTGGTGGCACCATCGTTGACCAAGGAGGTAGACACTGGAGACCCCCAGGCCTGTGGGTTCTTGGACGCATCCCTGGTCCTATGAGTCCTCGCTCTGGGCTCCTGCAGACCTGTAGGAAGACAGTGTCTCTTTGTCACCAGAGTCCCCAGGCTTAGGGGATGGGCAGAAGAGTGGTACCTGCATGGTGGACAAAGTCACCTGTGAGAAGGGTGCCAGAGGTGAGGCAGAGCTGAGTCTCATGAAGCCACCCAGGCCGGCCAGGCCATTGATCAATTTCTAGGGCGTCTCAAGTCTCAGCTGTAAAACTGGAGAATTGCTCCAAGCATGCTGTCCTGCCTTGGGGTCACTGAGGGGAAGAGGACTGTGGTCCATGTAACACCATCGGGCTTCTTGGGAGGAATTCCAGGAGTTAGTGAATATTTTATTATCGCCACTTTTATAGCTCAAATGAATCTGAATACACTAAAATGATACTATCACCGTTAGGCCAAAACATTCTAATCGATGGTATAAGTTTAATCTCTGAACCCTCCAAGGGAAATGTAAGAAAGAGCCCCCCTCCCCTCTGTTAACTGCAAAATAAACCTATTGGAAATGAGAACCGTCTTTTTTCCATGCAAGGTTGGAGGTGCTTTGGCCCTGTTTACCTGTGTGGTTCAAACAAGAGGCCCCGGCTATGAGATGGGCTTGCAGAGGCTGCACCAAGCCAAGATGAGGAATAATAACAGCCTTCTTTTCAAGGGCTCTTTCTCTGTACCAGGCACTGGTTGAAGCACTTACCCCTTTCCACAGGCCAATGAGGGAGGCACTGCTATCCCTATTTTTCAGGAGAGGTGCAGCAGAGTTACAGAATGATGCCCAGGGAAACACAGCTTGTGAGTGGCAGAGTCCACTGGGTTTGAACCCAGTTGGTCCCATTACAGGGCCCAGTAAGGTCATCCCCCAGAGGGCTACTCAGCTCTTATAATGTCAGGGCTGGAAGGGAACTTTGTGATCTCCATTCTGGTCCACTCCCAAGAAGGGAGGCACCCGCTGGTCCACAGCAAGTTTGCTTGCCCACTTTCTCATGGATCTGGGCTCTTCTGCAGCCCAGGCTGTTGCCAGGCTCTGGGGCTAGGAAGATGAGGGAGCCCCAGTGTGCCCAGCAGTAGGGGATGTAGCATGGGAATCACCAAGCATGTTGGGAGGGAGGCGATCTCAGGAGTCTGAGGAGGACATCTGAAGAAGAGTTACAGAGGACATGGCATTTGAGCTTTGAAGGAGTGCTGGACAGGAACTAACATGGATTGAAAACCAATATTTTCCTGGTAAAGAAGGAAAGAAAGGGCTCCCCAGGGAAGAGAGTGGCATGGCGCACGTGATGTGTCTGGGAACGACCAGCTACATCCAGCGAGGCAGGGCTCGGACTTCCTTCTGGTTCTCTGCCATGCTGCCTTCTGTGGAATGACGGACAAAGCTTCCTGTAGGCATTGCATGAGTTTCCTGGGCTGCCATGACAAAGTACTATAAGCTGGGTGGCTTTAAACAGCAGAAATCTGTTCTCTCACAGTTCTGGAGGCCAGAAGTCTGAAATCAGGGTGACAGGGGCATGCTCCTTCTGCAGGCTCAACGGGAGGCTCCGTCCTGCCCCCGTCCTAGGTCTGCCTGGTGGCTCCCAGCAGTCCTTGGCGTTCCCTGGCTGGTAGATGCATCGCTTCAGTCCCTGTCTCTGTCTTTACTTGGCTCTTGTCTTCTCCTTGTGTGTCTCTTTCCCTGTGTTTCTTCTCCTCCTACCAAGACACCAGTCACGGAAGGCCCATCCTACTCCAGCGTGACCTCATCTTAACAAACTACATCTCCAAAGACTCGATTTCCAAATCAGGTCACATTCTGAGGTTTTGGGAAGACATGAATTTGAGGGAGACATATTCAACCCAATACAGGCATCACCTAGTCTTGTCCCGCAGATGACTTTATTCAACATCCCTTGGCTTCCATGTTGGGCCTTACTGTCATTCATTTGCCACATATTTCCCAAGCATCTTCTTTGTCTCAGGCTCTGTGCCCAGTGCCAGGGCTATAGAAAAACAGGAGTCTTGGGCCCAGCTCTCCTGGCATCTGTGTGATGTGTTCTGCTTTTCTCTGTGACTTTTTTGGCTGGACGTACCATGGGCTGAGCTCAAGGAGGGCTCAGTGGCAGGCCCAGGGCACACAGCCCTCCTTCCCCAGACTGGCCCCGCCACCCCACTTACGATTCCCTGGGGCCATGTCAAGGCTCAGTTGCACTAGCTGCCCTGGTGGCCAGTGCCCCCCTAATCAGATTAGATGTGTATTCAAACAAATTGATGATCCGTTCCATTAGATGCTTTTCAAACACGCTTCTCTGAGCAAGAAATCCATTCAGGAACAGCTGCAGAGGCCACGGTGTAATTGATGATTGCACCGTCCCAGGCTCCCAACGTCAGAAGGTGCCTGGTTCCTGAAGGTCACTGGCGAGGATTAGACGAAGGAGGGCAAGAGTCTTCTTTCCCAGCTAATGAAGCGCTTGGCATGCAGGCCGCACCGGGGCCAGAGCTGGGCCAGGCATCTGCTAGGATACAGGGAGGAGCATAAATTAGCATCTCATTTGTGGGAGAAGGGAGGAGGAGGGAATCCAAGGGAAGGGGGCTAGGGTGCTCTGGGTCCCTGGCTGGGGAGGCAGGAGCAAGAGGCCTTGCCAGGCATGGGGCTGGGAGAGGGAAGGGACTCGCCAGGAGCCCCAGGCCCTGCAGCCTTTATCAGGCAGCTAGAGTCCCTGCCCCACCTAGCTAGTGTATGACGTGCAGACATTTCTTCTGGAGGGCAGGGGCTGAACAGGGCCACAGCAGCCTCCTCCTGGGCCCTCGGCACCCTGACCAGTACCATCTCCCACCTGGGTTTGACCAACATTGTGGGACCAATCCACGCAGGCGTTTGCAACCCCTCGCCAGGCTCCAGCTGTCTCTACCAGTCCTGACCCTGCTCAAAACCTTATGAGCCATCCCAGGCAAGACCCAATTTTTGAGCCAGCTTGGAATGGCATTGAGGGGGCTGAATTTGGAAGCCTCAGATGTAAGAACTTCAAGAGACTGCGGGCTTCTTAGGGGAATGGTTCTGAGAAGCGGGAAACAGGTGGAATGATCATAACAGCCCCTGCCCCTCTTTCCCCATCTCCTTCCTATGTGGTCACCCCCAATGGTTTGTGTGGCAGAAAGGGGCACCTCTGAGGCTTCAAGCACCGTGGCTCCAACCTCACACACATTAGCTCATTTGATCCTCCTGCAGCCTCTGGGGCAGGAGTTTCCATCTGTTTCACTGATGAGACAGGTAAGGCCCAGGAGGTGAATTTGCATGAGGTCAAACTCTAGTTAGCATGGAAATGGGATGTAAACCCAATTTATCTTCTCCCACTGGGATCTTCAAGCCAGATTCTTGAAAAGGTGGTTCCTCGGGAGCAGGGCTGCAGGGTGGGGTCCCCCAGCTTAGCCCCTTCTTCCCAAGAAGCCCCTAAGGCTCTGGCCTCTGCTTCATTTTACTTGGACCCCGCGCCTGCATGCGTTCATCTTCTGTGCTATTTGACCTCCATTTCCAGGCTTCTCTCCCTGCCCTTTCTTAGCTCATCCACCTGAAACCCTCACCCCCTGGGCAGACCAGTCTCTTCTGGGATATTCTGCCTCCTTATCCTTCTAGCTAATTCGCAGGACTCATTCCCAGCTGGGCTGCCTGTTTCGCCCTCACCCCAGAATCTGGCTCTGGGGCTGTGACATCGCAGGCTGGAGTATGAATGCTGCGTGACCTTTGCTTGTGGAGTCAAAACCAGTTCCCTGAGAGAGGCCACCAACCTCCTTGAATGTCCCCCATCCCTCTCACCACCCCTGGTGCTACAGGTTGGGGTGTGAAGGGTGAGACAGCTTTGGGAAGTCTTATGCTAATAATAGAAAGATCCAGAGCTCTGGAACCTGCCAGATCTTGGTTTATGTCTATGTGGCAGAGTCCAGTTACAGAACCTTTCTGAGCGTTGGTTTTCTCCTATTAAAATGGGGACAATGATAGTGGTTTCCTTGAGATGAACTCAGGCCTCTTAACTAAGATGATGGATGTAAAGTGCTTCATGGATAGAAAGTTCCATGGTTAGTATGGAATAAAGGCAGCAGCAAGACTAGAAGTTTGGAGAGAAGTGAGGTTTGGTGAGAGCAGCCCACCCTGAGCCCCTGCTCCCTCTGACCCCGGGTCCGTCCTGCTCAGGTGTGTGGCCCACCAGGGGTAAGGAGCACAGGTTTCCACCCCTGCACCCATTAGGAGGCCGTGGTAATCAGTCCAGGACACGGTCGTGGGGCCAAGACTAGGAGATGGTGGGAGAAAAGTTTGCGAGTCTAGAAATCCCAGCTCCCACCCTGTTTCCAAGCATTCCAGGGAAGCTCGTGATGACTGAGCCCTTATTCTATGCCTGAGAAGAAGCCGCAAAAAGAGAGAGGTTTCTGCATGTTTCAGAGCTGGGAAGGGAGTTTGTCCAGGCTTGGTACTCCCTGCAGCTTGTTCTGGAGGGCAGATGGACATCATTTGGCCAATTAGGTGGCTGGCAGAAGCCATCACCCCCTTCCTCCACCCACCGACCCATTCCCAGCAGAATGGCTCCACGGGAGGTGCGGTTCCCAGGGCTGGGCTGGCTGGGAAGTCAAATCCCCTGAACAGTGAGATGGACACAGCCTGGGGACTCCAGAGAAAGATGACATTATTTTGCAGAGAAGGGGAAAAGTTGAAGTTGAGATTGGCTTCTGTATGGGGCCATTTAGCCTGGAGCCTAGGGAGGACAATGGGGGTATTTAGTGCGAATATCAAGGGAAGATGGCCGTCAGCGACCCCCTGACCTGTTATGGGAAATTACAAGGAAGCCCCGGGCTGAGGCCTCTTGCTGGCCTCTGAAGGCCGCTCTTCATTTAAGCAGCTCAGGCTCTGCTGGTCCGGGACCTCCGAGCCATGTGACATGCCTAAATGACACACAGAGGGTCTGTCCTCTTCCCTGTCATCAATGGGATCACCCTGTGAACAGCTTACCCTGCACACTGACATACACATATGCACATGTATACATATATCTGATCATAGATAAGTAATTCATACCTGTGGTCCACAATATCAATGTTACACAAAGGTATAGAGTGAAAAGCTAGTCCCCCAACCCAAGTCCCCGGGCACCCAGATCTCCCTCAAGTGTCACTGGGATCCATTTTTCATGGAGCCACTAGAAAAAGCCTGTGCCAATACAAGCAAATTGATTTTTATACTTGAAGAAGAAAAGCTTCTACGTAAACAGTAGCAGATTATCCACCCTATTCCACGCCTGAGCTTATCCACCCCATTCTTGTTTTTGTCACTTACCAGTAGTTCTCAAAGATCGCTCAGGCGCCGTCTGCTGCACAGAATTCTGTTGTTTGGAGGGACAATCGTTTCTTTAACCAGTGCCCTCTTGATAGGCATTCAGGCCATTTCCAAGCTTTTGCTGTTATAAGCTGAGCCGCTCTGAAGTGCTGTCATTTCACACATGCACAAGTGAGTCTGTGGAGGGTGAATTCCTTGAAGAGTTGGCGAATTGGAGGATGTGTGCATTTTTAGCTTTGATAGCATTGCCAAATTGCTCTCGTAGAGGGCGTACCAAGCTACGGTCCCGCAAAGCTGTCTGCAAGGGTGCCTGTTGCTCTACAAATTCACCAGCCCAGAATATCACACTTTTACATCTTGGCCAATGTGATAAGGGAAAAAATGGTATCTTATTGAATTTTAGTTTTCCTTTCTGTTATCATGAGGCTGAGAATCTTTGTGTGAGTTCCAGGGGCATTTGTAATTCTCTTCTGCGAACTTCATATCCTTTGCCCATTTTTCTATTGGTTTGTTAATCTTTTTCTTACTGATTTGTGGGAACATTTCTATATCAGGAAAATTAGCTCTTTGCCCATGATAACAGTTGCAAATATCTTTCCCCAGTTTGTCATTTGTCACTTCTTTTTGTTTATTAGGGTTTTTTTTTTCCAGGCAGAATTTCTATGTAGTTGAAGGTATCAATCTGTTTTATGACCTTTTGGAGCTTGCATAGTACTTAGAAAGTACTTGGTGAGTACATTGCTTTGCCAAGACAGTATATTTTTAAATCTCTGATTTTTTTCTAGGTCTTTTAGAATTTCATTTTTCATGTTTAAAACATTGATCTATCTAGCATTTATTTTGAGGTAAAAGTGCCAGAAAGAGATTCATCTTTATTTTTTTATCCCCAAATGGTTCCCTAGCTGTTTCAAAACCATTTATTGACTAATTGGTGTATTACCCACTGATTTGAAATTCTACTTTCATCATACATTAAATTTCCTCGTATGTATTTGGGTCTATTTCTAGACTCCCGGACTATTTCTTCATCAGTCTATTTTACAAGAAGGCACTGTTTTCATTATTGCAGCTTTGTAATGTAGTTAAATGTCGATGCTAGTTTCCTCTGTTTGCTATACTTTTTCAGAATTTGTTTGGCTATTCTTTCATGGTTGTTGTTTTTATGTGAACTGTAGAATCACTTTGCCTACTTAAAAAAATTCCTTCGTATGTGTGTGTGTGTGTGTGTGTATGTGTGTGTGTTTGAGGTAAAGAAAAGTTTAAGAGAATGACATCTTTATAACGTTGATTCTTTCTATCCACAATTCTCCTTCCTTCTCAATTATCTCCTTTTCCACAGAGAGGGTGGCTAACAGGGCTGTTGTGTACAGTTGCACAGGTTGTTTACTGCACCATCCTAGTACTAAGGCTGAGGGGAGCCACTGGCAGCTGCCAACAGGATATGAGCTCTTCTCTCTGGGCTAATCTGTCCATCTTTATATAGATCAATAGTGTTAATAGCCACCCCTCCTAGCACGTGCCAGGCTCTGTTCTAAGCACTATATATTTATTAATGTATTTAATCTTCAAAGCAAACATATCTCCAATTTATAGCTAAGGAAAATGAGGTACAAAGAGGTTAAGTAACTTTCTCAAGGTCACTGGTTTGTGCTACCCTCCTGAGCATTCACAACACAGAAATCTGTCCCTGCAGATAAATACACACACATACACACAGATATGTGCACACAGAAACAGACCACAGACACACATACTTGAACACAAAGGCTTGCACACACAGATGTGCACTGACACACACATTGACATTCACAGATATGTGAATGTCCACACATGGACATATATGCAGACACACCTGCACACACACACACCTGCACACATAAACACGTGCACACATAGACACGTCCACACGTTCTGTTATCCCAGCAGCATCTTCTTCCCCTCAGTCTGTCATTCTTCCTACAGCACACACCCTGCCAGCCCCCTGCCATCTCTTGCTTTCAGACGAGGCAGGTCCTGGAGGAAAATCAGCTGTCACTGCTCAGAGTCCTAGGTAGGGCGTCCCTCCCAGGATCCCTGTATCCAGAGGGCAGGTTGACTTTCGGGAGGGGGTGACTTCACCGCAGGAGCTTGGGGAGAGGAACTTTGTGAGGACCACAGGAGGCGAGGGATGTGGAGCCCCCAGCCCAGGGCCTGGTATCCAGCAGGCTCTCAGGGAAAGGCCTCCCCTTCCCTCTCCTCCTCCCCAGAGTCATTATCTCCAGCAGCCTCTGGAATCAACCCATCCAAGCAAAAGTCATTCTGCTGCAGGCTGGCACCCCCGGGAGGGCTTGAAGAATGAACTGGCAAACGTGGACCTGGGAGGAAATTGCCCAGTGAGCAGGTTTACAGAGGCGAGGGCGTCTGGGCGCAGAGCGTGTGTGTGCTCGCGCGTGTGTGTGCTCACACATATGCACATGTGTGCATGCAGACACACACACTGCCCAGCCCCTCTGACTGTTCTGGCTCTGAGTCAGCCCCACATGGAAGGGATTTAATCACCCAGGGGCTGGATTGTTATTGTTTTAAAACAAACGAGTGATGACAGCAATGAACAGAGGGTTTTTAAAAGCGCGATTCAAAGGGCTCTTGAAAGCTGCTGGAGAATATGAATGCGCCTGTGAAGTAAGAATGTGCCCATTTGTTAAGCTGAGAGCAGAGCTGGCTGCTGCCAGGCGGGCGGCGGGCAGTGGGTCCTTTTCCTTGGCAAATGGGTGCCCATCAGCCTCTCCACCCTCCCTAGCACCTGGCCAGAGGTGGCCTAAGACCCTGGAGGCACAAGTGCCCCTGGAAGGGACCAGCAGTGGTAGTCACACCTCCAAGTCCACACTCAGAAAGAAGCATCTTCTCAACTGTTTTTAAGACGCTGCGTTCACCTGACGCTTGTTAAGAGCAATGGAAAGATGTGCATGAATGAGCAGGGAGAGATGCGTGATTGAAACATTAGCAAGCTGGGCATGGTGGCTCAGGCGTCTAATCCCAGCAGTTTGGGAGGCTGAGGCAGGCAGATCATTTGAGGTCAGGAGTTCAAGACCAGCCTGGCCAGCATGGTGAAACCCCATCTCTACTAAAAATACAAAAGTTAGCTGGTGGGGCACGCCTGTGATCTCAGCTACTCAGGAGGCTGAGGTGGAGGGATCACCTGCGCCCCAGAGGTCGAGGCTGCGGTGAGCCAACATTATGCTACTGCACTGCAGCCTAGGCAACCGACCGAGACCCTGTCTCCAAAACAAAATGAAACATCAGCAGTCAGACAGACGTAGAGGGAGCAGTCGAAGGCAGCCTCCTGGCAGCACCTGCCCTCTGAGCCACCCTGAGGCCACCCTCAGGTTTGCCCCTCTGGTGGTCCCCACAGTGAGGGTTAGTAGCAGCCAGGGTGGGAGTTCAAGGAAAAGCCTCCCAACCTGCCGCAGGTTATATATTAATAAGATTGAGCCCTCAGGCCTGCGGGGTGCAAGGTTTGGGGGTGCTGTGCAGCAGGGCCAGCTGACTTGGGCCCCACATGTACATGATGGCTTCTGTTAGGTTGTGAATCTCTACCTGAACCCAGTGAGGCCTGGAAACAAGGGCTGAACCTG
This sequence comes from Pan troglodytes, assembly GCF_028858775.2. Classification (NCBI taxonomy): domain Eukaryota; kingdom Metazoa; phylum Chordata; class Mammalia; order Primates; family Hominidae; genus Pan; species Pan troglodytes. Next base: position 86,490,217 of record NC_072417.2, on the reverse strand, counting down.
ACCAAAGACCAGGATGTCCAGTACTGGGCAGATCTGATGGTGAGAGGATAGACCCGGGTCCCGGGCTCTGGGCCTTCCTTATGCTCCAGCCTGGGGTGCAGGAGAAGGCCCGCTGCACCCAGCCACAGCCAGCTACCACCTGGGTCCACTCCCTTCCAGCTGCAAACTGCCCCCTCCCTAGCCCCTTCCTCTTCTTTGGTTGGTTTGTTCCATTTCTCTTTTACTTTTTCTTTCTTTCCTTCTTTTTTTTTTTTTTTTTTTTTTTGGAGAGATGGAGTCTTGCTCTGTTGTTCAGGCTGGAGTGCAGTGGCACGATCTCGGCTCACTGCAACCTCCGCCTCCTGAGTTTAAGCAATTCTCCTGCCTCAGCCTCCCAAGTAGCTAGGACAACAGGTGCCTGCCACCATGCCCAGCTAATTTCTTTTGTATTTTCATAGAGATGGGATTTCACCATATTGCCCAGGCACCGTGTTACTCCTGATCTCAGGCAATCCACCTGCCTCTGCCTCCCAACTTTCCTTCTTTTTTTTTTTTTTTTGGTGAAGAGGGGGTCTCACCATGTCGCCCAATCTGGTATTGAACTCCTGGCCTCAAGCGATCCTCCCACCTCGGCCTCCCAAAGCACTGGGCTTACAGGCATGAGCCACCATGGCCAGCCTGGTTTGTTCCATTTCTTAAGCCAAAAGAAGGCTGTCTGGTGTTTTCCACCTTCCAGGCTCACAGGGGAAAGTTAGCTGTCTGACCAAGATGGGCCTGGGGCATCAGCCAGCACTGAGGGTGGTGGAGCCCCTTCCCTGGAGGGGACACCGTACTTTAGGGTTCAGGAAGGAAATGAACATTGGCAGAACATCTACTCTGGGCCGGGCACAGAGCCAGCATTTTCACCATCACTATTTCCTTCCATCCTTAGACGTGAAGGTAGCTATTTCTTTTCCTGTGTCCACTGATAGAGAAATAGAGACTCAGATAAAGGAATGCTTGTCCACTGCACGCCGCTGGGAAGCGGTGGAGTGAACGTAGACAAGTCCGTAGATGACAGACCCCCCACCACTGGCCTGAAGGTCGGGGTGCCCAGGGCCTACCCTGACAACAGCAGCCTGTGCAGCTTTAATTACATCCCACCCCTCTGGGCACAGTGTGGTCACTGGAAGGTGCATGGAGTTGGGCTGGCAAGCCTGGACTCCCCTCCGCCGGCTGCTGCCTCAAGCCCTTGGCACATAGTAGGTGCTCACTAGGTGAGCTGTTGAGTGGTGCTTTCTAGAACCTACTCCCTCGAATCTGTCAAATGCAAGGCTCATTGGCACAAGCTCTGGGCATCTGCAGGTTCTTCCCTGATATCTGTCCTCTCCTCCCACCCCGGTTTTGGCTTCATGGAGGGAGGTGTGGGCTCAAGTGCTCCAGCTCTGAAGCTGTCTGTGGGGCTGAGCACCTCCCGCCCAGTTGTGTGACCTTGGGCAGGTTTCTAACCCCTCGAGGCCTTGGTGTCCCCTCTCCAAAATGTAGATTGTAATCCTGTCTAGTCATGAGGTTGCTGTGAAGATTAGACGAGCATATGGTAGAGCCCCTAGAACAGCCTGGAACAGAGCAGGTGCTGTCATCTTTGTGGATATTGTTACCAGATGCTGGCTCCTGCCGCCCGGCCCCACCCTATCCACAAAAAGGCAGGTATCTCCTTGACGGATTAGAGCCCCTCCCCTTCCCTCCGTCTCCCCCATTGTTCCATCAGTTCCCTTGTGTACACTCATGTCCACCCTCTCCCACACTGGCCAGAAGGGCAGAGGCCCCATTTCCATCCAGATCAGCCAGCTGAGCAGTCTTGTGAAGTCTGGGGCGAAGTTCACGGTCTCTGTCGAGAGAACCGTGGTGGGGCAGGGAGGTCTGCGAGGCTGAGTCAGCTCAGAGGATAAGGGTGACTGCAGAGAGGGGGAAGCAGCTGTTCTGCTCTTCACCCACCATCTGGGCAACCAGGCGGCCAGCCTAGAGTGAACGGGGAGGTAGAGGCAGGCTGGCTCCAGGACCCAGGATGGAAGAAACAGGCAGCCGGTGGCCACGGGGCCCTGCTGGATGGACTCTGTGATTGACACTTTGAGGGCTTCCCCCAGCCTTGGGGAGCAGGACTCAGGAGACCCTCTACCCCCTACAGTTGTCAACCTGCCTCCCTATTCTCCTTGTGACATTGATATTCCCTTTGGCTGAGCCACAGAAAGTGCCCCTCTTGCCTCCTGCCCTGGAGGGGGAACCCATGAGCAGAGTGGATGGAGTGGATGTGTATGCTGAGAGGGAAATGACAGAAGATGCTGGAGTGTGGGCTGGCAGCAGGGCAATAGCCCAGCGTGGTCTGGGAAGGAAGGAGGCAGGGCTCTGGTTGGCAAATGTCGGTGACTCACGCTGAAGACCAAGCCTTGGAGTCAGACTGACCCAGGTTCAAGTCCCTCCCAGCCACGGGACCTTGGGCAAATTACCTGGCTGCACCTGCTCCATCTGCCTAAGGGCCTTAGGATACTAAACGCACCAGGTCACATAGGTGAGCAAGTGATCACTGGTGGCTTTGTCTCCCTGTTTCTGCAGATGATGTGTCCCCGTATTTCAAGACAGAGCCTGTGCGGACACAGGTGCACCTGGAAGGAAACCGCCTGGTGCTTACATGCATGGCCGAGGGCAGCTGGCCACTGGAGTTCAAGTGGCTCCACAACAACAGGGAGCTGACCAAGTTCTCCCTGGAATACAGGTAAACTGCGCCTCCCCGCCCTTCCTCCTGGCTGCCAGGACCACTGCCCTGCTTTGAAGAGGGCATGGTGAGGAGGGGGTTTGTGTGACAGTGTGGGGCTCAGGGCTCCTAGAGCCTGGAGTTCTGGAAGTGAGTGGCAAAGGCAGCCCTGCCCCAAGGTGAGATGGCTCCACCCTACTGATCCCTGCAGAGGATGGCTGGGTTGTGGACCAGGGGCCAGCGCTGCCTGGACAGGATGGTCTGTACCACAGTGCATAGGAGCAGAGGTGGTGTTGGGCACAGGGACTCACTAACAGCAGCTGTGGCTGTGGCTGTGACTGTGGCCCCCTGCTCACTCTCTCGAACACTGCCATCTCCAGGGGACTCTTGTTGAGGGGCCTGGGTCCAATGGAGGGGTGGGCTCTGCAGCAACCTGGGACCAGTGAAGGAGGGGACATCTTCTATCTATGGGAAATTCAGGTGGGACACAGAGATGGCCCTCTCAGGGCCTCTTGAGCTTATCTTCACTTCCTATCTGTGCCCATGCCATGGAGCTCTTGGGCCTGACTGGCCTTTCCCTGCCGGGACATTGCCAGGTGGGGAGAAGGAAGAGCAGGGAAAGAGAATAGGGTCTCAGCAAGGGTGGATCTGCTGCCAGCAGGGAAGCAGCCCCTCACCCAGGCCACCCTGGCCTCCAGCCTTTCCTCGCAGCCACAGACTGGGGCAGGCACTTCCTCCTTTCTGCTCTTATCCTCCCATCTCTGCCTGTTTTATTGGCTCCAACCCTGTGGCTGGTGATTAATCCCAGGGCCTGATGTGCATAATCGGTTTTGTTGGGGAAACAAGATTGTCTTGCCCTGGGGATGTTGATACAAATCTGCTGCCAGGGACAGGTGTGCAAATAAGAGGAGGGGGTATCATTGCTTGATCTGTCCTTCTGGAGAACCAGCCTTTCCTTTAGGGAGTGCGGAGGCCAGAGTTTGGAGTGAGTCCCCACCCCAGTCTTTCTGCCTTAACCCTGGACTGCATGGGCTGGTGTAGTGTGGCCACATTGGCAAAAGAAAGCCCAGGACAGGGCACCTCCTCCCCTCCTGCAGAGGGGACAGCTGGATGAGCAAGCAAGAGGTCCTGCAGGGCTGGCCACTCTGGGCCTCCGGTTCTCCAGGAAGCCCACAAGGAGATCAGAAAGCTCCCCCGAGCAGCCCCTGCTGTGGTTTTCAGTTGGGGGCCAGAGCCTCTCCTGGCCACCACCTGGCACACCCAGGAAGTTGTGACCGTCTCTGTGAAGAGCCCCTGCATCATCTTAGACTTTGGACACGCTCAAGTGGGTGACCAAGAGCATGGGATGGCATACCACACATGCAAGTAGTGCCGGGCCTAGCCTGCCCCTGACTTCTTCCGGCAGGGAGCCGGAGGCAGGATCCAGGAGGAGGGGAGGAGGAGAGTTGGTTCCTTATCTGGTTCAGAGCTGCTCTTCTGGGGCCCTGGCACTGCTAGGATGCAAGGGTGGGTGGTACACAGAAGCAGGTTCCAGCTCAGTGGAAGGACCAGGTGGAATGGCCTGCCTTTGAAAACAGTCAGCCCTTGTCCCTGCAGGCATTCAGGGAGTGGACAGGGTCCAGCTATTGGTGGTGATGATGATGATGATGAGGTCCAGCTATTGATGATGATGAGGTCCAGCTATTGACGAGGATGAGGTCCAGCTATTGATGATGATGAGGTCCAGCTATTGATGATGATGAGGTCCAGCTATTGATGATGATGATGATGATGATGATGACAATAACAATGATAATAGCAATCATAGACAATGAAAAAGAATTTCTTATATGGCAGACATTGTGATGTCCCTCTGCGATTATCTCATTTAATCCTGCCCACAATCCTATGAGTAGTTTCAGTTATTTCCCCCCATTTTACAGATAAACACACTGAAGCTCAGAGAAGTTAAAGACATCACCTAAAGTCAGATGGTTGAGTTGAGCTTCAAAAATAAGTTGTCTGACAGCAGAGTGGGAATTTGTTACCATCCACCACACTGCCTCTCATTGAAGAAGGATTGCTGCAATTGCTTCCTTAATGTGTATCCTAAGCAATCTTTCGGCTAACTGCTCTGCAAATTCTAGAAAACAAAGCAATAGGGAGAATGCAGATACTCCATTTTATAGCTATGTTGGGTGGAAGTTATTCAAGGGAAATAGATGAGCGTGCACTTGGGAAACTCATTCCTTTACCTCCTCGCCCCTAAGAGTGTTGGATCTGGTGGCCTGGGGGCAACGGTGTGCCTGAATGCAGGTTCAATCAGGATTTTCCTTCAATTAAAAACTTGCTGTGCCCCCGAGGCAAGGTCTGCACTCCTTAGAAGGGCCTTAGAACTCTTCCTGATCTGCTTCTGCTGGCATAGTCTCACCTCCTGCCACCCCCGCTAGACCATCAAGGGTCTCAGGACAGTTCCCTGCAAATTCCCTCTTCTCGGACTTTGTCCAAACTGTCCTATCCCCTCCACGGGAATATTTCCCCTTTTGGAAACTTTTTTCTCCTGCAGGGCCCAGCTCAAATTCCTTCTCTTTTAGAAAACCTTTCCTGATAATGCATGTATTCTTTTTTTTTTTTTTTTTTTTTTTTTTTTTGAGACAGAGTCTTGCTCTGTCCCCCAGGCTGGAGTGCAGTGGCACAATCTCGGCTCACAGCAGGCTCTGCCTCCCCTGTTCACGCCATTCTCCTGCCTCAGCCTCCCAAGTAGCTGGGACTACAGGCGCCTGACACCATGCCCAGCTAATTTTTCGTATTTTTTTTTAGTAGAAACGGGGTTTCACCGTGTTAGCCAGGATGGTCTCGATCTGCTGACCTCGTGATCTGCCCATCTCAGCCTCCCAAAGTGCTGGGATTACAGGCGTGAGCCACCGTGCCCAGCCAATAATGCATGTATTCTTAATTTCTCTCTCTCTCTCTCTTTCCCTCTCTCTTTCTTTCCCTCTCTCTCTCTTTCACACACACACACACACACACACACACACTTCCTCTCTCTCTCTCTCTCTCACACACACACACACACACACGCACTGCTCCATCTCCTCTGTCCTTTGTGACTGTCCAGAAAGTATGGCCTTACATATCCCCTGACACCTTTTTTGCCTTCTCATTATTTACAGAGGAGACCACAAGGGCACCACAGAACCGAAGTCAGAGCTTCCAGAACCTTGGCAGTTCCTGGAACCTCAGGACTTAGAACCAAGAGCTTGATATTGCCAGGCCCTCTTTCCTCCAAGTCGCTCAGCTGTGCCCACCTCTGGGTTCATACTTCATGAGTCATGAGTGACACTGAGAAGTTCAGGGCTCACAAGCTATAGCTGCCTGATTTCTGAGTAGAAAGAACTTTTCTGGAAGTTTCACTTAGAAAGTCCCAGGGAAGGATTCTGATTGGCCCAGCTCAGACCATCCCTGACCAGTCGTGGTGGGCAACAGCATGGAGCACCCTGATTGGCCAGGCCTGCATCATGTGCCTACTCCAGGGCTTGAGACATCAGGATTGGCAGCCCTCACACTACAGCCACGTGGTAGGGAAGAAGGGTGAAAGTTGTTAACATAAGAAGGGAAAAGAGTGGTGGATAGATAGAAGCCACCTGTGTCCCTGGCTCATAGCAGGTGCTTCTTTCTTCTCTCTTTTAATTTTGATTTTTTTCAAATCTTAGTAAAATCGTTAGTACTGTAAACACCTGCATACATGTACCATCACAATTGCTAACATTTTGCTCATTTGTGCTCTCTTACTGTCTCCCTACACACATATACACATGCACGTTTTCTGCTGAACTATTCAAGGATTTGCTGTAGACATCATGTCACTTCATTCGTAAATAATATTTCCTAAGAGCAAGGCATTTACCCGCAGAACCATGCACGACACAATTTTCACAGTTGGGAAATTTAACACTGATACAATACTGCTATCTAAAAAGCAGCCTATATTCAAGTTTCTCCATTTGTTCCGATGGACGTACCTTTATCCCAGTGTTCTTCATGGCCATGGTTGTTGTTCTTCTTCAACGCTGGACCTAATCGGGGATCACATGTGACCTTTAGTTGCCATGAGTCTTGATACACCTTAAATCTAGAACTATTCCTTATTGTTTCTTTCCTACCTTTCATGGCTTTGGCACTTCTGAGAGTCCAGCCGGCTTTGCAGAATTTCCCTCAATGTGGGTTTGTCCAGTTATATCCTCATGATTAAACTCATGTTAAGCCTTTTGGGAAGCATATTTGTAGGTATGTGTCTTTGATGCTTCACACTGGAAGGTGCCTGATGACAATTTGCCCCGTTATTGGTGATGTTAGGTTTGATGAACTGGTCAAGGTGATGTCCACCAGATTTCTCCATTGTCAAAAGGTTGAAGTATCTTCTTCCCTTCGTTATTGATGAGTGGACTATAGAGGGATAACTTGGGACTATGTGAATAATCTCCTTCCCACGACTCTCCCACCCAGTGGTTTAGTATCCATTGATGAGTCTTACCCGAATCAGTTATTACTATGGTGGTTGGGATAAGGAGATTTTCTTGTATTCCTTTTACTTATGTTAGGTGGCATTCTTTTGTAAACAGCTTTCCTTTCTGACCCCCTTTAAAGTAATTTGGCATCAGTATAAACTCATGCATTATGTTTTTTTATTCAATGTGCTTTAATCCACCCATGACATTGTTCATTTCCATACTCATCTTAACCTAAATTTGGCCAGTGGAGCTCCTTCAAGCTGGAGCATGGGTCCTTTGAATATATCCCCATTAGATTCTGAACATTTCCTTGTTTTGGGCTCAACAAAATGTTCCAGGTTCACCTTTTAAATAAATACATACTGAAAGCTGCATTCCATAGGAGACTGTCCAGCTTCATAGCCCACGGCTCTCCAACCACTGCTGGATACTGAGGACTTCTCTGTCTTTTACAAACCCCAGGCTCTGAGTAAGATGATAATATCCAATTTTCAGGTAGGAAAATGGCTAAATTTACTCAGCAAGTTGAGAGAAAATAAGATTAGAGGTGCTGCCATAAATTTATGTTTCCAAAGGGAGGAAAGTTTATATTCATGTCCAGTCTCTGAAAGTCTTTATTCTTGGGTTCTGTAGCCAAATGGGTCTGGGGTGTGTGTGTGTGTGTGTGTGTGTGTGTGTGTGTGTGTGCACTACACAAAGGCAAGCCTGTGCACCCTTCTGAGTATGTGTGATTGTGGCATAAATATGTGGGTCCACATCCATCATTGGGGTCAGAGTGAAAAGAGCATAGACGTAGAAGTCAGGCCTGCATGAATATGACCCTGTCCCTGCTAGCTCTGTCACCTTAGGCAGAAGTGGTTAGCCACCCTGAATTTGTTTTCACTTCTTGGAATCAGGCGCAGTAATGCCTGCATCAGAGAATTATTGTAAGGAATACCTGGGATTCTATAGGTCAAGCCCACCCTGGTGCAAAAGATGTGACATGAATGGTACCTGTTAGGATTATTCAAGGTGTCTGTCTCGACAAGATCCGGGAACAGATCTGATAACAAACCCCCTAGAAAATCACGTGTGTAGGTAGCTTGTCTCCTCTGAGTGGCCACCTGGGGCTCTGTACACCTGTGCAGAACTCCTCTTAGGCAAGAGCTGTGAGAACCCTTTGTTGGTGACAAATCTTTATCCATTTTGAAACCAGCCTTGAATTCCCAGTTTGAGAAATGAGGTGGCTCTAAGAGCTGGGAGCACAGCAAGGAAACAAAGCAAAATCTGACTTTAAAGAAATGAGATCCTTTCTCTCATGTGAGCAGGAGGATACTGCATGGGAGACCCTCCTCAAGGTGTGGACACTGGCCCCACGGCCTGCCTCTCCCCTGGAACAGGCACGCAGCTTCCCAGAGTGATTCCTGGGGCATGTGCTGGGGACAGGTGGTGGGGGGAGGAAGAACACAAAACTTATTTGGATATACAGAGTCTAATGTATGGAGTCTAATGTGTCTGCTAAAATATGTGTGCGTGTGTGTGTGTGCATGCACATGCATCTATGTGTTTGTGTGTGTATGATTCCCACACAGCCTCGTGTGCAGGTTAACAGTCACGAGCCTGTCTGAGTACAGCAGGAAGGTGTGTGTGCAACTCACATAAAAGCCATAGAGGTCAGGCCCTCTTGTGTTAGTGCTGGAGCCTCTCTCATCTGACCGCTCTCAGCTCCCTCTTCTCCAGGAGCCATCTCCCAGGTTGAATCCATTCAGCTTAAGTTTACATCCATTTCATCAGCAAGGGCAGCACGGCTGGAGACAACCCCCCTGGCTGGAGAAATGACAGGACAGGGGATGGAGATGGAGGAGGACAGAGGGAGGATGGATGGAGGATGGAGGAGATGGAGGGAGGATAGACAGAGGATGGAGAACTGAGGGAGGATGGAAAGAGGATGGAGGAGAACGGAGGGAGGATGGAGGAGAACGGAGGAAGGATGGACAGAGACTAGAGGAAGGATGAATGGAGGATGGAGGAGAATGGAGGGAGGATGGACAGAGGATGGAGGAGATGGAAGGAGGATGGAGGAGAATGGAGGGAGGATGGATGGAGGAGATGGAGTGAGGAGGGATGGAGGAGAATAGAGGGAAGATGGAGAGAGGATGGAGGAGAATAGAGGGAAGATGGAGAGAGGATGGAGGAGATAGAAGGAGGATGGACAGAGGATGGAGGAGAACAGAGGGAGGATGGAGAAGGATGAAGGAGAACTGAGGGGGGATGGATGGAGGATGAAGGAGAACAGAAGGAAGATGGACAGAGGATGGAGGATAATGGAGGGAGGATGGACGGAGGATGGAGGAGATGGAGGGAGGATGGATGGAGGATGATGGATAATGGAAGGAGGATGGACAAAGGATGGAGGAGAATGGAGGGAGGATGGAGAAGGATGGAGGAGAATGGAGGAAGGATGGAGGAGATGGAAGGAGGATGGACGGAGGATGGTGGAGAAGGGAGGGAGGATGGAGGAGATGCAGGGAGGATGGATGGAGGATGGAGGAGAATGGAGGGAGGATGGACAGAGAATGGAGGAGAGTGGAGGGAGGATGGACGGAGGATGGAGGAGAATGGAGGGAGGATGGACGGAGGATGGACCCTGCCACCCATCCTTGGGTCTGTGCCCTGGCAACGTCATCAACCAGATGATTTTGTCCCACCTTGGTAACACCTTCTGGCATAATTATTCTCACACTTAAAATCGAATAGAAGAAAAAAGAAAAGATGAGCAAGGCAGATCACTCAAACACACACACACACACATACACACACACAGATTCCCATGCATAATTGGGCACGCACGGATTAATGTTTATGGAGGCTCGCGGGTGCCAAGTCCTTTACTGCCGTCATCTCACAACAGGTGAATCTCATTACCCTCATTCTGCAAATGAAGAACCTGAAGTTCAGAGAGGGTCAGAAACTTGCCTGGGATTATCCAGAGAGTGAGCGGCAGATCTGGGAGCACTGTTGGACCTGAGCGTGCTGCCTTCTCTGCAAAGGCACACACGGTTTCCCATTGGGCTCCTTCTGTCCCTGCCCCACATCACTGTGTGTCATTCTTCTGCCCTGAGGGCCATGAAAGCAGGACCCCCTTCCGAGAGGCAAGCGTGAGGGTGTGAGACCAGCTGAGGCCGAGTCCCATCCCTGGCCCATGTGGAGAAGAGCAGATGTGTGCAGGGGAGGCCCAGGAGAGCCAGGTGGGCATCTGGCCAGCCCCAGGCTGGGTCCCCAGCCCCCATGCCATGCTGAGGTCCTTGTGGTAGAGCTGTGGTGTCTGTGAACTGCATGGGCTTGGCAGCTGGGAGAAGAAAGTATATCTGAGGCAGAGAAGCCCTGCACATGTGACTGCCCCAGCAAGGGACACAAAAGCAGGGGACGCACACGGAGCCACTGGCAGCCTTTGAAACTCCTCAGATAAGAAGATGAAGAGAAATTCCCCAGGCCAGCGGCTTTATCTCTGGCTTCTTTGGCCCTCTTTCTGGCCTCCCCTTAGAAGAGAGAGCAGGCAGCAGAGATGGGGAGGCAGAGGCCAGTGGGCCTTCCCAGAGGGCACGGGAGCACATGCATGGCACGGGGTAAGTGCCAGGAACCGAGCCAAGCTCTTACTGGCAGCAGTTCTGGAAGACTAGTGCAATTATTATCTCTGCTTCCTAACTAGAATTCACAGCTCAGAGAGGTTCAGCAACCTACCCAAGGTCACACAGCCAGTACACGGAGTCAGGTTTCACCCAGGATCTTCAGGACCCCAAGCCTGCGTCCCTCCCCTGCTCTGTGCTGCCTGGCTGAGCTTGTCCTTTCCCCGGGCAGTGGCACTTTCTAAGCCACTGCAGAAGGAGAAATAGTACATTAACTCTTATTAACAAACACTCCAAACGTTCACCTACCTCATGCCAGGCCCCACACTGCGACTTTTACTTCGGTTCTTCTGAATCCCTTAACATCAGCAACTCCTGTAACGGGAGGCATCTTGATACATGAGGAACACAAAGGCTCAGGTTTCATTTCTTGTCCAAGATCTGAAATCATAAAGTTAAGACAAGTGCCAGGCCTTCTGCTTCCAAGCCTGGTGAAGGAACGGCAGGAGATGCCAGCGTTTGTTCATTCATCAGGCAAGGACTGGGGGCTTTCTGCCTGCCCGGCACAGAGCTAGGCAAGGAGGACAATGGGAAAGGCAGTGCCAGCCCCGCCTGCCCTGCCACCTTTGGAAATGTTTGTTCTCACTGGAGCTAGAGGTGCTCGCAGGACTCTAAGTACCATGGCTGAGGAGCAACAGCAGGGGACTGAGGCCAAGTGAGTGTGGGAGTTTCAGGAAGAGGCAGAAAGAGGCGAGCAGGAGCTGGAGGAGTTTGGAGCAGCCCCTGGGAGACACAGAACTTGAGTAGTGTGGACAAACCGTGAGAGAAGGAGGTGCTCGTGTCAGGAGACGCCAGCATCCCTGGGTTACTACAATGGGTGCCGGTTGTGACCAGATACCGGCTGCTGGTGATATGGTCCTAAACAAGACAGGAAGATCCTGGCCCCCACGTGTAGAAGCAGAACTAAATAATAGTGCAAGTGTGGGTGGATCCAGTTTTGATGCGTGCTTTCAAGGGAAAGTAAGGTCAAACAGATTCCACTGGGGACGTTGGGACCCAGAGAATGAGTGGAGGTAGCCAGGGCAGGGGGATGCCAAAGGAATGGTCCCTGCGGCTCCATCCAAGGACCTTGTGTCTGGAGGATCTGAAAGAAGGTCCACGTGGCCAAGGAGGACACTGGGGCGAGATCAAGTAGGGGCGTTTAGCTCTCTTAGGGACTTGCATTTTCTGCCAAAAGCTATGTGGAGCCCTCTAATGGTTTTTCCCAGGGAATGGACATGATCAGATGCTCATGTTTCAAATCTTTGCTCAGGAAGGTGGGTGAGAAGCGGGTGGAAGAGAGCAGAGAGGAGGTGTGGGTCCCTTCTGCTGGGAGGGGCGGCTGGGCCATCTTGGTGGGAGCGGATGGGTCTGAGATGCATTGAGGAGGGATAACTGGTGGGACGTGAGGCTCTGCTGGCCATGCGGGAGAGGGAGGAAGATGGGCATTGAGGTGGTTGAGGAAGGAATCCCAGGCGGAGAAGGAGCTTTCTGGGAAGACACTGTACTCAGTTTTGGATGCTGGATCAGGATGTCCAACAGGCAACTAGAAGAAAAGTCTGAAGATATTAATTTAGGACTCACTGGTGTTGACATGGCAGGATGAGAGAATGAACACAGCATCAGAGGAAAGGGCTCTGTGGTCCCACCAGGCCATATATAAGGGAGTTGGAAACCAGCCTGGCAGAACAAAACCTGGAGGCTGGATGGGAGAGGGGAAGCCTGGAGATTGCAGTGTCTTGGGAGGAAAGAGGGTGTGTTCTTGGTTTAGGAAGGACCAACTGTGTTAACCGCTGCTGGATTCCAAAATCATGAGCTCAGGCTGGGCGCGGTGGCTCACGCCTATAATCCCAGCACTTTGGGAGGCCAAGGTGGGTGGATCATCTGACGTCAGGAGCTTGAGACCAGCCTGGCCAATATGGTGAAACCCCCGTCTCTACTAAAAATACAAAAGTTAGCCAGGTGTGGTGGCTCATGCCAGCTACTTGGGAAGCTGAGGCAGGAGAATTACTTGAACCTGGGAGGCAGAGTTTGCAGTGAGCCAAGATCGCACCACTGCATTCCAACCTAGGCGGCAAAGTGAGACCCCATCTCAAAACATAAATAAAAACAAATAAATAAATCGTCAGCTCAATTTAGGGACATAGAAGTCTGGTGACCTTCAGGAGGGGGAGGATGGGGCAAGTTGAGGAGTTAGAGACGGATGAGCAAGTCGGGGCAGGGAGTGGAGGGGAATCCTCACAGGCAAGTAGGAATCAAGAACTGGAGACTGGAAGGGGCATGACAGGTTGAGCCAGTTGCCCCAGGAAGTGGGAGACATGGCCGACCCAAGATGGCAGAGGTAGGACCGGGAATGCCAGGAAGAATCTTCTCGGATATATCCAGCAGGCAGTGGACAGTCTCGAAAGGATTTTGGTCGAGGGAGTACAAGACCCTGTATCACCGGGTCCTGTCCATCTGTCCAGCCTCCTCTCTCACTAACTCCCTTCGCTAATGGGCAGAACGCATCGTGCACCCGTGGTCTCTGCTCTTTCATGCCCTCGTGCCCATGCCCACCTCTGTCCTCCACCTCTACCGTCCTCGCACACCTCTGCTACCTGGCAAACCCTTGTTTATCTTCCCAGATCCAGCCCCAGCATCCCACCTTGTGATGTCCAGTCCTGCCCCTGACTCACTGTGTGCCTTTGAGCAAACTGCTTAATCCCTGCCTTGGTTGCCTAGTCTGGAAAATGGGAATAATAAGACCAGTAGCTACCTCCCAGGGTGGCTGGGAATGTCATGCAAGATGAAGCGTGCAGAAGAGTGTCTGGTCACAGATGGCTCCATCAATGGAAAGGATGGTCTGAGAGCCACCAAGGGCATGACGCTGACTCCCACCCAGCAGGGCAGGCTCCTCCTACCTCATTCTTCCTGGCCACGGTTCCTTCCCACCCTCCCGGGAAGTCCAGGTTCCTTTTCCTCAATGAAGCTAGATCCTATCTGCCTGTTCCAGCCCTTTGGAGATTTACTCCAATTTGGCCATGAGCTTGGACATCTTGTCTGAAAATTGAAGGCTGATGGTGAGAAAACTGAAGTACAGGAATTAGTTATGATGGGCATAAATTGAATTTTAATAGAGATGTACGTGGCATGGAGCCAGTGTACTCAGGCAGAGGGAAGGTAGTAATTAAAAGTTAACGAGTTTGGAAATGGCGAAATCCTCAGGGAGGAATGGGAGAGGTGGGCTGGGAGGAGGAGCAGGCTGTCCTTCTCCCGACCTGAGGCCAGCTCCTCCCACTCCTGAGGATCGGGAAAGGTGGGGAGGCTGAAGGGACCCCATCTGCATACATAGCACGCACGCACACACACACACACACAAACACACACACACACACACACACACGGGGCAGGCCTCCAATATCCAACAGTGAGGCAGAGGGCGAGGCAGGGGTATCACTATTTGAGGACCCTCAGGCCACAGCCTTATGCTGCCTGGGAGGAAGGCACCAGCTAGAAACAGAGCAGGGCTTCTTAGCCTCAGCACTGCTGACATTGGAGGATGGAAACTTCTTTGTTGGAGGGTGGGAGTCTGTCATGCGTGATATAAGGTGTTAAGAGGCAGCCCTGGCCTATAACCCCCAGATCCCAATAGACACCTTCTGGATGTGACAACCAAAAATGTCTCCAGATGCTGCCACCTGTGTCCTGGGGCAACAGCACCCCCATTGAGAACCATGACCTACAGTGAGGTGCTGGCATCCCCTGGACTCTCCCAGCTGGAGCTGAGCTGCCCTTCTGTGCATAGGTGCCCTGGCACATGGGGTCAGGGTCCTGGCATGGAAGGAAGGGGTAAAGAGCTGGCTGGCCACCCCTCGCTCCTTCTTGGGGGTCCCTCCAGCCCCCTTTCTCATAACAATTCAAGTAGAAGGCACTTCCTGCTGCACGGGCCACCTTCCTTGATGCTCTGTTGGATCCTCAGCCCGGGGCAGGTGTAACACCTCCATTGCGCAGAGAAGTCAGAGGCTCAGAGAGAATGATTCACTCCCGCCTCCTCGGATCAGTCCTGCTAAAACCATTAGCCAAGAGGTTGAGGCCACTGGTGCCAGAGGACACGGGGTGGTACTCCTTACGACCTGCTTCCCACAGATGCACGCGGTCCTGCATGCAGCCCGTCCCCCCACCCTGGCCTGGGAGGCCCCCTCCTGCTTTAGGACAGGTTCTTCCCGACATGAGGGGACCGAGTGCGGCCTCAGGATTTGCTAGTCAGTAGCAGAGAAAGGCAGGGTGGTGGCAGATGGGAGGGAGAGAGGCGGCAGGGAGCATCCCCAAGGGTCAGGGCTGGTGCTGGGCAGCGAGAGGCACAGCTGGCTCCTCATGACTTGAGTTGACAACCTCGCAATAATTATGTCAATTAAGACTAATAAGTTCAAAGTGTAAGGGGAAAGGCGGAAAAAAGATGCAAAAGTCTCTCAAACCGTGACTGGCTTGGTTTCCATAGCAACCTGTTTGCTCACACTCTCCGTAACGGGTCCTGGCTTGGGGAGAAAATGGGTCCCCCACTACCGAGGAAGCTGGAGGTGGATGATGGGTGTGGCCTCGCTGGACCTGGGCTGAGGACACCGGTGCAGGGGGCAGGCAGGGGAAACTAGGAGCTATGAGAGAGTCACGCAGCCACAGAACACCTCAGCTGGCATCCAGGCCAAGCCCTGTCTTACAGGGGGGACATGGTGGCCCTGAGTGGAAATGACTCCTTGGGGGACACGGCATGAGTTCACATCAGAATTAAAATTCAGACCCAGGCCCCCTGAGTCTCCGTGCACTGCTGCTTGGATCTCACTGGGCTCCCCAGCTCCTCAGCATCCTGGCGTGATCAGAGGCAAAGGTGCCAACATCAATTTCACTCAGTGTCATTTCCCTGGTCAGGCTGGGCACCTGGGAACAGGCGAGGGACTCGCCGGGTCAGGGATGGGAACATTGCCAGGCCCGGCATCCCCAGGTCACATGTTCTGTCCTCACCTCTCTCTTCTGATGAGATGTTTGCAGAGTTCCCTCGGTGTCCTTGTTTGATTGCAGGATCACACAAGGGCGTCACAGCCCACAGAGAGCTGTAGGTGGGACGGGGAGGACATTTCTATGAAACCGTGGAGCTCTCTGAAGCTGGGGCAGGCAGGGAGGTGCTGCTGTCTCTCAAAGGCACCCTGTGTGCCCATGCACAGCTCTGGACGTCCATCCATAGTCCACAGAGCATGACCCCACACACAGCCATGCACAACATGCCTTCATTAGTGTTAATGCATTTAATTCTCACAAGGAGGGCTGTGAGGATCCAAAACACCTATTGCTTTGCTTTTACTTAATACAAAACACTTAATGCCTCCCATTTTATAGATACAGAAACTGAGGCCCAGAGAGGTAAAGTGACAAGTCCAGGGTCACACTGCAAATTAGGGGGGAGCTAGGGATGTGGACCTGCCACCAGCTCCTCTGCATGGAACAGTCTGGAATGCACAGGTGCGCACACACAGCCACACCCTCACTTCTTCCTGTCATCTCCTCCCACTTCCCAGCAACGGATGCATTTTCCATGGCCCATCCTGGCAGCCCTGGGGCCCCGCTGGCCACATCCGCCCAGACTCCCCAATGTGCCGCACAGAACATGCAAATGAAGCACTCGCCACCGCCTTTAATGAAAGGCTCCCGAGGAAAGCTCTTCTCTGATGAACTGAGGCTATTTATTTCCACCACAAGGAAATTTAACATGCAAATTAGGAAGGGTTTCATCATTCATCACCTGAGATTGACATATTTGAATTTGGCCTGAATCCCTGGTTAACGGGTGCACAGACATGGGTGCAGGCCATGTGTGGCCCACAGTCCTTGGGGAGGGGAGGGTGGGCTCCATCGGAGGCACATATGTTTTTTATCTGGAATGGTTCAGTGCATGGAAATGAGAGTTCATTCTTTTTCCGCACACAGCTGGGCTGGAGACCCCGCTTACCCTGAGAATCTCCCGCTTTCCACCCCCTCCCAGGTCCTCCTGCGCCCGGCCTTGGCTCTCAGCCAGGACACAGAAACTAATTAGATCTTGACTCAGTTATGCGCTCAGGCAGGCAAATGGTCTAGACAGACGCCTGGGGAGTTGGTAATGACCCCTGCTTCCTGGGGGCTGCCGTGGCGCCTGACTCCCCCTCCCCGCCCCCCCAGCCCATTCATAGGATTCCTCAGTGTGGGAGGGTGCAGGTACCTCTCCCCTGTGTCTTCGTCCCCCTGAAGAGGAATATCTGCAGTGGGCCATTTGGCAGGGGAGCTGGGGTTTCTGACTTACCAGTCCAGTCTTCTCCCAGGGTCGCCCAAGTCCCCTGGGATGGCAGAGACTCCTCCTGGGAGGGGGTTGAAAATAGGGGTTTTGGCTCTAACTGGCAGCCCCTGGGGGCTGAGAGATGCTGGTGTGTTCTGTAACTCAAGATAAACAGAAGGCATAGGAGGGGGTTCCAGGCACTGGTGGGCTCACAGACAGCTGGAGAAGGAAGAGGCCGTTCTTTCTGCAGAATGAAGACTAGTGACTAAGAGAGACAGTCTCCCCAGGGGAGATAGGGCACAGTCCCTGGAGGCCAACCCACAGCACATCCACAGGCTCCAGCCACCGCGGCACTCAAACACCATGGGCCCGGGAGTGCACAGTGAGGTCCTGCCTGCAGGAGCGTGCCGGCCGGGCCACAGATAGCTACTCTGGTCAGCTACCTACTGCTGCTTAGGAAACCAAATCAGCACTCGGTGGCTTAAACAACCGGGATTATTATTCCCCCTGGTCTCTCCTGGGCTCGCCATGAAGTTGTGCCCATCTGGCAGTCGGCTTGGGCTGGGCTTGGTGGGGACAGCTGGGTGCGGGATCTCTTTCTCCACGTGGTTTCTCCTCCTTGGTAGCATGGTGGGCCACCATGGTGTTGGGGCCGTGATCTTAGAGGGTCAATGTAGAAGCTACAAGGACCACATTCTGTCAATGAAAGCAAGTCATGAAGCCGGCCCAGATTTCGGGAGTGGGGAAATGGACTCCACATCCTGATGGGGGTCACTGTAAAATATCAGAGCTGTGCTCCTCAGTCCCCTCCTGGCCTCCTCTCAGATCTGGCCGTTACCCCAAAGCCCACACCGACCACCTTTTCCAGATGGCGGCTCACAGGCGGGTCCCCAGGGCTTCCTTAGCACGGTTCTGGTCCAGTTCTCCCACTTGGTATCTCTGAAGGCACCCGCAAGGGTGACTTTGGAAAACCCAGAGAGAATGGGCAAGGATTGGAACTGAGTCACGGAGGACAAAGAGCAGAAAGCTCAGAGCTGGCGGGATTGAATCTGGAACCTGCTGCCTGTGATCTGAGCAGACGTTGAGGAAGGTAGAGAGAGGGGCCAGGCACAGTGGCTCACGCTTGCAAGCACAGAGACCTGTGCAACATAGCGAGACCTCGTCTCTACTAAAAATAAAACTGTTAGCTGGGCATAGTGGTGCACGCCTGTAGTCCCAGTTCCTTGAGAGGTTGAGGTGGGAGGATCGCTTGAGCCCAGGCGGTCAAGGCTGCAGTGAGCCGTGATCGTGCCACTGTACTCCAGCCTGGGTGACAGAGCAAGACCCTGTCTCAAAAAAAAAAAAAAGCCAAAAAACAGAAAGGCAGAGAGAGGAGTTGGCTCGGGGACATAAGGCTCCCAGCAGCCAGGGTCATAGCTTCTGACACCTGGGACTGAAGCTCCCCAGGCTGCTTTGCTGGGCCAGGGCTTGTCCTAGATAAGGATATGTTGAGCCGTGTCAGGGTGCTGTTAGAGGATGCTGAGAGCAAGGACAGATGAAGGAGTAGTAATAACATTAATAATAACGACAACAGCTAACTGTTAAAGATTGCCGACTATGCCTTACGCCAGCCCATGTCCTAAGCACACTACATGTATTAACTCATTTAATCCTCACACTGGATCTTCAGGTAGGGGCTATAGTAGGGTGGTTAAGAGCACAAAATCTAGAAGCCCACTGGGGCTCTGCCAACTACTGGCCATGAAAACTTGGGCAAGTTCCTTAACATCTTTGTTCCTTGGTTTCCTGATCTTTTTTATCTGCCACGTTTGGATATTATTATTTCTGACCTCATAGGGTGGTTAATAAGGAGCAAATGCATTATCACATGTGAAATGCTTAGAACACTGCCTGGGGCCAGGTGTGGTGGTTCACGCCTGTAATCCTAGCATTTTAGGAGGCCAAGGGGTGGTGGATCAATTGAGCTCAGGGGTTTGAGACCAGCATGGGCAACATGGCAAGACCCTGTCTCTTAAAAATAATAATAATAATACAAAAATTAGCCAAGTGTGGTGGTGCATGCCTGTAGTCCTAGCTACTTGGGGGGATCACTTGAACCCAGGAGGTCGAGGCTGCAGTGAGCTGAGATTACCCCCACTGCACTCCAGCCTGGGTGACAAAAAAAAAAAAACCTATCTCAAAAAAAAAAACCAAAAAACACTGCCTGGCCCATATTAGTACCTATTGTTACAACTCCTATTTTATAGATAAGGAAATGGAGGCACAGAGAGATTAGGCAGCTTGCCTAAGGTCACACAGCAAGTGGAATACCCAATCAAAAACCCTCCTTCTCCACCTGTGTCTACCATCCCTTAGAGCAGAGCTACCTGGGCAGAGCAAAGCCGAGTAGTTTGACTTGGGACGCCTTTGTGCTGTGCTTTAGCCGGGTGCCCTCCAGCCCTGCAAGCAGTGGGCCTGCCCCGGCTTCTTGATCACCCACTGTGAGTTAGACAAAGTGTCAGGTACCAGGGGCACTCCAAAAACAGGTGGAGCTTGCAGCCTTGCTAGGGAAGTCAAGACAGGCCGCCTAAAAAGTCAGAACGCAACCCCGGAGAGCAGGGCGGCTCTGAGAAAGGACACAGTTCTCAAGCTCTGGTGCTCAGTAGTGGAGGAAGGCCCGGGGTGGTGGTGTAAGAAGTCTGCTGTGAACTAGTCAAAACCAGGGCCACGTGGCAGGTTCTCATGATGGTAAATCCACTCTTTGCAGAAAACTCTGTGCCCTTTGTCCTCTTTTGATGTTAAAAATGGCCTTTTTAACAAAGAAAATGAAATCTGCATGACAGATTTTTTGCTTTTGTTGTTTCACTTTTTTGTTGGCCAAATTAAAGTTAGCTACTCTACCTAGGTTGAAATAGACATTGATGATATAGCGGTGGGCATAAGTATAGATATAGATCCCAGAGCAGAGAGCCTCAGCCACACCTGAAGCCTTGCACCAGATATAGAGGGTCAATGCTGGCCTTCAGGCAGGGCTGCCACCAGGAGGCACACCAGGGCGGCCTCTTTCCAGCATCCCTTGACCTACCAAGCACGTTATAGGGAACAACCTGGAGACTGTGGCTCATCCTCCAGCCTTATCAACATCCAGTAATCCTGGAACATCTGGTGTAAGGAAACCCAGAGCCTGGTGAAGCCCAGAGAGCAGGACTCAGCAGGACAGGAAGCTCCGGCCGCCTGGGCAGTGCTTGGCAGGGTTCATGCCATCACAACTCACCAATCCCTGCCTGGTACCCACCTCCAAGTTAATGCTTCCAATCCACTTACCCCCCAACCTCCAATCTTAGTGTGAATTAGCTTGACAAAGTCATTCCTCCCCAAAGATGACCAAGTCTTCATTCCCTTAAGGTCCCTGGGATTTGGAGATGCTGAAAGACCTGATGTTTAACTCCTTCCCTCTGGCCTCCAGGGAACTGACCACTATTGTCTTCGTGGGTAGCAACAGGAAATGAATGGACTCGAAGTAGAGCTGGGGAACAGTGCATTTCTAAGCCAAGTGTGGCAGCAGCAGTAACGTTTTCACCTAAACACAAGCAGCTGCTGATACCACAGTACATGGAGACAAGGGTATTGCTATTGCTCTTGTTGTTGTCATTATTACTGCTAATTCCCAGTGCCTAACAAAGTGTCTGGCATGGTGTAGGTACTCCAGTATGGGTAGAATGATTCATAACAGTGGGAAACTACATAAGGACACATTCCGTGACTGCTTACCGAACGTCAAGCGCTGTGCTAAGCACTTTGCAGTCAGTTCTGCTGCTGTGTGATGGATACGTTGGTAGAAATCACCATGCTATGCCAAACTGTGCGATAAAAAACAAAGGGCTTGCGGGGGAAATGGAGTGGGGGCAGCAACATGCAAAAACTTCATTAGCAACACGTTAAAAAAGAAAGGAACTTCATGAAGATAATTGCACAATTTTACACATATTAAATGGTTAAGAAACGCATAACTACTATAATACTTATGGCACTTTGCCTTGGAAAAGGCTCCCAGTGTGCTTGCGGAAGTGGGTGTCAGAAGGGGTGCAGCTTATAAGTTACTGTTAAGTGGTAGAAGGAAGGTTGTCAGAAATTGGAAAAAAAAAAAAAGTTGCAACACCAGGTGTGGGTGTGTAACATTTGCAGTGAGCTGGGGACCCCAGAGCCATGTGCATTTTGTGCACAACTGTGCATCCCACCTCAGCTGGGTGCAATTTTCTGTATTGACTCCTGCTTCTTGCAGACAAAACTGTGCATAGCAAATGCAAAATCCACAGATGCTCATATCATTCTCTAATATATCAATCGCAGTGGAACAAATGTGTGTTTGAAAACAAGCCTTACAGCGAGCTGCCTGAACTCGTATTTTCTATAAGACAGCCATCTTGGCCGGGCGCGGTGGCTCACGCCTGTAATCCCAGCACTTTAGGAAGTTGGGGCAGGCGAATCACAAGGTCAGGAGATCGAGACCATCCTGGCTAACACGGTGAAACCCCGTCTCTACTAAAAAATACAAAAAATTAGCCAGGCGTGGTGGCAGGCGCCTGTAGTCCCAGCTACTTGGGAGGCTGAGGCAGGAGAATGGCGTGAACCCGGGAGGCAGAGCTTGCAGTGAGCCGAGATCGCGCCACTGCACTCCAGCGTCGGCGACAGAGCAAGGCTCTGTCTCAAAAAAAAAAAAAAAAAAAAGGGACAGTCATCCTTACTTTGCCCGTTATACAGATGGAGTGTCCGAGGTATAACAAGGTTCTGTCCCTTGTCTGAGGTCACGTGCTCAGTGAGTGACAGAGCTGGGACCAGAGTAAAGGGTTGTCTGAAGCCACAGCCGAGGTTGTTAAAGACTGTGACTCTTTGGGGCTATGATCAGCCTTTTCATCAACTATGATCAAAGTCATCTCACAGACTGGGAACCTGAGGACTGATGAGGCAGCACCCTGACCTCCGTCATCACCTAGACCCGTTTCCCATTTGAAGCCTTGATTCTGACCTCCCATCTCCGTTACACCCGTGGCTCCATCTCATCACAGAGCATGGTAAAGTTGTGTGCGCAAGGACTCACCCTGGGAACACCATACATGCAGATTCTGATCAGCAGGTCTGGGGTGGGGCCCAAGATTCTGCATTTCTGACCCACTCCCAGGTGACGCTCCTGTGGCCGGTCCCCACACCTCACTGTGAGCAGCAGGGCTGTGGAACGCCTTCCACCTCTTACCCTGGCCCTCCCGCCCCATCCGTCAGTTCCCTGCTGGCTGAACCTGCTTCCCCAGCCAGTGGACCCAGTCATCACCATCTCAGCCTCCCTCTTGCCAGTGTCTTCAGCCCCCTGGCATTGGGGTCCATCTGTCACAGCTTCCTGGAAGAGCCCCAGCCTTG
Source organism: Pan troglodytes (assembly GCF_028858775.2). Taxonomy (NCBI): domain Eukaryota; kingdom Metazoa; phylum Chordata; class Mammalia; order Primates; family Hominidae; genus Pan; species Pan troglodytes. Next base: position 86,467,708 of record NC_072417.2, on the reverse strand, counting down.
GGTCAGCCCAACTTTCAACCCACCTTGCTCCTTCCATAAGGCTACTGAGCCCTGCTGAAGAAAGCCAGCCACCTGTGTAGATGGCACCTGTACAAAGTCAAGGCACTGGCCAGGCGCAGTGGCTCACACTTGTAATCCCAGCACTTTGGGAGGCTGAGGCGGGTGGATCACCTGAGGTCAGGAGTTCAAGACCAGCCTGGCCAACATGGTGAAACCCCATCTCTACTAAAAATACAAAAATTAGCCTGGCATGGTGGTGCGTGCCTGTAGTGCCAGCTACTCGGGAGGCTGAGGCATGAGAATCACTTAAATCTGGGAGGCAGAGGTTGCAGTGAGCCGAGATTGCGCCATTGCACTCCAGCCTGGGCGACAGAGTGAGAGTCCATCTCAAAAAAGCAACAAATAAAAAACAAAGTCAAGCTACTGCCCTCACCTGTGCCTTCCCACAGTTTCCCAGTCAGCTTACTCATCCTCCACAGATGCTGTTTTGAACCGCCAGCCCACCGCCCCTCTCTTCACTGCCCCCTTCCCCAGGAAGTAGGAGCATTATAAGGAATTCATTTCTCCCACTTCCTGTCACCCTGCTTCAGTTAACTCTGCCCTACCAGGCCTCTCCTTCTGCCAGGGACTGCACTTCACTGGGTACAGGACCCCAGACCCTCAGGAACTGGCTGTTGGCTCCATCACTTGCCCTCTCTTTCTGCCTCTCTCTTTTTTTTTTTTTTTTTTTTTTTAGAAGCAGAGTCTCACTCTGTCACTCAGGCTGTAGTACAGTGGTGCAATCATAGCTTACTGTAGCCTCCAACTCCTGGTCTCAAGCAATCCTCCTTCCTCAGCCTCCCAAGTAGCTGGGACTACAAGCACATGCCTCCACACTTGGCTAATTGTTTTATTTTTTGGTAGAGATAGATTCTTGCTATGTTGCCCAGGTTGGTCTCAAACTCCTGGCCTCAAGCCGTGCCCCTGCCTTGGCTTCCCAAAGTGATGGGATTACAGATGTGAGTCACTGCTCTCAGCCTCTACTTCTCCTAACTGCTCCCACCACCAATGTTTAAACCTGCTCAAGTCTCACATCTTTAAAAACCAAAGTCCCCCCTATAGACCTCCCTCTGCCCCACATTCCCTCTCTTGCCAGGAGCCACTCTCCTCTTTTTAGCACACAACTTTGCATTCTCCACCTGTCCAGACCCCTCCTCTCCTTGCCAGCTGTGCCCACTGAAACTGCCGCCTACCCCAGACCATCAGGTGCCCCCTCATGCTAGCACCAGTGACATCTTTCCACTGTCCCCTGGCCCCCCAGCACCATTGTACACGGTCAGCCCCATCACCTCTCTCCAGTCTATGGCAAAGACCAAATTGGCCTCTAACGCTTTGGCCTTGACCAACTCCAGTTCCCTCTCCAGTCTGCAGTCAGAGTGACCTTCGTACACGTGTAAACCTGCCTATTTTGCACCAGGGGTTGGCAAGCATTATCTGGTCCAGGACAGACAGTGAATGTTTGAGGGTTCACAGGCCACACAGTTTATGGCAACCTTCAACTCTGCCTGTGCAGCAGGAGAGCAGCTGCAGACGCTGTGTCCACAAATGTGCATGGCTGTGTCCCAGTAAAACTATTTATGGATACAGAAATTTGAATATCATATAATTTTCATCTGACATGAAACATTACACTTGATATTGTTATATTTTGCTAAAAATGTGTGAACTCTTTCTTCCTGGTACACCTATTGTAGAGGCTGTGGCTGTAGATTTGACCCATGAATATAGTTTGCTAAGCTCTGTTTTATAGCCCTGGTTAATACCCTCAGCATATTTCTACTATCCTCAGGAAAAGGCCCAAATTCTTCAGCCCAGCCCATAAGGCCTGGTGGGGACTGGCCCAGCCATGAAGTCCAGCCTCCCCGTTATCCCAACCAGGCTCTTTCTCTGGCCAGCACCACAGTCGATGTCTCAGGAATCTCTGTCTCTGACATCCACTTATCATGCCTGGCACTCTTCAACCATCCTTGCCTTCCCCTCAGGATCAGCACTGGACAGCACTTCCTCCTTTCCTTCCCTCGCCCCCTCAGCCTCCATCAGCACCTGCACTTACCTGAGCCTTCCTGCCCTCAGGAAGGAGGTGGAGAGGCCCAGGCCCCACCTCTCCACACATGCACACCCTACCAAGTCCCACCCATCTCTAAGTCACCCCACGGCTCAAGCCTCAGCTGTTATGGGTTGAATTGTGTCTCCTCTAAAAATATATGTTGATGTCCTAATGCCTAGTGCCTCAGAGTGTGACCTTATTTGGAAATAAAGTCATTGCAGAGGTCATACTGGACTAAGGTAGTCCCTAAATCCAATACGATGGGGTCCTTTTAAGAAGACAGGAAAGCCCAGGCACAGTGGCTCATGGCTATAATCCCGGCACTTTGGGAGGCCAAAGAAAGAGGATCATTTGAGCCCAGGAGTTCAAGATCAGCCTGGACAACATAGTGAGATCCCATCTCTATTAAGAAAGAAAAGTGGGGGAGGAGAGAAACCCAGAGAAGAGAACACCAAGTAAAGGCAGAGGCAGAGATTGGAGTGATGTGGCTGCAAGCCAAGGAACACCTGGGGCCCCCAGAGCTGAAGGAGGCAGGAAGGATTCTCCCTGGGACCCTTCATGCAGAACATGGTGCTGCTGAGCTTGACTCAGACTCCTGGCAGCCAGGGCTGTGGAAGAAGAAATTTCTGTCGTTTTAAGGCACCCAGGCCATGGTGCTTTGTTACAGCAGCCCTGAGAAACAAATACGCCCCTGGATGCCCCAGTGTCCTGCTTCCCTCAAACAAGTAGGGCCTCTCGCATCAGGGAACCCACTCACTGTGAGGGAAGAGGCTTCTCAGCCAGCACCACTGTGCATTCAGCAGGTCTTATTAGGAGGCCGCTTCTCCCAGTTTGAGAAGCAACTGAGTCTCCCCTGCACACCTGGGAGGCTGGAGTGAGCCCAGAGAAGTGGGTCCATGGGGCTGCTCTGGCCACCCACCATGACTCGGCCACAGAGCCCCAGCCCCTTGGTTCCCTGAAGCCTGGTTTCCATGCAGCCTCTTTATCAGCTTGTTTTAATTTGGTTTCTTTCTGATCCACCTTGGCATGAAAAGAATCATAAAGAATTTCAGCCGGGTGCCAGGAGCCCGGGACAAAGGCGTCCTCCCCAACCCCAGGAGTGGGAGCTGGGTGGCGAGGCTTTCCTCCCCGAGCCGGAGGAGCAGGGAGCGGTGAGGAAATTCTAAAGCACAATTGTAATTGAGGTGAGAGGAGATGCTCCTTTCATTTTGCTTTTCTGTTTTCTTGTTTTTTAAAAAATAAAATAAAATAACCACGCCGCCTCCCCCAAATCTCAGCATTTCTTTTTTCCCGGCTGTTTAAACTGAAACCTAAGTTTTAACTCCTTATACCCTGGACAGGGCTTGTCTTCTGTGGTTTTTCATTCCTTTCTGCTCCTAGTAATAAAACGTCCTGTCTGGCTGGGTACGGTGGCTCATGCCTGTAATCCCAGCACTTTGGGAGACCGAGGCAGGTGGATCACTTGAGGCCAGGAGTTTGAGACCAGCCTGGCCAACATGGTGAAACCCCAACTCTACTAAAAAAAAAAAAATATATATATATATATACACACACACACACACACACACACACATATACATATACATATATATACATATATATACACATATACGTACATATATATACACACACACATACACACACACACACACACACACACAAAGATTAGCCAGGTGTGGCGGTGCACGTATCTGTAGTGCCAACTACTCGGGAGGCTGAGGCAGGAGAATTGCTTGAACCAGGGAGGCTGCAGTGAGCCGAGATTGTGCCACTGCACTTTAGCCTGAGCAACAGGATGAGACTCCATCTCAAAAAAAAAAAAAAAAAAGTTCTGTCTTGTGTCGGTGCAGAGTTGTCCACGGGTCGCCCCACTCTCCTCCCATCTATGTAGCGGCTCTCTCCCAGCTGGGCTCAGACACAGCTCCTGCATCAAGGCAAGGTCTGGGCAGCTCCCCAGAGGAACTTCTTTCTGGATTGTGAAGCAAAAACAAGCAGAGAAGACCTACCGCAGAGCAGTCTTGAGGGCCCCAGGACGGGTCAGGGTGGGCAGGTATAGGGCAGGAGCACAGATGGGGTCACATGGGCCTGAAAGGGAATCTCACTTTGCTGCCTCCTAGCTGGGTGATTTCAGGCCACATGCTCAACCTCTCTGAGCCCAGGTCCCCTGGCTGTAAAATGGGAAGAGGAGTCCCTTCCCCTGTAGTTGACCTGGGAATGAACCACATAGCGTGTGTCAAGTGTTTGGCTCACAACCCGATGCTGCTACTGTGGTTGTTATTTAGGGAGGGATCCCTGCTTATTTTCTCAAGCAGTGGGAGTCCCGCTCACCCAGGAGGAGTAGCCGTCTTGGGCTCCCAGCCCTGTCCTGCCCTCATCTCACCTCACTGGCTCCCTCAGCTCTCTCCTTTGCTTTCTCATCCAGCCAGACCTCTGTGGGGACCACTGGGCTGATGGATCACAGTTTAATGAAGTCCTTATCCTTGTTCATTGAGAGCACTTAATTGGCCCAGAAGGTCCCAGGGCCGACAGACGCCTTCCCCTAGCCATCGCAAGCCAGAGCTGTCACCGGGATAGCGGCCCCCAGCTCGATAACACCGCCATCCTCTCATTGACCGCAGGGCCGGGGGATCAATCAGAGCTTCACGGGCTTTTCTGGCAAAGCGGGGGAGGCTCAGTGGTGGCCAGCAGGCCCTGAGACATCTCCTCCCCTTATGAAGCAAACCGCCCAGCGGCAGGTGCTTGTGCAAGCCCCAGGTTGTGCCTCAGCTGAGCAGCTGCATTCAGACACATCTGTATCCTGCCCTGCTCAGCCCTACGAGGAACCAGAACCAACAGGAGACAGACCTGCTTCTTCTTCTTTTTTTTTTTTTTGAGATGGAGTCTTGTCACGCAGCCCAGAGCACAGTGACGTGATCTTGGCTCACTGCAACCTCCAACTCCCTGGTTCAAGAGATTCTCCTGCCTCAGCCTCTTGAGTAGCCAGGATTACAGGCACACGCCACCATGCCCCACTAATTTTTGTATTGGTAGTAGAGGTGGGGTTTCACCATGTTGGCCAGGCTGGTCTGGAACTCCTGACCTCAGGTGATCCTCCTGCCTCAGCCTCCCAAAGTGCTGGGATTACAGGCGTGAGCCACCACACCCGGCCTATCTCCCATATTCTACGGTCGGTGTATTAGTCGGGGTTGTGCAGAGAAGCAGAAGCAATGGGAGAGAGACAGATGCATGAGGTTCGTTATGGGACTTGGCCCATGTGGTTATGGAGGCCAGCCAAGAACACCAACTGCCGCCTGCAAGCTGGAGACCCAAGAAAGCCAGTACCGTAATTCAGTCTGGGCCCAAAGGCCTGGAAACCGACAGCCCATGGGTGTAAGTCCTAGAGTCTGCAGGCCGGGAACCAGGAGCCCCAGCGTCCAAGGGCAGAAGAAGACGGGCGTCTGCTCCCAAGACAGCACATTCCTCCTTCCTCCGCCTTTTTGTGCCATCCAAGCCCTCAGTGGATTGGATGGTTCCCTCCTGCGTTGGTGAGGGATCCGGCTATGTCCTGCGAGGGGAGAGGGCTTTCACCACTCTGTCTCCTGTCTTTCTGTCTCTCTCTTTCTCTGTCTCTGTTTCTCTGTCTCCCTGTCTCTCTCTTCTTTACTCCATCTGCTGATCCAAATACTGATCTCTTCTAGAAACACCCTCACAGACACACCCAGACCATCCTTTACCAGCTGTCTGGGCAGGCATCCTTCATCCCAGTCAAGTTGACACCTAAAATTAACCATCACATCAGAGTCAGGGGTTCCTCCCTGTTCTGTCCACTGCGGGTACCCCCTCTCCACCCTGAGGTTCCCTAGAAGGCGGGGGGAACACACTGTGCCCAAGTCCCCCCTCCTCCGAGGGACACAGAATCCTTCCCTATCCCAGTGTCTGTCCTCTGGGAGGGGACAAGTCCAGGGCCCTCCCCCACCTTCCAAGGATTCTGGAACCCCGTGCTCAGCTCGCCTGGGCTTGCCTGTCCCCTCCCCAGTGCCTGCTCCAGAACCAATTCCGGATCTTCCCCTAACCCTTCCCCTCCTGAGGCTGCTGCCTCCCCTTCAAATGGCGGCCCTGTAGCCTCCCAGCCAGGAGCACAGCATCCTTCCCCAAGTACCATCCACAGAACAGGCTGTGCCTGTCACCAATTCTCACCGAAGATGTGGGAGGGGAATTACAGCACAGGACAGAAACTGCTTAAAATAGAAAAACAGACATTGCTGTTCCTGAGGTGCCCTGGCTGTCCTCACCACAGGGTGCAGCTGACATCACCCTCCCTGGCCAGCCTGCTCCCACTACCCGGCCTCTGGCTGTGTCCTACATGGGGAGAGGGCTTTACCTCTCTGTCTCTGTCCCCTGTCTCTCTTTGTCTCTTTCTCTGACTCTGTTTCTCTGTGTGTGTCTCTCTCCATCTCAGCCTCCCTGTCTCTCTCTCTTTCTCCCTAGATCTCTCTGTCTCTCTGACTGTCTCTCTCTGTCTCTGTCTCTCATTTTCACCCCCACTCACCCCCAGCAGATCCTTAAGGCTGCTACCAGAAGGGAAATTCAACATTACAGCCACTTGATCATACCGAACAGGTGAGCTCTGTTTGCCTCAACCCTTTCCATGCCTGAGCCTCTCCTTCCACAATCAAAAGATCCACTAAAGGGGCTGCCCAAGCCATCCAGCTCCTTCTTCCTGGGCCTCCAGTGTACTAGACTGGCCAGCACTTAGCAACAATTTTTGATTAACATGGCCCAGATCAAAATTTAGGCCCTGCCCAGAAATACTCTGCCTCTGTCTATGTGAAGCAGGAGGAGGTAGACAGCCAAACTATCCTCTTCTTACCCTAGGAATGAGAGACCCCAAGCCATCGGATACATATCCCGTTGAGGTTCATGTTGTCAATGGGCCAGACTGTCCCAGCATTCTAGGTACTTAGCTGTGTGACCTGGGGTAAGTTACTTTCTCTCTCTGGGCCCCGTTTTTCTCATCTGTGAACCGAGGTTTATGTTAGCACTGCCTCTGCAGTACTGTGAGGATCAGATGAGTGGATACGTTAAAGTCCTAGAGGGAGAGGAGCAGAAAAAAATAACTGTTGGGTACTAGGCTTAATACCTGGGTGATGATAAAGAAAATAAAACTTAGGTCAGGTACGGTGGCTCACGCCTGTAATCCCAGCACTTTGGGAGGCCAAGGGAGGTGGATCACCTGAGGTCAGAAGTTCAAGATCAGCCTGGCCAACATGCTGAAACCCCGTCTCTACTAAAAAATATTAAAAATTAGCCGGGCATGGTGGCGGGTGCCCGTAATCCCAGCTACTTGGGAGGCTGAGGCAGGAGAATTGCTTGAACTCAGGAGACGGAGGTTGCAGTGAGCCGAGATTGCGCCATTGCACTCCAGGCTGGGCGACAGAGCGAGACTCTGTCTCAAAAATAAATAAATAAAAATAAGACTTAAAAAATAAAATACAATTACAGCAATGTGATTAAAAAATATAAAGTCCTTAGAACAGTGACATTTATCATAATAATAGTTATTATGTTAATTGCATAATGGTATATTGTTATTATTTATTACCTGGTACATGTTCTTTTCCCTTTTGATTGCCCTGGACAGAGTTTTGCCCGATTTCCTGAAGAATCTTTGCAAAAGCAAATCCACAAATATAGTCAGTCTTTTTCTAGCCGGCCACCAGTCCAGTGGCCAGGTCCTCGATCACCACCTAAGTCTTCCTGCTGCAGGAACAGGCCCAGTGTGTGCTCACAGGTGTCTGAGGACACACACACACACACACACGCACGCACAGACATGCACATGCTCAGCACTTGCTGCTTCTCCTGCCTGCTGCCCAAAAGTCCATGGGGAGAGGGAAGGAAATCTGGGTTCCCGAGCTCAGTGGCCCACTGCTGTTCCTGGAACCTGTGTTGGCCTCAGACATCTGGGGCGACACCTGCAGGCAGCAGGCACACATGGTCCCCTGACCCCCCAGTGGACATGATGACCCACCTGCCTTCTCTACCTGAGCACAGTTCACTTGAGGAGAGGAGGCCTCATCCAAACATGTGGGTGCACAAATGTATGTGCACAGTCATGTATGAGTTTGCAGGGAGGTGGATTGCATGAGTTTGCATGTGTGTGCACAGCACGGTGTGCATGAATGTGCGTTGTACCATGGGTGAGTATGCATGAGTGTGCTCCGTGTATGTGCACAAGTGTGCACATGTGCACTCACACACACCTCCTTCCTCCATGGGAGCATCACCGCGTGCATCTCCAGGCGTCTGATTTATTAACGAGGACAATACAAGGAGAGTGTGCCTATTATTTCTGGTGTCCGCATCAGCTCCTGACAGCTTCGTGGAATTGAAATATCTTATTTAATGCGAGTAAGAATCATTTTAAATATCAACTGTGACACTCAAGGACTCGAACCAAAAAGGGCATTGTGTGTTTCCTCATGTGCTGGAGAAGATGCCACATTTGTTGGGCAGTTATTGTCCCCCCTGCTCCTCTCTTGTTGCTAAAAATCCAATTATCTGTCCTGGCTCTTCCTCCCACTGTTGTCTTGCGCCCTCCACCCTGAGCTCATCTCTTCATCTTCGAAGAGTGGACTGAGCCGCAGGGTCCTGCCGGATTAAAATCAGGACAATCTGTGATGGGGATGACGAGAACGGGTGTGGATTCTTGGCGTATCTTCCTTCACTGCCCTCTTTCTGCCCTCAGCCCCAAGCCCAGCCCCTGAGGCGCTCTCTCTACCACCTGCTGCTTTTGACCATTGAACTGGGAGAAAGCAAATCTTCCTCCACCCAGAAGATTCCTCAATACTCTGCAGCTGTCAGAAAGCCTGAGGAAGCTCCATGCACAGCTACGGAAAGATTTTTGAGATACATTGTCACTTGCACAAAGCAAGGAGCAGAACAGTGCATACAGGAGGCCATGTCTCCTGTTTATAATGGGGAGGGATTCTAAATGCGTATTTGCTTGCATTTGCGTAAAGAAGTTCTGAAAAGACACTCAGGAAACGAATGACAGTCGTTTCCTCCCTGTGTATGTTGGGGATCAGGATGACAGGGCAGCTGGGGGACAAGGGTGGGAGAAACGTTTTGCTGTGTACTTTTTCTTTTCTTTGAATTTTGAATTGTGAATATATTTCCTATAATAAATAAATAAAGAGGGGTCCTTTGAAAGGACCTAGGGGTAGGTGAATGCAGGTGTGTGCTGGCTCCCAGAGGCCACAACCCAGCAGCTCTTCCTCGTTGAATAGAGAGTAAGGTTGCAGGTCACCCAGCCACCGTCACTGTTCCCCATCCCTGGAGGAGCCAGGTTCCTGCTCTTCCACCTCGAGGAGGCACATGGAGGTGACTGGGAGGTTGAGGGGTCAGAAGCCGAGGAATGTGCCAGGCAGGGGACTCCGTGCTCCCCTAGTGCTTGGCTGAAGCCCCTAGAGGATCCGCATTCTAGGGGCAGGGCCTCTGCTTCACCCTCTTAGTCCTCCTCTCTGAGCCTCCCCGCCAATGACTCTTACATTTGCCCCTTCACTTGGCAAGCATTTGTGCAGGCATTTGTATCCACGGCCTCGCTGGATGCCCAGATCAAAGATGGCCATCATTATTCCCATTTTACAGTCAGGGAAACTAAGGCTTGCAAGGTCCCATAACTTGCCTGGGCCACACATCTAAGAAAGAACAGAAGGGAAAGTCAAGTGTAAGTCCCCCTGAGGTGGGAGTCCTGGTGCCTTCTCCAACACTGCACTTCCTCTTGAGTGGATCGGGTGTGGACCCTTCAGCTCCAGCCCTGCTGCTCCTCCAGGAGCCATTTAATCCACCCCCCACCCCCAGGGTGACCTGGATGGGGCTGGACTCAGCCAGTCTCCTGCTGGGCTGGCAGCTACGGGTGAGTGGGGCAGGCAGAGCTGGGGACTGAGTGTGTCTTGGTGGCCCAGGAGGGAGCGCATTGGGGATAATGAGTGCTGTTACTGTCATTATCGGAGATGCTTACAGTGCGCTGGACTCGCAAACCGAGAAGCTGGCCAAATGCCTCTTCCACCCGCCTGGGAGGCAGGGAGACGAGAGCTGCAATTTGGGTGAAGTGGGTTTCCCTGGTAGGAAAGGCAGTGGGCGGAACTGTTACTTTAAATAATGTTGCCTACAAGCCAGAAATAGGTCTCCCAGGCAGGGAGCGCCAAAGAGACAGCCCAAAGAAACGGAGGCGGAGGAGCGGGAGAGAGGTGGTACCCGCACTGCTGGGGCAGGGAGTACCTGCAGAGGGGTACAGAGGGCGGCCTGGGGGAGGGGAGGGGGCCAGCAGCCCATGGGCCTTCCTCATGGCCCTAATTAGGCCCTAACTGGGACCTGGGTATTCCTGGCTGAGGCAAATAGACAGTCCTCGCTACTTGGAAGGTTGAGGCAGGAGGATCGCTTAAGCCCAGGAGTTTGAAGTTACAGTGAGCTAGGATCTCACCACTGCCCTCCAGCCTGGGTGACAAAATGAGATCCTGTCTCTAAAAAATAAATAAAAAAAAAAGAAATGGGCTTTTATTAAAGTTTAAATTTCACCACGCCTCACTGACATCAGCAAACAAATCCAGATCCAATGAGCCCCTGGTGCCTTTTTTATAATGTATGCTTAAATTATGTGTACAATGTGCATCTTTTTATTTTATTTTTAAAATAAAAGCAATATATGCGTACGATAAAGAAAATTCTGATGGCATAGAAAGACATAAAATCAAAAAATAGAAGTTTCTTCCCTCCCCATCCCGGGTATCTCTCCCAAAAGGGAGATAACACATTCTGGAGTATTCATCTTGAAAAAATTTTATGCCTATCCCAGTGTGTTTGTGTGGTTATAAGTGTGTGTGTTTGTGCTTGTGTATTTGTATACACACAATACACAGAAATATATATATACTATTTCAATTTACGCAAATAGCATCATAGCAAATACTATCATGTCATCACACTATTCTTTACCTTTTTTTTTGTTTGTTTGCATTTTTGCAACAAACTTAAATTATTATTGGTTTTTTTGAGACAGAGTCTTTGTTGCCCAGGCTGGAGTGCAGTGGTGCAATCTCAGCTCACTGCAACCTCCACCTCCTGGGTTCAAGCGATTCTTCTGCCTCAGCCTCCCGAATAGTTGGGACTACAGGCGTGTGCCACCACACCTGGCTAATTTTTGTGTTTTTAGTAAAAACGGGACTTTGCCATGCTGGCCATGCTGGTCTTGAACTCCTGACCTCAAGTGATCTGCCCACCTCGGTCTCCCGAAGTGTGGGGATTTTTATTGGACCGGTTTGTATGATGTAAAACATTAAGGGTTTGGTAGCCTGTATCAATGAACAGCAACCGATAAGAATATATTATCATTCTTTTCCCTAACAGTCAACTATGAGATTGTTTAGCATCTTGCTATCGCGTGCTTTTATTCGCAAACCTTCCCCTCCTCCCCAGCTCTTACTTTCTTTCCATGCTCTGTGTGTCTTGGACACCTTCCTACCTCCTCTCATAACATGTGTTCATTCTGTGGCTGCTGCATCATTTATTGATCCAATTCCATTTTGATGGACATTTAGTTTGCTTCCAGCTTTTGTTTGTTTGTCTCTGCGATGGCAAGCAAATGCTACAGTGAACATCCTTGCACATATTTTTTTGTCACATAGTTGCTAGTGTATCTAAAAGGCCAGCTCGCTGGGAGCCGTGGCTCACGCCTGTAATCCCAGCAGTTTGGGAGGCCGAGGTGGGTGGATCACCTGAGGTCAGGAGTTCGAGACCAGCCTGGCCAACATGGTGAAACCCCATCTCTACTAAAAATACAAAAATTAGCTGGGCGTGGTGGCAGGTGCCTATAATCCCAGCTGCTTGGGAGGCTGAGGCAGGAGAATTGCTTGAACCTGGTGGGTGGAGGTTGCAGTGAGCCAAGATCACACCACTGCACTTCAGCCTGGGCAAAAGAGTGAGACTCCATCTCAAAAAAATAAAAATAAATAAATAAAAGGCCAGCTCCTAGGAGCACAACCTCTGAGTCAAAGAGCTGGCATATTCTAATTTTCATAGACTTTTTCCCAAAGGCTGGACCAACTTCCAGTACCACAACAGTACTGCAGGTATACTTTCCCCTCCCCCTCACTCCTGCCGACACTGGGTTTGACCACACCTGAAAATCTTTGATGATCTGCTAGGCAAACATGGTCTTGTCGTCTTGATTTGAATTTCTTTCACTATGACAGAAGTTGAGCATATTTTCATGACTTTATCAGCCATTTCTATTTCTTTTCCTCTCTCTGGTGCTTTTTAATAATATCTGATTCCATTTCCAAAGGCAGAGAGCTTTTCCGGCCCATCTCTTCTTCCATCTCCCCTCTAGGGTCACCCCATCACTTTACAGACTCAGACAGTTCCCCCACAGTGGCCTCCCCTCGCCTCGGGAGAGAGGGGACGCAAGCAGGAGAGAGGGCTGAGGGTGGATTTGAAGATGAGGTGAACGGAGGAAGAGAGATTTACCAGAGCTTGGGCACTGCTGTCTCCCCGCCATCACACTGCGCACAGTAGCAAGAGACAGATAAGAGCTGCAGCCGGTGGCAGAGATAAGGGGCTTGGGCAGCCAGAAGGTTCTGGAAAATGCTGCAGAGCCAGAGCGAACTTGGCACGTGGCCAGTTGTGAGTCAGGCCTGCACGGACCCAGGATGGAGGGTGGGGCCCTTGGGATGTGACCTCAGCTTCACAGCCAGGCTTGGAGTCTGAAAGGCTCTGTGGGACTTTGCCTCTTACAATGTGTGAAACTTACAGGTTACTGACAAGATATTTCTGAGCCTCAACTTCTCCACCTCTAGAAAGAAGGTGCTAGTAGGGTTAGTGTGGAGATTAAGTCACAGGCTCTCAAGTGCTGACTGATGACAGTTTGCAACTGTCCTCATAAAAGTCAGGGTAGTGGGCTTTGTGTAAAATTTAAGTTTAAAAATTTGTTAAAAATTGGCTGGGTGCGGTGGCTCACGCCTGTAATCCTAGCGCTTTGGAAGGCAGAGGTGGGAGGATTGCTTGAGCCCAAGAATTCAAGACCAGCCTGAGAAACACAGAAAGACCCCCATCTCTTTTTTCAAAAAGTTTCTTTTCTTAATATAAAGGAGGAAAAAAAGTTTTTAAAATGCCTTTATGCTGAGATTAGGAGTTTTTGTCATCTCAGAAATGTCCTTTTTAAATTAAATGCTGACCATTTCTATTTATTTTTCTCTCCCTGGCACTTTTTAATATTATCCCTTTTTAAGTGTTTTTGTTGTCATTGCCTGATTATTTGTCTGTTTGCTTTCTGGTTGGTTGGTTTTAATAATCTTGGCAAAGGAAGAAGTTCACAGTCTCATGTTGGTCCCACTTTTTTAAGTGTTACTGGTTCATGATATTCAGTAGGCTGGGAACTGCTGTGTGAAATGAAGAAACGTATGAAAAGTACTTAATACAGTGTCTGATGCAGAGATGGTGCTCTGGAAGGGGTGGTTGTTGTTTTATTCTTGGCAAGATGATGATGATGACAGGCCCTAGCCAGATCTCATGTATTAATAAAACCAAACTGGCATCTCCCAGGAATAAGGCTGCTGCATCCCAGGGTTGGCACATCTAGAGATACCCTAGAGGCAGGTGTCAAGGAACTTGTCCACCAGGTCAGCTGGGCAAACCCTAGGATACCAATGAATTGGAGAGAGGCATCCTAGGACATCCCTTCTTCCTCTGAGGGTCCTGTGGGACCATTGCCTAGGGGATGGGAAAGGTGACCACCAAGGGTGAACCAGGAGAACTAGCCCCTGGACCCCAGTCCCCTTCATCCACTCCTGTCCCACTGTCAGAAGCTCCTCTCACTGACCTGCCTCCTCCTTGCCTCTCAGCTAGGTGAGTGTACATACACCTGCTCCCAGCCGCCTGCCCCCCAATGCCAGAGTCTGCTGCTCTGTGGGTAACGAGTGTTTCTGGAGTGGGCTTTCAAGGGGCCAGCCTGGAGTCCCACATCCTGTCCCCAGAACCCACAGAACACTAGCTTGTCTTATTCAGAAGGCTCTGCCCAACCCCGCCAGCCCAAAAGCTGCAGTGCAGCTGTATTATTAGTCCGTTTTCATGCTGCTGATAAAGACATACCTGAGACTGGGCAATTTACAAAAGAAAGAGGTTTAATGGACTCACAGTTCCATGTGGCTGGGGAGCCCTCACAGTCATAGCGGAAGGCAAGGAGGAGCAAATCACATCTTACATGGATGGCAGAAGGCAAAGAGAGAGAACTTGTGCAGGGAAACTCCCCATTATAAAACCATCAGATCACGTGAGACTTATTCACTATCACGAGAACATCATGGAAAGACCCACTCCCATGATTCAATTATCTCCCACCTGGTTCCTCCCACAACACTTGGAATTATGGGAGCTACAGGATGAGATTTGGGTGGGCATCAGGGGCTGTCTGTAATTTTAAGAAAGGAATGATACTGAGCCTTTGGGAAAACATGTAAATTTCCCTGTCTCTGTCACCTCCATCCATTTCAACTAATATAGCACAGTCCTCTGCAAGGACAAAAAAAAAATGCCCCCACCTTTCTCAGTCATGTGAGTCACAGGTCAGGGAGAATAGCTGCTTCCAACACAGCTGACACAGCCTTAGGGTCAGGGTCAAGGATTCGGGTGCAGCACCTTCCCTGCTTGGAGAAGGGCAGGCTAATTCCCAGGCAGCTGAGCAAAGGCCTCATTGGCTTTGGGAGGAACCCTCCTATTTATTGATAAAGACCTTTGTGTGATCCTATGACATGGCTAGAGAGTCAAGAGTTCCCTGGTACTCTTATTCCAAAAGAGGGTGACCTGGCGACCTCTGACCTCTGAGCCCAATCTGACCTCTGTACCCCTGCAGCTGCCTGACTTGCTCACTGGCTGTCTCGTCTGTCCCATAGATACATGATCACCAGCCTGGACCGCACCCACGCTGGCTTTTACCGTTGCATCGTGCGGAACCGAATGGGGGCCCTGCTGCAGCGGCAAACCGAGGTCCAGGTGGCCTGTGAGTACAATGGGGACCCAGGGGCAGGGGGGGCGACTGTGGTGCCGGAGCGGCACCCACCAGCCACATCCTGGGCAGAGCCAGATCCCGTCATGGCCATCAACACCCACTGAGTGCCCATGGTGCCCCTTCCAGCCAGCAACCTCATTTTGCAGTTGGTAGAACCAAGGCCCAGAGAGGTAGCAGGCCCTCTTCAAGGTCACACAGCTGTAAGTCTCATGCACATCTGCTGACCCTGTGACCCCATCACATGTCCCGAGAGCCAAGAGCTCCCTGGTGCTTTTCATTCATTTTAGACAAGGGTGGCCTTGTCTGTGTCCTTTAAATGGGACGAGCTGATTTGTGTTTCAAAAAAGGGCCTTGCACCTGCTTCCAGTGCCTCTTCTGTGGTCCACCTCACACCTGGGAAGGGGCATCTTCAGAATGGCCACTCTGAGCCTCTCCAGCTACAACCCTCTTCTCAGCAGACTTCCCAGGGCCTCCATGACTTTTATTTTGTTTTTGTTTTTGTTTTGAGTTGGAGTCTCACTCTGTCATCCAGGCTGGAGTTCAGTGGTGCAATTGTTGCAGCTCACTGCAACCTCCGCTTCCAGGTTCAAGTGATTCTCCTGCTTCAGCCTCCCAAGTAGCTGGGATTACAGGCATGTGCCACCACACCCAGCTAATTTTTTGTATTTTTAGTAGAGATAGGGTTTCACCATGTTGGCCAGGCTGGTCTCCAACTCCTGACCTCAAGTGATCTGCCCACCTCCGCCTCCCAAAGTGCTGGGTTTACAGGTGTGAGCCACCACGCCCAGTATGACTTTTATTTTCCATCCTCCAACTCGCTCAACCCTGGAGTGATAACAGCCTGAGGGTCTCCGTGATCTTCCGGGGGTGCTGGGAGGTGCCTCATGGTGAATGCTGAAACTCCAAGGGGAAGGGGAGAATGAGGAATGAATCAGGGTTCCCAGAAAGGCTGGGGGGCAGAGAGTGAAGTGGGAGGCCCTCACCAAGCCTTTGTGGGTAACGGCCTTCTCCCCCGTGCCGCCAATTCCAGAGGATCTCCCTCCGAAGAGGAAGGGAAGACAGCTTCAGAAGAACCCCAGGGCATCTCAGGGGCCAGGGTCCTAGAGTACCAACCGACACTCTTCCCCCAAGACCCAGTGTCACCTTCCCAGCCCTGTCCCCGCTTCCTCAAATATCTGCTGTCTTCTAGAAATGAGGCTCATTATGGGCTGTTGCATTCTGGGTTTTCCTAGGAGGAGAAGTCCCACGTTGTACTGTGGGACATAACAGGGTGGCAACCCTTAGGCCAGAATTTTTGTTAAGGCACCCTCTCATCTGGAGCTCATGGGGCCATGCTTCTAAATTAGCACAAGAGCGAGCTTGCTACTTAAAGAGAAGTGCAGGAGAGAAATCTAAAAGAAAATCTCAAGTGAGGCAAAGAGTGTTTATGATAATTACGGAAAACAACCGTAATCAAAAGTGGAGGATGGATTGTCCCCATAAATCAGCACTAACAGCAACTCAACTTACTCCAAGGAGCAGAAAAAGCCCTGAATTAAAGTGATGGATCTCAGGCAGCTGTCAGCGGCTGGAGGGCTCCCCGGGAGCTTCGCTTAGTCAGTGCTGAGAGTCCAGGGGGCAGGGGGAAGCTGTGGCTGGGCCTCTAGAGAGACTGCGTATGTGTGTGTGCACGAGTGTGTGCCAATGTGTGTGCATGGGTGTGTGCAAATGTCTGTGTCCAGGTTGGTTGGCCTTTTTGTTCACATGTGTCTGGGAAAGAATGAGTGTGTATATGTGCGGGTGTGTGCGCAAGGATATTTGTGTGTGTGTGTGTTTGCATGCATGCATGCATGTGTGCTTGGGTATATGTTTCTGTTGCCAGTCTGCCTCTCACCTGTGTATTTGAGAGAATGTGTATTGTAAGCATGAGTGTGAGTGAGTGCAAATGTGTGCCCTTGCATTGCATGTATTCATGTGTGTGCATTTGAGTATGTGCAAGTGTATACACATACATGTATTGGTTATGTGTTCAGATGTGCATGTCTGGAGTAATCTGCCTCTTTGTTTACCTGTGTGTGGGCCAGAACCTGTGTGTGTGTGTGTGTGTGTGTGTGTGTGTGTGTGTGTGTGTGTGTGCGCGCGCGCGCGCGCGCACGCGCGCGCACAGTCGCAAATGCCATTCAGGATGCCATTTAGTCCAGGCTGTGGGGTGGGAGTAGGTGGTAAGTTCCAAGCCCTTGGCTCATAGGAGACAGTAGAAACTTTCTGGAGTTGAGAGCCCCTGAGATGAAATGACACAGCCTCCCTGGGGTTGGCTCTGCCAATCAAAAAGAGAAAGGAAGGGAGGTCAGTGTTTCTGTGGCTGAAATGCTTCTCTTCATGGCTGTGATAGGAATCCCTGAGCCCAGACTCAGCTCCTTGACCCCCCTCCTTAGGCAAACTCCTTCCCACATACACACAAACCCAGGGTGGGGGGAACTCCCTCCACACCAGGCCAGACACGTGTGTGGTCCCTTCCCCTGGACCCACAAGTCCTTCTGCCTTCACACTGGGGGAGGGGTGTGACCAGGCCCATCTTCAGGGCGAGCAAGCAAGGTGCCCTGATCATGGGCAAAGGTCCTGGCATTTCCTGGGTGCTGCAGAGAAGGGCTCAGACAGACCTGGGCCCTGCCCTCTGGGCACTTCCAGGCCATGAGAAGCAGATGGAAGGGAACTTGTGCTGCCTGACACCCTGACACATGCCTGACACTTCTGCCCAGGCACAGACCCTGGGGATGGGGGTACCCTGAGCTTCCCCTTCCCCACACTGCGGGTTCCAAGGGCCCTGGACCACCCTGGGTGATGCTGGCAGTGATGACCCTCAGTGGCAGTGACATATGGGGGCCTGGCTCAAGAGGGAGCTTCTGAGATCCAGGGAGTTGCTGAGCTCCAGGGTGACAGTGAAAGGGCTTTGCGGGTAGTGCCTTACAGTGTTGGCAGGCTGGGGGCTCATCACCATGACAGGCAGTGTGGCTTAATAAAAAGAGTGGACTGGCCAGGTGCAGTGGCTCACGCCTGTAATCCTGGCACTTTGGGAGGCCGAGGTGGGCAGATCACAACGTCAGGAGTTCGAGACCAGCCTGGCTAACATGGTGAAACCCCATCTGTACTAAGAATACAAAAATTAGCCGGGCATGGTGGCATGCACCTTTAATCCCAGCTACTCGGGAGGCTGAGGTGGGAGAATCGCATGAACCCAGAAGGCAGAGGTTGCAGTGAGACAAGATCATGCCACTGCACTCCAGCCTGGGCGAAAGAGTGAGACTCCATCTCAAAAAAAAAAATAAAAATAAGGCTGGGCGCGGTGGCTCATGCCTGCAATCCCAGCACTTTGAGAAGCCAAGGCGGGTGGATCACAAGTTCAGGAGATTGAGACCATCCTGGCTAACACAGTGAAACCCCATCTCTACTAAAAATAAAAAAAATTTTTTTAAAATTAGCCAGGCGTGGTGGCACATGCCTGTAGTCCCAGCTACTTGGGAGGCTGAGGCATGAGAATTGCTTGAACCTGGGAGGCAGAGGTTGCAGTGAGCTGAGATCATACCACTGCACTCTAGCCTGGGTGACAGAGCGAGACTCCATCTCAAAAATAAATAAAATAAAAAGAGTGGACTTTGGAGTCAGACAGACCACATTCACATCCTTGCTCTGTCCTGGATTGCTGTGTGACCCCAGGGAAGTGACTGGACCTCTCTGAGCCTCACCCCAGCTCAGGTTCTTCATCCCTAAAATGTATTAATAATATCGACCTCCTAGGCTCGTTGGAAGGATTTCTTGAGCTCATATGTGCCAAAGCGTCTAGCCAGCTCCCAAACAGTGCACCCTGCATCAGTGGGAGTGACTGCTGCAATTAATACTCTATATTATCACCTTAAGGAAGTAGAGAAGCAGGCCACAGAGCAGAATAGCCTTCAGTAAATGCTGTCCCAGCAAAATGCAGCAGGCTGGCACCTTCCCCGGTGCCATCCTGCCAGCCCGGCCCTGCCCCTCCACTACCTCTCACAGTAGGATTCCTGCCCTGTTCCAGCAGCCCCCTCAAAGCCCCAGAGCTCCAGGTGCCCCCAGACATGGTTAAGACCATGGATGTCGCTGCGTTCCACCAGGACCATGCTGTGCTGCCCAGCTGTGCACATATGGGTAAGGCCCCTGGCAAAGGAATAGGACACCTTGGAGTGGCTGAAGGGGGAGCAGAGAGAGACCCAGGTTAACCTCCCCCTGTCCACCAGCTGCAGCTCCCTGAAACCAGCGCTGGGAAGCTGCATCTGCTACTGTGCACGGCTTTGCAGATGTGAAGCTGTTTCCTCCATAATGTCGTGAAGTGGGAACCACAGTCCACAGCCCTTTGGGCCCTAAAGCCAGGAAGTTAGAAAAGCCCTAGGAAGTCCTTCCGACCCTTGAGAAGAACGCAGTTCCTGACAAGCTAAGGAAGGTTTCACCCAGCCAGGATGGGAAGGAGAGAAGCATACCTCCCCCATTCATGCCCTTGCTGGACACACTGGCCTCATCCCAGGGGGCCTCCCTCTCTAGCTGTAGAAGCTGAAGAATCCTCTGTCCCAGCCCCACTTCCCTGGGATTCTGGGCCTAGGGAAACACAGCACTTGGCAAAACCATTCTCACTCATAGCAGTGCTCGTCCTGAGGGTCACTGTGCTGGGAAGGGCACAGTGGTTCTCGTCCCAGCCTGCAGAGTGCAAGTCCCCATCTCCATGTTACAGATGAGGAAACCAAGGCTCGGCCGGGTGACACACCTTGTCTAAGTCACACAGTTAGGAAAAACTGGGATTTGAACCCATGACTGCCTGATTCCAAAACAGCGCCACTCTACTGCTTGAGGACAAGAAGAGAAAAATCAGAATTGGGTGTGTGGGAGGAGGGTGAGGGTGAGCTGCTGGGGTCAGAGTTCAGACAGAATCAGGGACAGCCCTGGGCTGTAATAATCCATGTCCAAACAGCTCTGCAAATGCACAGGGTCTCCCACGTAGGGTGAATGTCTAGTGCCAGCGGGTGGGGTGGGGTAGACTCTACCAATCACATCGTTTTCCTTGCTCTCAGCAGGGCGAGTAGATGAAAAGTACCTACACAGAGCTCCAGGGTTCTTCTGTGTGCCAGGCATGGCCCTTGTGCCTGAAATAACGGCATGTCTTGGGGATGGAGGTCCGAAAGCGTGGATTCTAGCCCCAACCGAGGCACTGACTAGCTTGGGACTTTGAGCACCTCCCTTCCCCTCTCTGGACCTCAGTTTTCCCATCTGTAAAATGAGATCCATTTCAGTTCTGATGTTAACAAGGTTAAAGTGACCTTCAGGGTCATGACCCATGGGGCCCAGCCTGGAAAGAACTGTCCCTCAAAGAAGCCCAGAGCCCCCCAAAGATGCAGAGCCTAAGAGGGGGGTTCCCCAGAGCCTCCAAAATGATCCATCCTGCTGTGCCATTGTGTAAATGTTTTTCTTCTGTGGGCTCCCAGGACAGGTCTGAGAGGTTAGAAGGCAAATCGTTTGAGGAACATAAGAGGGGCAAACTGGGGCTCAGAGGGGTTGCAGAATAACCCACAGTTCCAGTTCCACAGCTGGCAGTTCCACTGTCTACCTTCTTCTGCCTGGCAGGGTGTAGCCGTAGCCCCAGCTGTGAGCCCTGGCTTTAAATCCCGACTCACCTCCCACAAGTGACCTTAGGCAAGTTACTTCTCTGTAACTTTGGTTTTCATTGTTTGTGTAAAAAAGGATGCTACCATGAGTACGGACTTACCTGAGTGGTTGAAAGGATTATGGTATCAATGCACACAAACCATTGCAGTGGGTCCCCAGACTGGATGGCACTCAGGGAGAAATAGACTTTAGGTCAGCCAGGAAAGGTGTCCTGGAAGAAACAACCTTCTTGAATCTGTCTACCCAAGTAGGTACATGCCTAGCCACCCTCTCTACTCCTGCTCTCCAGGGCTGGACTAGGCTGAGGCAAACCAGGCAGTGAGGGTGCCCAATTTAAGGAGGTGCTCATTCTCAAGTGCTCACCCCGTACTTGCATGACCCCAAGAGTGGGTGCCTCCTTAAATCTTTCACCCTCAGCACTTCAGTCCCCTCTCCCTACCCCAGTCTGGGGCCCTCCCAGGATTCTGCGCTTCAGGCCTGCTGCAGCTGCCTGTCTGCCAATCCGTCTGTCTCCTTACACACACACGCAGATGGCACACAGTTCTGAGAGAGCGTGGGGTATGGTCACTTTTCCCAAATGCCCCTCCCCTCCTTGGCTGTTCCTGCCTCCTGGGGTGACAAGGGCTTGTCCTGGGGCCCTAAGCAGCCAGTTCTCCGATCATGGAGCCAGGCTGGCCAACCCCTGGCACCCAGCCCCCTTCCCAAAGAGAACTGTGAATTGGGTTCTAATGAGAAATTAATAAGGCAGCTGTGCTAACAACTAATGATAATGGCAAAGTCGTTAAAAAAGGATTCTTTACATGTTTTTAATTACAGCAATTAAGGGGAAGTCAATAAAACATCTTCCCCCCTCCCCAGCCCCTTCCTGTCCCCACTTGGAGTCTCTTCTTTGTGTTTTTTTAAGTCACCATAAATTTCCAGCATTCAGCATGTGGGATGAATGGCTGAGAGGGTTGGGAGAGCCTTCCGGAGGTGGCAGAGGACCTCGAGCCAGCGTTTCACCACATCCAGGTCCTGAGGGCACCTCTGTGTTCTCCTCACCTGGGTGAGACCTCCTGACCCCTTCCCCCAGCCCTCATCTGTGGGACTCAGACTTGAAACCATCCACTCCAGCACCAAACCCACGCACCCACCCACCCACCCACAGCAGGGCAGAGCGCCTGCCCCATCCTGGGAGGCTGGCCAGCTTCCTTCCTACCAGGCAGCTTGGCAGCCACTCCTACAAAAGACAATTGGAGGGGAACAAGCCCGCTGTCATGTGGGTTAGGAGTAATCCTAAAATGCCACCCATAGGCCTGTTTCTCTTCATTTTCAGCCTGAGGTGTGGGTATTGAATGCAGGATGCTTAGGGGCCAAGTGACAGTTCCCGATAACATCAATGTGTCTTTCTGGAGCACTCATGTTACCTGAGTATTCAAATCACTCAGGAAACAATGATTGCTGCACACCCCCATATGCCAAGCACTGTTCCAGGCAGTGGGGACACAACGAGAGACAAAACCAAGACACACGTCTCTGCCCTCGAAGAAAGTAGCAAGAGAAACAAAAGTTAAAAGGTGAATGTATAATATATAGGTTATAGATAAGGCCCATGACAAAAACTAAAGTGTTCTAAGGAGAGATGAAGCTGGGTGAGAGGTTTGGAGGATGGGGCAGGGGTCTCATTTGATATGATGGTGGAGGGTGGCCATTGGGAGGGGGTGACATGGAGTCGAGTCTCAAAGGAAGGTTGTTGGGGGTAAACCATGTAGACAGAGGAGGAGATCATTCCAGGTCAGATAGCAGGTGCAAAGGCCCTGAGGCAGATGTGGGTGTCTGAGGCCAGGTAGCTGAAGTGGAGTGGGGAAGCAGAAAGTGGAAGATGGTGAGGCTGGAAGGAGAGAACTTGGGGACAGATCCCGGCATTCTAAGCTGTGGTCAGTGCTTTGGCTGTGTATTAGCCTGTTCTCAAGCTGCTAATAAAGACATGCCCCAGACTAGGTAATTTATAAGGAAAGAGGTTTAATTGACTCACAGTTCCACATGGCTAGAGAGGCCTCACCATCATGGTGAATGAGGAGCAAAGCCACATCTCACATGGTGGCAAGCAAGAGGGCTTGTGCAGGGGAATTTCCACTCATAAAATCATCAGATCTCGTGAGAACCCACTCACTATCACGAGAACGGTATGGGGGAACCACCCCCATGATTCAATTATCTCCGCCTGGTCCTGCCCTTGACACATGGGGATTATTACAATTCAAAGTGAGATTTCGGTGGGGACACAAATCCAAACCATATCAGGATGCTACTTGGAATGAGAGAGAAGTCATGGGTGGTTGAGGGCAGAGGCATGAAGTGATCTGAAGTGAGCAGCTTTGTTTTCATGATAAACAACACATAAAACCTCAACAAAGTACCATTCCATGCCCACCAGGTTGGCAGAGACCACAGTCTAACAACACCAAGTGTTGGTGGAAACTCACATGGCTGCTGGCGTCAAGTTGGTAAATTGATACCAACTGGGGTTTATGCAAACGTTATTAGTAAAATGAATGTGTGTATAACCCCACAACCCACAATTCCATTTCTAGGCACATACCTTAGAGATTCTCTTAGCCACGTGTGAGGCTGCTCTTGGCAGGACAGCAAAGCACCAAAAACAAACGAAGCGTGATCCACGGAATTCCATCCAGCCGTGAAAATGACTCAATGAAGGGCAAGGACCAGGATGGAGCCCCCCCAAAAAAATATTGCACAAAAATGCAAATCACAGAAGACTATATACAGGATAATCCCAGGTGTAAAATGTTTAAAAACAGAATACATTGACCACAAATTGTGTAAGTTTGCATCTCTAGGTAAGGAAATGTGAAAGGAAAGCAAAGGCACATGGCCTCAATATTCAGGAGAGAAATCACCTGGTGCCGGGGAGCGGGGGAGATCCGGGGTAGGGGAAAGGTATTGTTAGTGTTCTAGGCCTTCAGCTGGGAGGTAGGTGCAGGAGTGTTTATTTTATTCTTCTCTAAACTATACATATAATTATATTTGCTCTTTTGTATGCATGACATATTTCATGATTTTAAAATGTTTTTTAAGTAAACACATAAAAGCAAGAAATATATTCTGAAGTGGAATGCACACTTTGCAAGGCCTTTTAAGATATGACAAAGACATCAGGAATAATTTTCAGCACCTTCGACTGTGCCCCAGGCCTGCACTTCTTTGCTCTTGGGGGAATTTCTTGGGAATGTTGGATCAGCCCTGCAGGGCATAACACGGCGTATTAGCAAGCAGGTACCTCAGGGAGTCAGTGTGGCAAGCCCTTAACTGTTTTTGCCTTAGTGTGAATGAGTTTTCCCAGGGGATCCTGGGGCCTCAGTCTCCGTTATCACCGTCATTGTCTCCACCCTCCCTTCTTGCCTCTAGCCTGCACTCCTGCACTGTCTGGCTTAACAGACCCCCTCTTAGCAGCCTCTTGCTGCTGTGGTTCAGTGCATACATGGCTGTGTGGGTGGGGCATACACACACACATATGTATGTATAAATACATTCACCCATGGCCTGCTCCACAAGGAACTCCCTGGGCAGATCCAAGAAGCACATTTGACAAAGTACAATGGAGAGACTGTGAGGGCCTTGGGGCCTGAGAGCCACAGTGAGGTGGGAAGATGTTGGAGTGGAGAAGTGGAGGAAAGGGGCAGCTGCAGAACCTGGACCAAGGCCAGCTGTGCCCTACCTGCTTCCATCCACCTCACCATATAAACTTATGTATATGCATACATACAGCCATCCTTCCACCACATATACATGCATGCATGCATACAAACATGTAGATACATTTGTCCCACCATACAGGCACATATATGTAAACATGCATACGCACAACCACCCATCTCACCATACAAACATACATGCATACAAACATATACAACCATTCATCCCACCACACATGCATCCATACATGTAAACATGCATACATGTAAATGTGCATACATATAAACATGTATGTGTGTGTGTATATATATATAAACCATCCCACCAAATGCATCCGTATATGGACATCCACCATAAATATATTCATACATGTAAACATACATGCATACAACCATCTATTCCACCATAAAACATGTACATGCATACATACAACCATCCATTCCACCACATATGCACACTTGCACATATACAACCATGCATCCCACCATACATACATACATGTAAATGTACATACATACAACCATCTATCCCACCATAGACACTTGTACATACATACAACCATCCCACTATACATGTACACATATATGTAAACATACATACAACTATACATCCCACCAAACATGCATGCATGCAAACGTGTATAAACAACCATCCATCCCACCATACATGCACACGTGCATGTAAATATGCACATAAGCAACCATCTATCACATCATACAAACATACATGCATACATACATGCAACCATTATCCCAGGACATATGCATACATGCATGTAAACATACATGTATATGTAACCATCCCACCAATAATGCATACATGTAAACATACATACACACAACCATCCATCCCACCATACAAACATGTACATGCATACAAACATAGCTACATACAACCATCCATCCCATCATATAAACGTACAGGCATACATGCAAACACAACCATCCATCCCACCATCCAAACATACATACATGTAAGCATATATATATACAACAGCCATACCACTATACAAATGTACATACATACAACCATCCATTCCTCTGCCCTTCCTCCATTCATCCACCCATCCCTCTGTCTATTCTTCCATTCTTTCCTCCATCCACCTATTCACCCATACAACCTTCCATCCCCCCATCCATCCAAACATCCATCCATCCACTGAACAAATCCATGGCACTGCCCCACTGGCCTTCTTTTATTTCCTCTGTGAACCCCTTCTCTCCTACCTCCGAGCCTTCACATACTTCCCCTCCCATTCCCATATACACCCCTAGGGAATACCTACTCAGCTTAACAAAAGCCTCACCTAAATCCCAGTCTGAAGTAGGTCCTCCTGCTATTCCTCTCCTGAAGAACCTCATTCCCTCCTTTTTGACAGTTGTCATAGACGTCACCAAACGTTTGCTTTTGGGTTGATTTACTTATTCCTGTCTCCCTGACCAGACTGGAAGCTCCAAGAGGGCAGGCATTAGGTCTTCCTTCAGTGCCTACCCCAGAGCCTACCTGGCCCACAGTAGGGGCTCCATAGGGAAGTGGTGAATGCTGGCATTGAGTGAACTTAGAAAGTACTGTGTGCAGGGCACAGGCCCAGATGTCTTGTCAGGATTTGCTTCTGAATGTGACTGCCTCTCAAGGCTTAGCATCTATAGAAAGAGATAAAGAATGTGTATGCAGGATTGCAATGCAGGATGCGACTCAGGAAGGAGGCAGGGAGGGATGGCATGGGGAGGGCCAGGGTGAACATGGACTGAACCTGGCCCTCAGTGTTCACAGCTGCATAAGCCACTTGATCTCCGTGAGCCTTCATTTCCTCACCAGCAAAATGGAGCTAATAAAACTAGAGAGGAGAAAGAAACACTATTACCATAAAATTGCTTTAAATTGTTCAAATGTATCTTCTGAGTTCTGTGAAAAGTTTTTTAAGTAGATAAAATTATTTTAAGAACTGAAATCAATGTGATTCATTGATGTAATTTTTTTATAGGCAGAGCCAAGTAATGGAAATTAATAAACAACTAAAAACATATATTATTTAAATTGAGATTGTCATGTTATTGTAAGGATTAAATTAGATAATGCATGGGAAATCTACCTAGAAAGAAGTTCTTGGTAGGGTAAGTGCTCAACTGCTCCGTTTTCGAGTTCTATTTGAATGGTTTTGGGTAAACTTCATTGAGGAGGTGATGTTTAAACTAAGCTGTGAAAAATATGTAGGCTTCCAATATTTTAACACTACAAATATTAGATACAATTTTTTAACACTTTTATATACTCTTCTAGTTTCTATGGCTATGTAACAAACTACCCCAAAACATAATGGTATACTGCAATCATTTATCATGTTCACAGATCCTGTGGCTCTAGAATCTGGACAGAGAATAGCAAGGGCAGCTTGACTGTATTCTGGGATGACTGAGGCCTCAGCTGAGGCTCAGTCTGGGGCTGAAGGCTGGGGCTGAAGTCCTCTCAGGGCGCACGTGTTTGTTCACATGTCCAGTGTTGGTGCTGGCTGTCATCTGGGGACCTCAGTTCCTCTCCATGTGGGCTGCTCCCACATCTGCTTCGGCTAGATTGAGCTTCCTCACAACATGGTGACTGGATTCCAAGGGCGAGTATAGAGAGTGAGAGCCAGGTGGCAGCTGTATCGTTTCGATGACCTAGTCTCAAAAGTCACATGGCATCACTTCCTGCACATTCTACTGGTCAAATAGTCACAAGCTCCCTCGACTCAAGGGGAATTGACCTATGCCCCACCTATCAGTGAGAGGAATGTCCATCATACTGTAAAAAGAGTATGTGAATAGTAGCAAAATATTGATGCAGCCATCCCTGGAGAGACACAGCCTGACATACACATATCATCTCATGAAATACTCAGTACAACCTGTGAGGAAGGAGCCCTTCTTAACTCCATTTTATAGAAGAGGAAATTAAGGCTTGACAAAGTCAAAAGTTTTGTCCTAGCTGGGCACAGTGGCTTACACCTGTAATCCCAACGCTTTGGGAGACTGAGGTGAGAGCTTTAAGCCAGGAGTTCATGACCAGCCTGGGCAACATAGCGAGACTGTGTCTCTACAAAAAAAAAAAAAGAAAGAAATCTACCCAGCATCATGGCTAATGAGTAACAGAACGACAGAACTAGGATTTGAAGTCAGGTCTAAAAAACTCCAAAGCCATTACCATTACACACACTGTCTACCAAGTATAGAACAAGGATGCCAGCAGCAGATTTGATCTTTTGAAACACTTAATTGACTACATCCTTCCAGAATGCTGTAGAATCATGGTGCTTTGGTGACTCTTGGCTTCCTCTGGTGGCATTCCAGGCAGTGGCCCAGCCAAAATACAGGCTGTGGGGTGGGAGGTAGCAGGACGTGGTGTGGGCATTAAGGCAAGAAAGGTTGTCTAGAGTCAGATTAGGGAAGAACCTTGAGTCCAGGCCAGGGAATTTAGACTTTCCCAGGGCAGTGAGGAGTTCCCAAAGGCTCCAAGGTCAGAAAAACTAATCAAGAACAGTGTGTAAGATGGACAGAAGGGGATCTGGAGTTGGGAGGCATGCCCAGGGTCTGTGCAGCTGGAGTAAGGCCAGCCCATTGGCAAGGCTGGAGGAACCAGAGGGACCTTGGTAAATGACAGTAATGTCCCAGAGAAGTTGAAAGGCTTGGTGGGGGCAGGGAAGGGAAGCTCCACCAAAGGCTCCAGGGGTTTGAGTTTAGGTAATTGGGTTTGCAGGGCATGAGGGGAGTTTTTTTGTCTGTTTGTTTTAGTTTTTGTTTTCTGTGAGATGGAGTTTCCCTCTTGTTGCCCCAGGCTGGAGTACAACGACCCCATCTCGGCTCACCGCAACCTCCGCCTCCCAGGTTCAAGCGATTCTCCTACCTCAGCCTCCCGAGTAGCTGGGATTACAGGCATGTGCCACCATGCTCGGCTAATTTTTGTATTGTTAGTGTAGACGGGGTTTCACCATGTTGGCCAGGGTTGTCTCGAACTCCTGACCTCGTGATCCGCCTGCCTCAGCCTCCCAAAGTGCTGGGATTACAGGCGTGAGCCACCGCACCCGGCCAAGGGGAGATTTTAACAGAACTTAGGATGCAAGGAGAGCTTGGCAAGGAGGTGACGGAGGGCCCTCCTTGGAGAAATGCCCAACAGACTGTTGGAAATTGGATCTCAGAGCTCAGGGCAGAGCCAGAGCAGAAGGCACAATTGTCACTTGCAGGGAGATTGTGGTCAAACCATTAGGCCAAGTGAAGCCGCCAAGGGGCCAGCATGGCTGGAAAGAGAATCAAGACTAGGGCTTTGGAAAATGAACTTGTAGGCCCGCATTCTCAAACGATTGTGTGACAGAATCTGCAAACCAAGAGAGTGAATCAGGTACTCAGAGAGCCAGATGGGTTGAAGCAAGGCCTTTCTGTGCCCTCGGGGATGCCTGGGAGGGAAGGAGAGTGGTGAGCACCTTTGTGAGTTTGCCAAGTCTCAGGAGATTCTGAGACCCACCCAATTCTGCCTTAGCTCACGTTGGAACTACCTGAGCAGCTTTAGAAATACTCAGGCCTGGTCTGGGCACAGTGGCTCACGCCTATAATCCCAACACTTTGGGAGCTCCAGACCAGCCTAGGCAACATAACAAGACCTCGTTTCTATTAAAAATAAAATTATGCAGGCATGGTGGTACACACCTGTAGTCCCAGCTACTCAGGAGGCTGAGGCAGAAGGATTGCTTGAGCCCAAGAGGTTGAAGCTGCAGTGAGCCATGATCACTCCACTGTGCTCCAGCCTGAATGATAGAGCGAGACCCTGTCTCTAAAATAATAATAATAATAAACAAATACTGAGGTCAGCCCACACACCCCAAAAGATTCTCACCTCTGGGAATATTAAAGGCTCCTCAAGGATGCTAAAGTGCAGCCAGGTTGGAGAATTCCTGGTAGAAGGAGAGGAAGAAGAGTCAGTGGTCTTAGAGGAGTTGAGAAATAACACCCAATGCAGTAAGAGGGGACCGTGTGGCTTAGGATGCGGCTCCCTTGGTTAGGGAGGGATCCGCTGGGCAATGGGGAAACAAAGGCCTATAAGTCAGCAGTGTGAAATCTTTCTGCACGTAGGAATTCTGTGCACAGGTCGAGGCACATCCTAGTGATGGCTTGGGGTGATGTAGGCTGGGCACGGTGGCTCACACCTGTAATCCCAACACTTTGGGAGGCCGAGGCGGGCAGATCACTTTAGGTCAGAAGTTCAAGACCGGCCTGGTCAACATGGTGAAACCCCATCTCTACTAAAAATACAAAAATTAGCTGGGCATGCTGGCGGGTGCCTGTAATCCCAGCTACTCAGGAGGCTGAGGCAGGAGAATCACTTGAACCTGGGAGGCAGAGGTTGCAGTGAGCCAAGATCATACCACTGCACTTGGCTGATTGAAGCCTGGGTTACAGAGTGAGATGAAAGAAAGAAAGAGAGAGGGAGAGGAGAGGACAGGAGAGGAGAGGGAAGGGGGGAGGGGGGAGGGAGGGAGGGAGGAAAGAAGGAGGGAAGGAAGGAAGGAAGGAAGGAAGGAAGGAAGGAAGGAAGGAAGGAAGGAAGGGAGAGAGAAGAAAACGGAATGATGTGGGATGTCTCTCATCCCCACACTCCACACCAGTGAAATCAGAAGCTTTGGGGGTGAGGCTCCCATCAGCATTTTTTAATTCTACAGGTGGTTCCGACACACAGTCAAGTTTCGGACAAATAATATGCTCCTCACAGTTGAACATGGACACACTTGCCAAGCATCTTGCTAAAATGCTGCTTCTGATCCAGCAGGTCTTGGGGGGCCTGAGACTCTGCATTTCTGACAGGTGCCCAGGTGTGGTGCCTAAGCACCTGCCCACGGGCCACAATCAAAGTAACAGGGATGTCCATTAATTTTCAAGGGTGTGGTAGAGACACAAATACCCCTTCCCAAACCCTATCTCCAAGCCTCCGTGTTGTAATTAGTCTCCCTACCCCCTTGTCCCGCCCCGGCAGGCAGGCAGCCTGGCTGAAGAGTTTCCTACCCGCGTCTCCTCTGCTCTGTGCTTACCTCCTGGCAGGCAGAGCCAGGATAAATGTTCCCCTCCTTATCTGCCAAGGCAGTGGCATGTTTTAAAAGAGCAATATGGTGTTTATGTTCACACATACACACAAACTCACACACTACACACTATACACCCAAGGCACAGGAGAGAAACGCTGTCTGCACTCATTTGCAAGCATCTAAGACCCCATTCTCTCAGCATGCCCACCCTTCTCTCCCTGAAAGGGCACGGAAACCTGCCCTTCACCTCACACAGGAACCCCCACCATGCTGAAGGGCACACTGTAGGGCAGGGGAGGAGGAGCTACATAGCCCGACTCCAGGGTTTAAGGTCCGAGTTCAAATTCTGACTCTGTCTCTTCCTAGTTAGGTGACCTTAGACAAGTTAACTAACCTCTCTGAGCCCATTTGAGCAGTTTTTTCCATTGTGAAATGTGTGAAATGATGACCAACCTCTCAGGGTGGTTGAACGAATTGGCCGATTGAAGGATATAGGGATATGAATGGAGACAGTAGCTTAGGGCAGGGTGCTAGTGGTGAGGCAGAGAATGGGGTGGCCCGAGCAAGGTGTCCTCCTTCCCTGTGGTCATCCTGTCTGCCCCAAATTTTCCATCCATAGCCACCACTCCCAACCTGGGAGCTGGGCAGTCCCTGAGGCTGACCTCCCGCCCCTGATCCTACTGCCGTTGTCCCGGCTGCAGACATGGGGAGCTTTGAGGAGGGTGAGAAGCACCAGAGCGTCTCCCACGGAGAAGCAGCTGTCATCCGTGCCCCGCGCATCGCCAGCTTCCCCCAGCCACAGGTGACCTGGTTCCGGGACGGCCGCAAGATCCCGCCCAGCAGCCGCATGTGAGTGCATCGCTCTGAGGGGATGGGGAGGAGGAGGGGAGTCTGGGGGAGGAGGTTTGGGGCCAGATAAAGTCTCCCTTGAGTGTGGAGGAGGGCCTTTGTGCAGAAGCTCCTTTCAGCTCCTGTGGGACACAGCCAGGTAGGGGACCTCCCAGGGGCTTTCTTAGGATGCACAGGCAAGGA
This sequence comes from Pan troglodytes, assembly GCF_028858775.2. Classification (NCBI taxonomy): domain Eukaryota; kingdom Metazoa; phylum Chordata; class Mammalia; order Primates; family Hominidae; genus Pan; species Pan troglodytes. The sequence goes on along the minus strand of NC_072417.2, from coordinate 86,436,145 downwards.
CTTGGGACCATAAAACCCACGCTTGGTCCCCTTCCTGGGGAATCCCAGGGCGTTGCCTCCACCGTCAGCTGGAGAATAAATCTGCTTTTCAGAGCACTTGAAAAACCCAAACAGGCACATACGAAGGCACTGTCACCGTGGTTACAGGCCCAGGACTCAGGCCAGTGGCGCCGGGGGACCTTGGAGAGGCTGGTGTCTCCTGGGCAGCCGGGAGGCCCTGGGCGCGTCCATTGGCAGGGTGTTTACTGGTGTGTGAGGGCTGTGTGTGTCTTGGCTGTGCGGCGGAGGTGTGGCCAGGGAAGCCCTGGGCAGAGAAACACACAGGCCTCTGAGTGTTCACAAGGCCGTCTCTGTGTGCCCCCTGGGATTGGCTGGGGCAGCCTAGCCTGTGGGCAGGAGGATGGAGCCAACACCCCACACCTCCGCAGAAGGCGAGCAACAAAGCGTTTCCTCCTGAGATACACCCATCTCCCCGCCCTCCTGAGCCACCCCCAGGTCTGGAGGCAGCTGGGGCTCTCCTCTTTCCAACTCCAGCTCGCCTCTTTCCAACTCCAGCTCTCCCCTGCTTCCAGAAGACCACCTTCTGATCTACCCAGGCTGCGTGTACACAGGACTGAGCCTGTCCTGGTCTCTGTAGAGAGTGGAGGCGTAGATGGATGGTTCCTGCCTTTGGGGAGCATTAAGTCTAGTTGGGGGAAGGAAGCATAGTAACAATAACAATAATAATAATATCACTATCACAGGCCAGACGCGGCGGCTCACACCTGTGATCCCAGCACTTTGGGAGACTGAGGTGGACTGATCACTTGAGGTCAGGAGTTGAGACCAGCCTGAGCAACGTGGCAAAACCCAGTCTCTGCTAAAAATACAAACATTAGCTGGGCATGGTGGCAGGTGCCTGTAATCCCAGCTACTCAGGAGGCTGAGGCAGGAGAATCGCTTGAACCTGGGAGTCAGAGGTTGCAGTGAGCCGAGATCGGGCCACTGCACTCCAGCCTCCAGACAAAACCAGACTCCATCTCAAATAATGATAATATCACCATCATCATCATAGCAGCTGCCGTTTATTGAATGGCTGCTATGTCCTGAGGACTGAGCTAAGCACACCACACACATCCCCTCTCTTTCCGGACAGCCACACTCTGTGAGGAAGAAGATGCTGTCAATCTCGTTCTCCTTCCAGTCCGCAGAGCACCTGCAGAAAGGAGGCGTTGTTGAATGAATGACCCTCACAACAACCCAGTGAGGTACTGGGTTTCTCCCCGTTTTACAGGCAATCAAGTGAAGTTCCCAAAAGTTTAACTACTTTGCCAAATCTCACACAGCTGGTCAGCACTGGCGCTGCGTCCAGCCCTGCCAACTCCAGAGTCCGGTTCTTTAATTCTTGTATTATGTGAAAAGTGCCTGAAAACAGGTTCACAGACGCGATGAAAAGATAGTGTTTGTGGGGAACAAGCCCTGTGGAGTATCTCAACCTAGCTACCTGTTGAAATCATTTGGGAGTTTGGGGATACAGTCATGTGTTGCTTAATGGCAGAGATACATTCTGAGAAATGTGTCATTTGGCAGTTTCATTGTTGTGTGAACACACACCTAGATGGTGCAGCCTACTACACACCCAGGATGTACGGTGTAGTCCATTGCTCCTAGGCTATAAACCTGTACAGCATGTTACTGTACTGTAGGCAATTGTAACACAATGGTAAGTATTTGTATAAATAAACATACCTAAATATAGGAAAGGTACCACAAAAATATGGTGTAAAAGATTTTTTTAATGGCACACCTGTATAAGGTAGTTTCATTATAATCTTATAGAACCAGCATCATATATGTGGTCTGTTTTTGACTGAAGCATTATGCAGTGTGTGACCATGTACTGATCCTTGGGCTCTATCCTAAGACTCTCTGACTTAATTGAAATGGGATGGAATTTGAGCATCAGAATTTTTAAAAGCTCCCCAGGTGGTTCTAATGTGAGGCCAGGGTTAAGAACCACCATGCTAGTATGTATCAGCTACCCATAGCCACAAATATGCTGTGTAACAAAACAGCTCAGTGGGCCAGGTGCAGTGGCTCATGCCTGTAATTTCAGCACTTTCAGAGGCCAAGCCGGGCAGATCACATGAGGTCAGGAGTTCAAGACCAGCCTGGCCAACCTGGCAAAATCCCATCTCTACTAAAAATACAAAATTAGCCAGGCATGGTGGCACATGCCTATAGTCCCAGCTGCTCAGGAGGCTGAGACAGGAGAATCGCTTGAACCCGGGAGGCAGAGGCTGCAGTGAGCCAAGATCACACCACTGCACTCTAGCCTGGGTGACAAGAGCGAGACTCCATCTCAAAAAAAAAGAAAAAAAAAACCCAGCTCAGGGCTTAGAGCAATACACATTTCTTTTTCTTGTGAGTATGCAGGCTGGTGATTTAGGCTGGGCTTGGCTGGGTGGTTCTTCTGGTCTTGGCTGGGCTCTCTCACTTGTCTGGGACTAGCTGACTTGTCTGGGTGACTGGGGTGACTTGGCTGTGCTGCACAGGAACATACACTTTTCCAGCTTCTGCTAACATCCCATGTGCCAAAGCAAGAACATGGCAGAACTCAGAATCAAGATGTAGGAAAATAGACTCTGTTCCTTGAGCAGCAGGACCTGCAAAGTCACAGCACAAAGAGTGTGGATACAGAGCAGGGTGAAGAATTGGAGTGGCACCCCAGGTTAACAGGGGACTCATGCTGTGTGAGTCAGAGTGTACCCTCTTAGGCCTAACTTATGCTCAATAAAACCAGCAGAGAATGGTTCTTAGCATGGATGTTTCTTAGCGTGGATGTTGAGATTTTGCTGTGGAAGGGGAATGCTCTCCACACGGGTTTTGGGACAAGTAGACGAGTCCCAGCCCCATCCCAGCTCCCTTTCTGAGGTTATTTCCCATGGCCTATTGCAAGCCAATCAATTGGTAGTGGCTGCCTGGAACACTGTGTTGAGAAGGATTCTGAGGTCCCATCTAGACTCATTAGAATGAATATCATGATTGATTAGCAATGTCTGCCATGGCTGTGTGAGGGGTGTGCTGGCACTTTCCTGCTACATTTGTTGTGGTGGATGAAACCCTTTCTACAACCTACTCCCATCATCCCTTTCCTAACACCTCTTCACCTCCTTTTCTCATTCCAAGCCTCTGTCCTCATCCTCTTTTAATTCCCACAACCCTGTGGCACCAGGACAGAACACCCTGGCCTGCACACACATGCACACCTCCCTGGTCACACACACCCCCGGCCCCTGCACACCACTGCAATGTTCCTACCACCTACATGATAGAACACTCTGGGGGTTTTATCCTGGCAATTACAGCAAATTAATATTCATAAGTGAGCAGAAAGGGTCCCTGGCAGCAAATTCCCTGGTGTCTGTGTGTCAGAGATACACATCTGATGAGTGCTATCTGCCAGAGGGGTGTGCAGGGCACAGAAGGCGCTGCTATCTACAGAAAGCCACTCTCACTGGTGGGGCAAGAGCAGAGATTAGCACCACCTCACCCATGCCCCGGTGCTCATTGTTGCAAAGGAGACAAGATTCCTCATAAAGATGCATGCTGGGGGCTTTGGACACATTCTAGGATAATTTATTTCATTCATAATTAAATTATCAATGGGGGCTGCAGGGAGCTGAGAAAAAGGGCCTGGATTAACAGGAGCAGTGGGGGGAAGGGAGGGCAGGGCTGGGCCAATCAGAGCCATAGCAAAAGCCTAGTACATTGAAACCAGGGGGTGTGGCTGAAAAATGGAATCCAGCCCCTGCCCAAGAGTTGAATTCTGCTGTCTGTGTCCCCCAAGAATTCTTCCTCCAGCTTCTTTCCATCTGGGTTGCCTCTGGGGTGCAGTGCCGCAGGTTGAAAGCCCTCCTGGGTGCCAGGAAGAGCACCCAGTACAGTACAGTACAGCATCATCCCAGGAATGTCTATCAACGAGATGGACATTCTGGAGAGAGCCACAAGCCCAGGGACCTTCCTTCACTGCCTGTGGGGGTCGCAGAGAGGGCAAGTCAAAAGGTATCTCTGCCTCCTGTTCCACTCTGTGTTTAAGACTTGAACTCAGGCCCTGGGGGTCCCAGTCCAGGGTGCTTCCCTCCAGGCACTAGTTAAAGCAGAGCCCAAAATCTCAGTGACTTCACACCATAGAAGTTGAGTTCTTGCCCATTTATTGTTGTTTTTGTTTATGTTTTTGTTTTGAGATGGATTTTCGCTCTTGATGCCCAGGCTGGAGTGCAATGGCACAATCTCAGCTCACTGCAACCTCTGCCTCCTGAGTTCAAGCAATTCTCCTGCCTTAGCCTCCAGTAGCTGGGATTACAGGCATGCACCACCACACCTGGCTAATTTGTATTTTTAGTGGATACAGGGTTTTACCATGTTGATCAGGCTGGTCTAGAACTCTTGACCTCAGGCGTTCCACCTGCCTCAGCCTCCCAAAGTGCTGGGATGACAGGCATGAGCCACCGTGCCCAGCCCCATTTAAAGTCCTACCATGATGAGAGGCAGGAGTTTTGCCATCATCAGCACACAACCTTCCAAGTTGTCCTGCTCTGCCAGAGAGAAAGGGGGTGGACATGAGGATCGCGCAGGAGGCACTCACGGTCCAAGCTTAGCAACGGTGCACATCCCTTCCTCCATATCCCACTAGTTCAGCCTCACTGCCCCACCCGGATGCAAGCAGAGATGCAAAGCCTGTCTCTGGCTTCCCAGCCACTGCAGTCCATGACACAAGGGAAGCCTGAGACTGAGGTGGGTGCGGCCATCTCTGCCATCTTAATATGCACTCTACCTAGGACAGACCATGTCAGGCATGGCGCTCTTGACATCTGGGGCCTGATCACTCTTCCCTGTGAAGGCCTTCCTGTGCACCACGGGATGCATGCTTAACAACACCCCCGGCCTTGACCCCTATTGTTAGTGGCGCTCCCCGAGCTGGCAACCAAAAGTTGTCCAGACATTGTCATCCCTGGAGGGCAAAGCAACCCTGGTTGAGAACCACTGACCCAGAAAGCTTGATCATGATATAGACAAAATACAGTGAAAGGAGCCTTCCTGATCAAGAAAGAGATGAAATTGGAGGTGGGAGCCTTCTTGGAGACCAAAAGGGTCCTAAGACAGGTGGGTGAACTGGAACGTGGGCCAAGCTATGCCCAGTGTGCCCGCTGGAGGCTTGAAGCTGCTTCTATGGTAGTCATGGATGTGGCGTGGCTGGGGGAGCTGGGCCGGCATGGTCCCGGCACATAGTGCTCATGAAAATCCTGTCAGCCCTGAAGCTGGCCATGTCCCGGTCTGCGGGGTGGGAAGAGACAGGTGGCAGGCTACAGGGCTATCTTGGGCCTAATGAGGAAACAACAGAAGCAGCAACAGGAATCAGAATCCTTCAACCTCTGGGCTGGAAGAAATCTTACAGAATACCTGCTTCCACCCCTGCACAGAGGAGGAAAGTGAGGCCCAGCAAGGAGGAAGCTGCATGCCCTTTAGAGGCTAGGGCCAGAGCTCCATTCCAGAGCTCACCCCCTGCCCAGCCAGAGCCCTGCACAGGGAGGACCCCTCCTCCAACTCTCAGCCACCCTCACATGCTATACCTAAGGGCAAGTCCCTGCAGGAAACTCAGGTGGGAAAATGACCACTATCCCTGTCTTATTTTAAGCTTTTGAAATATTTTCGCCTGGCTCTGGCCCCACCTCCTATTGCCTCATTAGCTGGAGGTTAAAAGAACTCTCCTGTTTTTTGTTTCTTGTTTTTTTGTTTGTTTGTTTGTTTTGTTTTGTTTTTTTGAGACGGAGTTTCGCTCTGTTGCTCAGGCTGGAGTGCAACTGTGCGACCTCGGCTGGCCGCAACCTCTGCTTCCCAGGTTCAAGCGATTTTCCTGCCTCAGCCTCCCGAGTAGCTGGGATTACAGGCATGCACCACCACCACACCCGGCTAATTTTGTATTTTTAGTACAGACAGGGTTTCTCCATGTTGGTCAGTATGGTCTCGAACCCCCGACCTCAGGTGATCCACCTACTTCAGCCTCCCAAAATGCTGGGATTACAGGCGTGAGCCACTGCGCCCAGCCAAGAGCTCTCCAGAAAAAAAAAAAAAAAGAGGTGGGGGGGCATCATTAGGGTACCCAGGAATTGGGGGCAGGAGGGCTTGGCTTCCTGCTTCCCAGAGCTGTGCCAAGGGTGTGATTCTCAGCATGTGAAGCACCAAAACCAGGAGAGAGTGGGGTGAAAACCAGCACAGCCGGGCTGGGAGAGTGCTGGGCTGGAGAAACATTAGTGGGGATGTTTATTTGAGAGCCTGTTTAAAACTCTGTAACATTCACCTAATGGGAAAATTTGAAAAGAATTCAACTGGATTTGTCCTTGTTAAACTAACATTAAGGATGTTTAACAGCTGTCTCAGGCCCATCGCATTAAAATCCAGAGATATACTTGACAAACTAATGGCTTTGTTTGTCACTGGGAGAATGGGTGGAGGGAGGAAGAGCCGGTGTGGGTGGCGCTTCTGGCTCCATTGCACCCACATTCCATGGAGCCTCCAGCTTCCTGCTTGGACAAGCCCCTTTTCCCTGCCAGAAAACCTGGCCTGAGAAGGGGCTGCATGATGGGATCCCAGCAAAGGAAACCGGCTGAGGCAAACAGCCCATCACCACACCCCAAAGCACACCAGCCTCTTTTTCCCTCCTAACCAGCCCACCTAGTCCCACTCTTGGTTATGAGCTTCAGAGAGGTAGAAACTCCAGCTGGGTATGGTGGCTCACACCTGTAATCCCAGTACTTTGAGAGGCCAAGGCAGGCAGATCACTTGAGGTCAGGAGTTTGAGACCAGCCTGGCCAACACAGCAAAACCCTGTCTTTACTAAAAATATAAGAATTAGCCGGGTGTGGTGGCATGCACCTGTAATCCCAGCTACTCAGGAGACTGAGGCAGGAAAATCACTTGAACCGGGGAGGCGGAGGTTGCAGTGAGCCGAGATCGTACCATTGCACTCCAGCCTGGGTAACAAGAGCAAAACTCTATCTCAAAAAAAAAAAAAAAGACTGGGCACAGTGGCTCATGCCTATAATCCCAACACTTTCGGAGGCCAAGGCGGGCAGATCACGAGGTCAGGAGATCGAGACCATCATGGCTAACAAAGTGAAACCCTGTCTCTACTAAAAATACAAAAAATTAGCCAGGGGTAGTGGCGCGCACCTGTAGTCCTAGCTACTCGGGAGGCTGAGGCAGGAGAATCGCTTGAACCCGGGAGGCAGAGGCTGCAGTGAGACAAGATCATGCTAGTGTACTCCAGCCTGGGCAACAGATCGAGACTGTCTCAAAAAAAAAGAGGTAGAAACTGATACCCAGAAAGGGGACTGAAGGGAGACAGGACTTCCAGAAGTTGACGTCACCAGGTGACCTGTGGCCTTTGAGTCCATCAATCCTGAACAGATTTAGGATTAGGGTTAAGGCATGGATTCTGGAATGGCCCTGCATTTCTAAATTCATTAGCATTCATTTGTCATTTACTTATTCATTCACCGACATTCACTAATCCATGCTGAGAACATTTCTTCAGTGTCTGGATGCACATCATGCAGAAATAACCACACACAGCCATGGAGGCTGTGACCTGGGAAAGGGCAGAATTCCAAGGGGATACCTGGAAGCCCCTCGCCCAGTCTTGGGGTAGGGGCCAGGGAAGCTTCCTTTGGGTGGTCTCGGCGTCTGGGCATGAACGTGCTGTCTCTGGGTCTGGTTGACAGCATCAGCACCGTGTTTAGCATTCTCTGCAAACTAAACGTGGCGGGATGTAGGCAGTAAGAGGTTGGGGAGGGGGTGGCAGGAGGGGCCCTGGGAGGCTGGGGACTGGGAGATATGGTCAGGCTTCCCCCTTAGGGTTTCCACTCCCACTCCCTGGAGGTTCAGAGCCCCTCAGGCCCGTCAGAGGAATCCTTTTCCTCTTCCCAGAGCCATCACGCTGGAGAACACCCTTGTCATCCTGTCAACGGTGGCCCCTGACGCAGGTCGCTACTATGTGCAGGCTGTTAATGACAAGAACGGGGATAACAAGACCAGCCAGCCCATCACGCTCACCGTGGAGAGTAAGTACGCGCAGGGCTGGGACCGATCTCGGAGCGGGTCATTAAATCTTGGCAATGGTGCTCCAGGGGATCATTGGGAAGATGGAGTGGCAGAGGAGGGGGACAGGGAAGCTAGGGGACGGCCGGGGGGAGCCTTCCCAAGGAGGACGAGACACAGCAGAGCCAGGGGTGCCTGGGCAGAAAAGGAGCAGCTGAATGCTGGAGCCTGTTCCCATGACATGCCTGAGATCCTGCATCGGTAGAGAGGATGCTTAGCACGACTGTTAGCAGGGCTACCAGGGACCCAGGGAGGGGTGGGGCAGAGGAAGAGTGTGTGCATGTGTGAGTTGCAGCCACTATCAGGGCTCAGATGCTGACCAGGAGGGCATGTGGGTGATTGCAGGGTTGAAGCTTGTTTTTACAAAAATATACTAACTGCCTCTACTTGGCTGTCACATAAGAAGTGCTGTCTATATTGGGAGCCAGGTGGTCCCTGCTGATGGGAAGACAGGCCCTCTGCCCAGGCACCCACCTAAAACACCTCCATCCTCAGACACCTCCAGCTCCCTGGGCAAAAGGGGCAAAGCCCTCCCTAAAACTCACCACACAGTGAGACACACACAAAAGCGTGACTCCCTTGGTGTGCTTTGGCAAAGAGACGCTTGTCCAGCCAAGACTGAAGCCAGTTTTGTTTGGAGGGACGAGATGCTGAGATGTTCTTTCTGGCCTGGTTCTCCCTACTGGACGAGCCCCTCCCTCCATACTCCATTCCCAAGACAGAGAAGGAGGGAGGGGTGGACAACCGAGGAGCAGCCTAGGCCCAAATCCCAGAGTATGTGGGGCGGCAGCTGAGCCATCACACAAGCTGGGGGAGGCAGATGTTCACCTCCCTCCACATCTGTACAACTCCTGCTCTCAAAGCAAGCCTCATTTATCATCCTTGGTCACGATGGTACTTGCCCACCAGCGGCAAGATGAGGGTGTGGACCAGCCTGGGGCCTTTCTGTGCTCTTATTCTGATCCTAGCCTCTGCTGTCCATGTCCAGAGGGCCCAGGACATTCCCAGGCCTTGCCGTCCCCATTCCAGGGCCTTTCACACTTCAGCAGGAACCGCATCCCATTATCCCAGGGATCTCCTTCCCCTACTCAGCATCCAGTCTGCCTAGAAGGAAATCTGAATGTGGGGAGGAGAGTTTCATTCTGGAGACTGACCCATCAGCGTCACAAGTATATCTGGAGACCGACCGTCAGGGTTGAGGGTGTAACCTCTGACATCGAGTCAGGGTCTCAGTCAAGTCTCAGCAGCCTGGGCCCCAGCCCATACCCTGGGGCTGCTGTTTCTATAGGAGAAGGGAATTTAGTCATCAAAGAGAGGTGCTTCTCCCCATATAATTTCTAGTGATCAGATTCCCTGGAGTCTCATGGAATCCCGTCATTTGGTAAGAAGCAATGTCAAAGACACAGGAGTGGTTCGTGGTCCAAGTCAAAGCCAGGCATCCTCCTAGGTGACTCAGTTTACCCTGAGACAGAGTCGGGGCCTTCCTCTCTGTTCCCCTTCTCCGGCATCCAGCTCCTCCTCATAGGCGTTAAACTAGGCTACTCTTCCTGGCTGACTTTGGGAGTCATTCGCTCTCTGCTCCATCCCAAACCACCCAACCCTCCAGCTGGCCCCAGGGAGGTGGGCGGGTCACCTCTGACCCCCTGTACCCACCCAAGCCCTGCCTAGTCACCTGCTTCTCCCACCCCACTGCCTCTTGGCCTCCTGCCATCACGCGCTGATTTATCCTGAATTCAGAGCAGAATCAGCTGATTTTTAGCTAATTTCTCTTCCCACAAGTGACTGCACTTGAAAACCCTCTTCCTCTCTGTGACACAAATCCCCAGCCTGCCTGCCTGCCTGCCAACCAATTTGTGAGGAGCAATTGCCGCTTCGCTCACCACCAGCAGCAGCTCCCCTCATTCCTCTCCTGGGCCTCACCCCTCCGTCTGCTCTCCCCTCCGCACCGCTTCCTCCATCCCTCCTGGACTCCAGGAAGTCCAGCTTTCTGCACCTCTTTATAGGGACCCTATGCTCTTCAGAACCAGAGAAGGAAAGGGCAAGTCTGGTGACCCCAGAAGTTGCCCCCTGCTCAGGATAACCCTGGTGACCTCATTCGGACTGTCACAGCTCCTGAAAACCCCATGCTTGGGTGGATACCGGGGATCAGTGCTACACTGTCGAAAGGAAATAGAATGTGAACCACATGTGAAATTTTAAATTTTCCAGTAGCCCCATTTTTTTACCAAGTAAAAAGAAATCGTTGACATTCATTTTATTACTCTATTTTATTTAACCCAACATAACAAGAAGTTATCTTTTTAACATACAATCAATGTAAAGAATATTAATGGGATATCTTCCATTGGTTTTTTACATACTAGGTCTTTGAAATCCTTGTGTATTTTACGCTTATATCACATCTCAATCTGGATGTGAAATTTTCATCCGAAATACGTGATCTGTATTTGGATTTCACAAAATTTATAGCTGAAAAGTAGAGTCGTATGCATAAGTTGTTCCGTACATGCTTAAAAGTGTTCTAATAACTGAATTGGGGATCCATTCTTAATTAAATGTAAATTAGTTAAAATTAAATCACATTAAATCAAAGGGACACCAGCCACATTGCAGGAGCTCATAGGCACGTGTGGCTCGTGGCCCCTGCATTGGGTGGTTCAGGTCACAGGGCCTGGATACCCCGGCTCCTGGGCAGCTGGAGAACAGGCATCCCAGAAGCCTGCCCAAGAGAGGGGAGCAGCTCACACCCCTGCCCCACCGCTCACCGACCTGTGGCCCAGGCGAGTCCCATGGTCCCTGAGCCTCAGTTTCCCCATCTGTAAACTGGTGCCTATGGCAAAGTTGGGAGGACTAAATGAGGTGGCCCAGGTGGGTCACATGGTCTCTGAGCCTCAGTTTCCCCATCTGTAAATTGGTGCCTATGGCAAAAATGGGAGGATTCAATGAGGTGATTCAGGGAGAATGGATCACGTTAGATGTCCCTTGTCGTGGCTGTTACGCAAAGCGTCTGGGGCAGTGAGATCCAGTGAGGCCCCCCGTGTGGGGAGCCCCCTACACTTCCTCCCACCCCAGGGCCCACCCTATGGCAGGAGCTCACCGGGAAGACACCCCTCCTCTTTGCTCGGGCTCACCTGTGATTTTCATGGTCTGGCCTTTGGAGCCCCATTTACCCCAATAACCCACTTGTGCTGGGGTGACCTTCATTAACAGTAAATCTGCTCCAGGACTCACTTCTCTGAGACCCACTCAACTCCTGCTGTCTCCCAGGGAGCCACGCCATGAAATGCCTGAGGCCTTGCCCAGTACCCTGCAGGGCTTAATGTGCGTCCCCGAGCCTGCGACTCCCACCTCTCCATAGCCTCTGAGTCTGTCACTTGGACTAGGGCTAGCAGGGAGAGCTCTTCCCTGCACAGGCAGGCAAATCTCCAGGAGGGGAGGCTGTCATTTATTGAGCACGTACTGTGTACCAGGCACTCTGCAGTCACCCCAGACCAGCTTAGCCGCCCCCTTCCCGGCAACCATCACACGCTCTTTCATTCATTAACCCCACGAGCATTGGTTCGACTTCCTCTGGGACATCACCCTCCATGAGGACAGACCCTGGCCATCTCGCTTGATGGAGAATCTCTGGTGCCTGGAACACAGCCTGGCACGTGTCAAGCATTCACCTAGGAAAGATTTGTTGAGCTGGGGCCTGAATTCACACAACCCTGAGAGGTAGTGACTTTCATCCCCATTTCCCCCTGAGAAGACTGAAACTCAGTAGGATGAAGTCACCAGGATATCTGGGGGCAGAGCTAGGCTTTGAGCCCAGGTCTTCCTCACCCCTGGGACCCTTTCTCACTGTGCCAGCATCCCTGGCCACCTCAGCCCCCATCGAGCCCTGCAGGCTGCCACCTGGGCCTGAGCACATGGCCATCTCTCCTCCATTCCTTCCAGAGCCAACGAGCCAGCCCTGAGCCCTGGGGCAGCCCTCGTATTTTTAAACTCAGAACTCGCCTTCCTTGAGGTCTCCCTGTTTACCTGGCTGTGCCATGCAGCGCTCTGGCTTGGGCTCTAACTGTCTGTCTCCTACTTGTGCCCCATTAATCTGAGCCGTGTTACCTGCGCGCCCCCGCATGTAATAAACAACTTAGAGCACACTTTTATGGATTCAGCTATATCAGCAGCTTTCAATCCGATCGCTCTTTATGGCACCTACATGAGGCTTTTATATTGTTGCAATTATTTTGTTTTATATGCTTCCTTTCTTTCCCCCTTCATTTTACTTTATTTTTTACATTTTATTCACATTCTTCCTGGGCCTTTTCTAGCAAGGCCTGGAGTCAAGGAAGGAAAACCTGCCCAGGGCTGACAAGGTGGCCCAGAGGGGCAGTGGGGCCACTGTGCACCCTCCCCCTAACCCCATAAAGAACAGCCTGTCACTGTCACCGCAGGGCCCAGCATGTCATCATGGCCTACTACCTCCAGAACCTTCTGGAAAGGGGCCAACTGGATAGATTTGTTGTGGAGAAAAAGTCCTCAGAGGTTGTATTTTCAGGAGCCATGGATCAGGCATACACAGAATATTGGAGTTTATGCCAATATCGGGCCTACACTGACTCATCAAGATGAAAATCTGGCCTCTACTTTAAAAAAAAAACTCAAAATATAAAAAAAAGGAATTGCTACCACCTCTATTAGAAGAGTTTGGAGTGTTTCTCTTTTTTTTTTTTTTTCCAATAAAACCCCCTTACAGGAAGTTCTTGTTCATTTCGATCATCGACCCTGGGAGTTGGACGATGGTAACTCTAGATCCATTCATTTGTTCACTTAACACACGTATTTGAGCACTTACTGTGTGCCAGGCATCCTTCTTCGTGCTGGAGGAGTGGTGGTCGTCAAGACCGCAGGAGTTGGCCAGGCCTGGTGGCTCACACCCGTAATCCCAGCACTTTGGGAGGCTGAGGCGGGTGGATCATCTGAGGTCAGAAGTTCGAGACCAGCCTGGCCAACATAGTGAAACCCTGTCTCTACTAAAAATACAAAAATTAGCCAGACATGCTGGTGGCACCTGTCATCCCAGCTACTTGGGAGGCTGAGGCAGGAGAATCACCTGAACCTGGGAGGCAGAGGTTGTGGTGAGCCAAGATCGTGCCACTGCACTCCAGCCTGGGCAACAGAGCCAGACTCCGTCCAAAAAAAAAAAAAGACTGCATGAGTCAGCTCTTGGTGCCATAACAAAGCACCGCAGCTGGGGGCTTACGAAGCAAACGTTCCGCCTCCCACCATCCTGGAGGCTGGAAGTCCCAGATTGGAAAGCCAGTATGGTCAGCTTCTCTTCTCAGCTTGCAGATGTCTGCCTTCCAGCCGTGTCCTCACATGGCGGAGAGAGAGCCAGCTCTGGCCTCTTCCTCTTTTTATAAGGACATGAATCTGAAATATGGAAATATTCACACCTAACAAGTACCTGGAAACCTGCTTTCTGAGAGTTTCATCCTTAACTCTTTCATTTCATTCAATGAGAGAATTAAAGTATTACATGCTTTTCTAAGCAAAAGTTGACAATATGTTAAGAGAACATTTTTCTTTTTCCTTGGGACCCTCATTGGCCCTCATGAGGCCCGGCCCTCGTGGCCTCATCTAATCCTAATCACCTCCCAAGGGACTCCTCCAAATGCCATCACATTGGAGGTTAAGGCTCAACATATGAATGGGTGGGGGACACAGCTCAGTCCATAGCAAAGACCCATGAGGTTCCTGGTCAGGGAGAATTTTAGTCTCTTATGGCCTGCACAACAAAGTACTACCAGCTGAGTGGCTCGCAACAGAAACTGAGCCTTTCACAGTTCTGGAGGCCAGAAGTCTGAAAATCAAGGTGTCAGCAGGGCTATACTTCTCTGAAGATTCTAGGGGAATCTCATTTCTTGCCCCTTCCTGGCTTCCGGTGGTGGCCAGCAATGCTTGGCATTCCTTGGCTTGTGGCCACATCTCTTCACTCTGCCTCTGTCTTCACAGAGTCTTCCAGGCTGTGCATCTGTGTCTCAATTTCCCTCTTCTTACAAGGACACCAGTCGTATTGGATCTTGAGCCCACCCTGATCCAATATGACCTCACCTTAACTAATTACAAACCTGTAATGATCCTATATGCAAATAAGGTCACATTTACAGGTGCCGGATGGGCATGAATTAGCGGGAGGTATGTGGGGGTAGGGGGCTGGTGACTCTGTTTGACCTAGTACAGAGAGTTTGCATTCTGGTGAAGGAAGTAGACAATGCAGAACTAAACCAACAAGGTCAACCCAGGCAGAGGGAAGGATTTGAAGGGAATGGAACAGGACAGGGTGGTGGTGGGGAGAGGGGGGTGTGGCTGCTTTACAGGAGGGGTGGGGAAGGCCGTCAAGGTCAGCGATGTCTCTCCTTGGACCCTGGTGTGGTGACTCATCAACAGAGGAAGTGGAGGGATCAGGTAGTCCCTGGGGTCAGTGTCTGGAGGTCTGCTCTGGGGCTGCCCCCATGGCCACCTGCTCCACTTGGTAAGGACAAAGACCTCCCAGGGCATCAGCCTCTAATGAGGCTGGGCAGGGATAGGATTTCCATCCTCTGCCCCCAACTAACATCTGATCTCTCCCCAGATGTAGGGGGGCCTGCAGACCCCATCGCACCCACCATCATCATCCCACCTAAAAACACCAGCGTGGTGGCCGGGACCTCAGAGGTTACCTTGGAGTGTGTGGCCAATGCCAGGTAGGTAGTGCATCTTCCCTCGCTCCCGCACCCGTAACTCCAGCTGCTGCTCCCAAACTGCGGGCTCCAGGGAGAGCAGCCAGAAGCCACATCACCTGAGGATCCAGGACAGGGGAGGAGGGATGCAGGGAGACCCGCTGGCTGTTGTCAGAGGGTTGCTGTGTGCAACCAGGGCTGGCTTGTTCTCTGTAGCCCAAGAAGAGAAAACCAGGCCCTGGATGGAAGTTACAGGGAAGGGGACGTCAGCCTGGGACGTACAGGACTGGAGGGAGGGTGGACTCACTTCTAACCCTTGGAGGAGCCCAGAGGGAGTGGGTGGCCTCTCAAAGCGAGCCCTCTTGCATGCAGGGTTGTGCAGGAGGGAAGTGTGCATGGGAAACGATTCACATGGTGGTTAAGAGTACGGCTTTGGGCGCGATGGCTCCTACCTGTAATCCCAGCACTTTGGGAGGCTGAGGCGGGTGGATCACCTGAGGTCGGGAGTTCAAGACCAGCCTGACCAACACGGAGAAACCCCATCTCTACTGAAAATACAAAAATTAGCCAGGTGTGGTGTCACGTGCCTGTCATCCCACCTACTCTGGAGGCTGAGACAGGAGAATCGTCTGAACCCAGGAGGCGGAGGTTACAGTGAGCTGAGATTGCACCATTGCACTCCAGCCTGGTCAACAAGAGTGAAACTCCATCTCAAAAAAAAAAAAAAAAGAGTATGGGCTTTGGAGTAGGGCAGATCAGGGGTCAGGAGCCACCAGAGCCCTTCCCAGCCATGTGCGGCCCTCACCTCTCCCACACAGGAAACAATTATGAAACCCCTGAGCCTCATTATGTGTGGCTAAGTGCCTTCCGTGCCCTGTGTCCTGCTAAGCACCTTCCCACAAGACCTCTTTTCTCCCAAAACAATGTATGGCATAGGTGTCACCACTTCAGAGCCCAGAGAGGGCAAGCGGCCTGCCCAACGTCACCCAGCTGGATGATAGCTGAGTTGAAATGCACTGCCCCCTCTCCCTCAGGCCTGTACTCACTGCCGCCCTCTGGGCCTCAGTCTCCACATCTGTAAAATGGGAATGATCTGAGCACCAACCCCAGTGGAAGGCGCATAGGCCGCGCGCTGACCCAGCCTGACCTGACCCTTCCTAAGTGCACTATGAAGTTAAACCAATGCGATGGGCAGGGGGTTAGACTGATGATCCCCCCGAGGTCCCCTTGACCTGAACCTTCCTGGAGAGGGAGAGCGTGTCCTGTAGCAGCATTTTTTTTTAAGACAGGGTCTCACTATGTTTCCCAGGCCAGTATCAAACTCCTGGGCTCAAGTGATCCTCCTGCCTCAGCCTCCCAAAGTGCTGGGATTACAGATGTGAGCCACCGTGTCCAGACTTTTTTGTTGTTGTTATTATTTTTGGCAGCATTTCTACAAGTATGCTCCTCCCATCCCAGGTTTCTCACAGGCATGGCGTATTAGCGCATTTGCATTGCTATAAAGGAATACCTGAGACACGGTAATTTACAAAGAAAAGAGGTTTATTTGGCTCACGGCTCTGCTGGCTGTACAAGAAACATGGCACCAGCATCTGCTTCTGGGGAGGCCTCAGGAAGCTTCCAATCATGGCAGAAGGAGAAAGGGGAGCCAGCGTGTCTTATGGCAAGAGAGGGAACAAGAGAGAGGGGAGGAGGAGCTAGGCTCCTTTAAACAACCAGCTCTCACATGAACTAACAGAGTAAGAGCCCACTCCATCACCAAGTGGGTAACACCAAGCATTGTGGATCACATTTCCACATGAGACTTGGAGAGGACACACATCCAAACCCCAGGACATGGGCAAGGCCACCAGGGTGCAACTGTGCAGTGAAAGCCCTGAGAAGCCCCTTGATGAAGAAACTGCCCAGCGTCACCTCGAGCTACTGTCACTCAAGCCACTGTTTCCCAGACGTATGCGGCCACAGAATTCCTTTTCCATGGGGCCCTTCTGAATACCCCCATGGCACTAGCAGGGGCCCACTTTGGAAGATCCGTCCTCAGAGACCCACCAGGTGCTAAACAGGAGTGTCTGGACAGACCCAAGTCTCGGGGGCTTGGGGGTGCAGGGGTTGGTGATGGTGGAAAGCCAGGCCAGACTCACACCCTTGCTCTTCTCTTGCAGTTGGGGGGTGGGTTTTTCTGTCTGTCTGTCTGTCTTGTCTGCCCTTATTTCCCCTTTTCAAACTCTGGGTGTTTCATGTTTCTGTCTGTCACTTCCCTCACCCTCATCTCCTCCGTGTCACTGATCTGTGGTCAGATGGGGCACAGCACACAGGGAAGACCAGAAAAAAGAGCTGCAAGCCAGGCTGCTTTCCTGCTTTGCCTGAGCTGCCAAGCCCTGAGTTCCAAGTCCATCAGCAGGCCCTGTTCCAAGCACTTCACTGGCACTAATGCATTCATCTTGGCTACAACCCCCTGGGCGGGCACAGATGCACCCACTTTACAGAAGAGGAAAGTGAGACCCAGAGCCCTGTGGGAACTTGCCCAAGATCTTGCATCTACAAAGTGGCAGGAAGGTGGCAAACCCAGGCAGCCCGGCTCCCAAGCCCACACTCCTTACCACCCCCTGCCCTGCCTCTCGGGCCTCTGGGAGTCCTCATGGCTGAACACTGGCCTTCCCTTGCCCTCTGCAGGCCCCTGATCAAGCTACATATCATTTGGAAGAAGGATGGGGTGTTGCTGTCAGGCGGCATCAGTGACCACAACCGCCGGCTCACCATCCCCAACCCCACCAGCAGTGACGCCGGCTACTACGAGTGTGAGGCTGTCCTGCGCAGCAGCAGCGTCCCCTCTGTCGTCCGGGGCGCCTACCTCTCAGTGCTGGGTGAGAGAGGGTGGGGCTGCTAGGGCTCCCCCGAGGGGTAGGGGCAGCACGGCAAGGGTCCTCCTTAAGGGTGACCCCCTACAGTGGCTGGATCAAAGCGAGCATGGCTCTGACCCTCTCCCCTGGTCCTTCCTCCTGCAGAACCGCCTCAGTTTGTCAAGGAGCCAGAAAGACACATCACTGCGGAGATGGAGAAGGTGGTGGACATCCCCTGTCGGGCCAAAGGTAATGAGGTGGCACCGCTGGAGGGGGACAAAGACCCCAGATCTTCAGCCTCTCTCGTCCTCATTGTGGACATTTCTAAATTCCAGCTTCTTCTCGAGACCATGTCACTAGGCAGAGAGTCTGTCTGGCTGTCTGAGCAGGCACCCCAGGAAACAAACAGGCCAAATTACCATAATCTCAGGCTGGAAATCAACCTTTACGATACCAAAACTTGAGGGTTACAAATGAACCCAACTTACAGTAATTTCAGGACAGGTGACAGACCCAAATTTCCCAAAATTTGAGAGCTGTAGACAATGACAAATTACCATAATGCCAGAACCAGCAGCCCCCGGGCGCATCTCACCTGAGATGTGTCTTATAAGCTCGGCCTGT
Organism: Pan troglodytes; assembly: GCF_028858775.2. Taxonomy (NCBI): domain Eukaryota; kingdom Metazoa; phylum Chordata; class Mammalia; order Primates; family Hominidae; genus Pan; species Pan troglodytes. The sequence continues at coordinate 86,417,838 of NC_072417.2, read as the reverse complement.
TTCCTGGGCCATTTTGCTCCATCTCCTCTGCCAGCTCCCTCCGCTATTCCTACTTAACCCCCCTTGAAAGAGTTCCTGGAGAATTTCTACTTTCCCCTTCCCCACCGTCCTTCCTTCTGATTCATTTCCGCCAAAAGACAGCCCGCAGCCAGGGTGAAATCCGGGATGATAAAGAGAGAAGAGCGTGCACAGTGGGACACGCTGAGCAAAGGGGCAAAATGTGTCTCTGCAGGAATGAGGATTGTGCTGGAGGGGATGAGTAATGACTTCCCTTCTGAGACTCCACAAGGGGAAGGCAAAGATCCATCCATTCAGGCGGCAAATATTTTTTGAGGGCTTACCATGTGCCGATAGTGTCCTCAGGAGTGGGGAGATACAGAATAAACCAAACAGCCAGATCCCTGCTCGTGTAGAATGTAACATTCTCGGGAGGGAGATGGGCAAGCTGATAAACAAATAAAGAGAACTTACTTCATCTCATCTAAAATGCCATGGGTTGTAAGATGCCCCATTATTTTATGGACCACTAAGAAAGAAAAAAGGCAGCCAATTAAATTATGACATGCTGTCGATTATAAGACAAATCCTGATCTCGGAGACGTGACCATGGGAAAGAGAGCGCATGGTGGATTGGATGAAATGTGGCATCACAGGCTGTCGGGATCAAAGGGTGCCGGGAAGGGAAGGCAAGCAGGCTTAGTGGGGACAGGGCCGTGGGGTGCTCCTTGGAATAGGGTGTGGCCAACTCTTCTGGGGAAGTCTTTTTTTTTTTTTTTGAGACAGAGTCTCACTCTGTTGCCCAGGCTGGAGTGCAGTGGCACGATCTTGGCTCACTGCAACCTCTGCCTCCCGGGTACAAGTGATTCTCCTGCCTCAGCCTCCCAAGTAGCTGGGATTACAGGCATGCACCATCACACCAGGGTAATTTTTGTATTTTTAGTAGAGACAGGGTTTCACCATGTTGGTCAGGTTGATCTCAAACTCCTGAGCTCAGGTGATCCACCCGCCTCAGCCTCCCAAAGTGCTGGGATTACAGGCATGAGCCACCATGCCCAGCCCGGCTGGGGGAACTTATGAAAACAATGTGCCAGGCTGAGAGCGGGGAGAGGAGCCTCCTCCTTTCACCTCCATGTGCAAAGCTGGTATGGGGGGCTTCCAAGTGCCCCCCAGGGAACACTGGACCCTCTACGTGCTCTTCGACACAGGGCGCCATGTGTTTGGGAAAGCATCCCCCACTTGGAGGTTCCCAGAGCATACATACATGTCTGCTAAGTACTGCAATAAAAAATAAGAAATTAGGCCAGGTGCAGTGGCTCACACCTGTCATCCTAGCACTTTGGGAGGCTGAGGTGGGAGGAACGCTTGAAACCAAGAGTTCTAGACCACCCTGGGCAACCTAGCAAGACTCCATCTCTACACAAATAGAAATAAAAAATAGAATAAATAAATTAGTTTGTCCAATCCAGTTTCCATGCTAAACTGATCCCCGGATCTTTACTCTGTCCCAAAGACTTTGAGAATTGCCACTCAAAGAGCAACTTCCTCCTCTCCCTAGACCCAAAGTGGCACCTCTGAGAAGGTTCTAGACACCAAGATTCACCAGGGACCCCCTCGCAGATTTCCCGGCCCAGCCTCTTCCCAAGCACCCCTCCTAGGCGGAGAGGAGGCAGGAGGCAGGTTGACGGTGGGCCCACGTCTTGCCCACAGGTGTGCCGCCGCCCTCCATCACCTGGTATAAGGACGCAGCCGTGGTGGAGGTGGAGAAGTTGACCCGCTTCCGGCAGCGCAGCGACGGGGGCCTGCAGATCAGCGGCCTGGTGCCCGATGATACCGGCATGTTCCAGTGCTTCGCCCGCAATGCAGCCGGCGAGGTGCAAACTTCCACCTACCTGGCTGTCACCAGTAAGTTGGGCCTTCCCTTGTGCTGCCCGTGAGCCCCTCTTCCCAGGACGCAGCTTTCTTCCCAGGTCTTCCGAGGGGCCTCTTGTGCACAGCACGTTCCATTAAGCAGATAGGATCCCCAAAGGCCGCCTGCTGCCCAGCAGCCTGGGGGCACAGCCAGTTACCGCTGCTGCCTCTGCAGCCCTGAGTCCAGAGCCCTGGAGGAAATCTCTGGTCCCTAGAAGTTCTCTCCAATGTCCTGGGGCCCAGGTTGCGTTCACGGCTTTTTGAGAAAAGGAGCTATGAAACCAACCACGGGTACCAGCTCTGGCACTGCGACTGTCCCTGGGTTCCCAGGCAGGGCTGGAGTAACCCCATTCCAGAGGACCTGCTCATGTTTCCAAAGAAGAAAACTGGTGTTTTTCTCTTAGTTCTCCTGCTCGCAAATCCCTTTCTGCCCTTGGAGTCTCTGTCAGGGGTTGTCATAGTTGCCCTGGCCGCTTCCCAGAGCTGTTTTAGCAATCAAAGGTGATACTGTGGGCCGGGCACAGTGGCTCACACCTGTAATCCCAGCACTTCGGGAGGTCGAGGGTGGTGGATCACTTGAGCCCAGGAGTTTGAGACCAGCCTGAGCAACATGGCAAAACCTCGTCTACCAAAAATACAAAAAATTAGCCGGGCAGGGTGGCACACACCTGTACTCCCAGGTACTAGGGATGCTGAAGTGAGAGGACCACTCAGGCCCAGGAGGCAGAGGTTGCAGTGAGCCAAGATGGCGCCACCACACTCCAGCCTGGGTGACAGAGTGAGACCCTGTCTCAAAAAAACAAAAGAAAAAAGATGATACTGTGAGTGGCCCATAAGCTCAAAGGTCTGTGTAAATGCAAAGCACTGGTGGGCTCCTCAGGAAGAATGGGGATGTTCAGGGGTCTCCTTGAGCTCCACGGTGTTCATCACCCAGACCCACAGAGGCCATGGACAGGGCAGCTGTGGGGCAGAGAGCTTGTGGGTGTGCCCCAAAGGTGGCTACCAAGGGGCTGCCGTCTTGCTTCTGGCTTCCAAGTGCAGGTGAACTTAGCTCTGTTCCCACGCCCATCTGGCGAGCTCCTTCCTTGAGGGCTGGGATGGGGCAATGAGAGTGCGAAGCCAGGAGGCTGCCCTAACCCTAAACGGTGGCCGTGGCCGAGGCCGAATGGAGCTCCTGGGGCAGGGCCACTTAGAAAGTGGCAGAAGTCCCCCTCTTGGCTGTGGCTGTTTTTCTTTTAAGAAGCCAGAGTCTTCCTTTCACTTTTGGCTTGTAAACCCCAACAACCTTGTCAGGGAGGATGGGAGCTGCCTTCTGGGGTCTTCAGTTTCCCCCAAATGCAGGCCTGAGAATCCAAGCAGTGTGGGGACTGGTGTCACCTGGGTCCTTCCACAGGGCAGGTGGCATAGGGGAGTCCTCATGGCCCCTCCGGGCTTCTTCCAAACACTGGGGCTCGTCAAGATGCCTACATCCTTCCTCATGGAGGGCCCCTCACCATGGCAGGGGGAGGATGAGGGCCTGGCCCTCGGTGGGCTTGGAGGCCCCTGGCCCTCTGGCTTGGGGGACCTCTCCCAGGGTGTGGCTAAAAGGCCCCACTTCTCTGTTTGCAGGCATCGCCCCTAACATCACCAGAGGCCCCCTGGACAGCACGGTGATCGACGGCATGTCAGTGGTGCTAGCATGTGAGACCTCGGGGGCGCCCCGACCAGCTATCACTTGGCAGAAAGGTAGTTGGAACAGACCTTCAGAGAGTGTGGCTGTGTGATAGCCTAGAAGAGTCTTCAGAACTAGGCTCTGGAGCCAGCCAGGTTGGGTTCCCCACGTACACTTGTGAAGGTCATACACTGTACAACCCAAGAGAGCATCTCTCGGCCGGGCGTGGTGGCTCATGCCTGTAATCCCAGCATCTTGGGAGGCTGAGGTGGGCAGATCACCCTGAGGTCAGGAATTCAAGACCAGCCTGGCCCAAAGTGGTGAAACCCGGTCTCTACTAAAAATACCAAAATTAGCCGGGCATGGTGGCAGTTGCCTGTAATCCCAGCTACTTGGGGAAGGGGCTGAGATAGGAGAATCGCTTGAACCTGGGAGGTGGAGCTTGCAGTGAGCCAAGATTGTGCCACTGCACTCCAGCCTGGGAGACAGAGCGAGACTCCGTCTCAAAAAAAAAAAAAAAAAGCATCCTTCACATCCCAGCCTTGCCAGGCTCAAGGTCCAGCTCTTCATCTTCCAAGACCTGCCACCTTGGTGAGTTACTAACTCACTCTGAGCCTCAGGTTCCCCATCTGTAAACTGGTGACAATAATATATATACCCCAGGGTGATGTGAAGACTAGACTATAGCGTGCATGTGAGGGTCCTGCATTATGCCTGGGAGGCCGAAAGCCCAGGAAACGATAGGTGCTTGATGATGAATATTATTCTAGTGGTGGCTGCTGCCAATCTCCTACCCCAGGCAGCTCAGAGGGCTCCAGATGGCAGAGCCAGCAAAGCCCAAGCCACCTCCCTAAGTCCATCTGCCCTGTGTACTTCCTCTTCACCTCTGTGTGTGCACACTCACCTTCACAACTCTCCCCTGCACACACACACATATGCACACACACACATACGCATGTGCATACACATGCACACACATACATGCACACATACATACACATGTGCACACATATGCACACACACGTACATACACATGTGCACACACACGTACAAACACAGTTGCTCCTTCACACCGGCAAGCCCCAGCTCAGAGGTGCCTCCTCCAAGGACTCACCCTGCCCCAGCCCCCAGCCCTCCCCTCCAGCCCTACCTCCTTCACTCCCCACCTTCTCATGCATTTGGTCATCGGCTTATTTACCTAGCTCATGGCCTGTCTCCCCACAAAGTCAGGGGCATCAGTTTTGTCCACTGCCGTCTCCCAGGACCTAGAACAGAGTCTGGCACACGGTAGGCACTCAATAAACATTTGTGGGGATAATAGGGGCACACCTAGGCACGTGCTTACACATGGAAATAAACACACCCACCCAGCACACTCAGTTCACTGTGCCTGCACGCATGTACAAACGGACATGCGACCCCCAGATGGACACATGGAGATTCCCTTCCTTACGGGGGTGGGGGGTTCTTTAAAATAGACATAGTCACAAAGACCTGCATTCCCAGGCTCACTCCTGCAGGTGCACTTGCACTCTCTCTTTCTCCCCCTCTTTCTCTGGCCAGGACCCTCCCAGGCTGGGCCCCAGGCTCCCTGGGTCCCCCTGCAGAAGGAGGTCTGTCCTGACCAGGGCTGCTGCTGGGGGACAGCGTGTCCCTCTCTACTCCACCCCCACTCCAGGCAGCTCCCGTCACTTCCCTTCACTCCCTTGAAGGTGACTCTCCCCAGAAGCATCCTGCCGCAGGATGCCCGTCATCACCTTGTCAGAGCTGTCCCCCCCCCCAGCTCCCCCCACCCGGGTGCCAGCTGCCTCTGAGGGCTGTGCCAGGCTACTGCTCACCGTCATCAGGAAACTGCGCCCCCTTCTCTGCTGAAGGGCACGCGGTGTGGCGGGCACAGGAGCATCAGGGGACCTGGGCTCTAGGCTGCCCGCTCTGAGACCCTGTGCCCTCGTGTCCATCCCTAAGCCAGAAAGCTCTCCAAGTCTCTCAGCCCCCACCCCAGCCCCACCGCCATCTGTCCTCATTCCTTCCAGCATTTCCAGAGCCAGGGGCCTGTGGGGGGACCATGCTGCCCTGGAGCAGCCAGGGAAGGGCAGGGTGTGCCCTTGGGGGCTACAGGCTGACCCCCACCCTGTTTTGCCCTCAGGGGAGCGCATCTTGGCCAGTGGCTCTGTGCAGCTGCCTCGCTTCACACCCCTGGAGTCGGGCAGCCTCCTCATCAGCCCCACACACATCTCCGACGCGGGGACCTACACCTGCCTGGCCACCAACTCTCGGGGGGTCGATGAGGCCTCAGCAGACCTAGTCGTTTGGGGTGAGTGTGCAGAGCCACAGGGCTTTATACATTTGTGTGTGCGTGTGTACGTCCCTGTAGGTGCTGAGGACTCAGGACAGCTACGGGGCACAGGCTCATACCACCAGTGTCTCCACCCCCAGTGTCTGTCCCAGTCAGGGCCCTTCTCATCAGAGGGACAGTGACAAAGTGGTTCAGAGGCCAGGGACTAGGAAGATTCTGCCGGTGATGCTATGCTTGGCCGACTTGAGAGAACATTGAGGTTATAGGAGAGTTGCCTTCATATATTTTAGGGCAGAAATTGGCAAATATTTTCAAGAAAGGGCCAGATCATAAATATTTTAAGCTGTGTGGGCCAGACGGTCTCTGTCACAACGACTCAACTAGCTTCCGTTTTATCTAGAAAGCAGCCACAGACGGTATGTCATCCAATGGGCGTGGCTATGTTCCAGTAAGGGTTTATTTAGCCAAAAAGGCCACCTGCCGGATTTGGCCCCCAGCCTGTGGTTAGCCGACCCCTGCTGTAAGAGAGCTTCTCAAGCCACTTCCAACTTTGGATCCACACCCAGCATACCTGTGGGCCACTTGTCTGGGCTGAGCCCAGGGGTCCTGGTGCATGAAGCACTAGACTGGAAATCAGAAAACCCTATTTTTACCCTGGCTGGACCACTGATATGCTGAAAATATGGTCGTGATCATCCTTAGAGTTTGGTCTCTCCATCCCATACATGGTTTGTGAGAGCAAAATTTAATGAGCCCCGACTATGATGTGGCTTCCAAGAATTAAAGTACCAGGGAGCTCATTGTTCTTTTTAACCATCTGGGGGCTTTCATATGGTATCCACCCAGAGTCCAGCCACGCAGCCCCCACACCTCTTCTCACCATGCTGTCTCCGCTGTATCTTTCAGCTCGGACCCGCATCACCAAGCCCCCCCAGGATCAGAGTGTCATCAAGGGCACCCAGGCCTCCATGGTGTGCGGAGTGACCCACGACCCCCGAGTGACCATCAGGTACTGGCTCTGCTGTTGACTCCAGGCAAGAGGGGAGGGGGAGCCTCTGGCAATAGCTTGTAGCTGGGCGAGTGTCCACATTAGGGAGGTAACAGCTGCAGAGCCACGCCTTCTCCTGGGCAGTGGCATTTCCAGAGCTGAGTGCAGGGCTGAGAGGTAGGGAGTATGAAATAAACACCCAGGAACTGAGCTACCCTGAATTGAGTTAAGACAGTTTCCAAGGTGGGAGGAAAAGAGGAAGGGGTGCAGAAAGATGAAGTAAGAGGAATGGAGGAGGGGGTGAGGGAGGGGAAAGGAAGAGGCTTGTGGGTTGGTGAGCATGGAAGGGAAGGAGCTGCTGTCTCTGGCCCTGGACGCCACTGCTAGTGTCCCCCAGCCCACCCCAAGTCTTTGGCCCTCTGGCCTCTGAATGGGCAGCAGAGGGGTCTGGGCAGGCGGATAGGGGATCAGCTATAGGGGTGGGGCAGGAGATGACCCCTGGGGGGACCCTGCAAGAGAAGCACATGTGGGAAACTGAGCCTCCAAACCGAGGTCACCCCACCATCTTCCATGGCCAAGCCGGGACCTTGGCAAGGGACTTGGCTTCCAGGTAACTCAGTCCCGCCTCTGTGGAAGCCACTAAAAGGGCTGGGAGGAAGCAGCCAAGAAAGGTATAAAAGCCGGGACCCCTCCCAAGCACCTGAACCAAACCCTACCCCCACCCCCAAGGCTTTGGAAGCTAAAACCAGGAGGAGATCATCCCTGCCTTCTCTTCCTTGAGCTCCAGAATGCTGAGGGAAATGCAACTGCTTCCTTAGAAATAAATATTCCCTGCGTGTTGCTTCTCTGTTTTATGAGCAATATCACTGTCAAAGCAACTGGCACCGAGGCTAGAAGGGGCCGGCGCTCCTGCACTGGGAGAAATGGCCTCCTCCTCATGCCGGAGGCAGCTGCGTCCTGGGGCGCCATCTGGTGGCCACTGGACCTATGACAGTCTGTACGGCCACCCCCAAATGAGACTCCGGGAGCCCAGGTTGGTACAAGGGGCTCCAGGCTTTTGGCCAACACTGATTCTCAGAGAACATATCGGCGGCCCCAGTTTGAGAAACACCTCATGAAGTGTTGACCACTTAAGGCAGTCATCACATGACGCTAGCACAAATGCAAAAATGTACGTAGATGTATTAATAGTTAGAAGATTTTTGACTGAGATTCCAGAATATGCTTATTTCTGGGTTTAATAGATTTTTCTTAAAAAATTAACATACCAACTGTAAAAAAGGTCCTGGGAGAGAACCCACATAGAATACTGCTGTGTATCTCGGGCCCATTCATTGTGTAGTAGCTATACTTTTAGCATTCATTAATAGGGAAATTCTGAAATTCAGTATACTTTAAATCAGACTTTATTTATAAAAATGTCATCTTTATAAAGATGACGTACTTATAAAAAGTGTCAACTTATTTGAGAAAGACATACATTGTATTCATTCTCTAGACAATTACTGATGCATAATGGGATTCGGGGGTCTCTTGCAAAGTAACCTGCAGACCCACTCTGTAGGCCCTTCCAGTGACCTACAGGTCAGAAATCCCTGTACCAGGTTACTGAAGGGGGGTCCTCGCCTTAAACGGAATTAACCATCTAGGACCATCTTTTCATCAAAGGGATGATTCTGGGGAGCAGAATCATCCCTTTATCCCCCCCAAAATTGGCAAAGTCTATGCCCAAGGCCACCCCAGCAGCTCCCACCCCAGTCTGTCTTCCTTGGACTGGGGGGACGGGGACATCCCTTCTACCCTCCGTCTTGAGGTAGATCTTGGGGATGGGGTGAGACCCAGACCTCAGCAATTTTAAGAAGCTCCCCAGGTGATTCTAATGTGTCACCAGGATTGAAAACCCTGTTCTATCCGCAAAACACAGCAGGGTTCCCTAAGCAGACTATTAGGTGGGTGCAAACGTAACTGCGGTTTTTGCCTTTGAAAGGAATGGTCAAAACTGCAATTACTTTTGCACCAACCTAATAAAAAGGATCTCAACAACAAAACCAGACTAAAGTGGTGCCGCTGAACCCTGAGTGACACGTCCTCAGAGCAAAGCCAGGTGCAGGGGTGAGGGCCTGGGCAGGTGCAGGTTTCCAGCATGAAAACCTCCAAAACAGTTCTAGAAAAAAACACTCTGGCCAGGCGCCCTGCCTCACGCCCGTAATCTCAGCACTTTGAGAGGCCGAGGCGGGTGGATCATGAAGTCAGGAGATGGAGACCATCCTGGCCAACATGGTGAAACCCCGTCTCTACTAAAAATACAAAAAAAATTAGCTCAGCCTCCAAAAGTGCTAGGATTACAGGCATGAGCCACCGCGCCCAGCCGGATTTTGGCCATTCTAATAGCTGTGCTGTGATATCTCATTGTTGTTTTAATTTGCATTTCCCTAATGACATATGATGTACAGCATCTTTTCATTTGCCTGTTGGTCTTCTGTGTACCTTCTTTGGTGAGGCATCTGTCAATGACTATTTTTTAATCAGATTGTTTTCTTATTGCTGAGTTTTAAGAGTTCTTTGTAGATTTTGGATAGCAGTGCTTTATCAAAGATATCGTTTACAAATATTTTCTTCTAGTGTGTGGCTTCTCTTTTTATTCTCTTGAAAGTGTCTATCAAAGAGCAGCAATGTTTAATTTAATGAAATCCAGCTTATCTCTTCTTTCTTTCATGGATTGTGCCTTGGGTGTCGTATTTAAAAAGTCATTGCCAAACCCAAGGTCATCTAGATGTTCTCCTGTATTATCTTCTAGGAGTTTTATAGCTTTGCATTTTACATTTAGCTCTGGGATCCAATTTGAGTTAATTTTTGTGAAGGGTGTAAGATCTGTGTCTAGATTTTTTTTTTTTTTTTTTTTTTTTTTGCATGTGGATGTCAAGGTTTTCCAGCACTGTTTGTTGAAAAGACTTCTTTTTTATTTTTATCTTTGTTTTTGTTTTGTAATTGATTTGTTGGAGAAACCAGGTTCTAGAAGACAGAGGTCAGCAATCTTTGCTGTAAAGGACCAAAAAGTAAACATTTTAGGCTTTAAGAGAGCCATATGGTCTTGTCATGACTACTCAACTCTGTTTATAGTGCCAAAGCAGCCATATGTAAACAGGCACTAAGTAAACAGATGGGTATGTCTGTGTTCTAATAAAACTTTATTTACACAGACAGGCAGCAGGCCATAGTTTGTTGATCCTGCTATGGAATATTCAACACTCTGGATTGGCCTGGCTGCTGTCTCACAGTGTTGTTAACCTGTTCTTCTATCCTCTGTATTTATAATTCAATTTCAGTAACTGCTAATTAGATTCATGTTCAATTGTTTTGGCACAAATACTTCACAGGCAGTGATCTCTGCTTCCTAAAGCACCACATTCTGAAGCAAAGAATGTCTGCTTGCCATAGGCTATTTCTTTTTTTTCTTTTTTTTTATGAGATGGAGTCTCGCTCTGTCGCCCAGGCTGGAGTGCAGTGGCACCATCTCGGCACACTGCAAGCTCTGCCTCCCGGGTTCACGCCATTCTCCTGCCTCAGCCTCCCGAGTAGCTGGGACTACAGGCTCCCGCCACCACGCCCGGCTAATTTTTTGTATTTTTAGTAGGGACAGGGTTTCACCGTGTTAGCAGGATGGTCTCAATCTCCTGACCTCATGATCCGCCAGCCTCGGCCTCCCAAAGTGCTAGGATTACAGGCATGAGCCACCGCGCCCGGCCCCCATAGGCTATTTCTTACATGGGAATTACTCTCTGCAACTAAATTTGCTTTTAAGTAAAATTCTGCCCATCCTGTGAGTGCTGGCAAGTCCTTTCTAAATAAAGGGATGAATTGAAGGTGATTACTGTTGTTGATTTGTAAATAGGTATTAAAAGACTTAAAAATTAACTCAATGATTTCACTGCTGAGAATTTGTCCTTGAGGAAATGATTTGGAATGGTTGTAAACATTTTGCCATAAGGACCACAGCTTTAACTATAATATTAGAAACCAAGGAGCTAAACTGGATGTCCAACATTATGGGATCGGTTAAATTACGAAACAGCTGTACTGACACATGTGCATCCAATAAAAAATCATGCTGTGGAAATGTCACATCAAAAAGAGTTTATGATATTTTTATTGAGTCAAAAAGCAGCTTTAAAAACAGGATGACTGGTCAGGCGTGGTGGCTCAAGCCTGTAATCCCAGCACTTTGGGCGGCAGAGGCAGGCGGATCACCTGAGGTCAGGAGTTCAAGACCAGCTTGGCCAACATGGCAAAGCCCCGTCTCTACTAAAAATACAGAAAAAAAAAAAAAAAAAAAAAGCCCAGCATGGTGGTGCAGGCCTGTAATCCCAGCTACCAGGGAGGCTGAGGCAGGAGAATCGCTTGAACCCGGGAGGCGGAGGTTGCAGTGAGCCAAGATCGCACCACTGCACTCCAGCCTGGGCGACAGAGTGAGATTCTGTCTCGAAATAAAATAAAATAAAATATAAAAATAGGATGGCTGAATAGATTGCTGTATACCATTCATGTAAATATACTGTATCATTTAAAATATGTAACAATGGCTAACTGTTACTGACCGCTTGCCGTGGTTCAGGCACTACTCTATTTTATATTAGCTTGCACAATCCTCACAGCAGTGCTATGAGGTGGGTGGTGTTAGTTTCCTCATATTACAGGTGAGGCAACTGAGGCCTAGCAAGGTTAAATAAACTCACCCAAGGCCAGGCGTGGTGGCTCACACCTGTAATCCCAGCACTTTTGGAGGCTGAGGCAGGTGGATCACTTGAGGTCAGGAGTTAGAGACCAGCCTGACCAACATGGTGAAACCCCATCTCTACTAAAAATACAAAATTAGTCGGGCGTGGTGGTGCTCGCCTATAGTCCTAGCAACTCGGGAGGCTGAGCCACGAAAATCACTTGAACCTGGGAGGTGGAGGTTGCAGTGAGTCAAGACTGCACCACGGCACTCCAGCCTGGGCGACAGAGCCAGACTCTGTCTAAAATAAATAAATTCATTAATAAATTAGCTCACCCAAGATCACAAAGCTGGAAAGTAGCAAAGCCAGCATTTGGCCTGAGAGTCTGACTCCTGAATGCAGCAGTGCTGCAGTGCACTGCCTATCCGGGCGGGGAAGAAGGGTCTGGAAGATATGCACACATTCAAATGTTAATCGTGGTTCCCTAGTATCAGAAAACTTTTGAGTTTTCTTTTTCTTTTCCTTTCTTTTTTTATTTTTCTTACCCGTACTTTTTACTTTTCTGTTGGTTCTGCTTCTGTTTTTGGGGGGGGCTTTTTGTGTGTTTTTGAGATGGAGTTTTGCTATGTCGCCCAGGCTGGAGTGCAGTGGCACCATCTCGGCTCCCCGCAACCTCCACTTCCCGGGTTCAAGTGATTCTCCTGCCTCAGCCTCAAGAGTAGCTGGGATTACAGGCACTGGCCACCACGCCCGGCAAATTTCTGTATTTTTAGTAGAGACAGGGTTTTGCCATGTTGGCCAGAATGGTCTCAAACTCCTGACCTCAGGTGATCCACCCACCTCGGCCTCCCAAAGTGCTGGGATTACCGGTGTGAGCCATGCACCCAGCCTGGTTCTGCTTTTGAAACTTAGGTTAAAAATATTACAGATTCACTCTCCCTAGTTATCTGACATTCTATAAACCCGGATAGTCCTGGGAGCCAGCAGCTCAGGCCCCCACCCTGTACCCCAGTTGAACGGGGCTATTTGCAAAGCATCTCAGCCACCACCGGGTTCCTCACACTTGTACTGAGAACCAAGGCCAACCTTGCCTGGGGTCATTGTGTGGCATCCTGCCCCCCAGGGCTGGCACTCCCTGTATGTTGATGACAATGATAATGGTTCTATTTCCTCAAGAACAAATTCAGAGAAGATATTTTTTATTGTCAAGCACTGATGCGTGTGTAATTTCTCAAGCTCCATTTGTATTGACTGACCGAAGCTAAAGGGATTTTTTTGGACACTAAAGTCAATTTGTCACACTGATGCATTGATATAATGATTCCCCTCATAAAACTAATTCAGAAATGTGACTATGAGGAAACTTGCATTCCTTTTTTCAGCTGTAATCTTTCAGCCTCTTCAGAAGAATATCTTTCACTGGCTGTTTTGCAAGCGCTTCTGGCCAGAAGCAACAACGCTTTGACGCAACCTGAACTGAAGGTGTAACGACCAATAATGACTGAATGCGTTCGCTCTCCCACTCTCCTGCACCCTCCCCACAGGAACGATGGGCTTCCAGACTGCTTGGCCTTCAACAGTGTCCTGCTCCCCGATCCCAGTGTCCTGCCTGGCTGTTGCCTGCAGTTGTCCTCTGCCCAGCTTTGGAGCTATTTTCTCGGGACAAGCTTCAGGCTAGGCCCACTCCCAAGGTACCTTCCTCTCCCTCTGTACTTACGGGTTCTTCTTACTTTTAGGTACATCTGGGAGAAAGACGGGGCTACCCTGGGCACGGAGAGCCATCCTCGTATCCGCCTGGACAGAAACGGCTCCCTGCACATCTCACAGACGTGGTCGGGAGACATCGGCACGTACACCTGCCGGGTGATCTCAGCAGGAGGCAACGACTCTCGCAGTGCCCACCTGCGAGTCAGGTAAGGGCAGCCCTCCCAGGCCCCGGCAGAGGCGGTCCAGGCAGTAGCAACTGGCATGCTCAGAGCCAGCCGAGTCCCTTTTTTCAGATCCCCAGGCCACGTGTGACGTGAACTGTTCAGCTTTGCTCAGGACATACCCCCAGCATCCTTCCAGGCCTTTCTCTCAGCTCAGTTAGGCCCTCCATCAAGAGCAGGGGGGTGTGAGGATGGCTTTAGCAGGAGGGCTCTGATTCCAGAGAGAAAAATCTCCAGGTAGATGGCCCGAAGGCCACATTTTACATCTGAGCATGAGGTATCATGGAAGCTCAAGGCCTACACAACCTGTGTCCACAGTGCCCCCGTCACCTGCCTGCAGACCACATAGGGATGCCTGACCACGTGTCTCTTTTCCAGGCAACTGCCCCACGCGCCCGAGCACCCAGTGGCCACTCTCAGCACCGTGGAAAGGCGAGCCATCAACCTGACGTGGACCAAGCCCTTTGATGGCAACAGCCCCCTGATCCGCTACATTCTGGAGATGTCGGAGAACAGTAAGCTTCCCGTGGTCACCTCCAACACCTCCCGCCCAAGCTTGGACTTAGGAGTCAGCCCTGGGCTGGGGTCCCAGCTCTCCTGCTTCCTAGTTCTGGGCCTTTGAGCAGATCCTTCCCTCTGGCAGCCTCAGCGTTCCCATCTCTGAAGGAAACACAGGCATCTGCCTGTCAGGCCCTGTTACAGTTGAAAGAGATGACGCACAAAAGGTGCTTAACTCAGGGCCTGGCACAGCAGAAGCTGCAAAGAAAATGGCCAGTATTTATTTATTATTTATTTATTTATGTATTCCCCAAGTCAAATTAGCAGGCATAATTCGCATTGCATTTTATTTATTTATTTATTTATTTATTTATTTATTTATTTTTGAGACGGAGTTTCACACTTGTCACCCAGGCTGGAGTGCAATGGTGCCATCTCGGCTCACTGCAACCTCTGCCTCCCGGGTTCAGGTGATTCTCCTGTCTCAGCCTCCCGAGTAGTTGGGATTACAGGCATATGTCACCATGCCCAGCTAATTTTGTATTTTTAGTAGAGATGGGATTTCACCATATTGGTCAGGCTGGTCTCAAACCCCTGACCTCAGGTGATCTGCCCGCCTCAGCCTCCCAAAGTGCTGGGATTACAGACATGAGCCACCACACCCAGCCTGAATGGCATTTTAAACACAGCTTGCCTAGAGCTCATCAATTTGTGGGGGATAGTGGGGGAGACAAATGCATCTCAGTCCCCATGAGCCCTTACTTTCCTCCGGCACCCTCCACCGTCTCCTCCCCAGGGTCGTGTGAGCTAATGGGACCTAGAAAAATGGCATGGCGGGCCACTCCTGCACCAAGCTGGGGAGGCTCTCTCTTGCCAGCCCCAGTGAAGCTGGACCCTGCTGGGAGTGGGGAGTAAGAAGCATGCTTCATCCCACCCAAGATGCCCACTTCTGCCCCACTCACTGTCCCTGCAGATGCCCCCTGGACTGTACTCCTGGCCAGTGTGGACCCCAAAGCTACCTCAGTGACAGTCAAGGGCCTAGTTCCTGCACGCTCCTACCAGTTCCGTCTTTGTGCCGTCAACGACGTGGGGAAAGGACAGTTCAGCAAAGACACCGAGAGGTGAGGGCAGTGGCGCTCTACAGGGGCGTCGCCAGGACTCCAACAGGGAGGGGCTGCAGCCGAAACTGATGTGGCAGATTCTGGCTCAGCTCCTCCTGGCCCCCTCTAGGCTTCCGCCTCTGTAGAAGGGGAGAGCAATCCTGGTGAGTGCCTCACCAGGATGTTGCAAAGGTTAAATGGGGTGCTGTGAGTAGGGCACTGGGGAACGCGGTGAGCACCAACCAAATGTAGTCATCCCAGTTACCGGGAGCTGTGCAAGCTCAAAGGCTCACCTCCTTCCACTCCACATCCGCATGGGCTGCTGTCGTTGTTATATGGATGCAAAATTCCAGAGAGATACGGGATCTACACAGATCTCCATATCCGTGTCTTGCACGACGCCAGGCCCTGCTAGGGTTCCCGCAAAGCTTTTATAAAATGATGGAAATTGCTGGGCACGGTGGTTCACACCTGTAATCCCAGCACATCAGGAGGCTGAGGCGGGCGGATCACCTGAGGTCAGGAGTTCGAAACCAGCCTGGCCAACATAGCAAAACCCAGTCTCTACTAAAATATGAAAATTAGCTGGGTGTGGTGGTGGGCGCCTGTAATCCCAGCTACTCGGGAGGCTGAGGCACAAGAATCCCTTGAACCAGGGAGGCAGAGGTTGCAGTGAGTCGAGATCCAGCCTGGATGACAGAGCAAGACTGTCTCAAAAAAAAAAAAAAAAGATGGAAATTGAATAAAAACTGCAGATGCTTCATATAAAAACCACACGGTGATACCCATCTATGTAGAAGGAGAATTCTATCCTCTCCAGCTCCGTAGAACAAGCAGCCACCTCTAGCAAGAAAGATGTCATGGGAGAGGTCAGAACAACCGTGATACAAATCACGTGCGCAAAACTGTGCACTTGGCTCTTTGAAAGACGCCTGGGGCTTAAATCAATCATGGTGGTTTTGCCACAGTTGCAATGAGCTTGGGTCTCTCTGGCTTGTACTAAGGTAGCACCACTGGGGTCAAACAATCTCACGGGAGGGAGCAGTGGCAGGTGGCAGCCCGTGTGGAGAGCAGTTACAGGGGGATTTACATACTCACTGTTTACTGAGCAGCTACCGTGTGCCATGCCACGTTTGGACCACTGGAGGGAGGACAGGGAATGAACAGACATAGCCCCAGTGCATCTGGAGATACACAATCCCAACAACAGAGAGGCTGAAAGTGTAGGGGAAGCTACCCTGCAACTTCTCCTGCCCTGCGGCTGCACCGCATCACACTGACTCACCTTCCTAATGTACCTTCATGCAAACCGCCCTGAGTCACCAAGAAAAAGGCCAAATCCTCATGCTTGTAATCCCAGCACTTTGGGAGGCTGAGGGGGGCGGATCACTTGAGGTCAGGAGTTCGAGACCAGCCTGGCCAACATGGTGAAACCCCATCTCTACTAAAAATACAAAAATTAGCCAGGCATGGTGGCACGTGCCTGTAATCCCAGCTATTCAGGAGGCTGAGACAGGAGAATTGCTTGAACCCGGGAGACGGAGGTTGCAGTGAGGTGAAATCGTGCCACCGCACTCCAGCCTGGGGGACAAGAGTGAAATCTTTCCTCAAAAACAAAAAAGAGAAAGGCCAAATCACCCTTACCCCAGCCTCTACAAAAACACAGGAGCGGGCCAGGTGCAGTGGCTCATGCCTGTAATCCCAGCACTTTGGGAGGCAGAGGCAGGTGGATCACCTAAGGTCAGGAGTTCAAAACCAGCCTGGCCAACATGACGAAACCCCGTCTCTACTAAAAATATAAAAATTAGCCAGCCCTGGTGGCAGGCACCTATAATCCCGCTACTCTTGAGGCTGAGGCAGGAGAATTGCTTGAACCCGGGAGGCAGAGGTTGCAGTGAGGTGAGATCATGCCACTGCATTCCAGCCTGGGCGAAAGAGCAAAACTCTCTCAAATAAAACACGGGAGCGAGCAGCATGCTTAGGAAAGCTATCCATCAAAAAGCAAAAACATAAACAAAAAGGGAAAGACATCCATCAAAAATAATTAACTTTTGTTTGGAATGGACACGTGTCCGTGATGTGAAAAGTACACTTAGGCAGAACACAGCGTCCCCCAGCAATGCCAGAGAAAGACATGCTGTCGCACTTGGCTCCCGGAGGCAGGGTGGGTGTCCTTGGCTCTCTCCCCCACACGCCATGCCCGCCCTGCTCCTGCCTGGGGCTCAGCTGGCCAGCAAAGGAGGCCTAGTTAAGGTACACCAGCAGCTGACCAGTGGGATGTGACCAACATTTCTGCTTATAGAACACTTGGACACTCATGACCTCATCAGCCCCAACAGCAGCTTCCTTGACAAATAGGAAACTGAAACTTACATCCCTCAACAGCACCAAAAACATGTACATTAATTTTTTTTTTTTTGAGACAGGGTCTCTGTTTCCCAGGCTGTAGTTCCGTGATGCAAACACAGCTCACTGCAGCCTCAACCTCCTGGGCTCAAGCCATCCTCCCACCTCAGTCTCCCAAGTATTTGGGATTACAGGTGCAAGTCACCAGGCGGGAGTTTTTTGTTTTTTTTTTTTTTTTTTGGTAGAGACAGGGTCTTGCCATGTTGCCCAGGCTGGTTTTGAACTCTGGCCCTCAAGCAATCCTCTTGCCTCAGCCTCCCAAAGTGCTGGGATTACAGGCATGAGCCACAGCATCTGGCCTTATAGTTTTTAAAAGACATATACATATATCCACATATACACACAGACTATATATGTAGTATCATTTGAGCCTCAACTAGTCTCATAAGGCAGGCAAGTAGAGCTTTATTATAATTCTTTTATAGAACAAGCTCAGAGAAGTCAGGTAACTTGCCCAGATGCACACAGCAGTTGTACCGAATTATCCAGAGTCAGAGCAGGCCAGGGTTCAGCCTTCTCATATCCCATTCAACTCCTGTGTTTGACCCCAAGACTAAGAGCATTGGTGTTTTCTGATCCAGGGTCTCCCTCCCCGAGGAGCCCCCCACGGCCCCTCCACAGAACGTCATCGCCAGCGGTCGAACCAACCAGTCCATCATGATCCAGTGGCAGCCGCCTCCTGAGAGCCACCAGAATGGAATTCTCAAGGGCTACATCATCAGGTGGGTGTCCACCCTGGGGACAGGAGCCCAGTCCCAAGGGGAAAGGCATGGGGGAAGATCGGGAGTGGACTGGAAAACAGTGCAAATTCATGGCAGACCCTTCGCCATCTAGGAAGGACTAGGTAACAAGAAATGCCTACTCAGTGGTAGGAAGGATTTAGGTTGGACACCTAGTAGAACTTCCAGCGGCAAGACCCCTGGACACCAGCAAGGAATGCTTGAGAGGGGAGGCTATATGGGCTGACATAGGAACAGGCCTACAAGGAGACAGGAGAAGAAAGAAGTAACTTTCCAAGGGGCAACGCTCTGGGAAGCCGCGAATATTCCATCACAGGCCAGAATTATCTTGACCCGTGAGTGGAGAAACCAGCTGGCCGAAGAACTGATGGAAAAGTGAAAGTTCTTTCTTTGGTTATTACTGGAAATGAAGCCCAGTTATACAGACCCTTATCTTTGCATTTGACTGAGGGACTACTCTTCTAGTAACCTAAATGGGAGTCATTAAGGGTCACTAAAATGTGGTATTCATAAGTTCAAATTCATAAGTTATTTGAGGTTACTGAGAACTCTCATTGATATTCTAGATTCTGGCTACAAAATGCTACGCAACTTCGTGTGTCTCATTCCTGCATGTACACACCCTCACAGGGGTTTAACTGCTCCACTATTGGTTAATTTTGTTGTGGGTTTTTCACTAATCCTGAAGGGCGGTGTTTCTCAAAGTGTGGTCCCAGCACCCATAGCATCAGCCTAACCTGAGAACTGGTCAGAAATGCAAATTATCAAGTCTCTCCAAGACCTACCAAACCAGAAACTTTAAGGATAGGCTTAGAAACCTTTGCTTTTGAAAAAATCTTTCAGGCCGGGCACGGTGGTTCATGCCTGTAATCCCAGCACTTTGGGAGGCCAAGGCGGGTGGATCACGGGGTCAGGAGATTGAGACAATCCTGGCCAATATGGTGAAACCCCATCTTCACTAAAAATACAAAAATTAGCTGGGCATGGTGGCACACACCCGTAGTCCCAGCTACTCAGGAGGCTGAGGCAGGAGAATCACTTGAACCCAGGAGGCAGAGGTTGCAGTGAGCCAAGATCGCACCACTGCACTCCAGCCTGGGCGAGACTCCATCTAAAAAAAAAAAAAAAAAAAAAAAAAAACTCATCTAGGAGACTTTGATGCATCTTCAGGTTTAGAGAAGCAGTGTTTTAGGGCATTGTAATGCATCAGAATACTTTGAGGTCCTTAATTTTCCAATAATTAGATGCTGAATTATATATGCATTGTGTTTCTCAAATGAATGAGCCATCCTTTGTGTCTGACCCCCAAAATTTGCTTGTACACATTTACTTCTTTAGTGCTGTGAGTTCTTTTCGCCAGTGGAGGTAGAAATGGGTCGAGTAGGTAGCCCAGGTGTTTCATTCCACCTGGGCGAGTAACTGTCAGAAGAGGGAGCCTGTATCCTAGAGGAGGAAAGAAAATGAGCCCAGGCTTCAGGGACAGCTCTCCAGTCCATGACCCCTCCAAGGCTGAGACCTGCAAGTTCTGCCCTGGGACCTCTCAGTGCCCCTGGTTAGCAATCCTCCCCCATCAAAAAGAATAGTCCAGACACATCCCCTAGACCTCTGCTACCCAGTAAGGTAACCATTAGCCAGCTCTGGTTACTTAAACTACAGTTGACCCTTGAACAGTGTGGGGGCTAGGGGTGCTCACCCCCTCACGGTTGATAATCCATGTATAATTTATTTTCTTTTTTTTTTTTGAGACAGGGTCTCACTCCATTGCCCAGGCTGGAGTGCAGTGGCGTAATCTCAGCTCACTGCAACCTCCACCTCCTGGGCTCAAGTGATCCTCCTGCCTCAGACTCCCGAGTAGCTGGGACTACAGGCATGTGCCACCACATCCGGCTAATTTTTTTTTTTTTTTTTTTTAGTAGAGACAAGATTTCATCTTTTTGGCCAGGCTGGTCTCGAACTCCTGACCTCAAGCGATCCACCTGCCTGGGCCTCCCAAAGCACTGGGATTATAGGTACGAGCCACCATGCCCGGCCCAATCCACATATGATTTTTGACTCCCCAAAAACTTAAATACTAATAGCCTACTGCTAGCCAGAAGCCACACCTATAACCAGTCGATTAACACGTATATTTTTATGCATTTATGATATAACTTTTTCTTAATTTTTTCAATATTTCTAGGCTATGTGATTCATCTGTGAGTTTTTTCAAATTGTCACAAATCTCTAAAACTTTTTCTGATATGTTTATTTTTAAAACTCTGTGTAGCTGGGCGTGGTGGCTCACGCCTATAATCCCAGCACTTTGGGAGGCTGAGGCAGGTGGATCACGAGGTCAGGAGTTCGAGACCAGCCTGGCCAGCATGGTGAAACCCCATCTCTACTAAAAATACAAAAAATAAGCCAGGCATGGGACGCGTGCCTGTAGTCCCAGCTACTTGGGAGGCTGAGGCAGGAGAATTGCTTGAACCTGGCCGGTGGAGGTTGCAGTGAGCCAAGATCATGCCATAGCACTCCAGCCTGAGTGAAAGAGCGAGACTCCATCTAAAAAAATAAAAATAAAAATAAAGCTCTGTGTGTACGCGAACCTGTACAGTTCCAACCTGTGTTGTTCAAGGGTCAACTATAAGCAAAACTAAAACAAATTCTAATTCAGGCCAGGTATAGTGGCTCATGCTATAATCCCAGCACTTTGGGAGGCTGAGGTGAGGTAGGCAGATCACCTGAGGTCAGGAGTTCGAGACCATCCTGGCCAACATGGTGAAACCCTGTCTCTACTAAAAATACAAAAATTGGCCAGTATGGTGGCACATGCCTGTAATCCCAGCTACTCAGGGAGGCTGAGGCAGGAGAATCACTTGAATCTGGGAGGCAGAGGTTGCAGTGAGCCGAGATTGCGCCACTGCACTCCAGCCTGGGTGACAGAACAAGACTCCGTCTCAAAAAAAAAAAAAAAAAAAAAAAATTGAATTCATTTCCTCGGTTGCACTAACCACATTTCAAGGGCTCAGCAGCTGCATGTGCTGGCGGGCACCCTGTCGGACAGCACAGATGCAGAGCACTTCCGCCACCGCCGGAAGTCCTATTGTACAGCGCTGCTCTGGACGATTTCCTGGGTACGAGGCCAAGCAAGCTGACTCTGACTCCACTGTGCCTCGCCCCTTCCCCTCAGGTACTGCCTGGCCGGGCTGCCCGTGGGGTACCAGTTTAAGAACATCACGGATGCTGATGTGAACAACCTGCTGCTGGAGGATCTCATCATTTGGACCAACTACGAGATCGAGGTGGCTGCTTACAACAGCGCTGGGCTGGGGGTCTACAGCAGTAAAGTCACCGAGTGGACGCTGCAGGGAGGTAGGTAGAGACTGTGGCCTCAGACCAGGCACGGTGGCTCATGCGTGTAATCCTAGCACTTTGGGAGGCCAAGACGGGAGGATTGCTCAAGCCCAGGAGTTTTAAGCCAGCCTGGGCAACATAGGGAGACTCCATCTCTACAAAAAGTGAAAAAAATTATCTGGGTGTGGTGGCATGCTACATGCTACAGTGGCACAGCTACTCAGGAGGCTATGGCAGGTGGATCGCTTGGGCCCAGGAGTTTGAGGCTAACCTGGGCAACATAGTGAGACCCTGTCTCTACAAAAAATGAACAGAACTAGCTCGGTGTGGTGGTACCTGCCTGTGGTCCCAGCTACTCGGGAGGTCCCCAAGGCTGGAGCCTGGGGAAGTTAAGGCTGCAGTGAGCTGAGATCATGCCACTGCACTTCAGCCTAGGTGACAAAGTGAGACTCTGTCTCAAAAAAAAAAAAAAAAAAAGTGAAATGAAATGAAAAGAGACTATGGCCTCAGAGGAGCAGGGGCTTCCCCTTCTCCCAGTCCCTTGCCTGTTGGGTTCTGTGCCTGTCCAGGCCCGAGAGCCTTGGCTGTGTGGCCTGTTCTCACCAGGCCCCTACTATTGCACCCTGGGGCTGGAATCACCACCCCAGGCCAATCTACCCCACAGGGTGGGAGGACTGAGGGGAAGAGGAAGAGGAGGCTGGCTTGGACATGGTGAAGGGCAGAGGCTCCAGGCATATGGGGACCTTCTGTGAATTTCATGTTAAGTAGATCATGAAACAGCTTACTTTTAGCATTCCACCTGAAAACCATGCCAGAGCATTTTTCATCCGCACCGCTTTTATTTACCAGTACCCTGTGAGGTGGGTCAGGCAAGTTTTATTAAACACAAACTAATCCAGAGAGAATATGAAGGCCTCTTAAGTCTACACAGCGAGGGAGGAGTTGGGGTGGGGTAGGGGGGTGCAAGGCAGAGGCTATAGCCCCCACCCCTGCATTTTCTCTACTGAACTGGGCAAGAGAGACTGACTAGGCCCCCTCCACCCCTGCGTTTTCTCTACTGAACTGAGCAAGAGAGACTGACTGGGTCCCCTCCACCCCACCCCGTTCTCTCATCTCCTCTAGTTCCCACGGTCCCTCCGGGCAATGTGCACGCGGAAGCCACCAATTCCACGACCATCCGCTTCACCTGGAACGCCCCCAGCCCCCAGTTCATCAACGGCATCAACCAGGGCTACAAGGTACATGAGGCATCTCCTCACCCAAGAGGAGGCCCTAAGATCTTCTGGAGGAGGTGGGGAGAGGGGACAGAGGGGGCAGGAGGAAATCCCCCCTCTGTTTCTGAAGTCATTGGCTCGAGTCAAGCTAGGGACACATATTAGAGGAAAAGAGCTCCAGGCCTTCCCAGAGGCTACATGCGGGCCACAGGAAGTGCAGACACTGCCCTGACTGACACTCAGTGCTACGGTCCTTCCCAGCGAGACTGGGTTATACACAAAACCCAGGTTATTTCAGGCTCAGAAACACCTGGTGTAGGGGCCGGGCACAGTGGCTCACGTCTGTAATCCCCAATTTGGGAGGCTGAGGCGGGCAGCTCACCTGAGGTCAGAAGTTCAAAACCAGCCTGGCCAACATGGTGAAACTCCGTCTCTACTAAAAATACAAAAATTAGCTGGGCGTGGTGGCAGGGGCGCCTGTAATCCCAGCTACTCGGGAGGCTGAGGCAGGAGAATCACTTGAACCTGGGAGGCGGAGGTTGCAGTGAGCTGAGATTGCAGCCATTGCACTACACCCTGGGCAACAGAATGAAACTCTGTCCCAAAAAAAAAAAAAGAAGAGAGAGAGAAAAAAAAGAAAAAGAAACACCTGGTATAGCCATGGCCCCATGAGAAAAATCCACCATTCACTTCTTACCGTGGCTCTTGTGGGCTTCATGCTCAAACGTATCCCCAGGCTGTACTCGACTCCACGTAGTGTGTGGTTAAGGGCACAGGATTACGACTCAGACAGACTTGGTGGTTAAAATCCCAGCTTTGCCTCTTGCTGGCAACCTGCGCATGTTCTTTAACATGTCTCAGCTTCTGTCCTTCAATCAATATTTATTGAGCAGCTACTCTATACACTGCTCGCACCGCTGAATAACTAAAATAAACTCAGTTTTCTCATTTGCAAATGAAGATGATAATACCTGCTTCTTGGAGTTGTGTGAGGATTAAGTGAGATAATATTTCTAATTTGTTCAGCACAATGACAAACACATGATAAGCACTTGGAAAGTGATTTTAGTGGTCGTAGAAATGCATTTGGGCTGCTATAACCAAGTACCACAGACTGGATTGCTTAAAGCAACAGTCCCCAACCTTTTTGGCACCAGGGACCAGTTTCATGGAAGATAATTTTTCCATGGATTGGGGTGGGGGGAGGGATGGTTTTGGGATGATTCAAGCACATGACATTATTGTGCACTTTATTTCTGTTACTATCACATTGTAGTATACAATGAAATAACTATACAACTCACCACAATGTAGAATCCATGGGAGCCCTGAGCTTGTTTTCCTGCAACTAGACGGTCCGATCTGGGGGTGATGGGAGACAGTGACAGATCATCAGACATTAGATTCTCATAAGGAGTACGCAACCTAGATCCCTCACATCCGCAGTTCACAGCAGGGTTCATGCTCCTGTGAGAATCGAATGCTGCCACTGATGGGAGGTGGAGTTTAGGTGGTAATGTGAGCACTGGGGAGCAGCTATAAGTACAGATGAAGTTTCACTTTCTTGCCTGCCGCTCACCTCCTGCTGTGCAGCCTGGTTCCTAACAGACCACAGACTGGTACCTGGTGGTCAGTGGGGGATTGGGGAACCCTGGCTTAAACAACAGAAATTTATTTTTGCACAGTTCTGGGGAGTAGAAGTACGAGATTACTGTGTGGGCAGGGTTGGTTTCCTCTGAGGCCTCTCTCTTTGACTTCTAGGTGTCTGTCTTCACTCTGTGTCTGTGTCCAAAGAGATCTTGGCTCACTGCAACCTCCGCCTCCCATGTTCAAGCAATTCTCTTGCCTCAGCCTCCCGAGTAGCTGGGACTATAGGCATGTGCCACCATGTCTGGCTAATTTTTTTGTATTTTCAATAGAGATGGGGTTTTACTATGTTGGCCAGGCTGGTCTCAGACTCCCAACCTCAAGTAATTCGACTGCCTCGGCCTCCCAGAGTGCTGGGATTACAGGCATGAGCCATCGCGCCTGGCCTAAATGTCCTCTTCTTATAGGGACCTCAGTCACATTGGATTAGGGCCCACACTAGTGACCTCATTTAACTACCTCTTTAACAATTCTGTCTCCAAATACAGTCACATTCTGGGGTGCTGGGGGTTAGAATTTAAACATACAGATTTTGCAGACACAACTCAGCCCATAACAAATAATAATAGTAATAATAGCAGTAGACCAGGCATGGTGGCTCATGCCTGTAATCCTTGTACTTTGGGAGTCTGAGGTGGGTGGATTACCTGAGGTTGGGAGTTCAAGACCAGCCTGGCCAACATGGTGAAATCCCATCTCTACTAAAAAAAAAATATATATATATACACACATATATATATACACACACACATATATATGTATATGTTCCAGGATATACGTATATGTATATGCGTATACGCATATACATATATACGCATATACGCATATACGCATATACGTATATACGCATATACGTATATATACACATATACATACATATATACGTATATATACATATACATATACATATATACATATACACATATACATATACATATATGCATATATACGTATACATATATACGTATATATACATATACATATATATATATACACATATACATATATATACACACACACACACACAAATTAACTGGGCATGGTGGCGCATGCCTGTAGTCCCAGCTACTCGGGAGACTGAGGCAGGGGAATTGCTTGAACCTGGGAGGCGGAGGTTGCAGTGAGCTGAGATTCTGCCGCTACACTCCAGCGAGACTCTGACCAAAAAAAAAAAATAGCAGTAATAATAGTAGTAGTAGTACATTTGCTCTCCTTCCAACTGTGCTAAAAGTCAGGACTTCTCAGTCCTCCCATCCTGGAACACAGACCTCAGAGCCCAGGCCCGGTTCTCTCGTGTCATTCCACGTGGGCCCCGTGCCTGTCCTCCCCACGGAGGACTAAAGACAGAGCACAGCATGGGGGATCCACACTATGTTTTAAAGGGGTAGGACCTGCCCCCAGCAACGTGGGGCAGACGGAAGGATGCCGTCCACTCCCTCCAGATGTGGGAGGGGAGGCAGAGCATTTGAGGGGAGGCCAGCTGTGAAGCGGAGAGCACTGCAGGCCCTGAGCTTCAGCCCAGGGAACGCATGACCTCGAGGTGACCACTGACACATCCCGAAGGTTCCTGCACCCCTCTGCACTGTGCTTGCCACAACTAAGATTAATTCTAGGACTCGCTGCCTTAGCGGTTCTTCCTCCAAAGTGGGGGAGGCTGGACAAGAAGGGACTGGGATGAAATAATGAAGAGGAGTTTCTGCTAGTGTTGCAAGCAAACAAAGGAGGGATGGTCCAGAACTGGAAATGACCCAGCTTCACTCCGGCCTTGGCCCTCTCAATCCCAGGAAGGCAGTGAACCCAAGGTCGAGCAGAGCTTTGCAGGGCAGGGAGCAGCAGCTCGCTGCCGGAAAACTCTCCTAATTGGGACCCTGGGGGGAGGCAGAGGAAGGAAGGGGAGGCCGGCATTGCTGAAGAGCAGAGGAGCTGAACTGGGAACAATTAGCTTCTTGCTACCAATTCTAAGCACAAGTTTTATTCTACATATGGGAGGGCTGAGCTACAAACTTTTAAGGCAAACAGCTCCCCCGAGGGCCAGGAAGGCCAGCCCGTGGCCAGGACAATTAGGGCAGTGGCCCATGGTGACCCAGAGCAAGAGGAGGTGGCAGAGGCCACTGAATTCCCAGGTCTAGTCAGTGCCCAGCCCCCAGTAGCTACTCGATAAAGGTCAGCAGGAGTGAATTGCCCAGATGTTTTGAGCACAGAAACTGGTGGAGGAGTAAGGAGAGCTCACACTTACAGGGCCCTTTCTCTGGGCCAGGCAGTACACTAAATGCTTCGCTCACATTTATCTTTCATGCAAGCAGCACAGGGACTCTAAGAAGCAGCATTATCGGCCAGGCGTGGTGGCTCATGCCTGGAATCCTAGCACTTTGGGAGGCCGAGGCAGGCAGATCACTTGAGGTCGAGAGTTTGAAAACAGCCTGGCCAGTATGGTGAAACCTCGTCTCTACTGAAAATACAAAAATTAGCCAGGTGTGGTGACACACATCTCTAATCCCAGCTACAGACATAGGAGGCCGAGGCAGGAGAATCGCTTGAACCCAGGAGGCGGACGTTGCAGTGAGCTGAGATCATGCCACTTCGCTCCAGCCTGGGAGACAGAGCTAGACTCTGTCTCAAAACAAACAAACAAACAAAAACAAAAACAAAAAGGAATATTATCATCACACCATTTTACAGAGAAAGAAACTGAGGCACCAGAGGGAAGTTACTTGTTCAAGGTCAAACAGTGTCAAGGTCATGCAAAGCTCAGATTCAAACCAGAGCCTTCACTTTTCCTTACATTAAAAAGAAAATGTCAGGCTGGGCACCGTGGCTCACGCCTGGAATCGCAACACTTTGGAAGGCCAAGACAGGGGGATCTCTTGAGCCCAGGAGTTTGAGACGAGCCTGGGCAATATGGCAAGACTCCATCTTTACACACACAAAAATGTTAGTCAGGTGTGGTGTTGAGTGCCTGTGATCACAGCTACTCAGGAGGCTAAGACAGGGAGGATTGTTTGAGACCACGATTCAAGGCTACAGTGAGCTGAAATCACGTCACTGCACTCCAGCCCGAGTGACAGAGTGAGACCCTGTGTCAAAAAAAGAAAGAGAGAGAGAGACAGAGACAGACAGACAGACACAGAGAGAGAGAGAGAATGTATTATTTTTCATTGTAGATAACATTTTCAATACCAATGAATAAAAGCAGAGATTTTTTTCCTCTGCTTCTTTAGCCTTCAGCATATCACAAGGAGAAAAAAGCAGTGTTTGTCCCTTGTATACCTCCAATGAGAATGAGCATTTTTCCCCTTTTGTTTTTTTTTTTTCTTTCTTCCTTTTTTTTGAGATGGAGTTTCACTCTTGTTGCGCGGGCTGGAATGCAATGGCGCAATCTCAACTCACCGCAACCTCTGCCTCCCGGGTTCAAGCGATTCTTGTGCCTCAGCCTCCCAAGTAGCTGGGATTACAGGGGCATGTGCCACCATGCTCAGCTAATTTTTTTTTTTTTTTTTTTAAGACAGAGTCTTGCTCGGTCACCCAGGTTGGATCTCGGCTCACTGCAACCTCCGCCTCCTGGGCTCAAGTGATTCTCCTACCTCAGCCTCCCGAGTAGCTGGAACTACAGGCATATGCCACCATGCCCAGCTAATTTTTGTATTTTTAGTAGACATGGGGTTTCACCACGTTGACCAGGCTGGTCTCAAACTCCCGACCTCAAATGATCCACCCACCTTGGCCTCCCAAAGTGCTGGCATTATAGGCCTGAGCCACCACACCCGGCTGCCCCCTTTTAATTGTGAAAATTTTCAAACATCCACCCAAGTAGAGGAAAGACTGCAGTGAACACCTGTATCCCCATTCCCAGCTTTAACAATGCCCAACTCCCAGCCAGGTATGTTCCATCTCTGCCCCAACCCTCTGCCTTTCCCCTGGAACATTTTGAAGCAAATTCCAGGCATTGTATCAGTTCATCCATGAATGTTTCTGGAAAGAAACAGTATAGATGAGATCTCTATTTAAAATAAAACCACAGTAACCGCATTATCATTATGATAGCTAAAAATATCAGCAGGCCCTGTAATATCATCAGATATCCAGTCAGCCTTCAAATTCTCTTGATTGCCGCATAATTTGTTACTCGTGGTTTTATTTGCTTCAGGATCTAAATGAAGTTCACACAATTGCAGTCAGTTGAGGGGTTTTTTTTAGGTCTCAGTCGATCTATAGATTCTTTCTCTCTCTCTCTTTCTCTCTCCCTTTCTCTTTCTTGTAATTTATTTGGGAAGAAACTTAGTCATTTGTCCAACAGAATTTTCCACAGTCTGGATTTCGCTGATTGCATCCCTGTGGGGTCATTCAATGCATTCCTCCAAACAATATAGTTACAATGAATTGTAACTTAAAGCTAGAGGCTAATCTGATTCAGGTTTGATTTTTTGTTATTTGAAATATTTTACTTCGGGGTGTGATGGCTCACGCCTGTAATCCCAACACTTTGGGAGGCCAAGGCAGGTGGATCACGAGGTCAGGAGATCGAGACCATCCTGGCTAACACGGTGAAACCCCGTCTCTACTAAAAATATTTTTAAAAATTAGCCAGGCGCAGTGGCAGGCACCTGTAGTCCCAGCTACTCGGGAGGCTGAGGCAGGAGAATGGCGTGAACCCGGGAGGCAGAGGTTGCCGTGAGCTGAGATCGCACCACTGCACTCCAGCCTGGGTGACAGAGCGAGACTCCATCTCAAAAAAAAAAAAAAAAAATTAGCCCGGTGTAGTGGTACATGCCTGTAATCTCAGCTACTCGGGAGGCTGAGGCAGAAGAATTGCTTGAATTCTTGAGGCAGGGGTTGCAGTGAGCAGAGATCACACCATTGTACTCCAGTCTAGGCAACAGAGCCAGACTCTGTCTCAAAAAAAAAAAAAAAGAAAGAAAGAAATATTTTACTTCCTAGATGGTGTTATGTATTTTGATCGAAAGCACAAAGTCCGGCTGTCTCTCTTACTGTGAAGTCAACCACTGACAGTCATCTATGAGCTATCATTTCAATAAGGGTTATAATATGGGGATAGGCAAATATTATCATTTCTTCTTGACTTAGGAGCTGAAATGCTTTCAAAAACAAGAATTTTCCCTTTATCAACTTTTTGGTTACCTGAAGTTTCAGTTTATCCAGGAAAAGCAGGGTAAGCATTTAATTATTTTCCCTTACTTACCAATTTTTCGTATAATGAATTGGTTCTGGCCGGGCATGGTGTATCACACCTGTAATCCCAACACTTTGGGAGGATGAGGCAAAGGCTTGCTTGAGGCCAGGAGTTCAAGACCAGCCTAGGCAATATAGTGAGACTCCCCCCTCCCCGCCATCTCTATTTCTAAAAAACAGAAAAAATAAAGAATAAATTGATTCCTTATTGTCTTATCAGGTAACAGATGAGCTTGGGTTGGAGGGGGACGTCTTTCTGTTTTGTTTTGGGTTTGGTAGTATTATTAGATAACCAAGGATTCTTTTTGTTTTGTTTTTTGTTTTACATATCTGACATGTTTCAATCCATTACCATTATTATGCTTCTTAAATGGTACTGGGTGCTGCCAGTTCAGTGGTACAAATGGACCCATCATTGGCCTCTTCGACTTGATGGTGAGCCCTCTTGACGTGGCCCCAGTAGTCTCTGATAGCTTCCTTGCAATTTGGTATGACAAGATGTTCCAGACTATTATATATACATTCCCCTCACTGTGCCAGGCATCGGCCATTTCTTTAAGGGGCTCTTGTTGCTTTCAGTGAGAAATGATAGTTAGATACCACAGTTTTAGCACTTGCATTGCATTTATTCCAGAAATGGTTGTTGTTTCTAGGCCCTGTTAATGGCTAGCTAAACAATATTTTTTAAGATACTATAGATACTCACACTTTCAATTCCATTTCATGATGACAGACTCTTTAATAATCTCATTGGTCTTTTGTCCATACTGAAAATCCAGTTCCTACAATACCAGCATTTTACCCACCTACGTTATTCCCACAAACACACACAACAGTTTCAGAATAGTCATATCCACACTATGATTACTGAACGTAGTTTCCAATTATTGCCATTCTTCTTGTTCCTGAGGTATATCCCTCTAGGGATGGACTTAGCACTGCATTGCTAAGTCTTTTGAAGTCATTTCTCTCTGTAATTTTACCACAGCTCAATACTCTATTAGTTCATTTGCTTCATTGTGGTTTTGATTTTTAGGGATTGATTTTTTAATTTAATTTTGTTCTATAATTACGTTGAATATTTACATAATAAAGTCAAATCTACAAGCAAATTCAGAGAAAATCAGCTTCAATCCTTGTCCTCTCACTCCCCTATAGGTCTGATTGCTTTCTGTTTTCTTGGTTTGGTTTTTTCTTCCATTTTTTTAATATAAACAAGTACAGGCCAGGCGCGGTGGCTCACGCCTATAATTCCAGCACTTTGGAAGGCCGAGGCAGGCAGATCATTTGAGATCAGGAGTTCAAGACCACCATGGCCAACATAGTGAAATCCCATCTCCATTAAAAATACAAAAAAAAAATTAGCTGGGCGTGATGGCAGGTGCCTATAATCCCAGCTATTCAGGAGGCTGAGGCAGGAGAATCGTTTGAACTGGGGAGGCAGAGATTGCAGTGAGCGGAGATCTCGCCACTGCACCCTAGCCTAGGCAACAGAGCGAGACTCCATCTCAAAAAAAAAAAAAAGAGTGTAGTAGGCCCTTCTTAGCCATGGATTCCACATCTGTGGATTCAGCCAATCTCATAAGGTTCTGAAAATATTCAGACAAAAATGCATCTATATTAAACATGTACAGAGTTTTTTGTCATTATTCCCCCAAACAATACAGTATAACAACTATTTACATAGCATTTATATTGTGTTATGTATTACAATAATCTAAAGGTGATTTAAGATATATAAGAGGAGGGGCCGGGCACGGTGGCTCACGCCTGTAATCCCAGCACTTTGGGAGGCCAAGGCAGGCGGATCACGAGGTCAGGAGATCGAGACCATCCTGGCTAACACAGTGAAACCCCGTTTCTACTAAAAATGCAAAAAAAAATTAGCCGGGCGTGGTGGCAGGCGCCTGTAGTCCCAGCTACTCGGGAGGCTGAGGCAGGAGAATGGCGTGAACCCGAGAGGCGGAGCTTGCAGTGAGCGGAGATCGCGCCGCTGCACTCCAGCCTGGGCGACAGAGCGAGACTGTCTCAAAAAAAAAAAAAAAAAGATATATAAGAAGAGGTGTGTAGGTTACATGCAAATACTACACCTTTTTATATCAGGTACTTGAGCAGCTGTGGCTTTTGGTATCTGCGGGGGGTCCTGGAACCAATCCCACATGAATACCAAGGATTTGCTGTACATGCATACATAAATGTGTATGCTCTCCTTCTCAGATAAGTGACAATGTACTTTCCACATTCTCGATCTTTATATATATATATATACGGTTTTTTGTTTGTTTTTTGTTTTTTGTTTTTTTTTTTTTGAGACGGAGTTTTGTTCTTTTGCCCAGGCTGGAGTGCAGTGTCGCAATCTTGGCTCGCTGCAACCTCTGCCTTCCAGTTTCAAGCAATTCTCCTGCCTCGGCCTCCAGAGTAGCTGGGATTACAGGTGCCAGCCACCATGTGCGGCTAATTTTTGTATTTTTAGTAGAGATAGAGTTTCGCCATGTTGGCCAGGCTGGTCTCGAACTCCTGACCTCGTGATTCGCCGACGTTGGCCTCCCAAAGTGCTGGGATTACAGGCGTGAGCCACTGTGCCCGGTCCCTATATTATTATCATTATTTAGAATGTATTTTGGAGGTCAGTCCATAAAAGTATAGAGAGACATCCCTTGTTCCTTTTGACACCTGTATCCTCTGCTATCATATGGATCTCCCATAGTTTAATCAAGCAGCCCCCAGGTGATGACATTTTGGTTGTTTCTAGTCTTACTATAACTACCCTTTCTGTGGTGAATGGTTTTGTGCATATATCTTTTTTTTTTTTTTTTTTTTCTGAGATGGAGTTTTGCTCTTGTTGCCCAGGCTGGAGTACAGCAGCGTGATCTCGGCTCACTGCAACCTCCACCTCCAGGTTCAAGCAATTCTCCTGCCTCAGCCTCCCAGGTAGCTAGGATTATAGGCACCCGCCACCACGCCTGGCTAATTTTTTGTATTTTTAGTAGAGACGGGGTTTCATCATGTTGGCTAGGCTGTCCTCGAACTCCTAACCTCAGGTGACCACCCACCCCGGCCTCCCAAAGTGCTGGGATTATAGGCATGAGCCACCGCACTCGACCTCTTTTTTTGTTTTCACAGTATAACTTTGGACTAGATTCCTAGAAATGAGATTGTTGAGTCAAAGGGAAAATGTGTAAATACTTTTGCTACAATTGCCAAATACCCCTCATTCAATTTATTTTTTGATCTTTTAATTTTTAAACCTAAAATATGTGATTCAAAAAACCAAAAAAAAGTAAAAAATAGTAAACATATAGTGGAAGGCCTCCATCCCACCCTAGTCTCCCACCTGCCTGGTTGTGCTGTGCCCAACTCCAAAACTCTCCTCACTCCAGGTGGCCACCGTTGTTGGTTTCTTACATCTCCTTCCAAGTTGTTTTTTGGGAGTCTGTGCGTGTGCAAAGAGATAGAGAGAGAGAGACAGAGAGACAGGATTTCTCCGACTTTTTTTTTTTTTTTGAGGCAGAGTCTTACTGTGTCGCCCAGGCTGGAATGCAGTGGCACCATGTCGGCTCACTGCAACCTCCACCTCCCAGGTTCAAGCAATTCTCCTGCTTCGGCCTCCCAAGTAGCTGGGATTACAGGCATGCGCCACCACCCCCGGCTAATTTTTGTATTATTAGTAGAGACAGGGTTTCACCATGTTGGCCAGGCTGGTCTCAAACTCCTGACCTCAGGTAATCCACCCGCCTTGGCCTCCCAAAGTGCTGGGATTACAGGCATGAGCCACCGCGCCTAGCCTAACTTTTATTTTCTAACTTTAGTAGCTAGATGCCATATACACCATCCTACACCCTCAACCCTGTAGAGTACTGCCTCTACAGGCAGTACAGGAGACATTTCACCTGCTCCTCCCTGAAACCCAGCAAGGCAGCTGTTTCTATCCCCTAGAATAGCCTGAGGCTCAGAGTGGTCAAGTGACTTTCCGTGAGTCCCACAGTAAGTGACAGAGCTGGGTTCAGGTTCAAGTGTGCCAGCTGCAAGGCTGCCCTCCCCCGACACCCTCCATCAACAGCACCGCTGCTCAGTTACAAGGCTTGCCTCCTGGGCCTCTGCTCTCTAAGGGGGAATTTCATATCCCAGGAACCCAGGTCTAATGCTCCTTCCCCAGAACACACCCGAGCCTTCTCAGGGGAGCCCCGTCTACTTTGAACCTGAGACTAAGGACCTAGTATGGTAAATCAACACTGAAACTGACTAACAAGGAGAAGGCACAGAGATGTCCTAAAGAACACTCATCTCAGCAGCTCTGTGTACCTTTGAGAGACAGAGGTCATCATGAAAGGTCTCAGGGTCCACAAACTGAACCAGCTCTTAGTAGGTCCATGTGCAAGCTCCTTAACCTTCCTGAACCTCAGTTTCCTTTTCCGTAACAGCGTAGGACAATGATTTCCATCTGCTCCTCATTGTGATGATTAAATAAGGCCAGGCACACGGTAAGAGTTCAACAGGTGGAAGCCCTGTTGTGTGTTGAGCTGAGCACTGAAGTTCCATCCCACGGCTGCCCAGAGCCCAATCCCTTTAGGGCAATGAAGGACACAAAAGGCAATTTTACTGTCTCTCTCCCTGGACCTGAGGCAGGGAGGCCTCCTATCCCCAAGCCTCCTCCTCTCCACGTGTAGCTGGAGAAGGACAAGTGGCTCGCATCCCAGAGTAAATATTTTGAAACAGCCACGGGAACCCATGACCCTGCTGCCATCTTGGATCCAGGCGTCAAGCTGTAGGATAATGAAGTCAACCGCGTGACTCCACAAACCACACTGCCATTACCCTGTGCACTTCCTCTGGGTCATTTTTGTGGGTAAGGCCCGGTGATATTGTTTTAAGGCACTTGTAAAGACACCCTTTTTCCTTTATTTAAAAAAAATGGTAGAGCTTATAATTGGCCTAAGCCCAGGAAAATAATATTTACCCAGATTTTATACTTGCTGGGGAACACACCACACAATTAATTCTAACAGCATAATTAATTTGAATTTACATTAATTAAATTAAATTAAAACATTAAACTTGTTTCTTAATCTACTCCAAAGAAGTTCGGCAACATAATTGCTATGAAACAAGATAATCGAAATACAGAGGATATTTAACACACTTATTAAATGCCACTTAGTATTTCTGTTTAGTATTTTGAGGGTCTAATTAGTGTCTAATTAACTTGCTATAGGCTATCTTTTCACAATACCAATTAAATTTCAAAACATCCTTTATAAATACACAGCCATGAAAAGGAGAAGATTAAGCATTGTTATAGGCATGAGTTAACCGGGAGACAGTGGCGTGGTATTGTTTTATATCTATAAATACCGGTGCTTATTAAAACTCATCAAGTGTTGCTTTTCACCATTAATTGCTATTTAATCAACTTCAAATAAATGAGGAAATCTCTGAAACCAGCTGTCATTATTGGAGACAGATGAAGGGCCTAGAAACAGGAGCGTGAGGTGAGAGCAGGAGGCGAGACAGGCGGGAGGGGGCGGGGGCCAGGTGCGATCTGCAGAGGGGAGATGAGCGAGAACTTGAGGGATTTCCAGATGGGACTTTCTTGCCGATGCCCCGCCTCTACTTGATATTTAAGATGGAAATCCCAACTTAGAAGGAGTGTAAGAGGATAATAGTTACCCACAAACTGAAGTTCCCAGCTCTGTAGGAAGTAACCCTTGGAGAGCTCCAAAGACGAAGCTGCCCCAGCTCACATGGGGCAAGATGTAGGAGCTCAGGGCTTGGAATCCCAGAACCAGCTTCCCCCTACCTGTGTGAGCCTCTTTGAGCCTCAGTTTCCTCATCTGTAAAATACAGGGTTGGGCTGGGCACAGTGGCTCACGCCTGTAATCCCAGCACTTTGGGAGGCCGAGGCGGGTGGATCACTTGAGGTCAGGAGTTCGAGACCAGCCTGGCCAACATGGTGAAACCCCATCTCTACTAAAAATACAAAAATTAGCCGGGCATGGTGGTGCATGTCTGTAATCCCATCTACTCTGGAGGCTGAGACAGGAGAATCACTTGAACCCGGGAGGCAGAGGTTGCAGTGAGCCTACATCTTGCCACTGTACTCCAGCCTGGGCGACAAAGTAAGACTCTGTCTCAAAAAATAAAAATAAATAAATAAATAATAAAATACAGGGCTGGGCCGAGCATAGTGGCTCACACCTATAATCCCAGCACTTTGGGAGGCTGAGGTGGGAGGACTGCTTTAGCCCAGGAGGTTGAGGCTGCAGTGAGCTGTGATCATGCTGCTGTACTCCAGCCTGGACAGCATAGTGAGACCCCATCTCAAAAAAGGAATACAGGGCTGGCTTCATGGGTGTGCCACCTGTGCAGTCGTCCAGGGCCCCACGTTTGAAAGGACCCCACACTTAGTTAAATGCTCTGATGCTATCATCTTAAAATTCTTAGTCGTTTTTGAACAAGGGCTAAATTTTTCATTTTGCACTGAGCCTGCAAATTATGCAGCTGTTCCTGGTGAAATGCCTCCCTCCTGGGTCTCTGTGAGAATTGAGTACGAGGCGATTCCTGGGAAGCACCCAGCACGGTGCTTTGCATAAAGTCAGTGGCTCAAGAAGTGGAGAAGCGCCCCAAAGTGAACCCCGGTACCCCGCAGGTTCCCTGCACTGCCTGTTCCTTCCCTCGGAGGAGGCACCACAGGGACTCCGGTCCCCGGACACCATCTGTTGATTGGCCCAGCCTGTGGGAGAGGGCTTGGCCTCCTCTGGAACCTTCCTGCTGCTCTGTGTGACTTGCTCGCCTCTCTGCAGCTGATCGCCTGGGAGCCGGAACAGGAAGAGGAGGTTACCATGGTGACCGCCAGGCCTAACTTTCAAGACAGCATCCACGTGGGCTTCGTGTCTGGCTTGAAGAAGTTCACCGAGTACTTCACCTCAGTGCTGTGTTTCACCACCCCCGGGGACGGGCCACGCAGCACCCCGCAGCTGGTGCGCACCCATGAGGATGGTAGGCACCCCCCAGCCCTGCTCTTTCTGCCCCACCCCCAAGGCCAGGCTGGGCGCCCCAGGCAGAAGTGTGGCCCAGGCTTGTCTCCCAGGCTGAGATACCCCCAGATTACCACAGGCTGTCTCACAGATGGTGGTCTCTCTCTGGCTCTAACTGGCCTTGGGGGGTGGGGGTTCCTTTTGGCGTGCAGTGCCTGGGCCCGTGGGACACCTGAGCTTCAGTGAGATCCTGGACACATCGCTGAAGGTCAGCTGGCAAGAGCCGGGAGAGAAAAATGGCATCCTCACAGGTAGGCACTGCAGTGTTTCTGAACCAGAGGGCAGGACAGGGCTGGGAAAGGTCAGAGCTGCTCCATCCCCTGCCTTTGAGCTACTTTTCACCCAAACTCTTGAAGCCAATCCATGCTTTCTTAGAAACCACTCACAGGAGGCTCTTGGCACCTCCACTTCATAACACATCCCAGAGTCTGCAGCCCCACACCTTCTGCCACAGATCTCAGTGGCTGCCATGATGACTCACTATGTCCCCTGCAATTCCCTGAAGTGCTGGCATCCCACTGAGGCGACACCTGAGACCCAGGGCATGATGCCAACAGCTCCCACCTCCCTTGGCCCCATTGCTCCCAATGTGGATCTAATTGCCAGCCTAGTGGAGAAGTGAGAAGTGGAGTAGTGGGTCAGGCCAACTTGTGATCACAGCCAAGCTCATGCCAACACGGCGGCTCTCCCCAGGGTACCGGATCTCCTGGGAGGAGTACAATCGAACCAACACCCGTGTGACCCACTACCTGCCCAACGTGACCCTGGAGTACCGTGTCACGGGCCTCACCGCGCTCACCACCTACACCATCGAGGTGGCCGCCATGACCTCAAAGGGCCAGGGCCAAGTGTCCGCCTCCACCATCTCCTCTGGGGTGCCCCCAGGTAAGTGCCCACTCTCAAGGCAGGACTCTTTGAGTTCTCCTGAGCAGCATCCCATTCAAGAGGCCCCTTGTCGGCTGGGCGTGGTGGCTCATGCCTGTAGTCCCAGCACCTTGGGAGGCTGAGGCAGGCGTATCACTTGAGGTCAGGAGTTCGAGACCAGCCTGGCCAACGTGGTGAAACCCTACTAAAAATACAAAAATTAGCCAGCTGTGGTGGTGCATGCTTGTGATCCTAGTTAGTTGGGAGGCTGAGGATGGAAGATCGCTTGAACCCAGGAGGTAGAGGTTGCAGTGAGCCGAGATCACACCACTGCACTCCAGTCTGGGTGACAGGGCCACATCGCGTTTCAAAAATAAAAAAATAAAAAGAGGCCCCTTGTCTTTCAGGAATACCAGCGTTCTTCCCACAGGCTCTCCCCTTCCCTTGTGCCGTGTGGGTCTGGCCCCCTCAGAGCAGGCGGAATCCCTGGGATCCCAGGTCTCTGGACAGGGGCTCCCCTGGCCCCCTGCTGCATCCTCCCACAGCTCTCAGAAAAGCAGAGGCCCCCTGCCTTGTCTCATTTCCCCACCAGTCCCTCCCTTCACCCATTTCTCACCAGATTCCACACCAGGCAATGGTATCTGTGATTCAGGGGAAAATTTCCCACTGTTGCCCAGAGGGTCCACCTTGGATTCCAGCGTGTGGAAGGGTTGGTTGGGAGGTGGCAGAGCACGGTGGGGCTACTCCTAGGCCTGGCACAGAGAGCAAGCCGAGGTCCACTCTCAGCTCTGCTTCTGCCAAGCCCTACAACCTTGAGCAAGTTCCGTGTCCCCTCTGTGCCTCAGTTTCCCCATCTGTATATATGGGAAGTTGGACCAGATAACCATGTGGTCCCATCCAGATCAGTCAGGCAGTGCTTGTTTGACCTGCCAGCATCCCTCCACCTGCTGCGTAGATGGCTGGGCTGCCTGAGTCTCAGCCAACCCCCAGTGATAATTACAGCCATGCTGGCAAATAGGTATGTAGTGTTCACGGGGCATGGTGCTAGGAGCTTTGCACACGTCGACTCATTTAATCCTCACAACAACCCTGAGGGAGGTGTTGCTATTATCCTCTTCATTACCAAGGAGGACATGGAGGCACAGAGAGTTGTATAACTTGTGCAAAGACACACAGCCTGTAAGTAGTGGAGTTAGATTTAAACTCATTCTGACTCCAGAATCTGTGTTCTTTCTGTTGTTCCTGAGCTCCAAGAGCCCCAGGATTCCTGGCCAGAAAATAAGCTTCCCCCTGTCCCCACCCATCCTCTCACCTTCCTGAGCTGTAATTAGGCGTAGGAGGTGTGCAGGGGTCTGTGCGGATGGAAGGGAGGATCGGTCCCGTTTGGTTTCTTTCTCAGCACAGCTTGGTTTTAATGCAGCTTTCAGCTGCCTTATGATTACCTCACTCACATCCAGAACTGCCAGGAAGAAGAAGGCATCCGGGCCCCTGTTTCCTGGCCCTGAGAGCCTCCTCTCAGCCCTAGGAGATCCCCTTTGACCCCCAAATCTGTCTCAGCCTCCTGGCATGAACATGGTTCTCTGTAAGACACAGGAACAAAGACTGTGGGTGGAGTGGGGCCGTGGCTGTGCTTCTCCTCAGACATTTCCAGGAAAAGCGTGACACACAGCCCCCTCCATGCCCAACAGTCCCGTTCAACATGCGGAGCCATTCTCGCCGGATCTCCTTCCCCACCCTGTTCTCCTTTTCCAGAACTCCCAGGGCCCCCTACCAACCTGGGCATTTCCAACATCGGCCCCCGCTCTGTGACCTTGCAGTTCAGGCCAGGCTACGATGGGAAAACCTCCATCTCCCGCTGGCTGGTGGAAGCCCAGGTAGGGCAGGCCTGGGGCCTGAGCAGCAGCCCCCGCCAGGGCACCCTGTGCTCTTGAGTGCAAAATCTTATGTGTATTTCAGCCTGTGTGAATTTTCATGTGCAGCTCTCAATGGCCCATTATACTCCAAATGCTCACACTTGCCAATGTTGTCTCCAACTCCCCCTGCCCCTCACCTGTGTACATGGAAAAACACACACACACTACAGTCCCCTCCTGGGTCGGGGGGGTGCCTAGAAAAATACCCAGTTGCTGGAATATAAAAATATCCGCCTTGGCTGTACCCTGGAATCATCAGGGGAGCATTCAGAAGTGCCAACACCTGTGCCCCAACCCCAGAAACTCTGATTCTGATTTAGCTGATTTGAGGGGCAGCCTGGGTCTCTGGAAGTACCCGGGGTGTTCAGGAGAATCACCTGGGCTGCTTGTTAAAAGCACAGATTCCTGGGCGGCACTCGAGGGATTCTGTAAGTAGTGGAGTTAGATTTAAACTCATTCTGACTCCAGAATCCAGGAATATATTGATCACAATCATCCTGAGAGATTCTAAGGCAGGAGGGTTGAGTCACACTTGCAGTCATGTTTAGGGGCCTGGAAAGATGGTAGCCCCATATGGTGCCCTCCAGCTGAGCCCTGGGTTCTGAACCACGTTCTTCCCTGGCAGGGCTTGTACTGGGGCTCGGAGCACCCCGTGTGGGCCCTGTAGGCTGGACAGGCCTAAGGTCCTGCCCTTTTCCAGGTAGGCGTGGTTGGGGAGGGAGAGGAGTGGTTGCTGATCCACCAGCTCTCCAATGAGCCCGATGCCCGCTCCATGGAGGTGCCCGACCTCAACCCCTTCACCTACTACAGGTAATGAGACTGGCCCGGGGAGAAGGCAGCAGCCTCAGGGCTGGGGGTGGGTGGGGGCTATGGCCCAGACCAGGACAGGGTTGAGAGCTGGGTGAGCTGCCCTTACCATCTTGCTCATCTCTCCCCAACCCCAGC
Organism: Pan troglodytes; assembly: GCF_028858775.2. NCBI lineage: Eukaryota > Metazoa > Chordata > Mammalia > Primates > Hominidae > Pan > Pan troglodytes. The sequence continues at coordinate 86,377,471 of NC_072417.2, read as the reverse complement.
TTCCGCATGCGCCAGGTGAACATCGTGGGCACCAGCCCCCCCAGTCAGCCTTCTAGAAAGATCCAGACCCTGCAGGCACCCCCTGACATGGCCCCAGCCAATGTGTCTCTGCGCACAGCCAGTGAGACCAGCCTGTGGCTGCGCTGGATGGTAAGGCTCCCTCGAGGGCAGGGGTGGGACCTCTCCATGAGCTTCTGGTCATTGCCTCCTAGAAGGTGCACATCAGAATTCCTACAGCTCCTTTCTCCTCTCTTTCTCTTTTCTGATGAGATGCCTGATAATCAACATCTTAGCCAAACGAACAAATGCCCCCCCGCCCGCCGATGAGAGGAAGGAGCCCAAAAATACTGTTTACTGAGCATCGCCAAGTGGCAAGCATTTTAAATTTTCATCCCATTTGATTCTCCCAATAATCTTACAAAGGATACATGATCATCCCAATTTACAGCTAAGAAAACGGAGGCTCAGAGAAGTTAAGAACTTGCCCACAGCCACACAGCTCCCAAGCAGCGGGTCTGGGGTTCAAGTGCCACTGTGGCATTCAGAGAGTGTCCCCAGATCCGGGCTGTGTGTTGAGGGTCCTGACCGTGGGCCATCCTGCACGAGGTAGTGACAGTAACACACCGAGGCTTCCTCTCCTACCAGGCGCTGTTCTGACAACAAGCCTGTGACAGCAGAGTGATCCTGGTCCCCCTTTTGCAGATGAGGAAACCGGGGCAGAAGAGAGGTCAGATCACTCACCCAAGGCCTCCCGTATCCTCCCACATGCTTTCATGAACAGCAGGGCTGAGGTCCCAACCCGGGGAATCTTTACCCGCAAGTCCACAGCCCTAACCATCGGGCACACTGCCGTCTCATCCCCTGGAGAACAGGCCATTTCTCCCCACCAGGCCCTCTGGAACATCGTTTCCCAGCACGTGTCCCACAGAGCAGCAATCCCAGGAGGCGTGTGGAGCAAACAAGAATTCTTAGACAAATAAATGTGGGAACAGCACCGCATACCACAGCTCTATAGAGAATCCAGGAACACTAGCATAGCAGGAGCCCTCTTGACCCTGCTTCCCCAGGCCCATCTGACCACACAAACCCTTTGTTTCCACGTAAGATCTTACTCATTGTGCAAAACACAACTTGCAAACACACCACACTGTGAAGTCATTATTGCCGTTCCCGTGTGCGGACAGCTTGATGCTAACGGCCATGAAAGCGCTTGGCACCGTCAGTCCTCGATGAATATTAGTTATTAATTGCAGTTCCCTTCCCAGAGTGGCTGGTGCCTGAGCAGAGCTGCAGAGCTGTCTCAGCCCAGCTCAGTGCCCCGTGCACAGTGTGACCATACCCACCTCCTGCCCCTTTGCTCCCAGGCATCCCCACCCCAGGCTGGCTCCTGCTTCCTTCCTGAATCTCACTTTAAGGTTTGCAGCTACTAAAAGGTTAGAGCCTGATGCTGAGGGCAGGGACTGCATGGGGGAATAGAAAGGCAGCTGCCATGTGGCACAGGGCCCTAGACACCTCTCAGGCCCACGCTTAATGGTGCGTGGTCCATTACCTTTCCTCAGCAGGTAAAGGAACTTGCGCTTAAGCCCCATCTCCGGCTCTCAAGACCATCGATTGCTGTCTTAATGGTCTTTGGTCGGCTTCACTAAGTGTCTGCAGGAGGGAGGAAGCGTGTAGTGAGCAGGGGAGGTTGGGGCCGAAGGTGAGGAGTGGGGTAAAGTGGGTCAGCCTAGGGTGAGCCTGTGGACCAAGGGCCCTCCAGAGCCCCTGGGGAAGCAGAACTGGGGGAGGTGAGGGCTGGAGATGCCCCCACCCCAGCTCTGTGCCCTTCAGAGTAGTGGAGGCCAGGCCCTGGGCTCCCCTCCCTGTGTGCACACCTCCACTCTCACCAGCACTGCCCATGGTCATCTACACAACCTTAAGCTGGTGACCACAGCCCCATCAGCCTAGTCCTAAGGCCCCAAAGAAATCTGACTTTTCTTTTCTGTGAGACTCAAACAAGAAGGAGGAGGCTGGTTGGGCGTGGTGGCTTGTAATCCCAGCACTTCGGGAGGCCGAGGCGAGCAGATGACTTGAGCTGAGGAGTTTGAGACCAACATGGCGAAACCTCGTCTCTACAAAACTTAGCAGGCATAGTGGCACATGCCTATAGTCCCAGCAAGAGATTGCTTGAGCCCAGGAGGTAGAGGTTGCAGTGAGCTGAGACGGCACCATGGCACTGCAGCCTGAGAGACAGAGCCAGACCCTGTCTTAAAAAAAAAAAGAAAAGAAAAAGGAGGCTGAAAATGCAGCAGGAGAGGCTGAGGTTTGCTGGACAGAAGGACTTCCTGACTGGCAGGTGCCCCACTCATCCTGCTCTCTGCCCATGCTCACTCAAAGGCAGGCATGAGCTGAGACCAGGTGCGGTAGGCAATTAAGTGTGTGCTGGCAGCCTGAGTGACAGAGGTAAGCAGCAGAGACAGCAGAGCCAAAGGTGGCGGTGCTATCGGTGTGTCAGACACACAGCCTTTGTGGCTCCTGACTCCCTTGGCAGGGTAATAGATTTGTCACATACACAATAAAGAAAGGATGCTGCTTCTCTGTCCTCCCTGCGGGAAGATAAGAGCCAATCAGAAACACAGTCACACAACCTAAGCCACACTCGGGTGAGAGAGCTTCATGTGGACACTGACCGGGTGACAGTGGGATGGATAGCCCTGAAGGCGCCCTGGAGGAGAGGGTAGCAGGGCAGTTCCTCCCTGCACAGTGGGGGGCCTGGCTCATAGCAGCTTTGCCACCCCTGCCCCGCTGCAGCCTCTCCCGGAGATGGAATACAATGGGAACCCTGAGTCCGTGGGCTATAAGATCAAGTACAGCCGGTCAGACGGGCATGGCAAGACGCTGAGCCACGTGGTGCAGGACCGTGTGGAGCGGGAGTACACCATCGAGGACCTGGAGGAGTGGACAGAGTACCGCGTCCAGGTCCAGGCCTTCAACGCCATCGGGAGCGGGCCCTGGAGCCAGACGGTGGTGGGCAGGACCCGGGAGTCAGGTACCAACCCCTCACACCCAGCCACCCTGCTGCCTGTCCCCTCCTTGGTCTCTATGCCCTCAGGGTCATCCAAGCGCGTGCCAGGCTGAAGGTGTTGTTCAAAAACAGCCTGAGCTCATTTCCTCTGCTTATGCTCAATGTCACAATGATGTTGCCGCCTCTCCCAGCACCTGCCACTTCTCTGCAACTGTGCCTGCTATTCCCATATTCCCAAGGGGGGTGGGGGTATCCCTGCCTCTGGAGGACAGCTGGGTAGGCTCCACCATTCATACTGCCCACTCTCCTGCCCTCAGCTTTAACCCTGAAACCCAGTGGTGCCTGAAAGACCACAGGGGAGGGGTCGAGGAAAGGGTTAGCTCTCAGGACATTCCAGAATCACTACCGGAAGCTCCTGGGGGCCTGCCCAGGGGTGACCCACAGAATGTGAGCCCAGCATTCAGGCAACTCTCATCCATCCACACATGGTTCACTGCTCTGTGGCTTTTTCCTGGCACCCTTTAAATGACAGACAGCTCTCCTGGGCCACCCTGGTCCCTCTGCCAGCCCTCTCTGCTGTGCTAGCAGGAAATGCAAGCTCATCTAATCCTAACCTGAGCAGAGAATCCTGTGAGGAGGCTCATCTGAAACCGGAAACGGCGTCTGCAGCATTCCAAAACCAAAGGCCATCTTGGTGGGATTGTTTGCAGTTTGGGGACCATGTGTGCCACGTTTCTTCCATAGAGAGGCAACATCGAGCTGGCCCCTCCCTCGGCCCCCTGTCCTGGTCCACTTCCCTTGCACAGTCAACGTTGGGTCCTGAGTGCCTTCTCTCCACTCCCTTTCCCCCACAGTCCCTTCTTCCGGCCCCACCAATGTGTCTGCACTGGCCACCACCTCCAGCAGCATGCTGGTGCGCTGGAGCGAGGTCCCCGAGGCCGATCGCAACGGGCTCGTGCTGGGCTATAAGGTGAGTCCCGGGATCCCAGGAGGTGGGGTCCCTACACTGGCCCCTCCAGCCTCTCCATCCAAGGGGCCTTGTCCTTATCACCCTCTAGGTCTCTGCCTCCTAGAGTGGATACAGGGGATCTGCCTGGCGTCCTAGCCAATGGTCACCATGGCAACCATGAGTCATCCCTTGTGGGTGGGGAGGCACCCAGAGAGGACCCAGGGCCTAGGGCTGCTCCATCTCTCCCGGGAGGCCACGCTGTGTGCCCCCAGCCTCACTCAGCTCTGTTGGACCCAGTTTTGCTTTTCATTATCTTTTAGAATTCCTTTTAAAGCTGTGCCTAGCCACATGGTCCAGCCCTGGTCTGGAAGTTGGGAGATGTGTGACACACAGCTGCTCATCCTGGGGATGAGACTCGGGAAAAGTGTAGATGGGTGAGACGCAGGCCTGAGGCCCTAACCCTGTGCTGGGCCCTGACAGGTGATGTATAAGGAGAAGGACTCGGACACCCAGCCCCGATTCTGGCTGGTGGAAGGCAACTCGTCTCGCAGTGCCCAGCTGACCGGCTTGGGCAAATACGTGCTCTATGAAGTCCAGGTGCTGGCCTTCACACGCATCGGGGACGGCAGCCCCAGCCACCCTCCCATCCTGGAGCGGACGCTGGATGATGGTGAGTCCATATCCCAGCAAGCTTGGGGAAGGCTGGGAGGAGCCGCCCTTCCTCCTGCCCATCTGGCCTTGCCCTTCTGGGGTCAGGCTCTGCCCCACGGGGAGCCATGGCCTCAGATGCCTCCTGTAGGGATGGGTCACCCAGAGCTATCAGCCCCACTGCAGGGGATGCTAATTACAGCCTGTGTATCCCTGAGGACAATGCGGAGGCAGTTTGACGTCTGATTCAGTCTCTTGGTCTCTCTGCAAAACAAGCGTACAGAATGGGGACTTGCACCAGTTTTAATTTACTTTTCTTTTTTTTTTTTTGATAGAGTGTCACTCTGTCACCCAGGCTGGAGTGCAGTGGTGCGATATTGGCCCACTACAACCTCCGCCTCCCAGGTTCAAACCATTCTCTTGCCTCAGCCTCCTGAGCAGCTGGGATTACAGGCGCTGGCCACCACACCCAGCTGATTGTTGTATTTTTAGTAGAGCTGGGGTTTCACCATGTTGGCCAGGCTGGTCTCGAACTCCTGACCTCAGGCAATCCACCCACCTCAGCCTCCCAACGTGCTGCAATTACAGATGTGAGCCACTGCACCCGGCCAGTTTTACTTTATTTTTCAACTGGAGCAGGTTCACTTTGAGTAAAGGTCTGTGAAAGTATTTTTCCTGGACGCACGAACCTCCTGGTCCTGTTTGCAAAAGAATGTCACCAGTGGGCTGCAGGCATTCATCCCTGTAGCAAAACTCCCCATCAGAAGCTGACCAATGCATCCCTTGCCCCCTCCTATCTCCCCGCACATGCCCCCACCTACTGCCCACCACAGACATTTGCAGGAACCGGACCAGAGTGCAGAAGGAAGCCCAAATACCATATGTTTGCATATGCTAACATTATTCATCAAGCTAATGAACTGTTAAATTAAATATGTTCTATCCTCCTGCCTTGACAGATATACCCTTACAATGATCTGGAAGGCCAGGTTCAAGTTTGGAAATCTCAGGCTGGGCGTGGTGGCTCATGCCTGTAATCCTAGCACTTTAGGCAGCCAAGGCAGGCAGACCACTTGAGGTCAGGAGTTCGAGACCAGCCTGGCCAACGTGGTAAAACCCTGTCTCTACCAAAAATATAAAAATTAGCCGGGTGTGGTGGCACACACCTGTAGTCTCAGCTACTGGGAGGCTGAGGCAGGAGAATCGCTTGAACCCGGGAGGCGGAGCTTGCAGTGAGCTGAGATCACGCCACTGCACTCCAGCCTGGGCAACAGAGCGAGACTCAGTATTAAAAAAAAAAAAAAGTTTGGAAATCTCAGACATCTTGTCATTCTGTTCTGCAGTGCGGCAACACAGGAAGAGTGCCCCTCCCCAGCTACCCTCCCCCACCCCCTGCCCCATTCTCTCCTCACCCTGTCCTTTGACCCACTCCATTCAATCTTCATCTCCACACCTGCAAAATAGCTACTGCTTGGCCTTCCCTGGAGCCAGGGGTGCATAGCCTACCCTCAGGAGGGTGGATGTGGGGACCAGGCCCATGCAGCCTCTGGAAGCATGCTTAGGCCTCTCTGGGCAGGGAATTCCAGGGTCCCAGGATTCCAGAGCAAGGTCTAGAGAGAGGAGTGGTGCAGGCTGGGGGTGGGCATTTCCCATTACCCCACGGCCACTTCAGCCCATGGGTGGAAGGAAGTCAGAACAGGACCTTCTGAAGCACTGATGCATCCATCCAGGGCCCACGCGCCCAGCTCTGAGGGCAGCCCAGTTCTGGGGCGTGTATACAGACAATGAGCAGAGGAAGCTGGAGCCTCAGGTCCCTGCCAAATGATGCCTATTTTGAGGGCAGAAAGCCCCCTTGCTTCCACGTTCTTGCCCCTGGCTCCTAACACAGTGTCAGGCACAGGGCAGTACTCCACAGAAATTCACTGAGCTGGGCGGCCCCTTCCCCCTCCACCCTGCCAGGCTGCTCTGCCTGAGCTGGGCTCATCCCCAGCTGAGCGGCAGCCTCATGGGTCGGCCTCCTCTCCTTTGCCCCCTCCAGTCCCAGGACCACCCATGGGCATCCTGTTCCCAGAGGTGCGGACCACGTCTGTGCGGCTGATCTGGCAGCCCCCTGCTGCCCCCAATGGCATCATTCTTGGTAAGCCTTTGCCCTTCCCGTGCCCCGGCTGCAGGAAGAAGGAAGAGGCATGAGCTGCAAAGGAGGCCACTTCGTTACCAGCTTTAGGGAGAGTAGGTCCAGGGAGCCTCCACATCCCCTCTAGAATGGGATCTGGGTATTAGTCCTCCTGCTAGAAATTCCAGTGTGTAAGATTATCAAGATCAGAGTTGAAGTCCCTTAAGAGTCATGGGTTGGCTTTGCGTCCCCAAATGTCCCCAGGCCGCCAGCCTGCCGGCCATCTGGTAAACCTCGGACGCTGTTCCTTAGCATGGCCAAGTGAGGGCACGCTGGCAGGCTCAGCACAGCTGGAAAAGAGTCTCAAGGCGCACAGGAGGGAGGCTACAGATGGGAAGCTTCATCTCACATTTAGGGTTCCCCCAATACACACACCCAGGGTTCCGGTCGGCAGCTGCGTGAACTTGAGCAAGTCTACTCCCCTCTGCGGCCTCAGTGCCCTCACCTTTAAAATGGGGGCTTGGACTACCTGTACCTGTCCCAGGGTTCTCAGTCCTGACCTCATGCACCACCTGCCCTAGAGCAATGCCACATCCCCAAGACAGAGTGGGGGCAGGAAGGACAAGTGCGTTAGCCCAGAAAGACCTGGGCGGGGATTCCAGCTCTGTCACTTACCAGCAGGTGGTCTGGCCTCTCCGGGCCTCAGTTTCTTTACTTGGGGCTGTTACGGGGGTCACAGACACTGTGCATAGAGTGCCTCTCCATGCCACCCACAGTCCACCCTCCCCAGGTGGCAGCTGAAGACTGGAGAGTGAGCCAGAGGCCTCAGGCAGACAGACCACAGCCAAAGGGACCACGGCAAGGTGGCCATGTGCAGACACAGCTGTGGCTTTGGATGGAACAACCCTTCCCGGGGCCCTAGGGGCAGCTTGCCTTGCTTGCCGTAATAGCCACGTGCTTCCTTCCCACAGCTTACCAGATCACACACCGGCTCAACACCACCACGGCCAACACCGCCACTGTGGAGGTGCTGGCACCCAGCGCCCGGCAGTACACAGCCACGGGCCTCAAGCCAGAGTCTGTCTACCTGTTCCGCATCACGGCCCAGACCCGCAAGGGCTGGGGAGAAGCTGCCGAGGCCTTGGTGGTGACCACCGAGAAGAGAGGTGACTGCCCACGGGGGCCAGGGAAGGCTTGGGGGCAGCTGAGGGGGGGCCAGCCAGTGCTCTGAGCTGCTCCTAGTGGGTGGCTGGTATGAGCTGCAGCGCCCTGGTTGAGAATGGAAGGTGGGCTCCAGTCTCTGAAGTCAAAGTCAGCGAGGGGTCGAATAGACTCCCAGAGATGAGCCGCAAGTTCACACCCAAGGACCCTACTCTGGTCTGGTCTTCTAAAGGGAAAGTTTGTGGCCAGGCTTAGTGGCTCACGCCTGTAATCCCAGCACTTTGGGAGGCCAAGGCGGGTGGATCACTTGAGGTCAGGAGTTTGAGACCAGCCTAGCCAACATGGTGAAACCCCGTCTCTACTAAAAATACAAAAATTAGCCAGCGTGGTGGCGCACACCTGTAATCCCAGCTACTCAGGAAGCTGAGACACGAGAATCACTTGAACCTGGGAGACGGAGGTTGCAGTGAGCCAAGATCGCACCACTGCACTCCAGCCTGGGTGACAGAACAAGACTCTGTCTAAATTAATTAATTAATTAAGGGAGGGTTAGTGACCATCTTCCCTCTCCCCTCCCCACTCGCAGCCCTGGCCTTATCAACACAGATGGGCGCAGGATCAGGACTGCAGCCTGGAGCCCCGGCTGCCACTGCACTGCTGCCCTGAGCTGGCACCTTGCCTGATCTTGGACTCCCCAAAAGCAAGCCTGGGACCCCGACTGGCCTGATAGGGATATATTAGAAAATACTCTCAACCTGGGCCACATAGTGAGACACCATCTCTACAGAACATAGAAATATTAGCTATAGGCCGGGCATGGTGGCTCACACCTGTAATCCTAGCATTCTGGGAGGCCGAGGCAGGTGGATCATCTGAGGTCGGGAGTTCAAGGCCATCCTGGCCAACATGGTGAAACCTCGTCCCTACTAAAAATACAAAAATTAGCTGGGCATGGTGGCACACGTCAGTAACCCCAGCTACTTGGAAGGCTGAGGCAAAAGAATCGCTTGAACCTGCGAGGCGGAGGTCACAGTGAGCTGAGATCACACCACTGCACTCCAGCCTGGGGCTACAGAGCAAGACCGTCTCAAAAAAAAAAAAAAAAGAAAGAAAGAAATATTAGCCAGGTGTGGTGGTGTACATCTGTAGTCCCAGCCATTCAAGAGGCTGAGGTAGAAGGATTGCTTGAATCAAGGAGTTTGAGGCTGTAGTGAGCTATGATCGTGCCACTGTACTCCAGCCTGGGAAACAGATACAGACCCTGACTGTGTTTTAAATAAAGAAAGAAAAAGGAAGGAGGGGAAGGGGAAGGGAGGAGAGGGGAGGGGAGGGGGAAGGGAAAGGGAGGGGAGGGGAGGGGGGAAAAAGGGAGGGAGGGAGAAAGAAGGGAGGGAGGGAGAAGGTAGAGAAGGAGGGAGAAAAGAGGGAGGGAGAAAGAAAAGGAGAGGAGGGGGGAAGGAAGGAAGGAGAGGGAGGGAGGGAAGGAAGGAGGGAAGGAAGGAAGGAGAGGGAGGGAAGGAAGGAGGGAGGGAGGGAAGGAAGGAGGGAAGGAAGGAAGGAGAGGGAGGGAAGGAAGGAGGGAGGGAGGGAAGGAAGGAGGGAAGGAAGAAGAAAATGTACTCAGGAAAAACCATTAGTACAGAGCTTCTCAGCTGGGGACTTCTTTGGCCACAGGTGACATTGGACATGTCTGGAGACATTTTGGTTGTCACAGTGTGGGGGTGCTACTGGCATCAAGTGGGTGGAGGCCAGGGACACTGCTGAGCATCCTGCATTGCATAGGATGCCCCCGCCACAGAGTCATCTGTTCTGAATTCCAGTACTGCTGAGGTTTGAGAAGCCCTGCAGAAGGGGCGGGGCAGTGAGGCTGGGGAGAGAAGGAAGCCAAGCTAGGGCCTGGAATGAAGCAGCGCTTCTCGTAGGGAAACAGCCTCATCCTGCTCAATCAGGGACAGCGCAGGGCCCGGCTCAGCCTCGTTTCAGGCAGGAGCAAAGGAGCTGGGTGGGTGCTTGTCCCTCCTCACCGTCAATCCTTGCTTAGGGCTGCCCTGAGGAGCTGTAAGTTCCCAGGCCCTGGGGCTCTAGGAGCCTGAGGGTGGGCCTCTAACCAGGAGAGGGGTGCCGGCTGTACCCAGGCGTGAGAACCTGCAGGGATCCTGCGTGCATGGAATTGGGATGGGAAGGGGATGCCAGGCCTGAGTCCAGATCACCTCCTTTCCTCTCTCGAGAAAGTCCAGCCCCCTCCACCACGGCCTGGCCCACTCACCTGCTCCTCCCCCTCTGCCACCTCCCAGACCGTCCGCAGCCCCCCAGCAGGCCGATGGTGCAGCAGGAGGATGTGAGAGCACGCAGCGTGCTGCTGTCCTGGGAGCCAGGGAGCGACGGGCTCTCCCCTGTGCGCTACTACACCATCCAGACCCGCGAGCTGCCCAGCGGCACGTGGGCACTGCACTCGGCCTCCGTGAGCCACAACGCCTCCAGCTTCATTGTGGACAGGTAAGGCTCGGGTCCACGCCAGCATCCCCACCGCCCCTCTCCCCGCCGGGACCAGCGGTGCTCCTCCACTGGGTAGGGGGCCTTCTGAAAACACCTCCAGCCTGCCCCCAGCTCTCCTCCTACATGCACCACCCAGGCGGCCCCCGCGTCCACTCTCACCCTCGCAAATTAGCTCTATCCTGCTCTTCCTCACTCTGTTCCCTCTGGAACTCTGTTAGGTTGCCTCTTAATTATCTATTTCTGGAGCCTAGAAGTCCCCCTTTAGTGAAGTGCCTGTCATCCTTCATTAGTGATTCTTCCAGCCAGGCGGCATCTTCCTCTCCAGCTTTAATAGGGGAGTGGAGCGTCACTCCCTAATTCTAGCTTCAATTTAATTCCGAGTGGGTTGAATTTTTTATATTCCAGTTGATGTGACCGGGAGTTTTGAGCAATACTTTCTTCCCCACCTCTCCCACCCCCCATAAATCTAAAAGAGAGACGTTTGCTCCCAGAGGAAATAAGGCTTATAGAGATGAAGTACTGCTTAACTCTTGAGAACCTCAGCTCTTCCCTAATTTACTACATTTAAAAAAGAGAGGCCAGGAGCGGTGGCTTACGCCCGGAATCCCAGCACTTTGGGAGGCCGAGGCGGGAGGATCACTTGAGGTCAGGAGTTTGAAACCAGTCTGGCCAACATGGTGAAACACTGTCTCTACTAAAATACAAAAATTAGCCGGGTGTGGTAGCACGTGCCTGTAATCCCAGCTACTCAGGAGGCTGAGGCACGAGAATCGCTTGAACGCGGGAGGCGGAGGTTGCAGTGAGCCAAGATCGCACCACTGCACTCCAGCCTGGGCAACAGAGTGAGACTCCATCTCAAACAAAAAAAAAGAAAGAGATGGCAGTTTGTTGGGGGCAGGGGAGGAGTTTGTTCCGAGTGGAGGTATTGGTGCTTTTGTGACTGCATGGTTCTGCGAAGTGGGGAAGCTGCAGACATTTCCTTCTCGGGACGCTATGGCTTACTACTGGGGCTAAAGGCACCCCAAGCTGGCATGGTCTGGAGGACCTGGTCTAGGTGCTTGGGACCCCTGGGGCCGGGTCCCAGTTTGTCCTCTTTGCAGCAAAGCTCCTTTCTGAGCCTCAGTGTGCCCTTCTGTGTAGTGGGCTGGCACCCTGCCCCCTTTCCCGAGCAGGGCCAGATCAGGGAGACTCCTTGGTGGGGGCATGGGGCGAGGCCTTTAAGGAGCATCTTGGCTCATTGGCCCTGATTTCTCCCTACAGGCTGAAGCCCTTCACGTCCTACAAGTTCCGAGTGAAGGCGACCAATGACATTGGCGACAGCGAGTTCAGCGAGGAGTCGGAGTCACTGACCACCCTGCAGGCTGGTCAGTACCCCTTCCCCAGCAGTCTCTCTCTCAGCCCACTGGCTGCTTCCTGGGCAGGGGGCATTTTCTTCCGGGGGGAGGGGCCTCCAAAGATGAGAGGGGCGTGGGACCCACTGGGCCCTTCAGCTCCCGGGGTAGGGTCTCAGGGAGGTTTGGGCCAGAGACACTTTTGCCAAGGGCTCAGGGTCCCAGGCCCAGCCTGGCCTGTGGCGTATTCCTTCTTTGTGTCCCACAAGCTGCCAGTGAGCGGGACAGGAGTTCTCAGCAGCAGCAGAAGTGGTCTATGGCTCTGAGGGGCAGAGCGGAGGGGGCTCTGGGACCCTTGGGTTTGGGCTGAGTCAGCTTACAGTCCCTCCCTCCCTCCCCTTTACACCAGCCCTTTGTTCTGCAGAAATCGGGCCAGCAGGCATGGAGGGCGATGCAATCTGGACCTGCCCCGCAGTCCAGTATTAGCAGAATCTGGTCCCAGTGGGCTCCTGGGGGACTTGAAGCTGCGGCCCCCAGAACCCACCTGTCTGCTTCTCCCCACAGCCCCCGACGAAGCACCCACCATCCTCTCCGTGACGCCCCACACCACCACCTCCGTGCTAATCCGATGGCAGGTACGGCCCAGCGGGCAGGAAACCTCCGTAAGACCCAGACGAGCTCTGCTCTGGGACTGGAAAGCCAGCAGTCCCCACCAGGGCTGCGTGGAGCCCCCAAGTTCTCTGCCCCCAGAGCGCCTGGGAAGCCATGAGAAATCCAGGCATGTGCATGTCACAGAACATTCTATACACCGTGTGCCCACACGTACACACTCCCATAACACACCTCATTACACTCTCTAGATAGTCACATCAGGCAGGTGCTGTCATCCTCTTCTGCAGACAACCACTGAGACTCAGGGAGGGGACCCGAATGGCCCCAGGTCACATAGCCAGTGAGTGGCAGGGCCAGGTGTATTAGCCTTAGGCCTGCTGAGTCCTTGGGCTGAAAAGTGCTTGTGGCTCTCAGGGCCCCCAGAGTCTCCATGAAGCCCCACTGGTCGGTGAAGGGATTCCTTGCAGAGACCTATGCCCGTCATCATCACTGTGCAAGTAGAGAGGAATGCCCCCCTTCATCCATACCCCTTCCAGATGCCCACTCTTCTGTGGGCACTGCCTGCTCCGCCATGGCCTAGGGAAGATCATGGGCAAACCTCAGCGACCAGGCTGCTCATGGGTCCTGCCCCGCGGGGCCCTCCTGTGCCCTCTGAAGTTCAGCCTTGCCTCAGTAGGTCACCCACATGAGAGGGACCCCTGGCAAAACCCCATCTCTACTAAAAGTTAAAAGCACTGAACTCCCATCACCACTTCTCCAGATCAAAGGGGCAGGCACTCCCCTTCAGCCATCTGCCACCCCACAAAGGGAAAGCCCTTGAAGACAAAGCCAGGAGGGTCCCCCCAGCCTGAGACACACAGCTCAAGGAGAGGACGCTCCCGTAGATAAACATGACTTAGTGCACCTGTGACCGGGACGAGGCTGGAGCAACGTGGCAGAGGGAGGGGGCAGGGAGGTGCCCATGGCAGCCGGGGAAACCATTAAGGAGCTAACAAAGCCTGAGCTGTTTCAGCAGGTTTTTGGTTTTTTGGGGTTTTTGTTTTGTTTTGTTTTGAGACACAGTCTTGCTCTGTCGCCCAGGCTGGAGTACAGTGGCTCGATCTTGGCTCACTGCAACCTCCGCCTCCCAGCTTCACACGATTCTCTTTCCTCAGCCTTCCAAGCAGGACTACAGGCACATGCCACCACACCCAGCTAATTTTTATATTTTTAGTAGAGATGGGGTTTCGCCATGTTGGCCAGGCTGGTCAGACCATTCTTCATAAGCAGTATCATTAAGAAGTAGTTTCCACCTTCTCCCGAAGCCTGTTCTGCAGCTAAGCTGTAGATGGGAGAGGAAGCAAAGGAGAACTTGATGAAGGGGTGAGGGGCACACTCACCCTTGCGTGTACTAAGAGTAGGAGAGGGCTCAGCTTGCAGGAAACACCAGGAAGTGTTATCCAGATGCTAAGGCAGGGACCAGCAGGCCTGGGGAGGCTGGTGATCAGGTGAGGGCAGCTCTTGAAGACAAAGGAGGTGAACAAGGAGCGGCTCTAGGAAAACAGCTGTGTGCTCCAGGCCCCAATGATGCTGTGTGATCTTGGGCAAGTTCCTTAACATCTCTGAGCCTCAGTTTCCTGCTTGGGTAAAAGGCGATTACTGATTCCTGCCCTTCCCTCCTTCTAGGGAATGCTGCAGGGATGAAATGGCCTCATCAGAAGTGCTTTGTAAATTTAAAATGCCCAATATTATCTTGATTTCTTTTCCTGGTTAAAACACAGTCCCTGCTCTGTGGCTGCAGGAGGCATGATGAGAGAGCGTGGGGAGGGGTGGGTGGTGGTCCAGGTCCCCTCCCCATACCCTACTCCCTTCCTGCAGCCGCCAGCAGAGGACAAGATCAATGGCATCCTCCTGGGCTTCCGGATCCGATACCGGGAGCTGCTCTATGAAGGACTGAGGGGCTTCACGCTTCGAGGCATCAACAACCCAGGGGCCACATGGGCTGAGCTTACCTGTGAGTGACACTTGGGAGCCAGAGGAATGGGTGGGATGGGGGCGGTCACCCTCACCTTCCCGCTCTGGAGCTCTCAGCTTCCTGGAACCACTCTAACCTGAAACCCTGCCTCCCTCCTCCATGTGTGCCTCTCCCTCCTCCCATCCCATTCATTCATTTACTGAATATTTACTGAGCACCTTCTATGGGCCCCGAGTCACTGTGGAGCACACCAATGATCAAGACAGACAGGGTCCCTGCCCTCTTGGAGTTGCAGGCTGGAGGAGGAGCCAGGCGAGCTGGGAAGGAAACATTCTAGGAGGACCTAAAGCCAGGGACAGGCAAGGCTTCCCCGGCACCAGCACTGGTGCTAACACGGAAGGATGATGCCAAGTTAACCAGGAAGAAGGGACGGGGACAGCCTGGTGCATGAGAAGGAGCACCCTGCCCTTGAGGGACCAGAAGCCTCACCTGGTCACACCCCTAGAGCAGTAGTCCTGGCCCCCTCTTTTTCCTGGGGGAAGCCACTGCCCTGCCTGTCCCCTGGAGCAAAGGAAGGAAAGAGGGGAGCCCAGGTGGAAATGTCAGGGAGAGCCGATGCCCAGGAGACCACGGCAAGGGAAAGACGTGTTTGGACTTTTGTGTTAGGAGTCACTTTGGTGGCATGAGGATGATGGCTTGGCCATGGTGGGAGGATGGAGAGCCAGAGGCAGGCGCCCAGATAGAGGCTGTTGCAGTCACGTGGCAAGAGAGCAGGAGGTTGGAACCGAGGCACAGACTCAGGGTGGACCGAGGCCAGTATGGGAGATGATATGTGATGGGCGCAGATGCTCCAGGGCTTGAGGTTTTTTTGTTTTTTGGGTTTTTTTAGACAGAGTCTCGCTCTGTTGCCCAGGCTGGAGTGTAATGGTGCCATCTCAGCTCACTGCAACCTCCGCTTCCTGGGTTCAAGTGATTCTTGTGTCTCAGCCTCCCAAGTAGCAAGGACTCCAGGCGTGTGCCACCACGCCCAGCTAATTTTGTTGTTGTTGTTGTTGTTGTTGTTAGTAGAGACGGGGTTTCACCATGTCGGCCAGGCTGCTCTTGAACTCCTGACCTTAAGTAGCCTGCCCGCTTTGGCCTCCCAAAGGGCTGGGATTACAGGCGCGAGCCACTGTACCTGGCCTGTTTTTGACTTTTCAAAGTAAATCAGTCACTCACATAATAATTATTTAGTATTCCACATTGGCAGACAGTTAGGTGCATTTATGACAGTTAAGGGCTTTAGAGAAAATGCTGCAAAGTGGTGCAACCGATAAAATATGTTACAGCACAGCAGATAGCAACAATAATTAGAACACCTTGGTACATAATGAAAGAAAAAACTGAGGTTTTCCCAGTGGCTCAAAACTGATGTTCATCTACACCTTTGGCTTGTTTGGGTCTGAAGTGCTTGCGTTCACCTAAGATTTGGACTCAGACCACTAGAGATTTTCATAAAGAGCCTCCTTCCCTAAATATCCTCTATCCACCCACCTGGGACTCCATGACTGATTCGTAGTAGAAGACGGCAGCAGGCAGGGGTACCCCAGAGGACTGGGTACTCAGGTGGGTGTGGGACACTCACCCAAACAGACTAGCAGGAGAGGGGTCAGTTTAAGAGCCTCTTCTTTTTTTTTTTTGAAATGGAGTTTTCACTCTTGTTGCCTAAGCTGGAGTGCAATGGCACCATCTTAGCTCACTGCAACCTCCGCCTCCCAGGTTCAAGCGATTCTCCTGCCTGAGGCCTCCCGAGTAGCTGGGATTAACGGCGCACACTACCACGCCCAGCTAATTTTTTGTATTTTTAGTAGAAACGGGGTTTCACCATGTTAGCCAGGCTGGTCTCGAACTCCTGACCTCAGGTGATCCACCTGCCTCGGCCTTCCGAAGTGCTGGGATTACAGGCATGAGTCACTGCGCCCGGCTTTTGTTTTTTGGTTTTTGTTTTTTTGTTTTTTTGTTTTTTGAGACAGAGTCTTGCTCTGTCACCCAGGCTAGAGTACAGTGGCATGATCTCGGCTCTGCTGCCCAGGTTCAAGTGATTCTCCTGCCCCAGCCTCCCAAGTAGCTGGAACTACAGGCGTGCACCACTATGCCCAGCTAATTTTTGTGTTTTTAGTAGAGACCGGGTTTCACTGTGTTGGCCAGGCTCGTCTCAAACTCCTGACCTCAGGTGGTCTCGAACTCCTGACCTCAGGTGATCCACCCACCTTGGCTTCCCAAAGTGCTGAGATTACAGGCATGAGCCACTGCACCCGACCCAGCCTCTTCATTTTCACGTTTCCTCCCTTAGTTCTCTCAAGCCTTTTGTGCCTTGTCTTCTAGTGAGTTAGCAGACAACAAAATAATGAGCATGTAGCAAAGGAATATTAATAGAAAAACTCTGAAGTAGCTGATCCAACAGCTTGCGTTTTTGGTGGACTTTTTTTCCTTCTTTTTTTTTTTTTTTGCCCATATGTGCTTGTGGTTGTGATTTTATATTGCCTGTGTATAATACAGTCATATTTCCTAGTAGTAAAATTGTTTCTGGTTCATATGAGGAAATTAACGACTCCATTTCATGCTGGTTTCCAGGAGCTCTGCCCTGAAACAAGGAAGAGAATTGGGGTGAGAGGGTCCCCCAGAGATGTCCCTAGAGATGCTGGGCTACAAAGAGCTCACATCACCTTGGGCCATTGCACACCAGGGTGGGGCAGACTGTCCAGGGAGCCTCCACATTCCCCTGCCCCCACCACCCTGTTATCCTGGCCCGTAACTCAGCATTGGAAATTTGGAAACACTCTTCCTGTCCGTTCACGCCGTCAGCCCCGCCTGGCCAGGGTTTCTTTGTGGGTTGGGGATGTGTGAGCACTAACCTCCTCTGTCTGCTGTCTCCCTCTGCGCCCCCGCCCCGGCACCCCCACCCCATAGCCATGTACTCCATGCGGAACCTGAGCCGGCCCAGCCTCACGCAGTACGAGCTGGACAGTAAGTCTCCTTGCATGGTGGCTTCATCGCGGGCCCAGGCCTCGCAGGGGATTGGGAGTGGGGCCTCCTCGAGAGACCTGATCACAGGCTGAGGGGGTGTGCCCACCCCAGGGGGCTTAAGAAACAGGACTACCCTGAACACAAGTGATAACCCTAAACACACGGAAAAGTAGGCCGATGACAGGGAAAGTCTCCTTCAAGCCTGCCCTCTGTTGGGTGTGGGCTGGAAAAGGGAAGTCTGTAACCCTGTGCTCCGCTGGGTCGGGGGACAGTGACAGCGGGGCCGCAGCAGGAGCTGTTGGACGCTGCTGGGTAGGTGGGCAGGTGTCCACGTGGTTGCTGCCCCATCTAGTCCCATCGAAGGCACTTCTCGGCCCAGCTGGGTCTTACAGTCTGGCCCCACACCTGGAGGGAGGTGACAGCAGTTTTAGTCACCTGCGTCCGTCATCCTCCCGTGCACCAGACATGTTCCTGCTGCTTGCATGCCCTAACCCTTCATCTTTCTCTAAAGCCCCAGCCGTGGTTCTTCCTGAGACCCAGGGCCTTAGGCAAGAGGGTTTCGTGCTCAGGAGAAAATAGCACTAGTTTAAGGCTAAATTCTCTTCCTCCTTCCTCCGTCAACCAATGACCAACCCAGGCTGCATAGACAGCTAGGCAAGGGTGACACCCCTCTCACAACCCTGTTAAAGGGTAGACCTACCCAGGGGAAGGAAGCAGGGGCGGGGAACCCAGAGAGAAGAGTGGAGAGGGTGGGAGAAACTTTCAGCTACGGGGGACAGTGACTGCGCCCGTTTCTTGCAGCTGCGTCCCATTCCCAAGTTCTGCCAGGCATTCTCAGCCAAGCACCTCAAACTTGGCAGAAACATCAGGTTTCTTAGTCCAGAATTCACATCCAATGCACCCCTCCCCCCTGGAGCTGAGCCCCGCTGTGTAAAGAGTTGGTGGATGGGGACTCTGGGCATCTGTCACGGTGGGGAAAGAGGACAGGCTGGGGGTAGGGGGTGACCCTATGTCCAGGCATGCCCAGGACAGCTTTGGTTTACACTGGTTGTCCCGGTGTAATTATTCATAGTGGTTTTCAGTCTCAAAAGTGTCCAGTTGAACAATAAAATGTACGGCCACCCTAGGCCAAGAGGCCAACCAGCATTGCCCTATGTCCAGATTGGCACAGAGCGTCCCCTGGGGGCCCCGCCTCTCACCTCCTCCTTCCTGCACCTTCACAGAGGGGGCTAGAATGGTGGGGGTGCCTCATTCCTCCCCCTGCAGCCTCCACCCTCCCTGGGGACACCTTCCCAGCAATGACGGTGACCTCAGTGTGCTTCCCCTCCCCTACTCTCCCCCACAGACCTGAACAAGCACAGGCGGTACGAGATACGGATGAGCGTGTACAACGCTGTGGGCGAGGGGCCCTCCAGCCCCCCGCAGGAGGTCTTTGTTGGGGAGGCAGGTGAGCAGCGCCCGCCCTGTCCGGCCCCAGCATGCCTTTCCCAGCCCCACCCAGTTCAGCTGGAAGAGACGGGATCTGGGCTCCCCATCCCGCCCAGCCCACCTCCCCTCCCAGGTTTACTCGCATGCTCACTGCCTACCCTGCACGCCCTCCAGTGCCCACAGCAGCACCTCGTAACGTGGTCGTCCACGGCGCCACAGCCACACAGCTGGACGTGACTTGGGAGCCACCTCCGCTGGACAGCCAGAATGGAGACATCCAGGGGTACAAGGTAGGGTGCCCTCGGGCAGAGCAAAGGGGTGCACGGATGAGAAGCCAGGTCGGAGGCTGGGGAGTGAGAGATATGTGGGAGGCAGGCAGGTCCCCAGGCCCTCCATTCATCCAGCCAGCTCCTCGGCCCTTCAGGCTCTGCCGTACACCTGCCACCTTGGCTGTTTGGACCCAATTCGCAGAAATATTTGTACAGCTGAAGCTGAACCACATCCATCCCCTCCAGCATCCTGAGGGCAGGCTGAGCTTAGGTGCAAGAAATTCTAGCCATCCCTAGGCTCGTACCATCTCTGAGCAGCACACACATCCCTCCCCACCAGCCCCCAACCCCATACATAACTTAAGACCCTCCAAGGGGCTTTTGGCCCCATAATTACAATATTGATATTAATCAGATAGCCAGTTAGCAAAGCATCACTGCCTAGTATTTGGAAATCTCTGTTTAAAAATCATTTCTAGGCTGGGCGCGGTGGCTCACACCTTTAATCCCAGCACTTTGGGAGGCCGAGGCGGGCAGATCACCTGAGGTCAGGAGTTCGAGACCAGCCTGGCCAACATGGTGAAACCCCATCTCTACTAAAAATACAAAAATTAGCCGGGCATGGTGGCAGGCACCTGTAATCCCAGCTATTCGAGAGGCTGAGGCAGGAGAATCGCTTGAACCCAGGAGGCAGAGGTTGCAGTGAGCCGAGATTGTACCACTGCACTCCAGCCTGAGCAATAGAGTGAGACTCTGTCTCAAAAAAAAAAAAAATTAAAATTAAAAATCATTTCTAGGGCTGTGTGTGGTGGCTCACACCTGTAATCCCAGCACTTTGGGAGGCCAAGGTGGGCGGATCACTTGAGCTCAGGAGTTAGAGAACAGCCTGGGCAACATAGTGAGACCCTGACTCTACAAAAAAAAAATACAGAAATTAGCCAGGTGTGGTGGCATGCGCCTATAGTCCCAGCTACTTGGAAGGCTGAGGTGGGAGGATTGCTTGAGCCAGGGGGGCAGAGTTTGCAGTAGGCCGTGATGGAGCCATTGCACTCCAGCCAGGTAACAGAGCAAGACACTGTCTCAAAAAAGAAAAAAATCATTTCTAGATTTAGGATGATGTCCTGTGCTATAAGGGGATTCAATTTCTCCCTAATATTCACAAAGCCCTTTGGAACTCTTGAATCTTCATGAAAGGCCCACGAAGCTGGGAGGATATGGGTTTTTATGCCCAAATGAGGAAACTGAGTTCCAATTTAGTTGACCTGGTGAGATCACAAAAACAGCAGGCAGGACGGGTGCGGTGGCTCACACCTGTAATCCCAACACTTTGGGAGGCCAAGGCGGGCAGATCACCTGAGGTCGGGAGTTCGAGACCAGCCTGACCAACATGGTGAAACCCCATCTCTACTAAAAATACAAAATTAGCCGGGTGTGGTGGCGCATGCCTGTAATCCCAGCTACTCGGGAGGCTGAGGCAGGAGAATCACTTGAACTTGGGAGAGGGAGGTTGCAGTGAGCCGAGATTGCACCATTGCACTCCAGCCAAGAGGTCTCAAAAAAAAAAAAGCAGGCAGCAGAGTCAGATTCCAAGTCTGGCAGCTCTCACCCGCCGAGGGGTGAAAAGTAAGCACTAACCAACCACATGAGCACTAGGGGAAGCAGATTTAAAAAGGAACATGGGCCAGGTGTGGTGGCCTACACATGTAATCCCAGCACTTTGGGAGGCCGAGGCAGATGGATCACCTGAGGTCAGGAGATCGAGACCAGCCTGACCAACATGGTGAAACCCCGTCTCTACTAAAAATACAAAAATTATCCAGGCGTGGTGGCGGGTGCCTGTAATCCCAGCTATTTGGGAGGCTGAGGCAGGAGAATCATTTGAACCCAGGAGACAGAGGTTGCAGTGAGCCAAGACCGTGTCACTGCACTCCAGCCTGGACAACAGAGCAAGACTCTGTCTCCAAAAAAAGAAAAAAAAAAAAAGGAATGTGTCTGTCTGGTTGGAAGAGCTGGAACACATAACCCTTAGCTGTGTCTGCCTCCCGCACCAGTGTCCAGTTGACTCTCATTCTTGGCGGCTGGTTGTTACTCCAGAGAAGAGCCCCAGTGCCATGGCTTAAGTGGGGAGTAGGAGAGACGCAAGGCACCTCATCCCACAGGTGGGGAGTAGGAGAGACACGAGGCACCTCATCCCACAGGTGGGGAGTAGGAGAGACACAAGGCACCTCATCCCACAGGTGGGGAGTAGGAGAGACACAAGGCACCTCATCCCACAGGTGGGAGGAGTGTCAGCAAAGGGGAAGAGCTTACCCAAGTCACACAGCTCATTAATACAGGTAGCCCCGATTTAGGATGGAATCCAGCATAAGAGTCTCATTCCATCTGGGGTGAAGGAGGAGGAAGGAAGGAGGAAAGGCATGTTGCCAAGGAAGCCCTAAAGATGGATGACACCCCTCAAGGCATTGCCCAGGAACACCAGCTGGGAAAACTAAATATTGCCCCCCTAGCATATGCCTCCCATGGGAAAAGAAAGGGGCCAGGGCGGCGCCAGCAGCAGTGTGGCAGCCACCAGACTGTCGAGGCTTGTAAGTGGTGAGTTAATAGACAGACCCAGGAAAATGTGTAGGTGCACAACACCATACAGAATACAGCAGAGGCCTACATGCTCCAGAAAACATGACCCGTACCTGAGCGGCAACTGTGGATGTGAACGGAGAAAGTGCTACCTCCTGGACCTGTGATAACCAAGGTACTGACATCAACATTCACGAACATCAGTGACGCATTAACTTCATCAACCCATGAGCACACCGAAGCTGATACTGCATTCCAGTCAGACTGCACCCAACTGGTGCGTGGCAGGCACATTCATGCACGTTCTGAGAGCTCCAGTCTTTCAGTTGGTCAATGACACGTGTTTATTGAGCAGTTATTGTGTGCCCAGCATTGTTCTCAGAGCTGGGAATAACGCAGTGAGCAGGGACAATGTGAGCTTAGATGTTAGGGAGGGAAGGCCAACAAGGGGCAAAATAAATAATACCGCCAGGTGGTGGTAAATGAAGCAGGTTAGGGGAGAGCCAGGTCCATGAGGAGGTTTGAATTTTTTTTTTTTTTTTTTTTTTTTGACACGGAGTCTTGCTCTGCCGCCAGGCTGAAGTGCAGTGGTGCAATCTCAGCTCACTGCAACCCCCACCTCCCAGGTTCAAGCGATTATCCTTCCTCCGCCTCCCAAGTAGCTGGGATTACAGGTGCCTGCCACCATGCCCAGCTAATTTTTGTATTTTTAGTAGAGACGGGGTTTCACCATGTTGGCCAGGATGGTCTCGATCTCTTGACTTCGTGATCCACCCACCTCGGCCTCCCAAAGTGCTGGGATTACAGGAGTGAGCCAGCGCATCCAGCTTGAAATTTTATTTTATTTTATTTTATTTTATTTTATTTCTTTCTTTTTTTTCCTGAGATGGAGTCTTGTTCTGTCACCCAGGCTGAAGTGCAGTGGTGCGATCTTGGCTCACTGCAACCTCTGCCTCCCAGGTTCAAGTGATTCTCCCACCTCAGCCTCCTGAGTAGCTGAGATTACAGGCGCCTGCCACCATGCCCAGCTAATTTTTGTATTTTTAGTAGAGACAGGGTTTCACCATGTTGGCCAAGCTTGTCTCGAGCTCCTGACCCCAGGTGATCCGCGCTCGGTCTCCCAAATTGCTGAGATTACAGGCGTGAGCCACTGTGCCCAGCCAGGGTTTGAAATTTTAAATGGGTTGTTAAGGGCTGGGCTCAGTGGCTCACAACTGTAATCCTGGCACTTTGGAAGGCCGAGGTGGGTGGATTGCTTGACTCCAGGAGTCCCAGACCAGCCTGGGCAACATGGTAAAAGCCTGTCTCTACAAAAAGAAAACAACAACAAAATTAGCCGGGTGTGGTGGCACATGCCTGTAGTCCCAGCCAACGGGGTGGGAGGTGGGAGGAGTGCCTGAGCCTGGCCGAGTGAGGGTGCAGTGAGCCGTTGTTGCACCACTGCACTCCAGCCTGGGCAACAGATCAAGACTCTGTCTCAAAAAAAAAAAAAAAAAAAGGTTGTTAGGAAAGGACTTAATGAGAAGGTGATATTTGAGCAAAAACCTGAAGGAGAACAGGGCACAAATCACATGGATCCAGAAAGAGAGGAAAAAAGAGCAAAGGTCCCAGGGTAGACAGGTACTTGGGGTATACGGAGAGCCTTGTGTGCCCCCAGAGTGAGTTCCAGGGAGCGCAATGGGAGATGGGAAAGCCGGGGCTGGAGCACCTGGGGTCCTTCGGGGCTTTGGCTGTCACTCTTGAGTGAAGTCCTCTGAGTGGAGGACTGGGACCTTCAGAGGGTCCCGCTGGCTGCTGTGCTGAGCAGAGTCTGAAATGGGGAAAGCCCAGAAGCTATGGGGAGGCATCTGAACTATCCGGGTGGGCCATGAAGGGGGCTCAGATCAGGTGAGAGCAGAGTGAGAAGTGGCCACTCTCAGTTAGTCCCAACAGCAGAGCTGGTAGAATTCGCTAACAAATCAGGCTGGGCACAGTGGCTCACACCTGTAATCCCAGCACTTTGGGAGCCCAAGGCGGGCAGATCACTTGAGGTCAGGAGTTCGAGACCAGCCTGGCCAACATGACGAAACCGCATCTCTACTAAAAATACAAAAATTAGCTGGGTATGGTAGTGCATGCTTGTAATTCCAGCTACTGGGGAGGCTGAGGCAAAAGAATCCCTTGAACCCAGGAGGCGGAGGTTGCAGTGCACCATGATCACGCCACTGTACTCCAGCCTGGGCAACAGAGCGAGACCCCGTCTCAAAAAAAAAAAAACAATTACTGACAAATTGAACATGGAATGGGAGAAAAGGGAGGCAACAAGGACAGCCCCAGGGTCCACAGGATGATGGAGCAGGAAAAGACAAAGCTGGTGAAGGAAGAGGCTAGGGAGATCTGGAGTCTGGTTCCAGATGTGTTTGGTTTGAGACGTCTATTGGACATTCGAGGGGAGACAGAACAGAGTCAGAGATGCATGTCTGGAGTTCAAGAGAGAAGGATCAAACCAGAGATGTGAATTATAGAGTCCTCGGCATGTAGATGGTACTGAAAGCTAGAGATTAGACAAGGAAAGATAAAGAACAAAAGAAGTCTACAAATTGAGCCCTGAAACCAAAAACTGAGTGATGTCTCAGAGCTCATGGGAAGAACATGCTTCCAGAAGGAGGGAGAACCTCTGGAATGGGAGAAATATTTGCAAACCATACATATGACCAGGGGTTAGTAGCCAAAATATGTAAGGAACTCATACAACAAAAGTGAAAGAAAATGGGGCAAAGGACCCAAATGGACATTTCTCAAAAGAAGATACATAGGCTGGGCATGGTGGCTCATGCCTGTAATCCCAGCACTTTGGGAAGCCAAGGTAGGCAGATCACCTGAGGTCAGTAGTTCGAGACCAGCCTGGCCAACATGGTGAAACCCCGTCTCTACTAAAAATACAAAAATTAGCTGGCCGTGGCGGCAGGCACCTGGCTGAGGCAGGAGAATCGCTTGAACCCAGGAGGTGGAGGTTGCAGTGAACCAATATCATGCCACTGCACTCTAGCCTGGGTGACGGAGCAAGACTCCAACTCAAAAAAAAAGAAAAAAGAAGATATATAAATGGTCAACAGGTATCTAAGAAGGTGTTCAACATCGCTCAGCATCAGGGAAATGCAAATCAAAACCACAGTGAGATATCCCATCACACCTGCAAGCATGGCTGTTATCCAAAAGTCTAGAGATAAGTGGTGGTGAGCGTATGGGGAAAAGGGAACCTTTGCACACCGTTGGTGGGAACGTATATCAGTACAGCCATTATGGATAACGGTATGGAAGTTCCGCAGAAAATTAAAAATAGAACTCCAATGATCCAGCAATCCCACTACTGGGTATTTATCCAAAGGAATTGAAATGAGGCTCTTGAAGAGCTATCTGCAGGCCCATGTTAATTTCAGCATCATTCACAGTAGCCAAGATGTGGAAATAGCCTGAGTGTCTGTGAATGGATGAATGAATGAAGAAAATGTGGTTTATACACAGTGGAATACCATCCAGCCTTGAAGGAAATCCTGCTGTTTGCAACAACACGGATGAACCTGCAGGATATTATGCCAAATGAAATGAACCAAGCACAGAAAGACAAATACTGCATGACCTCGCATATATGTGGAATCTAAAATAATCAAACTCATAGGAACAGAGAGCAGAACAGAGGTTGCCAGGGGCTGAGGGAGTGAGGGAAATAGGGAGAAGGTCCCAGGATACAGCGTTTCGGTGAAGCAGGCTGAATACGATCTAGATCTAATGTACAACATGGTGATGATAGTTAATGATACCGTACTGTACACTTGAAATTTGCTCAGAAGGTTTTCACCACAAAAAGATGATGAACATGTTAATTAGCTTGATTGTGGTAATCATTTCATAATGCATGTGTATATCAGAACACCATGTTGTATACCTTAAACACATACAGTTTTTTGGGGTTTTTTTGTTTTTTGATTTTTTTGTTTGTTTGTTTTTTTCGAGACAGAGTCTCACTCTGTCACCCAGGCTGGAGTGCAGTGGTGTGATCTCCACTCACTGCAACCTCCGCCTCCTAGGTTCAAGGGATTGTCCTGTCTCAGCCTCCCAAGTAGCTGGGATTACAGGCACCCACCACCATGCCCGGCTATATATAGATCTTAGATTGTCAATTATACCTCAATAAAGCTGAAAAAAGAAACGAAAGGGCAGAGAATTGGGCATAGTAAATGGCAGGTTCGTGATTATAATGGTGCACTCCCATGCTTGCCCCTGTCCACATAAGGCATTTATTCATCCAGCAGATATTGATTGAGGACCATGGATGTGCCAGCCATGATTCTAGGTGTTTGGGTCCCAAGGGGGCCACATGGACCGAGATGCCTGCCCACTGGAGCCTGCATTCTGGCAGACTCCTGGTTACCCATCAGTGTGCCCCATGCAGCTCAGCAGTGTGCCCCATGGGAACCAGGATCTGGGCTCAGTCCCTTTATGTCCTTTGCACGCGTGTCAGTCCCTCTCACTGTGAATCATCAGCTAACAAAGGTCCGCAGAATGCAGCGCTCACAAACAAGATGCACCTGCCGGAGTGCCTGGTTTGTGAAGACAGCTGTCCCTGGGTTCTAGGCCCCGACCCACTCCTCACCCAAGAGCATGACTGCAGCCATTGGCCCTTCCTCTCCTCCACCTCCCCAGTGGATAGCTCCCACGGGCAGGGCAGAAAAGCATTCTGAGATATGTTTCCTCTTTTTATGCCTTTTCCTGACCTCACTTTTTTTTTTTTTAATGGACTCTCGCTCCGTTGCCCAGGCTGGAGTGCAGTGGTGCTATCTCAGCTCACTGCAGCCTCCACCTCTCGGGTTCAAGTGATTCTCCTGCCTCAGCCTCCTGAGTAGCTGGGATTACAGGCATCCGCCACCATGCCCGGCTAATTTTTGTATTTTTAGTAGAGATAGAGTTTCGCCATGTTGGCCAGGCTGGTCTCAAACTCCTGACCTCAGGTGATCCACCTGCCTCAGCCTTCCAAAGTGCTGGGATTATAGGTGTGAGCCACCGCACCTGGCCTGACCTCACATTTTCTTCCAGTTGTCACCCATTTCTTTGGCCCCTTTACAGCAGAATTCCTCAAAAGAATCTTCTGTACTCACCCCCTCCGATTCCTCTGCTCTCTTTCTCCCTTGAACCTGCTCCAAATAGGTTCTCATCCCCGCCACCCCACCGAAGCTCTTCCTGCCAAAGTTGTTAGTAATTCCCATGTTGCTCATATCGAGTCAAACCACAGGCTTATCCTGCCTGACTCAGCAGCTGTGTTTGACACATGGATCTCTCCTTCCTCTCAAAATGCTTGCTTTCCTCGGCTTCCCTCGCAAGCTCTTCCTCCCCACCAACCACTGAATGCTGGAGGCCCCCAGGGATCAATCCACAGCCCTCTTCTCTACCTAAGAGAATCCATTCATTCTCCTAGTGTGCACTCACGGAAGACCACCTGTGTGCTAATAATGGCAGACTTTTAGCATCAGCCATGACCTTTCCAAATCCAACAGGAACTTTGTTAACTGTTGTACCCCCATTAGTATGAATGCATGAGTGAATGAATGATTTCATACATGACTGCCTCTGCTTTCATTCATCTATCCATATGAGAAGAATCTGCTTTTCATTATTTTTATTTTATTTTAGAGATGGAGTTTTGCTCTGTTGCCCAGGCTGGAGTGCAGTGGTGTGATCTCAGCTCACTGCAACCTTCACCTCCCAGGTTCAAGCCATCCTCCTGCCTCAGCCTCCCAAGTAGCTGGAACTGCAGGTGCACACCACCACTCCTGGCTAATTTTTGTATTTTTAGTAGAGACAGGGGTCTTGCCATGTTGCCCAGGCTGGTCTTGAACTCATGGGCACAGGCGATTCCCCTGCCTCAGCTTCCCAAGTGCTAGGATTACAGGTGTGAGCCACTGCACCCGGCCCTCTCCCCCTTTCTAAAAAAGAAATCACTACAAAAGAAATCCCCATCTCTACGAAAGAAATAGCCAGGTGTGGTAGCACTCCTGTAGTCAGAGCTACCTGGGGAGCTGAGGCGGGAGGATTGCTTGAACCTGGAGGTCAAGGTTACAGTGAGCCAAGATCATGCCACTGCACCCCAGTCTGCGTGACAAAGTGAGACCCTGTCTTGAAATAAAATAAAATAAAATGGGAGAGAGGGCCGGGCACAGTGGCTCACACCTGTAATCTCAGCACTTTGGGAAGCCAAGGTGGTTGGATCGCTTGAGCCCAGGAGTTCAAGACCAGCCTGGGAAACATGGCAAGACCCCGTCTCTACAAAAAATTAAAAACTTAGCTGGGTGTGGTGGTGCACACCTGTAGTCCTGGCTACTCAGGAGGCTGAGGTGGGAGGATGGCTTGAGCCCAGGTGGTTGAGGCTGCAGTGAGCTGTGATCGTGCCACTGCACTCCAGCCTGGGCAACAGAGTGAGGCCTGTCTCAAATAAATAAATAAATAATAAAGGGGGAGAGGGATTGGAGAAAAGCAAGGATTTCATGGTAACAAGATGTCCTAACTGCCACCCATACATGCCAGTGGGGACACTTTTATTAGCTCTTTCTCACTGTATGGGCTTCCTGCAGGGAAATGAGAAATTGAAAAGCCGGTGACATGCAGAAACCTCATTGGCCAGCAGGGGGCGCCAAATGACCTCCAATTTTGCACGTGGCTGGGCCCAGCTGGCCGCTATCTGGATGGCCTCAGTCCTGGAACTAGCAGAAGTGTTAACCTGTGCTACAGAGGAAGTGATTGAAAACAATGGCCGGGCTTGGTGGTTCGCGCCTGTAACCCCAGCACTTTGGGAGGCCGAGGTGGGCGGATCACAAGGTCAGGAGATCTAGACCATCCTGGCTAACACGGTGAAATCCCGTCTCTACTAAAAATACAAAAAATTAGCCGGGCGTGGTGGCGGGTGCCTGTGTCCCAGCTACTCGGGAGGCTGAGGCAGGAGAATGGCGTGAACCCGGGAGGCGGAGCGAGATCGCACCACAGCACTCCAGCCTGTGCGACAGTGCGAGACTCCGTCTCAAAAAACAGAAAGGAAGAGAAAACACCACGGAGCACCTGTTGTGTTCCTGGCCTAAAACCTTCTGCAGCCACGGGGTTCCTTAGGAAACTGGCCAAGTACCTGCGTGAAACCCTTAGAACCTGCACCCCTCACACGGACCCCAGGAAGTACGTGTCCTTAACCTCACTGAATGTACGACAAAACTGCAGCTCTGGGGAGTCAGCTGGCCAGGTCCCGCTGCTGTATGCGGTACAGCTGGGATTCAGCCTCCCGCTGCCCGCCGTCTTGGCCGAGGCCTTCCTCTGCAGCAGGCCTTGTTCCTGTTAACCAGCAGCTGCTGGTGCAGCGGGCCCGGGGTGGCCCTGAGACTCTGCATCCCTCACCAGCTCCCAGGTGACATGAGGCCACCAGCGCTTGCACCACACTCTGTCCGGATAGACTCCACACTGCCTTATCTCCCCAGCTCAGCCTCCCGTAGGATGGATTTGCTTTATTCCTCCAGGAACTGTACTAAGTGCTGATGTGCCAGCGCTATGGTAAATCCTCCAGGCATGGCGGGAAACACAGACACTTGGGGGCCATGCCCTGGAGTTTACTGTCTGGCAGAGACCAGGGTCTTGGCTGTGAAAAGGAAGGTTCCAGAAAGGTTTCTAAAACAGTTCTTAAATTCTTTTTTTTTTTTTTTTTTTTTTTGAGATGGAGTCTTGCTCTGTCACCCAGGCTGGAGTACAGTGGCGTGATCTCAGCTCACTGCAACCTCCACCTCCCAGGTTCAAGTGATTTTCCTGCCTCAGCCTCCAGAGTAGCTGGGACTACAGGCACTTGCCACCATGCCCGGCTAATTTTTTTGTATTTCTAGTAGAAACGGGGATTCACCATGTTGGCCAGGCTAGTCTTGAACTCCTGGCCTCAAGTGATCCACCCACCTCTGCCTCCCAAAGTGCTGGGATTACAGGTGTGAGCCACCGCACCCGGCCTCTTAAAGACTTCTCCACTGTTTCCCAGGTGACTCACAGCAATGAAGGTGTCTCTGAGACTACAGGTCAGCAGGGACAGGAGGGACGCTCATTGCCCCTGTCCGCCTCACTCCCACATCCTTCTGTTCCCACAGATTTATTTCTGGGAAGCCCAGCGGGGGAACCTCACGGAGCGAGTGAAGACGCTTTTCCTGGCTGAGAACAGCGTGAAGCTCAAGAACTTGACTGGCTACACGGCCTACATGGTCAGCGTGGCCGCCTTCAACGCCGCTGGGGATGGGCCTCGGAGCACCCCCACCCAAGGCCAGACCCAGCAAGCAGGTGGGAGAGGGGGCCCTGAGGAGGGGAGGGGTAGGTCGGCCACGGGGGGTTGCAAGAGGACCCACCTGGCATCCGGGCTCTTGGCAGGCATGGAGGCAGCTGCCTTATCCGCCTGAGGATCTGGTTGTGGTACCCAGGTCCCCAGAGACACCCTCCCAAGTGGGAGAGCCCATTCTCAGAAAAGAGAAGCTGTCCCCATAAAGCCTTGAGAAACCCCCACATCTCATCCCTGTCCTCCCCACCGTTTGCCCCGCCTTGCAGACGGACAGTCAGCACCCCCAGCCCCTCCCAGCCAGCCTACTTCTGCTCCCTGCCTTCTTCCCACCTGCCTTCCCTCTGTCTCTCTGGCTTTGTTCATTCCACAAATACTGAGTGTCTTATGAGCCCGTGCCATGCTAGATGCTAGGGACACAACAGTGAGACCAACGAGGTCCCCACCCTAGTGCGGGGGACAGATCATAAGCAAGTTGATGAAGTAAATGCAGACGGGGGTCAGCACAGGTGACCTAAGAGTGAGGCAGGAGTGGGTGCATGGCTCTGGATAGGCTCACCCACAAAGCCCTCCCTGAGGAGGTGAGATTTGAATGAGAAGAGGCCAGCAGGGGCCGGGCATGGTGGCTCACGCCTGTAATCCCAGCACTTTGGGAAGCCAAGGCAGGTGGATCACCTGAGGTCAGGAGTTCGAGACCAGCCTGGCCAACATGGTGACACCCTGTCTCTACTAAAAATATAAAAAATTATCCAGGCGTGGTGGTACGTGCCTGTAATCCCAGCTACTCGGGAGGCTGAGGCAGGAGAATCTCTTGAACCCGGGAGGTGGAGGTTGCAGTGAGCCAAGACTGTGCTACTGCTGCACTCTAGCCTGGGTGACAGAGTAAGACTCTGTCCCAAAAAAAAAAAAAAAAAAAACAAGAGGCCAGCCATGGGATGCTCTCAGGATGTGGCAGAGGGTGTTGGGGGTTCCAGGCAGAGGGAACAGCAGGTGCTAAGGCCTAGGGGCTGGAGAGGAACCCGGGAACGTAGAGAAAGCCAGGTGGCTTGCAGGAAAATGGGGCGAGAGCTCAGGCTGGGAGATTGGGATTGGGATTAATTATAAGTACAATGGACCACACATGGTGTCTCACACCTGTAATCCCAGCACTTTGGGAGGCCGAGGTGGGTGGATCATTTGAGGTCAGGAGTTCAAGACCAGCCTGGCCAACATGATGAAACCCTATCTGTACTAAAAAAACTACAAAAATTAGCTGGGCATGGTGGTGCACCCCTCTCCAATCCCAGCTACTCAGGAGGCTGAGGCAGGAGAATCGCTTGAACCTGGGAGGTGGAGGTTGCAGTGAGCTGAGATTGTACCACTGCACTCCAGCCTGGGTGACAGAGCAATAATCTGTCTTAAAAAATAAAAAAATTTAAAAAGTATGCTGGGAAGCCATGGGAAGGCTTGAGCAGTTGAGCAACAGGGTCTGGTTTACATTTAGAGAAAAGTGTTCCAGCTGCTGTGCAGAAGATGGCCTGGTGGAGGGGAGAGAGTAGAGGCAGGGAGGGGAGATCGGGAGGCTGAAGGGTGGTGGGTGCAGAGGAGAGGGCGCTGGTGAGAATCCTGCTGCCTGTGTGCAGAGCGAGCCTGGTAGTCAGGCACTGTCACACTTAACCCTCCCAGAAGCCCCGTGGACAGGCAGGGCAGGCGGCACCCTCATCTCACGATGAGCCGGGGTCACCCAGGAAGTTATACTGCTTGTCCAGGGTTGCCCAACTGGTCACTGGGGCAGCAGAGGCTGGAACCCAGGATTTCTGAGAGAACCAAGTGTTCTGTCCTCGCGGACTGGAATACTGGCCTTTTGCCCCGGCCTCCCTTGAGCATCTTGTTCAACCTGCTGCTTCCTATGCTGTCAGTGACATGTGGCTTTTAAAGAGCTGCAGGGGGCACACCTGTGGCATCAGTTCCTCATTATGACCCTCTTTGGGGACAAGTCCTGGCTCCAGGGAACCCTTTCCCTCCACTACCCCCAGGGTCTGACTGTGGCCAGAATGAGTGTGAGCTGCTGAATATACAAGTCTGTCCGTCCGCCTCCTGTCCCGGCCACTCTTTTGTCAGTGTCATCTGCCAGATGCGAACCCCAGGGAACCCGAGGCTTCCGTCACTGCGGCAGCAGGACAACATGTTCTGTCCCACGTCCCTGTAGCACAGGGGAGGCAGGAAGGGCCCCCTGAGCTCACCTCCCTCCTTCAAAGACACTCGCTGACTCTGCCTCCCGGGGCTGGAGCCGGAAGCGGGTCCAGATTAGCTCCAGCGTGGTGGGGAGGCAGCGCCGGACAATAATAGCCTGGTCATCCTCCCCGGGCCAGCTGGGGATGCCGCAGATTGGGACGCTTCCTGCCCTTCCTCTGTCCTCCCCCTCAGGGGAGCCCCCACCCCCATGTTTTTGGAGTTGCCACAGGGTTCTTGGTCCGAGAAAACATTTCTCCCCGAGGGTCTGACTGTCCTTGGCGTGGCTCCCCCTGACTGCGTGGGGCCTCTGTGACAAGCCCTGGAGCCCCGGGAGGACAGGAAGGCCATCTCCGTCTGCTGTGGTTCTGGTGTCTTCTTTGTTTAGCGCCTACCGAATGTTCTGAGGCCCAGACACCCCCTACCTTCTCCTCCACGGAAGCCAAAAGACAAACCCCACAAAGCCAGGAAATGGCCTTGCCCCACGATGACCCCGGGCGTGTGACAGCTTGTCCCACACTCATAGCCCGGGCTCAGAGCCACTTAGCAGGGAGAAGCCTGAATTCTGCAACTTGAGGGAAAAATCGAGTTCTCTTTCTTCCCAGTTCTTAGGACTCTGATACTGGAAAGTTGAGAGAGGAGAGGAAGGGGGCCTAATGGCCTCCAGTGACCCCTCCTGCCCGCCCTTTCTGCTGAGCCCCACACTCTTGTTCCTCCCGGGCTCAGACCCAACACTCCCGCTAGCTCCTTGGAGCTGAACCCTAGGCTTTGAACTTCCACAGAAGAAGGGAACAAAAACCCTTTGCTGTCTCCCGCAGCCCCCAGCGCTCCCAGCTCGGTCAAGTTCAGTGAGCTGACCACAACCTCAGTGAACGTGTCCTGGGAAGCCCCGCAGTTCCCCAATGGCATCCTGGAGGGCTACAGGCTGGTGTACGAGCCCTGCAGCCCCGTGGATGGTGAGTGGACCCCCAAGCACAGCTCCCCAGCCCCCCACTTTGCAAAAGCTCGCTCTCATCTGGGCGCCCATCACAGCCACTACACATGAGTGAGATTCGGTGAGAGTCTCCCCATCTTATAAACACGGAAACTGAGTCCCAGACAAGGGAAAGGGCATTTCCAAGGTAAAACAACAGCAAGTTGAGGGCAGAGTTGGAAGAGAGATCCAGGTCTCCTAACTTCCAGGCAGAGAATCGTTAAATATATTCTTCCCCCTTTGGTCAACGGAAACTGGGAGGAAAGGAAGGGAAACCTGAGTGGACAGGGCTCTGTTGAGACCATAAAGAAGGGGGGCAGCCAGGGACGGTGGCTCACGCCTGTAATGACAGCACTTTGGGAGGCTGAAGCGGGTGGATCACCTGAGGTCAGGAGTTCCAAGACCAGCCTGGCCAACATGGTGAAACCCCGTCTCTACTGAAAATACAAAAATTAGCCGGGTGTGGTGGTGGGTACCTGTAGTCTCAGCTACTCGGGAAGCTGAGGCAGGAGAATCGCTTGAACCCGGGAGGCAGAGGTTGCAGTAAGCCGGGATCACGCCACTGCACTCCAGCCTGGGCGACAGAGCTAGATTCCATCTCAAAAGAAAAAAAAAAAAGAAAAAGAAGAGGGGAGCCCCTGAGGGTCCTACTTTGCCCTTTCCCAAACCTTAGGGTTCTCAGCTTTACTGTGGGTTAGTCCTTCTTTAGCTTTGGTGGGAGTCAGGAACCCCTTGGAGAATCTGATGAGAATCTGACCAAAGCTTCAGAGCCTCTCCCCAGGAAGATACACAAGACCAGGGAGGTCCCTGCACCCCCCACTGCTATCTGTGGACCCCAGATCAAGAGCCCTGCTCTGCAAATGACCTCGCTCTTGTCCTTAACCCTGTTCATCTGACTGGTCTTCTGACCCCTTCCTCCGGGCCCCAGCTGGGAACCTGCCCATTTCTGGGCTCCTAGGCTGGGCTGCGCAGCCCCTGACAATGGGCATCTGGTACCTGCCAGCTTTCTACCCCTGGTAACATGCCGAGAAATCCCTGCCATTTTGTTACCAACAACCATCCTATGAGGATGGGATTTAGGCAGGAAGGAAACTGCGTTCCTCGCTGCCTGGGACTAGTCCCGGCCAGGTGCTGGGGGTGTGGCTGACCTCTGGAGCCACCCCTCTCACTCTCACCCCCTCCAATCACGGAGCCTGGCAAGAACAAGGGGCAGAGACCTGGGAACATCATTGTGACCAGCAGTTCTCGGTGAGCCGAGGGAACAATGGCCCTCAGTCTTCCCTGCCACCACCTGGGTGCCAGCAGCTTGTTCTATAAAGGGGAGCTGTGTGTTAGAACACCAGGGGGGAGCCAGGCCCCAGCAGGAGATCCAGTCAGGTGCAGGGCCGGAGTGGGGCAGAGGACAGCAGTCCCCGAGACAAGGTACAGGGGGCCAGCACAAGCCCTCTTCACAGGGTCCTCAACCTGGCCTGTCCAGGACCCTCTCAACTTGAGGATGTGAGCTCTTTGCCTTCCAGTTCCACAGTCTGGTGGGATCTGGACTGTGTGGCTCAACTCCACACCCCTACGCATTCCCATCTTCCCATAATAGTTCAGTTAATAAGTACAGCAAGACAAGGCCCCGCCTGGACAGCCCAGTGTCCACACCCCAGTTCATCCTGGGTTCAGGTCAACAGCAAACCAGCCTCACAAGAGCCCAGCAGCCCCCACTGTCCTGTAGGGAAAACCAAGGTCCAGGCAGATGAGGGCTTTGTTCAGAATTGTCAAGGAGCAGGTAGCCAGAGTCCCTGTTCCTGGTCCCAGGGTCATTTCATTCTTTCAGGAAGCCCCTCTGAGCCTACATTGTTCCATCATTTAGTAATCCACTTAGCGGCCGGGTGCGGTGGCTCACACCTGCAATCCCAGCACTTCGGGAGCCAAGGCGGTGGATCACCTGAGTTCAGGAGTTTGAGACCAGCCTGACCAACGTGGCAAAATCCTGTCTCTACTAAAAATACAAAATTAGCTGGGTGTGGTAGTGGATGCCTACTCGGGAGGCTGAGGCAGGAGAATCGCTTGAACCCAGGAGGCGGAGGTTTCAGTGAGCTGAGATCGCGCCATTGCACTCCAGCCTGGGCAACAATAGTGAAAATCCACCTCAAAACGATAATATTAGTAATCCACTTAGTCAATAAATAGGTCAGGCACCTACATCTCTGTTATTTTACTTAAAGCTCATAGCATCCCTGCCTAAGATGCTGTGGACACCCTCACTCGGCAGAACAAACTGAAGCCAAGTTAAGGGACATGCCGGGGCCAGCGCCATCACTGGGTCTGAGCCCAGCCTATTGGCTGCAAGGCCTGTCTTTCACTGGTGACTGGCGTGCTCGACGGACGTGGGAAATGACACTAACCCCGGATCCCAGGGAGGCTGGCAGTCAGGAGTATTTGGATTCGCAAAGCACAGAGTGCAAACCCCCACCTCCTGAAAGCTGGCTCAAGCCTCCCCTCTAGTTGCTGTGATTTGGGGTGCTGAGGCATCCTCACTTTTGCCCTAAAAAGCTTGGTGGACTGGGCATAGTGGTTCATGCCTATAATCCCAGCACTTTGAGAGGCCAAGATGGGAGGATCACTTGAGGCCAGGAGTTCGCGACCAGCCTGGGCAACATAATGAGACCCTGTCTCTACAAAAATTTAAAAATGAGCCGGGCATGATGGTGCACACCTACAGTCTTAGCTACTTGGAAGGCTGAAAGTGGGAGGATGGCTTGAACCCAGGAGGTCGAGGCTACAGTGAGCCATGATTGTGCCTGAGCAACAGAGCAAGACCTTGTCTTAAAAAAAAAAAAAAAATTGTGGCAGATATAGGTGATGGAGGGCCATGTGAGCTCCTGGCTGAACCCCAGAGGTGGAGCTGGAGTGGGGCTCAGGTGGAGGACCTGGGCAAAAGTGTGTCCCCCCAACTCTGGGCTTTTGGTATTTTTATGGAAGCACTTCCTGAAAAAGGATATAATTCTAGTCCCATGGGATGCTGCATAAGGGAATAGAAATGGAGCCGAAACATATTTGGGGTGCAGAGGTTACGTTAAACAGGATGGCGAGTGTTCTCTTTTCTGTAGATGCTGATGGACCTTGTGGCTACTCAGTAGACACAGACAGTAGTAGCTTTTCCCAAACATACTGAACCATGGAGCCGTTCTCCCTGAGAACAGCAGGCAGGACCGTGCTCTGAGAAACACAGCATGGGCAATGTGGCTGTGTGGGCTGGGGGTGCATTTCAGCCTGACCTCAAGGAGTGAGGCCCCTGCCCAGGGTCCTGGGGCCCAGGCCACGGCCGCTTCCCCTTCCCCGTGGCCTCCAGTGCCCTCGGTGGGCCCTGTGCCCAGTCCCCACTTGCTGTGCCTCCCCCAGGAGTCAGCAAGATCGTGACAGTGGACGTGAAGGGGAACAGCCCCCTGTGGCTGAAGGTGAAGGACCTGGCGGAGGGGGTGACCTACAGGTTCCGCATCAGAGCCAAGACCTTCACCTACGGGCCGGAGATCGAAGCCAACGTCACCACGGGCCCCGGAGAAGGTAGGAGAGCAACAGACCAGGCATGTCCTCCACACGGCGGTTCAGCGCCCCCAGTCAGAAGTGGCCCCCAGTGTCAAGAGTTGTGCTGGACCCTGGAAACAGAGTGGAGGACAGAGCTCACTCTTTCCCCTGGTGCCCAGTGACCCCTCCCCCCGCTCCCTCCTCCCGGGCTCCGCGCTTTGATTAATGGCATCAGTGTTCTCTCAGGTTCCTCAAGCCACAAACCCTGGAGCAGCGCCCCCTCCTCTCCCACTTAGGCCCAGCCCACAGGCCTGGCCTGGCCACCGCGCCTGCTTCGTTCTTTCTCTCCCTGCTAATTGCATGGCCTCCTTTATTTCCGTCCTGGAAGGATGCAGCCTGGCAGGTGCCCCTGCCTTTCACCCAGCCAGAGCCATCTTCCCACGCCCCTGAACCACCCCTACCCTCCAGGCAGCGGTTCTCAGAGCAGGGCGCACTAAAATGCACGTTCCCAGGGTGGATGCTCGGAGGGGTTGATTTCCTGGGGCTGAGGTGGGACCTGGCAATCTGCACTTACACAAAAGCCCCTGGAGGCCGTGACAAAGTGGCACCTTGAGAAACACCTGATGGAGCAGGTCACCTATTCACAGCCAGGGCCCTGCCTCCCCCACCTCACCACCCACCCCCTCCGCAGAATGCCCTTTTGTGTGTAACTGCCCGCCCCTCACCCCAGGAAGTCTTCCTTAATCTCCTGTATTGTTTCTGTTGTTGTTGTTTGGGCTTTTTTTTTTTTTTTTTTTTCCATGAGGCATTTTATTTGTAAATATATGTATTACATCCCTAGAAAAAGAATCCCAGGATTTTCCCTCCTGTGTGTTTTCGTCTTGCTTCTTCATGGTCCATGATGCCAGCTGAGGTTGTCAGTACAATGAAACCAAACTGGCGGGATGGAAGCAGATTATTCTGCCATTTTTTCAGGTCTTTGAGTTGCACGTCAAATCTGGGGCTGATCACCCCACACTTGTTTAGCCTGCCTGTGAGGTTCACAACAATTTTCCCAGCTCTGTGGTCATCAATGATTTCAAATTCACCAATGTAACCATGCTTCATCATCACAGTGAGAAACCGGACGATGACTTTGGAGCACGGCCTAATAAGCACCTGGCGCTTGCCTCTCTTTTCGGCATTGTTGATACTCTTGAGAGCATCTGCCAGGACATTCATGCGCACCATTGTGGCGGTGCGGAAAGATGGCGGAAAGAGCGTTTGGGCTTTTTTTTTTTTTTTTTTTGGAGACAGAGTCTCGCTCTGTCATCCACGCTGGAGTGCAGTGGTGCAATCTCAGTTCACTGCAACCTCCACCTCCCGGGTTCAAGCAATTCTCAAGCTTCAGCCTCCCGAGTAGCTGGGATTACAGGTGATTTCCACCACGACCAGCTAATTTTTGTATTTTTAGTAGAGACAGGGTTTGGCCAGGCTGGTCTCCAACTCCTGACCTCAAGTGATCCACCTGCTGCAGTCTCCCAAAGTGCTGGGATTACAGGCATGAGCCACTGTGCCCAATCGCCTCCTTTAAATGTCCTCTTCACCTCCCTTCCCCTCCCTCTCCTCATCCCCCCAGGCATTTGCCATGGTCAAGGTTTAGCCCTCCAAAGTCCCTGTTACTGGTCAGTGTAGAATGTCCTGTCCTGAACACAAAAGTCACCTCCCAGACCACTCTGCTGCCTCCCTCCCTAAGAAGTGGTACAGCCCATCCTGGACTTCCCCTAAAATCCCATCTCCTCCTCTGCCCACCCCCTTCAGCCAAGAGTGGCGCAGGCCTCCCCTCCCCAGCAGTCCCAATTAGCCTGACTCAGGAAGGGAGTCTTCCCCTAATGGCTTAGTCTGGCTGCGCTTCACTTTTTCTTTCTGGCCAGTCACTTTCTATTCCCCACAGTCTGGTTCTGCAAAGAAGCCCTGTAGCTCTAGGGCAAACTCAGGACAAAGCCTGCAGGAGGCAGCCCAGGAGCCACCCAGCCGCTGTCCTTTTATCTGCCTCCAGCCCTGCCCCGCGCTGCCTCTCACCTGAGCCAGCTTCCTGGGAAACAAAAGTAGGAGAGAGAGCTGGCAAGCAACTGAGGACCAAGCGTTGGCAGTGGCCTGGGGACAGGAGAGGGCTGTGCGGAGGACAGGCTGTTCTATCCTGAGGCTTGAAGTGTCCCAGGCTGAGAGGTGGGGAGGTGGGAGGAGATAAAGGGCAGAGGGTTCAGAGAAGGTAGTGGAGGGCACTCTGAGAAAGAAAGAACCAGCTGGGTGTGGGGGTTCACGCCTGTAATCCCAACATTTTGGGAGGTGGAGGTGGGTGGATTGCCTGAGCCCAGGAGTTCAAGACCAGCCTGGGCAACACAGCAAAACCCCATCTCTACAAAAATAAAATTATCCA
Source organism: Pan troglodytes (assembly GCF_028858775.2). Classification (NCBI taxonomy): domain Eukaryota; kingdom Metazoa; phylum Chordata; class Mammalia; order Primates; family Hominidae; genus Pan; species Pan troglodytes. The sequence continues at coordinate 86,338,490 of NC_072417.2, read as the reverse complement.
GGCATACTGGTGAATACCTGAAGTCCCAGCTACTCAGGAGGCTGTGGTGGGAGAATCATTTGAGCCCAGGAGGTGGAGGCTGCAGTGAGCTGTGATCATGCCCCTGCACTCCCGCCTGGGCAACAGAGTGAGAACGTGTCTCAAAAAAAGAAATGAAGCCATCCTCCCACATGGTGTGGGTGCAGGGGGCGGTCTGCAGGCGGGGAACACGCAGCCAGGCAGTGGCTGGACTCGCTGGAAGCTCCTGGCCCCGGAGAAGGTGCAGGCTCTGTCCTCAGCCCTGAGTACTGTCCTGTGCAGGATGAGTACAGGGTCCTGAGGGCTGCCTGCCCTACCACACTCCCTCAGGCGCATCCACCCCACCTGACCCCGCAGTTACTCTGCCCTTGTGCTGCAGACAGCCTGCTCCATAGGGAAGAAAGGAAATGGTGCCCTCCAAGGCTGTGGGGTGGGCATAGGGGCCGGGCGGGGCTGCCAGGCTGTGTGAGCGATGGGGTGGGCATAGTGGCCGGGTGGGGTTGCCAGGCTGTGTAAGGAGGGCCTGCTGGCCCTCCAGGGCCCTGGGGGAGCATCAGTGTGAGGCTAGACTCTGCTCCACAGAGACCCCCCACCAACAAACCAGGTGGCCACCCACTCATGCACTGGTTCCCTCCCTCATCCCCTAAGCACAGAGGAAGCACCTACTGTGTACCCAGCTCTGGGGGTACAGAGCCCCGCCTTTGGTGGGGAGCAGAATTGGAGGTGACAGCATGTGGGGTCGGGATTCTGGACAGGCACCCCCAAGAGATGGGGCTCAGAGCCCCTTGTAGACAGATACCTGGCTCACTCCTCTCATTGCTGGAGTCACCTCCTCTCATCTGCTCCAGCTCCTAGGGCCGGCTCCCTCACTGGCCCACATCCCGGGCTGCTCCTGACGTACCTTCATTCCAGGAGCGCGGCATGGGGCCCGGTCCTTCCTCCCTCCTCCTAGCAGCACAGGCCCCAAGGCCTCCTGGGGCGTAAACCCCCTCTCCCCTTGTCTAACCTAATAGGAAATGCAGTTGGGGTTGGGGGATTTCAGGCAGGAAGGAGGGAGGGCGGACATCATATCACCTGCCAGGAGGGAGAAACTGGACTCTTCAGCCCCGCTCCGACCAACCCCCTCCTCTCATGGGCCCACTCTGCCATCATCGCACCCACCTCTATTCCCCACCATCCAGGACACAGCTTTCAAGCCTTACCTTCCAAAAGGCCCTTATAGAGGGGGAAACTGAGGCACTGGAAGGCTATGTGAATTGATCAAAATCACCCATCTAACACGTTCTGGGCTGGAACCCAGGTCCCCTGACTCTACTCCAGGGACCTTTCTGGACCATTCCATTTGTCTTCTGCCCTGGGATTTGGAATATGGGGCATAGGGGTAGCCCAGGGGGACAACAGTCCATCCTGGCAGGCCCAGCCTGAGACGCACTCTCAGGCCGCAACATTTACAGGGCTTCCTGGCGGCTCTCTGTCCAGGGTTGGTTTTGTCACCCAGTGTTCCTCCTCGAGCCCAGGGTGACGGGCTGGGTGGCTGTTCTGGGTTCCATACATCCCTCGCCTCTGTGTGCTGTCTGCAGGTGCCCCAGGACCGCCTGGCGTGCCCATCATCGTGCGGTACAGCTCTGCCATCGCCATTCACTGGTCCAGCGGAGACCCGGGCAAAGGGCCCATCACCCGCTACGTCATCGAGGCCAGACCTTCAGGTGCGCCCCGCCCTGCTGGGCTGAGACCCCACAGCTCATTGTCTCCCTTCTTCCTGGGTCCCTCCACTTGGGGCACTTGCCTCTGTCCTCCGCCTGAGAAGGCGCTTGTGCTACTACAGGTGAAGTCACCTGGCCCTGTTGAGGAGTGGGAAACTGGGTTGGGGGGCTCCTAGAGCTGGACTCCTAGCTAAGTAACCCCCAGGAGGCCCCCAGAGAACGGCTGTTAGTGCTAGCTGAGGACCAGCTTGGGTTGAGGATTGCTCAGGAGGCCAGAAGCCTGAGCACGTGGCTCACGTGGGTCACACACCGAATCCTCCATACGACCCCACTGATGGGTGCCCCATTACTAAGGAGACCCTGGCTGCCTCTCGAAGCCCTGCCTCTGCCATCATGGCTGTCTCAGTGGCTGCTGTAATCGTACCAGCCTCTCCTGTCAAGCCTGAAATTGAATCACAAGAACTTCCAAAGCCATCAGGAGATGAGTGACAGATAAGTCAGTCGGGGGGCTGCTCCCCACTGCTCCGGTTTCACCCATCCTGACACCCGCTTGCTGGGCTCTGCTTACTCTCAGGAGCTTGCAGCCACTGCCAGCTCCCTGCGTTGCTAGGTTTCCAAGTTAATCAGAGGTGCCAGAGTCAGCAAGAGCAGGAGGCCTGTTCTCTGTATCCCATGGATCCGCGGTTAGGTGATTAAAATTGAGAAGGAAAACAAGACTTTGTTGCTCTAGCCCAAATAGCAAATAACAATCATAATGGGATGCCACCAGGCATCTCGGTAGCTAATACTTCTAATGGGGAATATGGAAACATCCCAGTGATGAATTGTTAATACTTCGAGGTAGCTGGGCACTAATCATCCCAATAGCAGAGAGTTAATAATTCTAGTAGCTCCTGGAAGACATTACCACCACTCCTGCCTTAATCACATGCTAATAATCACAGTTGCATATAGTGAATACATCTAGCTGCTCAGATCTGCTGTGTGGCCGGAGGATGCACGCGGGGCTGGCTCTCTCCCCACTCCAGATGGTCCCTCCCTGGCCCTCTGGTGCCGGCTGCTGAGTTGGCCAGGAGACCACTACGTGCTTCTCCCAACCAGGGCCTGCACCTGTTTATTCCACCCAAGTTGGCCAGCTGGGGTGCCAGGCTGTGGAATGTTGGCCCCTGACTCTGGCCCTGTTGATTCTCCAGTGTTTCCTGGGAGGCCCAGCATGGGACTCTGGTGTTCCAAGTTTGTGGGCTGTGACTTGGTCCACACTGGTGGAATCAAGACCTGAGCATAAAAGGAAGGACCAAGCCAGGGCCCTGTGAGAAACCAGGACTCGGAGCAGGGCCAGGGCCAGAGAGCAGAGGACAGGATCAGTAACCAGGCACAGGGAGGAGGGAGGAGAGGGGGCAAGGGGCATGGTGGTCTGTCCCTAAGGCTGTTTGAGAGCAGGCTGCTGTTATGGGGTGAGCATCTCTCCCCTCCATGCCCCCTGCCCCTTCTTCTGTGCTCCCCTTCTCATCTTCAGGATGGCATAGCCCTTGTCATACATTTGCCCTTGAATTGCTTGCGCTTCGTGCTAGGAAGGATAAACTAAATACACCCCTTTCTACAAGCCAGGAGCTGCCAGGCGCTGCAGACCCAGGGAGGGGTTCGCCCAGGGATTTGCAGCCCCAGGAACCCATCCTGCACATCAGCCAACTCCCGGGGCTGGCGGCTAGAGCCCCAGCGTGACATTCCAGCAGCTTCTGGCCTGGCCCGGTTGACCCAGCCCCACCCTTTGTCCCTGTGTGGGGTGGACAAGGGGGGTTAAACAGCAGGCAAGAGATCCCAGCTTCTGGAAGGCAGCAGCAGGGGCCTCAACGATCCCAGCCCGTCCAGCAAACACAGGTCCAACACCTGACTGCGTCGGGCAGGGAAGTTCGGTGCCAGAAATGAGGTGGCCCCAGGCAGTAACACCAGCTCTGCTGCTGACAGCGTAGGACCTTGGGAAGATGAGTGAAGCTTCCTCCAGGCCTTGGTGTCCTCATCTGTAAAATGGGGACAGTAGTTCATCCCTCTCGCCATTGCTGTGGATTTGAAAAGGAAAGCATGTAGACCCAGGATGGTTGACAGAGGCGTAAGTGCCAGCTGTTGTCACCATCATCATCATCATTAGGATATCATTCAAAGATGAGTGAGAGAATTCAGAGGCATATGAGGAAAATGGATTTGTACCCCAGTACTAAAATTTCAAGGCATGAAGTTCCGAAACTGAGCACCTAATGCTATGAAAAGGCCAGGGAAGAAAGGTTCCATTTATTTATTCAATAAATGCTGAGAAGGTGCCTGTGCTGGGTGCTGGACTAAGGAAGACTTAAGACGAATTAGTCATGATCCTTGCCCTTGAGGGATTTCGCAGCCAGCAAAGGGGAAAGAGAGAAAGAGAGATATTAAACAAAAAGATGGGTCAGGCGCAGTGGCTCACGCCTGTAATCCCAGCACTTTGGGAGGCCAAGGCAGGCAGATCACGAGGTCAGGAGATCGAGACCATCCTCGCCAATATGGTGAAACCCCATCTCTACTAAAAATAAAAAAATAAATAAAAAAAATAGCTGGGCTTGGTGGCGCGTGCCTGTAATACCAGCTACTCCGGAGGCTAAGGCAGGAGAACCCGGAAGTCGGAGGTTGCAGTGAGCCAAGATCGTGTCACAGCACTCCAGCCTGGGTGACAGACTGAGACTCTGTCTCTAAATAAATAAATAAATAAATAAATAAGTTAGCCGGGCGTGGTGGCGGGTGCCTATAATCCCAGCTACTCAAGAGGCTGAGGTAGGAGAATCTCTTGAATGGGAGGCAGAGGTTGCAGTGAGCCGAGATCGTGCCATCACACTCCAGCCTGGGCGACAGAGTGAGACTCCGTCTAAAAATATATATATATATATATATATATGGAGGTGTAGGAGGCAGAGGCTCAAAAACAAGTAAGACCAACAGTGAGGCCGAGGTTCGGGACCCTGGAGCCTTCTGCAAGGACAGCTCTGATGTAGACTGGGTCCCCATGGCCTTCCCCAAATTGGAAGGATCCACACTGGAAGTGGGGAGACAGCCCCCTCAGCAGGTCCCACCACTGGGTCCAAAATTCAGACAGGACCCCAGGGCGTCGAGGCACCTCTGCTGCAGTGCTCGACTTACACGGCTGGGTCTATGAGAAGGTATGGTGAGGAAAACAAAACCATCAGCCCTAGGGAAGGGCGGCCTTGAACTGGGCACACCTCTGGCGGGAGAGTAGCTTCAACCAGACGGTGCAGAAGCAGAACGGCGAGAAGAACGGGCCCTGCATGTGAGAGACTGGAGGTGCTTGGTTGGGGCAGGCTAGGGGAAGTTAGGGTCTTTTAGTCCCTGGTGGCAGCAGCCTGGAAGACCCACTGTTGGCCACTGGGTGACCTCCCTGGAGCAGGCCAGACAGAGAGGACCTGCGAGCTGGCCTCACTGACGTCCTTCTACCGTGAAGAGGGGTCTGACTAGGCCCAGGGTGGCTTGGATACTTCAGTTTCCAAATCAGCCCCGCACTGCCACCAGCAGGAAGACGCACCCTCTCTCAGGGCCAGGCTGACCCCATCAGTCCCACCCAGAGCATGCAGCCAGGGCCCCTCCTGGCCTTGCCACCAACATGATGGATGCCCCAAGGCTATGGCAGGGGCTTGCCTCTTCCCTGACCCAGGCAGCACCCGCACCGCTCTGACTGAACAGCATGAAGGTGAATTATGTCCCACGAGGGCAAGGCCCAGAGAGCCACGGATAAAGAGGGGAAGGGGATCTGAGGGAAGCTCAGGTGCAAAGGACAGAGGTGGCTGACGCCAGCACAGGGTGGAGAACAGACAGGAAACCCAAATTTTTCCTGTTGGCTGAGCGCGGTGGCTCACACCTGTAATCCCAGCACTTTGAGAGGCTGAGGTGTGAGGATCACTTGAGCCCAGGAGGTTGAGGCTGCAGTGAGCCAAGAGCACACCACTGCACTCTAGCCTCGGCAACAGAGCGAGACCCTATCTCAAAACAATTTTTTTAAAACCAAATCTTTCCTGCAGCTGTTACTAAAAAGAAAAGAAAAAGACCGGGCGTGGTGGCTCACACGTGTAATCCTAACTTTGGGAGGCCAAGGCAGGTGGATCACCTGAGGTCAGGAGTTCAAGACCAGCCTGGCCAACATGATGAAACCCCGTCTCTACTAAAAAATACAAAATTTAGCTGGGCGTGGTGGAGTAAGCCTGTAATCCCAGCTATCTGGGAGGCTGAGGTAGGAAAATAGCTTGAACCTGGGAGGCGGAGGTTGTGGTGAGCTGAGATGGCACCACTGCACTCCAGCCTGGGTGACAGAGTGAGACTCCATCTCAAAAAATAAAAAATAAATAAATAAATAAATAAAAGGCCAGGCACAGTGGCTCACACCTGTAATCCCAGCACTTTGGGAGGCTGAGGCAGGCAGATCACCTGAGGTCGAGAGTTCGAGACCAGCCTGACCAACATGGAGAAACCCCGTCTCTACTAAAAATACAAAATTAGTCGGGCATGGTGGATTCGGAAGGCTGAGGCAGGAGAATCGCTTGAACTCGGGAGGCAGAGGTTGCTGTGAGCCGAGATCCTGCCATTGCACTCCAGCCTGGGCAACAAGAGCGAAACTCTGTCTCAAAACAAAGAAAAAAGCAAAATAGCGCTCTTATTTTTGTCTCCTGCCACCATTGTGTATGTTTTGAATTAGGAAAGGGGGTTAGTTAAGTAAAGAAGGATATTCCCGTATGATAATGTCTTAGGCAGTCACTTAAAATCATGTTTCCAACTATTTTAAATGAAGTGGAAGACAGAATCTATAGTGTTCTGCCTGCACAAGTGCTAATTCCTTGAGCCTGTTTCTCTGGACGGTGGTTCTGTCATTGGTTGTGACAGTACTTTCTGCACAGTACGTATCTTTTAATGTAGTACAGATATTTTAATAAAAAGAATAAAAGAGATGCTCCAAAAGGTGTCTTTTTTTTTTTGAGACTGAGTCTTGCTCTGCTGCCCAGGCCAGAATGCAGTGGCGTGATCTCAGCTCACTGCAACTTCCATCTCCCAGCTTCAAGCAATTCCCTGCCTCAGCTTCCCCAGTAGCTGGGATTACAGGCATGTGCCACCACACCAGACTAATTTTTGTATTTTTAGTAGAGACAGGGTTTCACCATGTTGGCTAGGCTGGTCTCGAACTCCTAACCTCAGGTGATCCACCCATCTCGGCCTCTCAAAGTGCTGGAATTACAGGCATGAGCCACTGTGCTTGGCCCGAAAGCTGTCTTTTTAAGAAACTTCAAGGGAGGACCAAGGCCTGCGATTCAGTGTGGAGCAGGGAGGATCCAACAGGCCCAGCCCTCAGGGAGCATAGTCAGAACGGGGCTGGGAGCGGGATTTGGGGCTCCCCCTCACCTCCCAGGGCCTCCATCTCTGTGCTCCTGCAGACGAGGGACTGTGGGACATCCTCATCAAAGACATCCCCAAGGAGGTGAGCTCCTACACGTTCAGCATGGACATCCTGAAGCCGGGCGTGAGCTATGACTTCCGGGTCATCGCCGTCAACGACTACGGCTTCGGCACCCCCAGCAGCCCCTCCCAGTCTGTGCCAGGTACCGGCCTGGGGGCTGAGGGAGTGGGGGAGCCCCACAGCAGAGCCTGGGGGCTGACACTGGGCAGGGCGGAAGGAGGAGAGGCACCAGGGCACCAGGAGCATGGGGCGGGAACAAAAACGCATTGTCCCCTCGGGGCTGTGAAGAGGCAAGTGCTGGTGCCCAGGCCTGGGTCAGCCCTCAAGACCAGAGGAAACTAGGGATCTTCATCTTTGGGGCTCCCTTTCAAGGAACTCCAGAAGCCCTGGGTAGGGGCAGAGCAGAGGGCCCAAGATGCAAACTTCCATGCACTCATCACCCAGGACATTCATGGGCACCAGGCCATAAACTGTCTTTCCATGGAAACCTCCAGCCCCAACGTGGCAGGGTCAGCAGCCTGCAGAGCAGCAGAGACACAGGTGGGCCTTAGGCCTGACCTAGTGTCTGGATGCAGCAGGGTCACCACCCCTCCCATTTTCCTCCCCTCATTCTTCCTATCTGGCATGTCTTAGAGCGCACAAAGGGCTCTGCTATCTAAACCCTTGACCCAAAATGTTATCACTAACCACCCTGAATACAAAGGCCCCTTCCCCCAAGCAGAAGCACAACTCAAAGGAACCCAGCCTCCTCCCCCTGCCACACATTGCCCACATTGAAGAACCAAATCTTCTCCTTTACCCACATTGATAAAACCAAATCCTGGGACAGAAGTGCTTCAAGGCTGAAACAGAGAGCCCATCTCTTGTCCACACAGCATGGGTAGTCCTGGCTGGGTGCAGAAAGCACAGTCTAGGGGTTTTGAGAAAAGGGAGCTCCACCTGGAAGAGACATCCTAAAGACCCTCTCACCACACTCTGGTTTTTCTTCAGATCGTGTAAATCTTTCACCTTTTGCTAAAGAACCCCTGTGTCCATCCTCCCAATTCCCCCTGCCTTCTGCTACCAGCAAAAATTTCACTCCAAACTAAACCTCAGGAAAAGCTCTCTCAGCCTCCTGCAGGCCAGAGAAGCACCTTTCCCCACACAGATTTAGGTATGCTTATCAAGATAGCTCCTAGACAAGTACAAAAGAAAAAAAGAAAAGGGGCCGGGAATGGTGGCTCACGTCTGGAATCCCAACACTTTGGGAGGCCGAGGCAGGTGGATCACCTGAGGTCAGTAGTTAGAGACCAGCCTGGCCAACATGGTGAAACCCCGTGTCTACTAAAAATACAAAGGTTAGCCGGGTGTGGTGGCAGGTGCCTGTAATCCCAGTTACTTGGAAGGCTGAGGCAGGAGAATTGCTTGAACCTGGGAAGTGGAGGTTGCAGTGAGCCAAGTCATGCCATTGCACTCCAGCCTGGGAAATAAGAGTGAAACTCCGTCTCAAAAAAAAAAAGGGAAAAAGTAGCTAACACACTGCCACTCTCCCCTCCTATGTCCCTGGCAGACATCACTAATCAATCTTAGCACTCTTTCCTATTGAGCCAGGTAGCCATCTCAGAACTCATCTGACATCAGCCCTCCAGGCAGCCCTTTACCAACTGATCAGAGCGGATACTTGAGGTGAAACTGTCCTTACAGAGGTTCTGCCTCATTTGGAGGGTACAGACCCTGCCTTCCCGTAGATTGTAGCAGTTAGTAGGGTCCCAACTGGAGCAGGAGATTTGGAGGGAGGAGGGGGCTGAGCACCCTATATACCTGACCATCTGTGCTCCAGCCCAGAAAGCCAACCCCTTCTATGAGGAGTGGTGGTTCTTGGTGGTCATTGCCCTGGTCGGCCTCATCTTCATCCTGCTTCTGGTCTTCGTGCTCATCATCCGGGGCCAGAGCAAGAAGTACGCCAAGAAGACAGACTCGGGTGAGTGAGCTGGCATCAGCCGTGCTGGCTGGACTTGACTTTTATGTGTCTCCTTTTTGGCCAGAACAGGGGTGATCAGGTCCCTCTACTGGCTCCTGGCAGCGCACCTGCTCTGGTGGGTGGGGCAGCCTAGGGTTTCTACACACAATCTCAATCTCTTATTTTGGTCTCAACTCTACCAAGAGAAAGAGGGGATAACCCAGCCAGGTGGGGAGTGGTATGGGAGAGGGGAGGCCACACAGTCTAAAGGGTGTCAATCTCCCCCCGACTTCAGGGAACAGTGCCAAGTCTGGAGCCCTAGGCCACAGCGAGATGATGAGCTTGGATGAAAGCAGCTTCCCTGCCCTGGAACTCAACAACAGGCGGCTCTCCGTCAAGAACTCTTTCTGCCGAAAGAACGGCCTGTACACCAGGTACTGGGCCCTCTGCGTGGGTGGGGGGCCAGGCCCAGCAGTGCCCGGGTGGGGGGCCAGGCCCAGCAGTGCCCAGGTGGGGAGAATGCTGGGGAAGGCCATAGAGCAGGGAGTGCCCACCTGGCCATACCTTGTCCTGGGAAACACCACTCAAGCCCCAGGGCTGGGAACGATCAGCAGAAAGACACAGTGGGGCCCAAGCAGGACAACTAGGGTCCCAGTCCCCACCATGCCCAGTCACAGCCTGGGGGTGAGGGCGCACTGGGGAGAAATTTACAAGGAGGTAGCTACTAAGAGTTCCCGACAGTGACAGTAGAATGCAAATAACTGGCAAAATTTTGCAAACCAACCTACTGATGTTCGGAGCCAACTGCCAGGGAAACAGCCCTGCAGATCGTCACTGGCCCCAAAGGCAAGACAGGCCCAGCCAACGCAGACCGAGCAAAAACACCTTAGCGAAGGACGCCTGAGCACCCGCATTATCGCTATGCCCTCCTGTCTTCCTCCCCATTTGGGAAACCCTCTCCCCCAGGTCCTTATTTATACCTATTAAAGGACAACCTCCTATCCCCATCAGCCTCAAAGGGCAGCATCTGAAAGCAGCCCATGAGGACAGGACAAGGCTCGTGGCGCAAGCACAGCTCGTATTTTCTTCTGACTTCTTTCTAACCCCAGCCCCCTCCTAGGTCCTACTCCCTGTGGCCACCGGGCTGCCCATTTCCAAGGGCAGGAGCAGCTGCTGGGGCCCACCTGACCCTCCCCTGATGTGTGGCGGTTTTCTGTTCCCCTGAGCTCAAGAAAGACTGGGCCAGAGGGCTCCTGTCTCCAGCCTCAGCCCTATTGGCATTCCCAGCTCATTGGAGGCGGCAGTCAGGAGGAGTCCAGCCTCTCTCAGGAGCTCACAAAGCTTCCCTCTGTCTCTGTCTTAGAGGGACGAAGCTATGTGTGTGTTCATCCAGAGGATGGAGGGAGGAGCTCCCAAAGCCGAGCTCTTATCCTCTGCCAAATCCAGCCTTCCAAACAAAGAACTGTTTGAGGCCTCCACAGCAGGCCCAGCCAGGCCCAGCATGGCCATAGCAGCCCCGCCAGGCTGGCTCCGGGGCCCTGCCACATGTAACAAGGGGGCATTTCACACGTGGCCTCACCTTCCCCTGCCCTTCCCAGCCTCTCCTACCCACAGTGCACACACATCCAGTCCCCTGTGTGCCCCCAAAGCCACTGTGTGTACACAAAAATCCCATTTGCACCAAAGCAGCCCCAGGATGTGGGGTCCTGAACCCAGCCACGGTGACATCCCCCCTACATTCACCCTGCATGTTGCCATGACAGCATTAGCCGGGCACCCCATTTTTCCCTCTTTGTCCTCCTCCAGATTCCTACCTCCCAGGCCCAGGCCCCTGGAAGGCAGACCCAGGAAGGAGGAGGAGCACAGGGTGGCAGGGATCCGTGTTCCCCAGGCCCCCACTGTGGTCTCCCTAGGCCAGGGGAGGCTGCTCTGAGTGAGTGCACCTCTCAGCCCCACTCCCCCGCTGTCTCCAGGTCTCCCCCCAGGCCCAGCCCGGGCAGCCTGCACTACTCGGATGAGGATGTCACCAAATACAACGACCTCATCCCTGCAGAGAGCAGCAGCCTGACGGAGAAGCCCTCAGAAATCTCCGACTCTCAGGTGAGGGCAGGAGGGCCAGGTGTCCTGCAGGGGGCAGGGAGCAGCGCCTCCCAGAGTGGGGCAGTGAACGTAGATGGGCTTTCTTCCTTTCCTTCAAGGGGCAGCAAATATTAAGGGGCCCAAGAAACCATCCTGAAGTCAGATATGGGCCATTTGTCCCCTCCCAAGTTCTGCTCAAAGTTTGCGGCCAGTGCTAATGGGGTCCCGGGAACCTTGATCATAGGGGGTACCCCAAAGAAGACGGCCCTCTCTACGTTCAGGGGTCACCCCACAGGCTTAGTTACTCATTAGGGCTGTCCTGCAAGGGAGCACGCTGAAGGTGCGGAGAGGGAGACTCTGGGGAGAAGGTTGACACACAGCCCTGCATTCCAGGCCAGAGACCTGGAAAAATGCTCAGCTTCACTACTCACGGATCAAAACAGCTTCAGAAACAAAGGGCTGGGTGCCCTGGAGCCCCGAGGATGAGAAGCAGTGTAGACCAGGGAGACATTAAGCTTTGGAGGTTTGGACCTGAGTGTGAATCCTGGCTTTGCTGCTCGTGACCTGGGATGTCCTGGGTGTGCCAAGTAACCTTTCTAAGCCTCAGTTTCCCCATCTGTGGAACAGGCAGGGGTGATACTAGGCTCTGTCCGAGGCTGTGGGGAGGATCTGCTGAGTTAGACACTGGTGAACTCAGTGTAGAGCCAGGCACACGGCAACCATTCCGTAAATGTCAGCTTTTATATGAAGAGGGGGTCGGTGCCTCTGGAAGACACAGAGCTTCAGAGAGCGGCCATTAGGTGGGTCACGTGGGGACACTGTCCCAGGCTGTGTGGGGAGGGGCTGTGTGTATTCCAACCATGCAGCCTTACAACTTCCCACCCTCACCCTCTCTGCCTCAGCCAAGCCCAGTGGTTATTGAGGAAAGGGCCACGAAAGGCCACGAAAGGCCACTGCATCCCACGCCCTGGACCTTTCTGCCCAGGCCTGGGAGAGGAAGTGAAGGAAGAGGTGCCAGCAGGGAGCTGGGCTGCTGGCTGTGCAGGAGGTGCCAGGAAGCCTGGGATCACGCTGTGGGCCCCGTGGGCTGAGGGCCTCCCACTCACTGCTGTTTTGTTCAGCTCCAGGGTTACTGATGGGCTTGGCAGAGCCGAGAAGGCTGGACCTAACTCCCTAGCTCAAAGCTGGCAGGGACAGAGACCCCCAACTTAGCATGGCTTACCCAGGAACTTATTGTGGGGGACAAAACCCACGTGATCCAAGTTATGAGTTTTTTTGTTGTTAAGACAGGGTCTTGCTCTGGAGTGCAGTGGCGCAATCTCCGCTTACTGAGACCTCCGCCTCCTGGGTTCAAGTGATTCTCGTGCCTCAGCCTCCCGAGTAGCTGGGATTACAGGCATGTGCCACCACCCCTCACTAATTTTTGTATTTTAGTAGAGATGGGGTTTCACTATGTTGGCCAGGCTGGTCTCAAATGCCTGACCTCAAGTGTTCCCCCGCCTCAGCCTCCCAAAGTGCTGGGATTACAGGTGTGAACCACTGTGCTGGCCCCACTGTGGTCCTTATGAGGCTCCTAAATAAGTCAGTGCTGCTGCCACTCATCCACGTGAGAAGCAGCTCAGCTACCAATCAGCATCTGCAATGTGGAGCCCCCACCGTTGCGACCTTCAAGTGGGGGCTGATGGGGATGCCACTGGTAGTTCTCCTGCCTGTGACAGTTTGTGCAAGGGTACGTCCCTGAGGATCAGCAGCTGCACAGGCCAGGGCCCCTCGGTTTCAGCCGCCGGGAAAAATGACTGCCTCTCTTTTCAAGGACACCCCTTCCCCCAGGTCTTTGGAGAGTGGGTTTTGCATATGCCACCTGGTTTATATTCTGAGCCAGACCACCCAAAACCCACTCTCCAAAATTGGCAGAAATCTGCCCAGTCGTTTTCCTGTGATATGGCAATAAACAAAGCGTCAGTTTGACTTATAAACAAACACATATGATGTGATGTGAGAAAGGCTATAATTCAGCTGGGGGTGATGGGCTAGAGGAGAGAGGGGCTGGCTCTCCCGTAGAGGGCCCAGGGTGCAGGAGAAGGGGGCACCAGGCAGAGGGCAGGATGCACACAAAGACTGGAGATTTAAAGTCCTTTTTGATGGAACTTTAACACTGCAGCCTGGCTGGACGGCAACTTCATTTTCAAAAGAAGAGCCCAAGTTTTGTACAAAAAAAAAATGTATATACTTAGCACACAAGTAAATCTCAATGGAAAAGAAATTCCAAGCCAATGGCACACACCATCTAATCTTGATCTTCAGTTCTTGCAGTATCATGGACAGCCTCTTCAAGTGCGTTGAAATCAAATTAAGCACACTTTAAAAAGAAGATACACAGAGCAAATCACGTTTTCTTTTTCTTTTTCTTTTTTTTTCTTGAGACGGAGTTTCGCCCTCGTGGCCTAGGCTGGAGTATGATGGTGCGCGATCTCAGCTCACTGCAACCTCCACCTCCCAGGTTCAAACAATTCTCCTGCCTCAGCCTCCCAAGTGGCTGGGATTACACGCGTGTGCCACCATGCCCAGCTAATTTTGTATTTTTAGTAGAGATGGGGTTTCATCATGTTGGTCAGGCTGGTCTAGAACTCCTGATCTCAAGTGATCCACCCACCTCGGCCTCACAAAATGCTGGGATCACAGATGTGAGCCACAGCACCCAGCAGTGAATCATATTTTCTGTACTATTTATTATGCACCGATTTATAATAGCAAACAGTTATGAAGTGTTTAGTAGAAGCCAGGAAGGATTCTAAGGATTGTTCGTGAATGACACCACCTAAGCTTCAGAGTCCTCTAGGAAGCACTGGTGGCATTAAGGCCATTTTCAAGTAAAGATGATGAAAAAGAGAGTTGGGAAGGCCCCCACCCCCTGACAACAAGCCCAAAATGCATCCCGCCCCCATTCTCCCTATGATGTCTGCCCTGCATACCGGCACAGGTAAGACTCTGTGTGGTACGTGGGAGGAGTAAGTGATGGGTTTACTCTCTATGAAGCTCATTCATTCATTCCTTGATGCATTTACTCAACAGCTATTTGTTCTGTACCCACAAAATGGAATCAGACGCTATATAGGAACGATGGCTACAGTAGTGGGCAAGACAGACTCTAATGAATGTTGCGTTATAATATGTTATGATTTATTAGTGTATAAATAACGTGTATAAATAACCACGTTTTCATTTCTCATTCAAATATTATGGAACCACAGCAACTTGAGGAAGAAAGTGGTGAACAAAAGTCTTTCTCTTTTTTTTTCTTTTTTTTTTGAAATGAAGTCTCGCTCTTTTTCCCCAGGCCGGAGTGCAATGGCTTGATCTCAGCTCACTGCAATCTCTGCCTCCCAGGTTCAAGCGATTGTCCTGCCTTAGCCTCCCGAATAGCTGGGATTACAGGCACCTACCACCACACCAAGCTAATTTTTGTATTTTTAGTAAAGACAGGATTTCACCATGTTGACCAGGCTGGTCTCAAACTCCTGACCTCAGGTGATCCGCCCACCTCGGCCTCCCAAAGTGCTAGGATTACAGGCGTGAGCCACCGCACCCGGCCAAGTCTTTCTGTTTCTTTCCTGCGATGCAGAGGCAGATAAAGCACCATAAGGAGACCACTTCCCCTGGAGGCTCAGAGAGGGCTGCCTGAAGGAGGTGGCATTTATTTGAGCTGGGCCTCAAAGTGTGAACAGGACTGGGTCATGCCTAGAAGGGAAGTGTGCAGGTTTGCAGCTGGCTGGAGCAGGGTTATGTTCTGCCGTCACCATTCTACTGAACGGCTCTGACCTTTTGCCTGTGTTTGCCTCTTTTCCATCAGATTGGGCCATGAGTCCAACAGGCTCAGCTGAGACCTCGTTGATAGCCTGACCATCCCCCAGATCCTGGCAGCCCAAGCTTGTGCCAAACAAGAAACGCTGCGGGGCAGAGACAGGCTGGGGAGAGGCAAAGCTACATACTGTGTGCCAAGCCCTGTGCTTTGTATATTCTCATTTAACATCTAGCTGTCCTGCCATGCAAGTGAAACTATCCCCATTTAACAGCTGGGGAAACTGAGGTTCACAGAAGTGAGGCAGTATGCCCTTGGTCACAGAGCTCAGGAGTACAAGCAACTGGGATTCAAATCTAGAGCCAGCTTGCTTGGAGGGTCATGCCTACTGCAGCCTGGCCTCGTGCAGCTGCCCAGCACGGAGAGGAGCTTGAAGGAAAGAGGCCTTCACTGCCTCCAACCCCACCCCAGTGACCTCCCTTGAGCCTCCTGACCACAGACATCTCTGACAGCCGGTTGTGGGTGTGGGGGGAGGGGTACACATTGGCTGTCACTTTACCTATAAGGGCACAGGTGGCACATAGGACATTGCTTCTGAGCTGACATTTTTCAAAGGACATTCTTGGGAGATTTCCAGCTATCTTAACACAGGGAGCCCAGAGCCTCGACAAAATTGTGCCTCCAGGGGCACAATTCTGAGGTTCTTCAGAGACACACAGGAGACAATCACCCCTACCCCACCTTTAATCCAGAGGCTGCAGCCCCTGCAGAGAGACCCTGGCTGGCGCCCCGGGTAGAGGCATCCAGGGGACAGGCGGAACACCCCGCTCAGATGCGCTGCCGGCTTCAGGCTAGAATCAGTGCAGAGCCCCTGGGACCGTGGATGAGGGAGGGGCTCCTGCTTCCAGTCTCCCACGGAGTTTCACAAGGTGACTTCTCTGTCATCTAGGGCAACACATTCCTCCCAGACTTCATGAGATTCAACAAGATAAGGGTCCCCTGCCTGACCCCAAGGTCTCAACACCGTCCCTAAGGCTGAGTCTGGTGCCAGATCCTTTGGGCTGGAGATGAACAAAAAAGCAAAAGGGCTTTGCTTTGCTTCCTCTTTTCTCCGGGGGTCCTGCCTCCTTCTGGCCCTCCCTCCCCACTCCCATCACCAGGCCTGGAGTCTGTGCTCCCCCTCTGCAGACCCCAGTAATTGCTGATTGAGTGGCTTTGAGGAGCTGTTAAGAGACCAGGGAGACGAAGCAGTCACTTGATTGCCTGGCGGCCTGGCAGGACAGCCCCTGAAAGGCCCCCTTTGTGCTGGGCCGGTCCCTGGGAAGCTGCATTCAATTACCGAGGCCCGTGAGAATTGAAAGCTGCAATAGGAGCCCCTGGTCTCCCCCTCGCTTTCTTCTCTTCTCGCCCTACCCCCACTCCGAAAAGAAACAGATGTTCAGGGAGATGGAGGCGGGAGCAGCAGTCGCTGATGCAAAGCCCTCCTGCCTTGGCTTTGGAAGGCGGAGCGGGGGAAGAGGCAGACCAGACTCTCGCCTGCCTGGCCCCTCCCGCAGCGCGGGCTCTGTTTGGCTCCCTGCTCTCCTTTCTAGTGCCTTCCATCCCCGAGATGCTGCCCATAGAGTGCCTGGGATCAGTAGGCATTCTGCAGATAGTAGCTGGTAGGACGGGGATGGTCTAGATGAGTGGGCTTTGGGATCTGGGCCCCTAGGAGGGCTAGAGAATCCCACTCCCCACCTTGCTTCCAGTCCGGACATGCCCCTGTCTTGGAGTCGGGGGTTAGTGGGTGGGGTATCAGCTAACCTTCTACTCCCATTCCAGCTGCCTGAGCACTGAGTCAGCCTCCCTGGCTTCCTGGCCCCTTCTAATCCCTCCCAGGGGAGCTTTGAGGCTTCTCACTCCATCTCTTCCCTTTCCCACCCAGGCCCACCCTCACTGTCCCCATTGATAATACCTTTTACAGCATTCTCTCCTGGGTTAGCTCATTTCACCCTGTGAACTATGGAACTCTACCCATTTTACAGACAAGGACACTGAGGCTGAGAGAGCCTGAGTGATGGCTTCCTCTGCTGGTAAGAGCCAGAACTTCCCCGTGCCACAAGCTCCTCCCCCCAGAGACTCGTTTCACTGTGGGATGGTCCCACAGTCATCCTGGGGTTCCTTCCTCTGCAAGGCTGGGGCCTGGGTCTAGCCAAAATTCTAGAACCCCTGGAGCTGATGCTAACAACTGTTCAAGTCAGTTAGTGGGTGGAAAGACGGAACCTGTAGGGAAAACTGGGGGACATCCCTGTCTGGTCCCCCGCATTCACAGACCCTCACTGCTCCTGGGCGGGATGGACCCCCAGCCTCCTGCCTCACAGATCCCTGCTGCTCCAGGCCAGCCTCACTCGGCCCAGCATCAGGTGCCCCCGCTCGGCATATGGAGTCTCCCTGGCCTGCCTGTGCCCCCTCTTTGTTCTCCTGGGCCGGCAGCTGGGCAGTAGGCACAGAAAGGGGCTTGTATTGTGCTGCATTGCGTCATGGGGCAGACCGAGCCCAGGGACTTTCCATTGTCTTGGGCAGCCGGCTGTGCCTGCCAAGAGGATTGAGGTCCTGGAGGGGGAGTGTCTGCTGAGGGGGTGGTAAGGAGAGTGGCTGGGGTTGTAGAGGGGTGAGGAGAGGGAGGGGAGGGGCCAGAGAACATAAATTAGCAGATGGACTAGTGAGTATTTAATTCCTGCTGGGAGTTGGGGTGGGGGGTTTGGGGGGAGCTCTCATTCCCATCCTGTGGTCTCCAGGCAGGAGTGCAGGAGTGTAGGAGTTAAGAGGTGTGTGGGCTTTAGAAAATCAGGCAGATTGGAGTTCAAGCCCGGCCGGATCACTTCCCCAGCAAAACCCTCACCCTTCCTGTACTTTATGTGCCCGTCAGTAGCCAGGCAGCGTCAGTGCTCAGGTAGCAATAGGAGCTGCCGCACAGAGGTGTGAAAACTAAATACAGTTATGCATGTCAGCGTTTCAGACTGTCTGGCAGAGGGCCTGCTCCATTAGCGGGGATCATTATAGTTCTATTCATTGTAGCTACATCCCTCGAGATGTATCCCCATGTTATGAAGGACTCCGAGTTCCTGAGAACAAGCCGTGCATCTCATTTCCCAAAGCCCAGACCCTCTGGACAAAGGTCCCCACTCCATTTTCTTTACCTGTAAAGCAGGACACAGCTCCCCATCCCAAACTTGTCTGGATTGGGCTAACTGGCTTTTATGTTCTACTTGGATTGCTGTGATTCGCTAACTGCCCCCAGGCAGGGGCATTAGCTGGGCAGGACTGAGGAGGCCTGGGTGGGGTCCTCGGAGCTGCAGTGCACTGATCGTGTGCTGTGCACTGAAATCGGAGCACTTCTCTTCCAGAGAGTTCTGAGGGTGGGCCCATCTGTTGTCTTATTAGCTCTCAAAACATTGCTGGGAGCTCAGGGTAGGGGAAGGGGTGCACCATGTTTTTAGCTCCACAATTCAGATTTTACTTTCCAACCGAGATTGATTCTTGTTTGGGGCTGATGTCCCCAATAGATAGAGGAAGCCTGTGCCTAGGACATCAAAGTGTCAAAAAAAAAAAAAAAGTCAGGAATAATTTAATATTTTTATCTTTAAAAGAAAAAAAGAACTTCAGGCTGGGTGTGGTGTAATTATGCCTGTAATCCCAACACTTTGGGAGGCCGAGGCAGGAGCATAGTTTAGGCCCAGGAGTTTGAGACCAGCCTAGGCAACAAAGAGAGACCCCTGTCTCTTAAAAAAAAGAAAAAAAAAAAAAAAAACAAGCCAACCGTGGTGGCTCACGCCTGTAATCCCAGCACTTTGGGACGCCGAGGTGAGCAGATCACCCGAGGTTGGGAGTTCGAGGCCAGCTTGACCAACATGGCGAAACCCCATCTCTACTAAAAATACAAAAATTAGCCAGCCAGACGTAGTGGCACATGCCTGTAATCCCAGCTACTCAGGAGGCTGAGGCAGGAGAATCGCTTGAACCCGGGAGGCAGAGGTTGAGGTGAGCCAAGATCATGCCACTGCACTCAAGCCTGGACGACAAGAGCAAAACTCCATCTCAAAAAAAAAAAACTTTAAGGTTTTCATTACATGAAAATTCTGAACTTTGGTTTAGATTTTTCTCATGCTTAGTTTGTAACCAAGTGTTGTTTTTATGTTGGCTCCCACGTGGACAGGCACAGGCATTTTTCACTGTCCGGAGCCTCTAAAGGTCTTAATTAGGCTCTGGCTTTGTCCCCAGTCACAAAGTAAAGCAGAAGCTGGACCAAGATGATAACTTAGTAGGTTGTGGTTGAACCTCAAAAACATGACACTGTGTCAGAGAAGCCAGACACAAAAGACCACATATTATATGATCCCATTTATAGGAAAGTCCCAAATAAGTTAATCCCTGGAGACAGAAAACAGATTAGTGGTTGCCAGGGGCATGGATATAGGGAGTGCCCGGTAGGGGCAGAGATGGGGAGTGACTGCTTCCTGGGCACAAGGTTTTACTTTGGGGTGATGGAAATGATTCAGGGCTGGATAGAAGTGGTGGTTGCGCAACACTGCGACGGTCCTAATGCACTGAGTCATAGACTTTAGAATGGTTCACTTTCGGTTATGTGAACCTCACTTCAATTGAAAACAAAGGTAGACCGGGCGCGGTGGCCCACGCCTGAATCCCAGCACTTTGAGAGGCCAAGGCAGGTGGATCACCTGAGGTCAGGAGTTCAAGACCAACCTGGCCAACATGGTGAAACCCCATCTCTACTAAAAATACAAAAAATTAGCCAGGCATGGTGGCAGGTGCCTGTAATTTCAACTACTCCAGAAGCTGAGGCAGGAGAATCACTTGAACCTGGTAGGTGGAGGTTGCAGTGAACCCAGATTGCACCATTGCATCCAGCCTGGGCAAGAGTGAAACTGCGTATCAAAAAAAAAAAGAAAGAAAAAAAGAAAAGAAAACAAAGGTAAGGTAAAGTAGCTCACGCCTGTAATCCCAGCACTTTAGGAGACCAAGGCAGGAGGATCACGTAAGTCCAGGAGTTCTAGACCAGCCTGGGCAACATAAGGAGAGCTCATCACAAGAGAAAAATTTTTTTAAGTTAGTGGGGCGTGGTGGCATGCACCCATAGTCCTGGCTACTCAGAAGGCTGACATGGGAGGATAGCTTGAGCTTAAGAGGTTGAGGCTACAGTGAGGATCACACCACTGTGCTCCAGCCTGGGCAACAGAGTGATTCCCTGTGCCCCCTCCACCACCCCCCCCCCAAAAAAAAGAATAAAAAGGAAAGAAAATTTGCCAGGCATAGTGGCTGACACCTGTAATCCCAGTACTTTGGGAGGGTGAAGCGGGTGGATCACTTGAGGTCAGGAGTTCAAGACCAGCCTAGCTAACATGGTGAAACCCGTAAACATACCAAAAAAATTAGCCAGGCGTGGTGGCACATGTCTGTCATCCCAGCTACTCAGGAGGCTGAGGCAGGAGAATTGCTTGAACCAGGGAGTCAGAGGTTGGAGTGAGCCAAGATCATGCGAATGCACTCCAGCCTGGCAACAGCGAGATTCTGTCTCAAAAAAAACAAAACAAAACAAAACAAAACAAAAAAAACTCAGGTCTTCTGATTCTATCAGGTATCTCCCAGCTCTGGGCCAACCCCATAGTAGATCCTTCCGGTTCCGGATCTGCTGTGAAGGAAGCAGCAGGCGGGCACAAACGGGCACCAGACCCCCTTGGCAGCGAGGGGGCTGGGAGGCCCACAGTCCAAGTCTTGAAAGAGGCAGAGCAGAGTTTTGAACCAGAATGCCCTGTGCCTTCCGGCCCCAACCACAATGGCCTGTCCCTACGGGGCCACTGACACACCCTGATTCTCTGTCCTCCCAGGGAAGTGACAGCGAGTACGAGGTCGACTCAAACCACCAGAAGGCCCACTCCTTTGTCAACCACTACATCAGTGACCCCACATACTACAACTCGTGGCGGCGACAGCAGAAGGGCATCTCGAGGGCACAGGCCTACAGCTACACGGAGAGCGACTCGGGTGAGCCAGACCACGCCACCGTCACCAACAGCACCAGCACCCAGCAGGGCAGCCTCTTTCGGCCCAAGGCCAGTCGGACTCCAACGCCCCAGAACCCCCCTAACCCCCCAAGTCAGCAGAGCACCCTCTACCGTCCCCCCAGCAGCCTGGCCCCAGGCTCCCGGGCTCCCATAGCAGGATTTTCATCATTTGTTTGACATCAGAAGAGGAAAAAGCAAGAAAGAGAAATGGCACCAAACTCCTCCTTCACCCCTCCTCTCACTGCCTGCCAGAAAACAAAAACACCAAGAAACCAAGTCAACTTTTCACCTCCTGAGTTTATTTTTCCAGAGATTTCAGGGCCAGCAAAGCCGGCGTTCAGAAGGAGGGAGAAAACCGTGAGAGGATGTATGTGGCCAGCAGCTCTTCAGCTTTGAGATGGTGGGGTTCACTGCTCCCTTGGGAATTACACGGAGCTGGGGAAGTGGCTGTGTCACTGCTATGGACACGGAGTGGGGCGGGCATCTGGAGAGAGAGGGGGAGCGGAGGCTAAGGACTGGAGGCCGCCAGGCAGGCATGGCCGAGGGAAGAAAAAGCTTCTGGATGTCCAGCCAGCTGCCCCCTTCCAGCCCCTCCAGGACCCCTGGACCCACTGCCGCTGCTCTCTGCAAAAAGGATGGGCATCCCGGAGGCCACGCCTACCTTCTCTCTCTGCTCCTCCTTCCCTCCGTGCACCATCACTGTGGCTGGCAGGCATCGGACAGCCTCATCCAGACCCCCTGCCCTGTCTTGGCAACCTCTACTGCCCATCTCCCCTGCTCAACTTCTCCACCAAGCATTTGGTTTATTTAGAAAAAGGAAGAAAAACAAAAAACAAAAAACTAAAGGGTGAGAATTTGCTTACCGCCTTCCTTGTTCCTGCATATTTTTTAAAATTTTGAATCCAAGGAAGAGAGCCCAAGGGTAGGGGAGAAACCCCCCACAACTGACCCCTGCCTCCCTGTGCTGGAATTGACTTTCCTGAGCATGGACAAGGAAAGGTGAAGTCTGGGGAGCAGAGGTGTAAATAAGGCGACTGGCCTTGGCACTGTGGGATGATTAGGTTTAATGCATTGTGGGCGAGATAAGAATGACACTTTGACGGTTCTCTTTCTTCCAATCCAGGTTCCATCCGTCCTCTCTTTAAAGGGGTAGTCAGCTTCCCAAGGCTGGGGAGTGGGGCACAGCTGAGGGATCTCCCTCTGGGCAGACACATCACTCTGCACTGGATAGATCCTCACCACACACACACACACACACACACACACACACACAATCTGCTCCAAGGAGTGTTCTGCAAAAAGCCACATCCAGTGGCCAGGATCTTCCCGTCCACTTGGTACTTACGGATGCCAGGGTTTAGGGAGAGGCCTTTCTATCTAACTCCATACGTTGTCCAAGGCCCTCTGTGCCCTCAGCCAGCCCTGTAAGGCCAGCCCAACACCTGCCCCACCGCTGAGATGGGTGGCAGATGGCCCACAGGGGCCTGTCTGATTCAGCGTGAGCCCCTTCGTGGAGCAGGGCTCCCTCTGTGCACTGTGTACAGGCGCTGCTGGCCCTGCCCAAGAGATGATGCTCTGTTGGGGTGGGTGAGCAGAGTTCAAGGAAGCCCAAGTAGGAGATTCGGGAAACATGCCAAGGTAAGAGAGAGCCTGGACCACTCTCCTACAGCCCCAAGTCAGTCACTGTGCTAATGGTGACCGGGAAGGGAAGTCAGGGTCTGGGGCCCAAAGAACGGGCACACCCAGCCATGAGTTTTTCCTGAAGCACTTGACCCCTGGGAAATGTGAACGGGGAGATGCTGGAAGATGGCTCAGCAGACAGGCCAGCCCAGCTCCAGTGTCCAAAAAGCGGTTTCTCCAATAAGGAGGCCTGGGAAGGGAAGCACAATCTTCCCCAAAGGAGAACTAGGGGCTGAGGTTCTGCCCCTCCAGGAAGTAAGGTGCTCTCGGGGCCTCCTTGGACTTGTCTGGGGGCTGCAGTGGAGTCAGCTGGACACCTGCTCCACCCCTGCCACCTCCGCCCCCACCCTCTGCAGCATCTGGCATCTCCATGGCAGCACATCTGCAGCTGCCGGCCTGTGATCATGCTGCGCAGCTTTCTTTTCTTTCCTCCCATCTTTTTTTTTTTTTTTAAATAACTTCATCCTTTTCCCTCTCTGCTGAGCATTTAACCATTTAAGGAAGTTCCCAGTTTGCATTAGGGAATTATTTAAGCCCAGCCCAGTGAGGGATTATTTGGGAGGAAGCAGGGGTGAGTAAAAACATTGTGTCTGTGTATATATTGCACATGAGGTCAATTTTCCTTTGCCTTTAATGAATCACCTGGTGCACTAAGATATTCCACCCCCCCACTCCCCACACGCTCATTCGCACCCATGCTGACACCTATGTGTACATGCGGGATGGTGCCCATGCACGCCTGTGCTTACACACATGCACACACAAATATGCACAGAACACACATCTGTATGTGTGTTAGCAAAGAGACTCCTGAACTCCCTCTGATGGCTGAAGCCATCTCTCCCCTGTGAGGCACAGGTGGCCTGGGTTGCTTGCACTTGGGGCGTGGCTGGGATCTATTGTCTGAGAGGGTGAGGACACCATGCAAATTTAGACAAGCCCATGAGATCAGGCTGGGCCCATGGTGAAAGTCCCACACTTAGTCAATACCCACTCATCTGGAATATTGTCTCCACAGCCCCAGCCACAGCTGGAAGCTCAGGCCTGCAGCTGTGGAACTCTAGATTTTTTCAGGACACGTCTCTTTGCCCTTGTTTACATATCTATTGGCACAGCCGAGGCTCCCAACCGTCCTCCCAGACACCTGGCCACATTAGAAAGGGGTGGTGGGCCCTGCCCTTTCTAGAAAGAGTGGGACCCTTTCTGGCCTGTGATTTTCCGTGCCAGTGATGCCAGGGCCCCTGCCTGTGGGACTCCACCCAAAGCAGGTTCACACCAGGACACACCTGGCACCTTTGGCATTGCCTCCCTGTGCCCTAAGCAATCTCCCGGTGTTGCACCCAGGAGCCCATGCTGGGCACACCAGGGCTTTCCCCTTCCTGGCTGCGCCTCCAGAGTTGACGTCAGCTCCACACCCACACTGCCAAGACAAACCAAAAAGATGCTCTGGGCTCCAGAACCACCATCCTCCTAGGGCTCCAGAGAGTTTGCAAACCCAGGCTGCCTCCCCTTCTGTCCATCCCTTACCCCCTGGCCCCCAAAACTCCTACCCCCAAACCTGACACTGCCGTGATTTAGAGGAAACAAGGACACAGCGGGGGCTGCCCCACCTGGTGCACGCTGCCTCAAGGCCTTCTGTTGCTGCCCACGCCTCCCTGGGCAGTGCTTCTAAAGGTGCCAGAGCCTCACCACAGTGCCACTCTGGCTGGGCAGGGGCTTCCCTCAGCTTCCCAGAGTGCACATCTGAAGGTGCCTACCCTGGGTGAGGGGCTGGTGGGCAGGAAGGTAAAGGGGAGACCATCTGAGCAGCCGCCACCCGCTCCCCAGTGCCTCTGTATGGCCCTATCCAGGGACACCCATGGGCATGCGCACATGGCAATCCTGACCACCACCTGAGCACAGGTGCCCCCTCGGGACCACCCCCCTTCTCTTTGTTTCCATCAGAATAACCAAAAGCATTGAAACGTGTTACCTTTCTCCATCCATCTAGACTCCAGAAACAAAAATCAACACAAATCTTTATTTTTTGATTTAAAAGATATAACAAAAAATTATGGGGAGAGTATTCATTATGGCAGGTGTCTGTCTGTAAGAAAAAATATATATCTCTATGTCATATAGCGTGTTAGCAGGTTTATTTTTTAAATGAAAGGTAAGAAAGAAATTGATTTGAAATATATACCACGAGAAGTCCCGTGTCCTGTCAAACTGTCAGTATTTTATAAATAAACTTTTTTTTTTGGAGGTTTGAAGCAACATTCTTTTCCTTCCTGTTACACGAATGGGGTCACCTGCCCCAGTATCATACCCAAGCAGTTCATTCCCCAGACAGCAATTTTTAGCCATGCTGTGCTTTTGCAGAGAAGAGTCAAGGGTCTGACTTATCTGCTCTCTTAATGCATAAGTGAGTGCCTTCCAGTGAAATGCACTATTTTATTTATTTTAAACTTCTAGAATAAGAACCTACTTGATGCAATGTGCAAATTATAGTGAATAATAATAATAGCAATAGCTAATATGTCTATGGCGTTCACTCTGTGCCAGGCACAGTTCTAATCACTTTACGTTTATTAACTCATGGAATCTTTGTGACAGTCCCAAGGAGGAAACCTGGGACAGGGAGACTTTAAGTGGCTTGCCCTCGGGGAGTGGTGGAGCCAGGATTAGTACTAAAGCCTTCTGGCTCTCAAAACATAACGCTGCCTCTCTGATAGTTTAAGGCAAGCTCCTTGTCCATTTTTATTTTAATTTCTACAGAGCTAGCACCCCACTTCCCAGTGATCTTAATGCCATGAGAAATGCTATGTTGTTTGGTGGATCTAACCCAGTTAATCTACCCAGGGTTAGAGTTAGGGCTTAGATTGCTGAATTTATGAGTACAGCGGTGTTGCATTATACCACATTTATCTCACATTACTTAAGTCATGTGGACTCAATAGACTCAAGAGAAACAGAAGGAAAATCTCTCTCTCTCTTTTTTTTTTTTTGAACTGGAGTTTCACTCTTGTTGCCCAGGCTGGAGTGCAATGGTGCAATCTCAGCTAACCGCAACCTCTGCCTCCAGGGTTTAAGCGATTCTCCTGCCTCAGCCTTCCCGAGTAGCTGGGATTACGGGCATGTGCCACCACGCCTGGCTAATTTTGTATTTTTAGTAGAGACGGGGTTTCTCCATGTTGGTCAGGCTGGTCTCGAACTCCCAACCTCAGGTGATCCACCCACCTCGGCCTCCCAAAGTGTTGGGATTACAGGCATGAGCCACCGCATCCGGCCTTTTTTTTTTTTTTTTTTTTTTTTGAGACAGAGTCTTGCGCTGTCACCCAGGCTGGAGTGTAGTGGCATGAGGCATGAACACAGCTCACTGCAGCCTCAACCTCCTGGGCTCAAGTGATCCTCCCACCTCAGCCTCCCAAGTAGCTGAGACCACAGGTTCATGCCACCACACCCAGCTACTTTTGTTTTTTGTAGAGATGAGGTCTCATCCTGTTGCCTGGGCTGGTCTCGAATGCCTGGGACCAAGCAATCCTCCCACCTCAGCCTTCCAAAATGCTGGGATTACAGGCATGCGCCACCGTACCTGGTAGGGAAATCATTTTAATAGGACATGTAATGCCACTCAATGAGTACACTTATTTTGCACAGTGTACATTATTGCATAATGCACATCAGACATTCATACAGAGGCTGCTTAACTAACCAAACACAACTAAAGCAGGGAATTTCATATATTTTTTTTTCATATATATATATTTTGTTGTTTTTGTTGTTGTTTGTTTTTTTTCTTGAGATGGAATCTTGGCCTGTGGCCCATGCTGGAGTACAGTGGTACAATCCCTGCTCTCTACAACCTTCCACCTCCCTGGTTCAAGTGATTCTCCTGCCTTGGCCTCCCGAGAGCTGGGATTACAGGAGCCCACCACCACACCTGGTTAATTTTTATATTTTTAGTAGAGATGGGGTTTCACCATGTTGGCCAGGCTGGTCTCAAACTCCTGACCTCAAGCCATCCACCCACTTCGGCTTCCCAAAGTACTGGGATTACAGGCATGCACCACTGCGCCCGGCCTCTAACCCACTCTTTTATTTATTTATTTATTTATTGCAACTTTCTGTTTCCAAAACATTGAACATAATTTTCAGAAAAATAGTTATTCTCCTTTTCTACTCTTATTTTATCTACTTACATCATATTTAATTAAATTATGTAATTACTATAAAAAGTACAACTGGCATAAACAAGTTCAGAAACAATGATAATTGACTCCTTGTAAACATACAACTCAATTCAGTAGGAGCAGACGTATGCTGGCCTGATAGAAAGCAGCCTACTACCTTCAGCATTCAGGCTACTGTGTACATGTCTTTGTTTTGCAAAAGGAATATAGGGTATCCATCAGTATGGCTAGTTCACTAAACGGGGGTCAGATGAGACTGCTTCTGGACATATCACGCACAAACCGTGTATACGGTACTTTATGACCAATTTTCAAGTTGATGAAGAGATTTTCAAGGGTAATTTTGACTACAGATAATTTTGATCTTATACATCATTTGGAATCCCACATTACACATAACCCCATGCCCGCTGCTCTGAGGATGTTTGGTTAAAAGATAATAACATAGCCAGGTGCAGGGGCTCACGCTTGTAATCCTAGTACTTTGGGAGGCCGAGGCAGGCGGATTGCCTGAGTCCAGGAGTTTGAGACCCGGGCAACATGGTGAAACTTCGTCTTTACTAAAATACAAAAAATTAGCTGGGCGTGGTTGTGGGCACCTGTTAATCCCAGTCACTCAGGAGGCTGAGGCTCAAGAATTGCTTGAACCCAGGAGGTGGAGGTTGCAGTGAGCCGAGATCGCGCCATTGCAGTCCAGCCTGGGCAACAAGAGGGAAACTCTAAGAAAGAAAAGAAGAAAAGGAGAGGAGAGGAGAGGGGAGACGAGGGGAGCGGAGGGGAGGGGAGGGGGGAGGGGGGAAAGGAAGAGAAGGAAAGGAAGGAAAGGAAAGAAAATAACATGGCAGACATTCTGGACCTGGAGTTAGAAGAGTGGGTTCTGATTCTAGAATGGTCCCTTGCAAATGGAGAGACTTAAAGCATCTTTTCTCAGGGGAAGTGAGTGGCCCCTGATCTACCACCAATCAGGTTATTATAAAGATCAAATAAAATAATGGGACTTGGAGGAAAATGCTTTGAACACCAAAATGTGGCAGGCACAGAAGGCATTTCTGTTCTAGACCTGCCAGAAGGCTCACAGTGTCCCTTAATTCCTTTTTTGTTTTCCTTTTTTTTTTTTTAGACAAGGGTCTCTCTGTTGCCCAGGCTGGAAGGCAGTGGTACAATCTCAGCTCACTGCAGCCTCAACATCCTGGGCTCAAGTGATCCTCCCACCTCAGCCTCCTGAGTAGCTGGGACCAAAGGCACACGCCACCACACCCAGCTGATTTGTGTGTGTGTGTGTATTTTTAGTAGAGATGAGCTTTCGCCATGTTGCCCAGACTGGTCTTGAACTGCTGGGCTCAAGGGATCCACCCACCTTGGCCTCCCAAAGTGCTAGGATTACAGGCATGAGCCACCGCACCTGGCTAGCGTTCGGTTCCTTAATTCCAATCTTCCTCCTCATTGATTTTGAATCCCAGACTGGCCCCTCCCTAATTGTGGCCAGTGAACTTTGGCCATCTACAGCTCTGTAACTGGTCAAATACAGTAGGGGGGAAGAAACAATGACTACACACACACACACACACACACACACAGAGTAAGGTAAATCTGCTAAGAAGATGGGTGGTGAAATGGCGCTTTCGAAAACCAAGGAGAAGCTGGGCGCAGTGGCTTATGCCTGTAATCTCAGTACTTTGGGAGGCCGAGGTGAGTGGATCACCCGAGGTCAGGAGTTTGAGACCAGCCTGGCCAACATGGTGAAAACCTGTCTCTACTAAAAAAAGTTGGCTAGGCGCGGTGGCTCACTCCTGTAATCCCAGCACTTTGGGAGGGAGAGCTGAACCGACCTTTCGGAGTCTATCAGTCAAGCTGGAAAGCAATGGCGCACTCAACACAGGCCCATTTCAGGAGTTTCAGGAAGAGACCATTCACCAGATTGTGGGTAAGGACCCGGGGTAGTAAGAGCTAGGGTCATCACCACCCCAGGCCTGGCTGGCAAATTCAGGGAGAAGTCACTGGAACCTGCAGACAGAGATGGCTGGCAGGAGACAGAGACGCCCAACAGAGGCAGGGAGGGTGCTAGGGGATCCATAGCTCCCAACCTCGCTCTCCTACCGTCTTCCATTCTCCTGGGCTTTTTCTTTCTTTCCTTATTATTATTTTAATAATTTATTTTTTTTTTACTTTCTTTTAAAATAGAGGGAAGTTCTTGCTATGTTGCCCAGGGTGGTCTCGAACTCCTGGGCTCAAGGTATCTTCCTGCCTCAGCCTCCCAAAGTGTGAGCCACTGTGCCTACCACCATGTCTGGCATTTTTTTTTTTTTTTCCCCTGAGACAGGGTCTTGCTTTATCACCCAGGATGGAGTGCAGTGGCATGATCATGGCTCACTGCAGCCTTGAACTCCTGAGCTCAAGCCATCCTCCTGCCTCAGCCTCCCAAATAGCTAGGACTATAGGCATGCATCACCATACCCAGCTAATTTTTTTTTTTTTTTTTTTTTTTTTTTGGTACATAAGGGAACTCACCATGTTGCCCAGGCTGGTCCTGGGCTCAAGCAATCCTCCCGCCTCAGCCTCCCAACTGCCTGGGTTTCTTATGGTCCAAACCAAATGAGAATTTGGAAGACACTGAGATGCCATCCACACGGGGCAGTCTCCCAGTGGGGCGCACAGCAAGGTCGGGGGATAGGAGGGGCCAATGGGACCAGCAGGCCCACGGCAGTGCTTCCCTGTGCCTTCTGGTGCTGCTGTCCCCATGACCCCTTACCCTCTTTTACCCAGGGCCCATCATATGCACGTCTCATACACTCTTTTCTTAACGCCCATAAAGAGTAAGTGAAATTGGATCCAAAGAGGTTTGCTGAGCGCTTCTACCACAAAGGGTGGGATTTTCTAGTGTGTTGTAGAAGGTAAGAAGTCTTTGACGGGGGACTGGGCGCAGCGGCTCATGCCTACAGTCCTAGCACTTTGGGAGGCAGAGGAAGGCAGATCACCTGAGGTCGGGAGTTCAAGACCAGCCTGACCAACATGGAGAAACCTCATCTCTACTAAAAATACAAAATTAGCCGGGCATGGTGGTGTGCACCTATAGTCCCAGCTACTCGGGAGGCTGAGGCAGGGGAATCACTTGAACCTGGGAAGCAGAGGTTGCAGTGAACCGAGATCAAGCCTTTGCACTCCAGCCTGGGTGACAAAGTGAGACTCTGTCTCAAAAACAAACAAAAAAACAGATGCCGTGAGTGGAGAGGTGAAGGGACCTGCCATGGAAGTGCCAGAACCAGAATTTGAACTCCGGCTTCCTGGCTTCATTGTGCCCCCTCTTTTAACCATGAAGCAGCTTTCACCCAGGGTTAAGACACTGCTTGACCTGGAGGAGAAAAGTAGGGGAGACCTCCAAACTCTGGGTGGGCCACAGATGAGGCAGGAAACATTGCTTCCAAACAACATTGTCCTTTAGCTGGGCGTGGTGGCATGCACCTATAGTCCCAGCTACTCAGGAGGCTGAGGCAAGAGGATCACTTGAGTCCAGGAGGTCGAGGCTACAATGGGCTATGGTTGCATCACTGCACTGCAGCCGGGGCAACAGAGCAAGATCTTGTCTCTTAAAGAAAAAATGTTCCGGCCGGGTGCGGTGGCTCATGACTGTAATCCCAGCACTTTGGGAGGCCGAGGTGGGCGGATCACGAGGTCAGGAGATCGAGACCGTCCTGGCTAACATGGTGAAACCCCGTCTCTACTAAAAATACAAAAAATTAGCCGGGCGTGGTGGCGGGCGCCTGTAGTCCCAGCTACTTGGGAGGCTGAGGCAGGAGAATGGCATGAACCCAGGAGGCGGAGCTTGCAGTGAGCCGAGATCGCGCCACTGCACTCCAGCCTGGGCGACAGAGCGAGACTCCGTCTCAAAAAAAAAAAAAAAAAGAAAAAATGTTCCTGGGGTCGACAAACTTTCTTTGTTTTGAGACGCAGTCTCACTCTGTCGCCCAGGCTGGAGTGCAGTGGCATGATCTCGGCTCACTGCAGTTTCTGCCTCCTGGGCTAAAGTGATTCTCCTGCCTCAGCCTCCTGAGTAGTTGGAATTACAGGCACGCACCACCACACCCGGCTAATTTTCCTACTTTTAGTAGAGGCAGAGTTTCACCATGTTGGCCAGGCTGGTCTCTAACTCCTGACCTCAGGTGATCTGCCTGCCTCAGCCTCCCAGAGTGCTGGGATTACAGAGGTGAGCCACTGCGCCCGGCCTCAGCAAACATTTTCCCTAAAGGGTTCTGCGGGCCACAGAGTCTCTGTCATAGTGCAGAAGCAGCCACAGAGAATACATAAACATATGTGCATGGCTGTGTTCCAATCCAATTTTATTTAAAGACTCTGAAATTTGAATTGTATATAATTTTCACATGTAACGAAATATCATTCTGGCTTTTATTTTTTTCTGAATCATTTAAACATGTAACAATCATTCTTAGCTCATGGGCCATACGGAAACAGATGGGGTCAGAAGTTTGCAGAACCCTGGTCTAAAGTAGTTTGTGTCAAGTCCACACTTGCTAGAACCCCCGTGGGGTTCTGGTGTGACTCCCAGATAAGATTGTCAAGGGCAGTGCAGTAGGCTAAATGTTGTTCCCCCCAAAAATCACATCCACCAGGAACCTCAGAACGTGACCTTATTTGGAAGCAGGTTCTCTGCAGATGTAATTAGTTAAGATGAGATCATATTGGATTAGACTGGCCCTAAATCCAGTGATTTGTGTCCTTACGAGAAAGAAGAGAGAGGCGGGGCGCGGTGGTTCACGCCTGTAATCCCAGCACTTTGGGAGGCCGAGGCGGGCGGATCACGAGGTCAGGGGATCGAGACCATCCTGGCTAACACGGTGAAACCCCATCTCTAGTAAAAATACAAAAACAAAATTAGCGGGCGTGGTGGCGGGCACCTGTAGTCCCAGCTACTCAGGAGGCTGAGGCAGGAGAATGGCATGAACCCGGGAGGCGGAGTTCGCAGTTAGATGAGATCGCGCCACTGCACTCCAGCCTGGGCGACAGAAAGAGACTCCGTCTCAAAAAAAAAAAAAGAAAAAGAAAAGAGAGGATGGCCAGGCGCGGTGACTCACCCCTGTAATTTGGGAGGCAGAAGTGGGAGGATTGCTTGAGCCCATGAGTTCCAGACAAGCCTGAGCAACATAGCGAGACTTTATCACTACAAATAAACAAAAAAAAAAAAAAAAGAAGAAGAAGAAGAAAGCCAGGCGCAGTGGCCCACACCTGTAATCCCAGCACATCAGGAGGCTGAGGCGGGTGGATCACCTGAGCCCAGGAGTTTGAGACCAGCCTGGCCAACATGGCAAAACCCCATCTCTACCAAATATACAAAAATTAGCCAGGCATGGTGGCACGTGCCTGTAGTCCCAGCTACTTGGGAGGCTGAGGCAAGAGGATCGCTTGAACCTGGGAGGCAGATGTTGCAGTGAGCCAAAATTATATCACTGCACTCCAGTTTGGGTGACAGAGACCCTATCTCAAAAAAAAATAAAAATAAAAAATAAAAAGCCAGGTGCAGTGGCTCACACCTGTAATCCCAGCATTTTGGGAGGCCGAGGGAGGCAGATCGCTTGAGGTCAGGAGTTCAAGACCAGCCTGGCCAACATGATGAAACCCCATCTCTACTAAAAAATACAAAAGTTAACCAGCTGTGGTGGCGGGCGCCTGTAATCCCAGCTACTCGGAAGCCTGAGGCAGGAGAATCACTTGAACCTGGGAGGTGGGGGTTGCAATGAGCCAAGATCATGCCACTGCACTCCAGCCTGGGCGACAGAGCGAGACTCCACCACAAAAAATAAAGCACACATGGCCGGGCACGGTGGCTCACGCCTGTAATCCCAGCACTTTGGGAGGCGAAGGCGGGTGGATCACGAGGTCAGGAGATCGAGACCATCCTGGCTAACACGGTGAAACCCCGTCTCTACTAAAAATACAAAAAAATTAGCCAGGTGTGGTGGCGGGCGCCTGTAGTCCCAGCTACTCGGGAGGCTGAGGCAGGAGAATGGCGTGAACCTGCAAGACGGAGCTTGCAGTGAGCCAAGATTGCACCACTGCACTCCAGCCTGGGTGACAGAGTGAGACTCTGTCTCAAAAAAAATAAAAAATTAAAAAAAAAAATAAAGCACACAAACACACCAAAAAAAAAAAAAAGAAGAAGAAGAAGAAGAAGAAGGAGAGGGAGAGGACATGGGCTGAAAAACTCCCTATTGGGTACTATGTCCACTACCTGGGTGACGAGATCAGTCACACCCCAAACCTCAGCATCACGCAGTATACCCAGGCAACAAACCTGCACATGTACCCCATGAATGCAAAATCCAAGTTGAAGAAAAGAGAGAGACGACACAGACACACACACAGAGGAGAAAGCCATGTGAGGACACAGGCAGCACTTGGAGTGATGAAGCAACAAGCTAAGAAATGCCAGGGACTGCCTGGAACGCTCAGAAACGGGAAGAGCCAAGCAAGAATTCTCCCCTAAGCCTTCAGAGGGAGCACAGCCCTACTGATAACTTGATTTTGGACTTCTAGCCTCATAACTGTGAGAGAGGACATTTCTGTTGGCTTAAGCCACCCAGTTTGTGGTCATTGATTACAGCAGCCCTAGAGAATGAATGAGCAGCTCTCCTGGGATCTCCAATGTGCATCTTTTCTCTTTGGGAGTTTAGGTTCAGTAAACTCCCAGACTCCAGCGGGACCCCAGGACGGCCCCTCTGGGACCTTGGGCCTCCCCTCCACTCCCCTCCTCTTCCTCCCTGCTCCCTCCCCCAGCCGTCTTAGATTTCTGCAGAAAAGCATCAGCCAACCCTGGGTTCAATTGACAACTATGGGATACTTGTTTTCCTGTTTCTTCCCAACCTCCCCCTCCCCCAACTTTTAAAATTGTTTCCACCCCTCACTAAGAGCCAAACAAGTCGTTCCCCGGGGCCAGGAAAAATGCTCACCGGCCATCAACCTGCAAAATATTAATCACAGATGCCGGGACTGGAACTCCAGGGCCTCTCCCCTGTCATCTGTGTCTGGCTCTGGGTACAGGCGGGGGCTCTGGGGAGCACTGGTGCATTGGAGGTGGGGCGCAGAGGGAGAAGGAAGGACATGCTGTTTTCTTGGCCTGGCACAGTACCTGGTACGTGGGGAAGCAGGGCAGGCTTCTATCCTGGTGCCTGGGCTCACTTCACCCTCGCGCTACTCTGGGAGTGCAAAGGGCAAGGCGAGTCTCTCTACATTGGCCAAACTCTACTAGAACCCAACAGTATGTGGCTAGATGAAGGAAACGGAACTTCATCAAAGATGCATGCAAGTGTTAAAGGCTTTGCACAGCACTTTGCATAAGTTAAATCACTTAACCTTACAAAGGCAGGAGCAGGAGATACAGAGATGCTAAGTAACTATGGGAGGTAACAGCTAGGGTCTCCAGGGACATCCCTATTGCCTGGGGACTCTCCCAATCCAGGCTTGAAGAGGGCTCTGCTTTTTGGGTGATGGGACCAGCCCACACTCCTACACAAGACCCGGCACAGCAAGGACCATTCTCTGACCCAAGACCTGGGCTGCTTCTGTTCCACAGACTCTTCCACGGAGAAAATTATTGCTCCAGTTGGAGGCTCCCAAGACGACATAGAAACAGCGTTGGCAAACTTGGTGTTGTTTACTTCCGTAGCATTTTCGGTAAAGGGATTTGGCCAGTCACAGGGAAGATCTGGGAAGGTTCTAGAAGATACATGTGGATGGGAAGGGCGGGAGGTCAGGGAAGCTACCTCAGAAGTAGCCCCAACGTCATTTATTGGAAGGAGGCCCGTGGGGGAGGGGCAGAAGGAGGCGGCGCTGGTGGGCCCCACGTGAGTGGCTATGATGACCACATCTGTTTGCAGTTTTCCAAGCAGCCTCCCCACCCCCACCTTGTCCTTCCCCCTGCAATCAGCTAGCTGCCTATGCTTGTCCAGCCTCGTCCTCCTGCCCGGACCAGTCCCGCAGACAATGGGGCTGTGAATCAGGGGCCAGGCTCACATCTGTTGCCTTCTGTTGGTTCTCAGGGTAGCAGGGTGAGTTGTGAAGATCATGACACTGTGATTTCACCCTGGGGGAAGTTTCTGGGGTTCCACCCCAAGGACCTCTCTCTGCACAACCTGGGGCAGAGGGACAGAGGGTGGGGGGAACAGGGAGCACCCTCAGTTGCCCAGGGATCTTATTCTGCACAGCCTGGGGGTGGGGGACAAGGGGACCCCCTCAGTTGCCCAGACAGCAGGCAGCAATTACTGACCTGAGAGAAGTAGGCTGCGTGCAAGGGAAGTCACAGCTCCGCATGGTGAGTAATGGCAACTGATATGGTGGGGCCTCAGAAGGGGGTACCCAGGAAATGGGTCAGCTGGAGCGCCCTGCCTCCTAAAGGGGGCAGCTCTCACTGGCTGCTGCCATGGGGAAATCAGAGCCCAATGCTGTCGGGTTCTTCTGATTTTTTTAAGAACAAGAAATCAAGTTTTATG
The DNA here is from genome assembly GCF_028858775.2 of Pan troglodytes. Taxonomy (NCBI): domain Eukaryota; kingdom Metazoa; phylum Chordata; class Mammalia; order Primates; family Hominidae; genus Pan; species Pan troglodytes. The sequence continues at coordinate 86,303,061 of NC_072417.2, read as the reverse complement.
TAAATTCCCCTTATGCTTAAATACTAGCAACTAAAAATAAATGTTTTTCAAACACTGTCTTGGCAGATTGCATCTTCTAAAAATGACTGCAACAGTATCTCCCACCTTATATGCCCCAGACACACTTCCCATCAAGAGGGAGTCCACGCTCCTTCCCCTTGTTCCTGGGGGGAGGGGCTGGTGACACAGCAGAGGTGATGCCATGTGACTTTCAAGGCTAGGTCATGGTTATGGGTTGAATAGTGTCCCACTCAAAAGATGTGGAAGTCCTGGACAGGCGTGGTGGCTCAGGCCTGTAATCCCAGCATTTTGGGAGGCCCAAGCGGGTGGATCACTTGAGGTCAGGAGTACCAGACCAGCCTGGCTAAGATGGTGAAACCTCTTCCCTACCAAAAATGCAAAAAAAAAAAAAAAAAAAATTAGCCGGGCGTGGTGGTGGGCGCCTGTAATCCCAGCTACTCAGGAGGCTGAGGCAGGACAATCGCTCGAACCCAGGAGGCAGAGGTTGCAGTGAGCCAAGATCAAGCCATTGCACCCTAGCCTGGGCGACAAGAGCAAAACTCCATCTCAAAAAAAAAAAAAAAGTGATAGTTTCCTGGTTCTCTTGGGACTCTGGAGCTTGACATTTGGCTGCCATATTGTGAGGAAGCCTAAACTACCCCATGTGGAGAAACTAGGCAGGTGTTCTGACTGACAGCTCGGCTGGCACCAACCACCAGACATGTGAGTGAAGATGACCCAGAAGGTTCCAGCCCCTAACCACTGAGGCCCCTCTCATCTTTGAGTCTGCCTAGCTGAGACCCCTTGAATCGGGAGCAGAAACAAGCCATTCTGTGTGCCGTCCAAATTCCTGAGATTCATAGACTCCAGAGGCATAATAAAGTGGTTGCTTGGGGAAGAGTTTATTTGGCAGTAATTGTGGATGCCAGACAGAATATAGCTTTAGGCTGCCTCTGATTGAGTTAAGGGGAGGCAAGTGCTTTGCCTTTGGAGAACCCAAGCAAGTCTGCCTATGGGTTCTTCGAGGCTAAAAGCTTCCCAACCTGGAGCCACATCAGGGGTGGCGGTGAATTAAAAAACAGGGAAGGAAAGGGGAGGAGATGAGGTAAGGTTCAAGGGCAGGGTTATGCGACAGGATATCTGAATAAAAAGTCACCCTCTACTAGCAAAGATTCCATTTCAGGAGCCCAGATGTCAAAAGATTTTTTTTTTTTTTTTTTTTGAGGCAGAGTCTCACTCTGTCACCCAGGCTGGAGTGCAATGGCGCGATCTCAGCTCACTGCAATTTCTGCCACCAGGTTCAAGTGATTCTCCCACCTCGGCCTCCCAGGTAGCTGGGACTACAGGCACATGGCATCAGGCCCAGCTAAGTTTTGTATTTTTAGTAGAGATGGGGTTTCACCATGTTGGCCAGGCTGGTCTTGAACTCCTGACCGTAAGTGATCCACCCACCTTGGCCTTCCAAAGTGCTGGGATTACAGGTGTGAGCCACTGTGCCCGGCCTCCAAGAGATGCTGTTTGTCAGGACACGCATGTGGAGGAGGGACCTCTGCAAAGCTTACAACTCCTGCAGCCCCACTGGTGTGGGGGTCTCACAGGGTTTCTGGAAATTGAAGGAGCTACTACATATAAAATTCAGAATAATACCTAGGTCTTATGGCAACTGTATTGAGGGCTTATTATTGTTAGGGTTAGTGCTGTAGTCTTCAGTTTCCTGAAGGCTTAGGACCTCCCAGAGGTACCCCAAGAACTGCATCAAAAAAGGCAAAGCAGATGGGGTTCTGGAACCCTCACCCAACTTCACCACATAGCGGGACCACCTTGATCTGTTTGACGTCATGTATGTTTCACTTGCAAGGTGGCGGGGGAAGGAGAGGGAAGGAACCCCCCTGCTTACAAAAATGTTTGAAAACCACTCATGTAGCAGAAGCACTGGCCCTGGGTTAAGGGAGTTCATGTCTCTTATCCCAGATTCTGCTAGTAGCTGGCTGTGTGCCCTTGAACAAGTCACTTGACTTGTCTCTTTTTTTGAGACAGAGTCTTGCTCTGTTGCCCAGGCTGGAGTGCACTGGCACAATCATGGCTCATAGCAGCCTCGACTGCCTGGGCTCATGCATCTCACGCCTCATCTCAGCCTCTTCAGTAGCTGGGACCACAGACATGTGCCACCGCGCTTGGCTAGTACTTATTATTATTATTGTTTGTAGAGACGAGGTCTCACTGTATTGTTCAGGCTGGTCTCAAACTCCTGGGCTCAAGCAATCCTCCTGACTTGGCCTCCCAAAGTGCTGGAATTACAGGCATGAGCCACTGCGCCCGGCCTTCACTTGACATCTTTGCATTTTATTTTCTGTTCTGAAAACAGAGTGGCTTAGGCGATCCCTAACACTAAATCATTCTCCTTAAATTAGCCAAATTCTTTGCTCATACAAAAGAGAGAAACATTCTCTTCCACACACTTTCATGCATGTAATTAGTTTATTATAGATTCTATTACGAGGCTCCTGAGCCTCCTCACCCTATCTCTCTGTCCTTGTTGCCTCTTGGTGACCTTGGATGAGCCAGGTTTTGCTTTGCTGGAGGACTCCCAGGCCACAACTCAGCCGGGATTTCACTGGCTACTCAAAAACATGCCAGTCAGGGGCTGGGGTCCGGGCCCAGGGCGATGTGCTCCCTGACTCTTCATTCCTAGCTGACCTAACATGTCTTTTGCCTTCAAATACAACTGCTTGCTGGAGAGCAAAAGGCTTGTAGAGGTAACAGAGGGGTTGGAGAGTGGAGAAAACTCATGCCCTGCAGCATTCAAGCCATCAAGCTGGGAAGTATAAATTAGCCTTGACATCAGACTAGGATGAGTTATTGTTATGAATCAAAGGCTTCCCAGGACCAAAGGACACACACACACGCACACATGCCAACACTCAGGAAACTGAAAGCTGGAGAAGAGAAAACAAACTCCATAGCCACAATGATCAGCTTTGACAGTTCCATCCAGTTCATACATACCTTTTCCTCACTCTCCCCACAAGAAGGGACATGGAGATGCCAGGCCCTTCTCCCTTCTCACTCCTTTTTTTTTTTTTGAGACAGAGTCTTGCTCTGTCACCCAGGCTGGAGTACAGTGGCACCATCTTGGCTCACTGGAACCTCCGCCTCCCAGGTTCAAGCGACTCTCCTGCCTCAGTCTCTCCAGTAATTGGGACTATAGGCGCATGCCACCATGCCTGGCTAGTTTTTGGTTTTTTAAATTATAGTAAAAAAATTTAATTACGATTTTTGTAAATTATAGTAGAGCTGGCCCTATCTCACATGTATCTTAAAGCCCATTTTCTTCCAGAAGAGTCTCCCTTTCTGTGCCCAGGATGGCTGGGAAAATGCAGGGAGACCCTATGGTCAAATAGAAGTATAGAAGCATCAGAAGTTTACCCAAGGGTCTGGGATTTTGGGAGCTCAGTAAAAAGAGAAGGAAGGAGGTGGGAGTGCCCCCAACAAAAGGTAGAGATACCAGAACCTACTGATTTGAGAGGACTGCTCCTTTAAGCACTGGGAACATCTGGGCAGAGGTGTCACATCACATTGGGATGGAGAGAATGCTGAGTGATGCCATCAGCTCTAGTAATCCTCACCCCTGGGCCATGTGCTGAGCTCTAGGAAGGGATTTAATCAGGGCCTTTGGTTTAGATGTGGTCTTGAGCAGGGAGCAAAGGGCGAGGGGGGCAGGTGGCAATTTGAGATACTACTATAGCTTGCTAAGAGGTGCCTTCAGGCAGGGTGAGTCCGTTCTCTTTGAAACAATGTAGACTGCTCCTGGGCACACAGAAGCCTGTCTGCTTGGTGAAGATCATGCCAGTCTCCCCTAGCAACCTCCTCTTGCCCACCACGGCTCAGTATAGTAACGGGATCATTTCTGTTTCAGCTGGAAACTTCCTTTCCTACCATCTCATGGTTCTGTGGCTGGACTCTGACCATCAACGTGTTTCCAACCCAAGATCTGGCCTCACTAGCTGCATAACCCCGAGCAAATTACTCAGTCTTTTCTGTTTGTTTGTTTGTTTGTTTGTTTGTTTGTTTTTGAGATAGAGTCTCGCTCTGTCACCAAGGCTGGAGTGCAGTGGCGCGATCTTGGCTCACTGCAACCTCCACCTCCCGGGTTCAAGTGATTCTCCTGTCTCAACCTCCCAAGTACCTGGGATTATAGGCATGTGCCACCACACCCGGCTAATTTTTGTATTTTTAGTAGAGACGGGGGTTCACTATGTTGGCCAGGCTGGTCTCGAACTCCTGACCTCAGGTGATCTGCCTGCCTCGGCCTCCCAAAGTGCTGGGATTATAGGTGTGAGCCACTGCATCTGGCCTTTTCTGTTTTTTATCTGCAATGGGAATCATAATGGCAACCACTTTGTAGATTTGAGATGCAGAAATCTTTACATACAGTAAAGTACTCGATAAGTAAAGTGCTCTAGAAGTGGCCCTGCCTTTTCTAAGTGATCCTTATTTAAGTCCCATTTGCCACTGAGCTGGGCTCTCAGGGGAGAGGCCTTTTCTGGATACAAACAGAAGTGCTTTGCTTCACCTAGTCTCTTTTCTTTCCATCCCTCTAGAGACCCTGAGGGCTTCTGGCTATCACCGGCTGTTCTCCAGCAGAGCTGGGTCCCCGCCCACCCTTCCCCAGAGACAATGACATAAGGGGGGCCCCTCTGGGTGAGCCCACCAGAGCCTGAGTCCTTTATCAGAAGCCCAGGACTGCTTCTTGCAGATAATGCTGTTAATTTTTGTTTTCTGTTAGCTCAGTTCTCGGAAACACTAACAGGGATGGTCCCATTCTGTGGCAAGGATGAATGTCAGAATGAAGCTTGCTCCAGAAAGTCTAACTTCGGTCCTATTTATTTATTTATTTATTTTTTCGGAGATAGGGTCTCACTCTGTCACCCAGGCTGGAGTGCAGTGGTGTGATCTTGTCTCACTGCAACTTCCGCCTCCCAGGTTCAAGCGATTCTCCTGCCTCAGTCTCCCTAGTACCTGAGATTACAGGCGCCCGCCAACTCCTGACCTCAAGTGATCCACGCGCCTCAGCCTCCCAAACTTAGGTCCTTTTAACTGTGAGACCAGCCAGCATCCAAGTAGTGACACCTTGGTGTGGTCCTAGCTTGGGGATGAGTTCTGACCTGCATTAGCCACCAACCCCACGCCATCAGCATGAGTGGGATCTCTTGTAGTCTCCATTGTGCAAATGAGACCAAGCCCTGGGGGAGCTCAAGGGACTTCTCAGATCACAGTGACAATTTAGATTCAAAGCCAGTATCATTTGGCCCTAGGGCCCGTGTTTCTAACCAGGACTCTCAGGCCTTTGGAGCACCAGGTGGAATCTTCTGCTCAGAGGCCTGGTTGGGCTCCCCCATTTTTGCCACGGGTCACAGTGGGTGAAGCTCTGGGCTTCAGAAATCCGGGGGTCACAGGAAACATTCTTCCCAGGGCCGCTGCTTGCAAGTTTTACTGACTTTAGTTGACTTCTCTGCTAATTTTCTCAGCAGCCCAGAGCTTTTGCTGTATCTTTCTTGCCCACTCTTTTCTCCCTGCTGGATGAACAAGAAATTTAATATCATCTCCTGCTTTCTTGGAAATGTCCCAGCTCAGTGGTCAGGAGTGGCCTGTTAATAACCTGACAATGCACAGTGACAGATTCCTGAGTGGGGTGTGGGGAAGCCTGGCTGTCTGTCTTTTCCCTGCAGAGGGAAGGAGGGAGCCACAGTACCCAGAACCCTAAAGCTCAACTTAGTAACAACCTAATAGTAGCTAGGGCCTTCCTTTAGACTTTTCAGGAAGCAAGATCACACGCCTTATCTCCTTCCATTCTTCTGATAGCCTCCTATGGCCTGAATTATTACCATGCCCCCCTTACAGGTGTGACTCAAAGCGATAAGACGACTCCTCCAAGGTCACACAACAAGTACCACCCAGGTGTTCTAAGCCCCACATCTGGACTCATTTCCTGTAAATTTCATGACCCCTCTGCTCTGCTACTGCCCCTTCACACACCTCATCCCATCTTTGAGCCTAGTTCAATCCTATTTTCACCTCCTGCCTCCAGAGAACCCCCAGCCTTGTGAACGGCGTCTCTCTGGGCCAGGGGACCTCTGAGACACAGCGGCCTCCCTCACCTCCTGGGCCAATTTGTGCTGTGAACCCTTGGGTGCTGCCGTTCTGGGAGGATGTGTGACCCTGTGGGCCAGTACAGCTCATTTCAGGGAAAAAGTGACTATACAGAGCTTAGTTGAGGCTGGGGTTGCAAATGGAAGAAGGGAGGGATGTGGGCTGTGAACTCTGCTCATTCATTTGTCTAGCAAATGCACTGTGTGCCAACCCACGCTGGAGGTTCAGACATGACCTGAGCATCACCCTGTCCCCAAGGAGGCCAAGGGGAAATCGTATTGCTTTACTCTCTAGGCATGCACTGGCTGCCCCAGCCCCCTGATGTGTGTGAACTCCCCCAGAAAATCAGGGTTATGCCCCTGAAACCTGGGGCAGAAAGAGCCCCCAGATGCAGGTACTTTTTCCCCACCATGGTGGAGGAGTCTTATCTGGAGCCCCAGGCACTCTGCCAGCAGTTTGGTATTTTCAGGATTTTCCCAGCTGCTCAGCAGGTTGCCCCAGCCCCATGAAAGGGCTCCAGGTGGTTCCCGAGAACGAGAACGGGGAAGCAAGGCGTGAAAGAGCCTCTCTCTTGCAGGCATGGGAGTGGACAGCCCAGCGCCAGGCCACCCCAGCTGATGGGCTCCTGACCTGGATCACCAAGGCTCCACCCAAACTGTGCTGACGTCAAGCCCTGGTGGCACCTTGAGGTTCAGTCCAGGACCATCTTGTCTCACCTCAATAGGGGAAGGGGGACTCAAAATAGACTTGAAAGCCGGGCACGGTGGCTCACACTTATAATCCCAGTCCTTTGCGAGGCCGAGGAGGGAAGATCACTTGAAGTCAAGAGTTCGAGATCAGCCTGGCCAACAGGGTAAAACCTGTCTCTACTAAAAAAAAAAAAAAAAAAGCCAGGAATTGGCTAATTGGTAGTGGGCACCTATAATCCCAGCTACTCAGGAGGCTGAGGCAGGAGAATCGCTTGAACCCGGGAGGCGGAGGCTGCAGTGAACTGAGATTGCGGACTGCACTGCAGCCTGGGCGTCAGAGCAAGAATCCTAAAAAAAAAAAAAAGAATAGACATAGAAAGTTGTAGTGTTCTTGCTTGGGGAGATAGCTTATTTCACGAAGAGAAATGACCTGCCCAGAGTCATACTTTAGGACAAACACCAGACTGGAATGAGTGGAACTTCCAGCCCCTCCAAGGAAATAGGACAAATTGGCCGGGCACGGTGGCTCACGCCTGTGATCTTGCACTTTGGGAGGCCAAGGCAGGCAAATCACGAGGTCAGGAGATCGAGACCATCCTGGCTAACACGGTGAAACCCCGTCTCTACTAAAAATACAAAGAATTAGCCGGGCGTGGTGGCGGGCGCCTGTAGTCCCAGCTACTCAGGAGGCTGAGGCAGGAGAATGGTGTGAACCTGGGAGGCGGAGCTTGCAGTGAGCTGAGATCATGCCACTGCACTCCAGCCCGGGTGACAGAGTGAGACTCTGTCTCAAAAAAAAAAAAAAAAGGAAATAGGACTAATTAACCTCTTAGAGCTGGGACAAAATAACGTGAACTAAAATGCCCAGAACTCAATGTTAACAAACACTGGGATGTGGTATGTTGATGCAAAAAAGTAATTGCGGTTTTTGCCATTGAAAGTAATGGCAAAAACCACAATAACTTTTGCATCTACCTAATATGTGTTGGGGGGTGGGGGTGGATATTAGGGAGGGGCAGGTCCATGAAGCTGCAAGGATCATGCATGCCCAAGTCCCAGAGGCAGGCCCCAGCGGCCCCAGACAGGCAGAGACACACGCCTAGGCCTAAAGGCTTACAGGTCAAGTTACACCAAGGGTGCAGTTAAGACCTCAAATCCCTCTCCAAAGTCAGGGGCTTAGAGCTTGCCAGAAATTTCAAGTAGGTATGTATTCAAGCCTCAAATTTTTTATTTTGTTAATTTCCTCTGGTTACTCATAGACAGCTCTAGCCTAAAGGGTTGGAGCAAAACTTGCTTCAGTGGATCCTTCGGAGAGAAATCCACAGGTCTGGGATTCCCACCATCAAAGAAAATGATCTTCTAATCACGTCTTCCCTCAGAGGGCTAGGATGCAGTCTAGAAGCATCTACGGAGCCCCTTCCTGAAGCAGTTTGTTTCTACTCTAGGCGTCCTGAGGGCAGGGACTGGGCTTCATTGTCTTTGTCCCCAAAGGCAAGCCTCCACTGTTGTTAAATGTTTGTGGAAGGAGCCTGAATTTGGGTAAGGAGCAGAATTACAAAGGGACCTAAAGACTTTTTCCTGGAGGTGTGCTTAATAGATATGGATGATAATTGGGAAAAGGAAAACAGATTACTAACAGCTAGCCCTAAGAAAACCGAAATACTTCATTTAAAATGGAAGGAAAGAGATGGGGAGAGGGAGTTGTCTCAGAGAAAATAAGAAACGTTTTTTTTTTTTTGTTTCTGTTTTTAACTTAAGCTATGATTTCAGGAGAAAGAGGACCTGGAAGCAATGTGGTAGAAGGGGACCCACTGAGGGCCTGCATATGCCCAGCAAATGGCCAGGTGCCTTTGTTTGTTTGTTCGTTTGTTTGTTTTTTGAGACAGGGTCTCCCTCTGTTACCCAGGCTAGAATGCAGTGGCATAATCTTGGCTTACTGCAGCCTCAACCTCCAGGCTCAAGTGGATTCTCCCATCTCAGCCTCCCAAATAGCTGGGACTACAGGCATGCACCACCACACCTTGCTGATTTTTGTATACTTTTGTAGAGATGGGGTTTCACCATGTTGCCAGGTTTCTCTTGAACTCCTGGGCTCAAGCGATCCACTGGCTTCAGCCTCCCAAAGCAGTGGGATTACAGGCATGAGCCACCGTGCCCAGCCTAAGTGATCTCTTTTAATATTCACCCCAATAGGGGAAGGTAGAGATTGCTGTTCTCACTTTACAGATGGGGAAGCTGGTGGATAACTTGTCAGCTCATAAATGGCAGAGCTAGAATTCCAATCCAGAGGTGTCTCCAAACCTCTATCCAGTGAGCCTTACCCACAGTCCTGTTGCAGCTCCTACTTCTTTTGAGGACACCTTTGGCACTAGGTCATGATGACAGCAATCAACTCCATTCTGGTTGCTTTCTAGTCATAAAGCGCTTTCACACCTGATATCTCATTCCTCTTTACACCCTCCAGACGAGGCTAGCAGAGGGGTCCTGTGCTCTTTGGACACATAAGGACAGCCAGGCTAGCTAAGGGTCAGAGGTGGGAATTAGCGACTTCCCCATGTGAAAGGGAATAGAATCTCGGGACCCCAAATTCACTATGTCAAAGGGAAAGTTTAATCCCAGCACTTTGGGAGGTTGAGGTGGGTGGATTGCTTGAGCTCAGGAGTTTGAGACCAGCCTGGGCAACATGACAAAACCCTGTCTCTACAAAAGAAAAAGTACAAAATATGTAGCTGGGCATGGTGGCGCACACCTGTAGTCTCAGCTACTCAGGAGGGTGAGGTGGGAGGATCGCTTGAGCCCAGGAGGCCGAGGCTATAGTGAGCTACGATTGCAGCACTTCACTCCAGCCTGGGCGACAGAGCAAGACCCTGTCTCCAAAAAAAAAAAGGGGGCGGGGGTGGGGGGGACATTAAGCTTGGAAACCACAGAAGCTGCTTTCCTTTTGTTCCCAGATAGCTGCAGTTTCACAACCCTGTTGACACAGGGTTTCCTTTGCTCCCCTTAGACGTACTGAGTAGGAGACAATGCATCATTGACTTTTTCTTCTATTCCCTTTCACATGTAAAATGTAGACTTACAGACACTAAATCAGAGCTTCACACACTTGTGACCTCAATGCCTTTCCTCCCTCTCTCCCTCTTCTTTTCCTTTCCTGCTTGCTTTTTCTCTTTTAAATACGGAAGTTCCCGAAACCTTTTTGGAAAAAAGGTGATATTTTCCCCCGGTGGATCCTCAACCTTGGCTAACTAAACCTCTATTTGATTGAGACCTGCCTTAGTCACTTTTTGGTTTACATCCATGATAACCCCGCCAGGGTTCGAATCCACAGTGTCTGCCTCCCAAGTGGCTCCAAACCCTACCTTTCCCTCCAGATGTCCAGTTCAGAATTTGATTTTACTTATTATTTATTTATTTTTTTTTTTGAGATGGAGTCTACCTCTGTCACCCAGGCTAGAGTGCAATAGTGCGATCTCGGCTCACTGCAACCTCCACCTCCCAGGTTCAAGCGATTGTCCTGCCTCAGCCTCCTGGGTAGCTGGGATTACAGGCGCCCACCACCATGCCCGACTAATTTTTGTATTTTTAGTAGAGATGGGGTTTCGCCATGTTGGCCAGGCTGGTCTCAAACTTCTGACCTCAAGTGACCCCCCACCTGCCTTGGCCTCCCAAAATGCTAGGATTACAAGCATGAGCCACTGCGCCCAGCCCAGAACTTAATTTTCACAGCAGGATGGAGTGGCCAAACCATTAGATCTCAAGAGCCGGTTGCTGTCGCACTGCAGAGGGAAACGGAAATGTGCTGTCCCCAGAAAGCAGAATGTTCCTGAGGGCTTAGGGACCTCGCAGCCATGGGGAAAGTCTGGGGCCTTCACCCTCACTTCCTTTAAAAACCGAGGGTGGGGTTCAGCTAGAGGCAAGGGAACTTTTCACTTTGCGCCTTGTCCACTTTAGTTGACTACTTCGCAGCTGGCATTCTACCTTGATAATGATCATTTCAACTGAAACTATTCCTCTAAAAAGAATGGAGTCCCAGGCCTGGGGCTTGGATTCAGGCTTTGGGACTCAGGAGTTGATCCTCCTTGACGTTCACCTGGTGCAAATTTAGCCTCAGCTGATACTTAGGAGGCAAAGGCACAGACGGGGATGCGGGGAGCTCAAGGGCTGTCACCCTGTAGAAACATTTCTGACGCCCAGTCCAAGCCTGGCCTCGGGGCTGGCCGGCTCCTCCCCGCTCCCTCGTTTACAGCGAGAGTCTGGGATGGCACCCACGAAGCTGGTGGCGCCAGCCCTCCTGCCCCATCTCCCGACAGTACTGCAGCCAGGTGGTTAGCAGGTCCGGGAGGGAGCAGGAACGAGGAACGCCACCCGGGCTGGAGTTCTTGGTTTCTTGCCCCAGCTCGAATGGGGAAGAGCCTCAAAAGAGCCTCGCGCCAGGCCCCCGGAGGGAGACGCGCCCCTGGCCCTGGGGGCCCCAGTGGGGGTTCGCGGCCGGAGCGCAGGCTGGGGCGGGAGTGTCTCCCGGAAGCCGGGCGGGCCCAGGCTGCCCCATACGGAGTTGGGAAAGTCTCAGGCTTTCAGTTTGAACCGAGGAGGCCGAGCAGTCGGGCAGAGGTTCCCGACGGCCATTGGCTGCTGCGGCGCCGTGACATCAGCGCAGAGGGGTGCGCGGGGAGGGTTGCGCGGGGCGGGCGCGGGCGGAGCCTGGAAGGGGAGTGTCCTGGAGGCTCCCAGCCCTGAAAGCCCGAGAGCCAGAGGGAAACAAACGCCGGCGCTGACAGGGGCCGTCAGCCCCTCCGCCGCGCGGAGCCCACGAAGGGGACAGCGCAGCCGGCCCAGAGCTCGGGTCTCCGGGGACCGAGGTAGGCGACGGGCAACCGCCTCTGTCTGTGGTAGCCGCCTTCGCGCTGGGTGGCCTGGGTGGGCTTGGGGGTCTCGAGTCCCCCTGTGGGGCAGAGAGGATCGAAGCTGGGGATGCGAGGCCGCGGCGCGGGGAGAAGGGCGCGGAGCCCCCACTTCTCGGCGCTCGCGCTTCTCACCGCGCCCGCCGCGGTGCCTGGGACCCTGAGCTGCGCACCTAGTGTCCTGGCAGAGCGGGATGTGTGGAGGAGGTGGTGGCAGGGAGCCGGGCGCAGCGTTGCCGGGACTCGATTTCCTCTCTCCACGCTGGAACTCCCGGCCCTGGCCAAGGGTGCCGCTGAGGGGGTTGGGGGCCGGTTTTAAAGGGCCTCCCCCTTCCCAGGAATGGGGTGTGTGTCGGTGTGGGCAGGAGCGCAGCAATCGGCGGCGCGCGGCCCGCGATCTCCGCGAGGGGGGCGTGTGTGCGCCCGGAGTTCTCCATGAATAAGAACCGAATTCTCCGCCTGTACGGGCAGAGGCGTGTACACATCTCGCTCTCGTACACACACTGCAGCACACGCCACCCAATGTCACCCGGCCGGGAAGCCAGAGGGAAGGAGCTGTCTGGAAGGGAATGGCCGAAGGAACAAATGGTCCTCCTTTCCCCTACTCCCGCCCCGCGAACCCTTCCCTCCCCCGCCAGGCTCCCGCCCCGCCCGCTCCCTCGGAAGCCCGGGAGGCCGAGGCGCCTCCTGGCGGGGTGCGGGGGGAGGGCAGTAGAGCCACCCGCCCCCTTGGAGCCGGGGAGACGGCCGCTCCTGGGCTGGTGCGCCCCGAGCTCAGCGCGCTCAGCGGGATCGCAGGCGGGAGCGGTCGGTTAATGATTTAATCGCCCGCTTGGGGCGGGTGCGCGCGGATCGGCCGTCCCTGGCCCCGCCCCCTCTCCGGAGCGCCCCCAGCCGGGGTTACAAAACTGCCCCCTGCCCCCGGCGCGTTCCCCAGGAGCCATCCTGCCCGCGGGGATCCCGTCAGCCGGTGAGTGCCCCGGCCGGGAGGGCTGGAGAGCTGGGCGGGAGCCGGGGCTGAGGCTGAGCCAGCTTCCTGGGAGAGGACTGAAGTGCGTGTGTGTGTGTGTGTGTGTGTGTGTGTGTGTGTGTGTGAGAGACTGGGGGAGGGGTGCTCGCTGCTAACTCAAACCAGGTTCCCTGTGTTTTCCCAGTGACTGCGGCCTGGGCTTTGGAAGTTTTCTTTTTCTCCCTGGGAGAATGGAGGGGAAATACAATGCCTTTTCTTTTCTCGTTGCCTCTGGAACTTCTCTCTCTCCACGACTCCCACCCCTTGCAATCTGACCAGCTCCCACATCCCTTACTGTGTGCCCGGTGCCCACTGTTTGCCCAGATAGCTGAGCAGCTGGATCCGGGTGGAGTCCTTGGGAGCCCCCGTCGCTGCGAAGCCCCCTGCCCTCCCCTGAGGGTCCAGGGTGCTGGAGGGAAAATCTCTCTCTCGTTCGAACCCCAGCAGCCATCTGTACCAGAGAAATGTCCCATCCAGCGAGTGTAAATAATGAGGGACCGGTGACAGGGGCCTCCTGCAAGGCGACTTCTTTGGCAGTCTGGGTTTCCAATAACTCCCTCAGCCCCCGCCCGCTTCTGAGGCTAGGGTGGAGGAGGGACCACCAGCAGGATGGACTGAATTTTAAGAGAACAAAGAACAGGCCACAAAGGAAGGGATTGCTGAGCTGCGGATTTCTCCCAGAAATCGGGAGTTGGCTGGGACTGAGCCAGGCCCTAAGAGAGCCCCTGGCAGCCCCAGGGGCTCCTGGGGCAATAACAGGGCATCCACCAGGATCTCCTGAGGCTCTATCTCTGCTGAGAAGCCAGTGCCTACTGAATGCGGGGGTACCCTGCCGGTTCCTGCTCTCATCAACTGCCCTGTGTGAGCTGCACATGTGACTGACTGATTAGTGGGGTGGCTTATCTCCTCTGAACTTGGACTTTGCCTCTCCACTCCTTGAAGACAGCTGCTCCTTCCCACAAGGGGGGTTCAGTGAATTTGGGGAGATCCCAAGTGGATTCCCAGGCATCCTGGTGGACCCCTGCAGGGACTAGGAGGGGCCCGCTGTGATCATATGGGCGGTGGTTCTGGGGTGAGTCTCAGCGCCTCCCCTCTGAAATCTCCCTGAAGTCCTAGGGTCCCTGCACACAGAGGGCAGCTTGCTCCTGCTCTGCTGTACAGCCTAGGCCTGTGCTGTGAACGAGTCTCCATTTTCTGGGGTTTCTGCCTCTCTCTTTTTGGATTCCTCTTCTCTTTTCCCTTCGTTTCTCTCTTACCCTTGCCCACCCACCGTGCTTGTCCCCATCCTCTGTACCCTGCCTCCACTGTGCTGCTGCCTCTGGAACCCGACAGCACCTCACAGAACCAGAGACCAAGGAGTCAGAAGCAAAGGGGGGTCTCATGTATAAAGGTCAGGGGAGTGAGTGTTGACCTGGGAGAGGAATCTTACACCAGTCTTTTGATTTTAAAAATAATTTTTATTTTATTTATTACTTTTTTGAGACCAGGTCTTGCTCTGTCACCCAGGTTGTGGTGCAGCGTCACAGTCAAGGCTCACTGCAGGCTGGACCTCCTGGGCCCAAGCTATCCTCCCACTTCAGCCTCCCGAGTAGCTGGGACTACTGGCGCCCACCACCACGCCCAGCTATTTTTTGTATTTTTTGTAGAGGTGGGGTTTCACCATGTTGCCCAGGCTGGTCTTGAACTCCTGAGTTCAAGGGATCTTCCCCCACCTCGGCCTCTCAAAGTGCTGGGCATACAGGTATGAGCCACTGCACCTGGCCAACCCTTTTTTTTTTTTTTTTTTTTTTTTTTGAGACAGAGCCTTGCTCTGTTGCCCAGGCTGGAGTGCAGTGGCACAATCTTGGCTCACTGCATCCTCCACCTCCCGGGTTCAAGCAATTCTCCTGCCTCAGCCTCTGCAGTAGCTGGGACTATAGGTGCATGCCACCACGCCCGGCTAATTTTTTTTGTATTTTAGTAGAAACGGGGTTTGACTGTGTTGCCCAGGCCGGTCGCGAACTCCTGAACTCAGGCAATCCACCCACCTCGGCCTCCCCAAGAGCCGGGATTACAGGTGTAAACCACTGCACCCAGCCCTGGCCAACCCTTCTTAACAAGTCCAGAGCTTTTCTAGAAGGGCCTTGGGTTGGCAGTGGCCCAGGGCTTCCACCCCTTTGGAGTGACTGATTGATTTCTGCGGCCAGGACTGTCTGTGCGCAGGTGTGGCCGAAAGGTGTTTGATGTTGGCCTCTCCCTTTCACTCTCCCCCACCCCACGCCCCTACGTTTGGATTGGGTTCGAAGTGAAGAAGTCAGAAGTCAGAGTGGTCAGGGTTGCACTTGGTTAGCAGTAAGTCCAGCCTTCTGTGTTCTCATTCTGGTTCTGCAGACTCAGAGGAGTTTGTCCCTGTGGGGGGAGGGAGGAGTCTGTCCCTTGGAGGAATGGGGAGCTGGGTTGATGCCAGAGATAAGGCCTGTGGGCGGAGGGAGAAGGGTTGAGCAATCTCGCCCTGGAAACAGAGCTGACCTGAGCTCTGCGTAGCTCTTCTGACCTATGTACTGGAGGATTTTTCTCGACCGTGAGGAAAAGAACCAAATTCTGGAGCTGGGGACACTTTGAGGGGTCATCCGGCAGAGTGTCCTGAAGGCCAACTCCAGCCAGTGCTTCTGGGGTGCTCTAGGAAGGCCAAGCCCATGCCTGCCCTCTCTCGGCAGGGAACTGGATGGTAGTGCTGGATGGAGCCCACATGTGGCACTGGACACAGCCCTTTTTGCTTGAGTGCGTTGGGAAGGAAATTCAGACATTAGGGCCGGGCACAGTGGCTCACGCCTGTAATCTCAGCACTTTGGGAGGCCAAGGCGGGCAGATCACTTGAGGTCAGGAGTTTGAGATCAGCCTGGCCAATATGGTGAAACCCCGTCTCTACTAAAAATACAAAAATTAGCCGGGCATGGTGGCGTGCACCTATAATCCCAGCTCCTGGGGAAGCTGAGACACAAGAATCGCTTGAACCCAAGAGGTGGAGGTTGCTGTACTCCAGCATGGGCGATAGAGTGAGACTCCATCTCAAAAAAAAAAAAAAAAAAAGAGAGAAATTCAGGGCCAGGCGTGGTGGCTCACACCTGTAATCCCAGCACTTTGGGAGGCCAAGGCGGGTGGATCAGGAGGTCAGGAGATCGAGACCATCCTGACTAACACAGTGAAACCCTGTCTCTACTAAAAAGTACAAAAAATTAGCTAGGCTTGGTGGTGGGCGCCTGTAGTGCCAGCTACTTGGGAGGCTGAGGCAGGAGAATGGTGTGAACCCGGGAGGCGGAGCTTGCAGTGAGCCGAGATCGCGCCACTGCATTCTAGCCTGGGCGACAGAGCGAGACTCCGTCTAAAAAAAAAAAAAAAAAGAAAGAAAAATTCAGACATTAGTCTCCCACATTCCCGCTCACCGTGCCCCGAAACTCCAGCTTAAAATACGCCTCCTTGAGGAGACTTGGGCTTCCTTCCAACTAACTTACATTGGAGTCTCCCCCAGGCACTGCCAGCTTGCAGCTCTGGGCTCTGTGCCAGGATGGCAGTGCTGGCATCCAAAGCCCTCCCTTGCCAGGAACAGGGGAACTGGCTGTCTCCACTCAAGCTGAGGAAGGGTCTCTCTTTTGGGATTCAGGTGAGCACAGTTTAGGGTGTGGTCATTAATGAAGGCTTACAGTTCTTAACCCACCTGTAAGAAACTGCTCTGCACACCTGGTGTTTCCCCTTCACCCCAAAGATGGAGCTGAAGGCATCTGGAAAAACCACAGTGCCAGGCAAGAAGGATCCCTGGATGTCTGTGCTCAGCCAGAGCTGCTTCAGCCACCATCTTCTGCCTTGGCCATCACGGTAGCAGAGGTTGTCTGGGGCAGCCTCCACCTCCCAGGATGAGACTCTGGGTTCTTCTTTTGCCCAGGCACCTGCAGTTCTGGCAGTCACTGAACTTGGTCTGGAGACCCCAGCTTTGAATCTCTCCAAGTGTGCCAACAAAGCCAGGTTCTGTGTGCTGGCTTCTCTTTCCTGCCTGTGGGGTCTTCACTCAGTGCAACCTTCTTATTTCCTTACACTGTTGCCTCCAACCCTGAAGCATCAGAAAGGGACCTGTTCCCCTCAAGTCCTGGAATTGGGCTTAAGGCTTTGTCAAGTGGTACAAGGAGTAGAGAGCCCAAGAGAGCCCAAAAAGAGCCTAGGGGCTCGCAGTACGATTTGTGGTTACCTCTAAGCAGAATCTGGTTAGGTCCAAAAGATCAGATTATATTTTATTGGGGGTTGATCATATTGAAGTTTTGTGCATTATTTTTTTTGTTTTGAGACAGGCTTTTTGCTGTGTTGGCCAGGCTGGAGTGCAGTGGTGCAATCACAGCTCACAGCAGCCTCAAACTCCTGGGCTCAAGAGATCCTCCCACCTCAGCCTCGAGTAGCTGAGACTATAGATGTGTGCCGCCATGCCTGGCTAATTTAATTTTTTTTTTTTTTTTTAGAGACAGGGTCTCACTGTGCTGCCCAGGCTGGTCTCAAGCTCCTGGGCTCAAGCGATCCTCCTGCTTCTGCCTCTGCCTCCCAATGTGCTGAGATTTCAGGCATGAGCCACGGTGCCTGGCCTGTGCATTATTTGTGGCTAGTAGCACCCGGGGTCTGGCAAATTCCTGAGTTACTTTTACCCTTATCCTAGGAAGGAATGGAGGAGCTTCTCTTTTCCCACCTCCACCTCGCCATCTTGTCTGAGAGAAGCCAGGCTCCTTCTTCTGGCATCATTAAAGGTTAAAAGGTGACGAGATGAGGGAACTCAGATCAGGAAAGAAACCAGATCCGAGGGTTTCCTGCCCCCCACTGCTGGCAGAGACTACAGAGGGAGGGCAGAATCTGTACCTGGGCTTCAGCAGCTTGGGGGACCCTTCCCCCTGCGTCAGATAATCCTGGGAACCCCCAGGACTTTGAAAAGGGTCAACCCATTGTCTCAGCCCACGTTTCACTGTACAGACTTTTGAATTAGGTGCTCTCAGGTGGCTGTTCTCTATGAAGTTTGCGAAGTGACAGTGGCTGGAGTGTCACTGGGTGTGACAGCATCATCTTTATAGCACACATGGAACTGTGCTCACCCGAGCACAGCACTTGGGAGTTATGTAATGTTATCAATTGTTCTGAGAGCTAATGAGGAAACTGAGGCACAAATAACTTGACCCACGTGGCAGGCCACCTTGTGACCTAGGGAGTGGGGCTCTTTGTCCCCAACTTCCGGCAGGGCCAAGATGCAAGATTAGCCTGTCTGCTCTGGAGGGAGTTTAGATCTGCCAGTCTCCTTCTGGAGACCCCCAGGTGGCCATGAAATTCCCAGTTCTCAGCTGAGCACCCGGCTCTTAGGAGAGGCAAAGTGAAACCAAACAAGGCCTGGCAGATCTGATTTCAAGCGCGGCACTTTCCTCTGCGATCACTCCCGAGCAGGAGGGAGGCACCCTGCTGCCCAGTAGTAGCACCACTCCCAGAGGAGGAGGGCCCAGCCTGTATGGGGGCAGTGGGGCCCCCCACCAGGCATCCATCCTGCCTGGCCCAGATGGTCCCTCTGCTGGTGGCTGGCTTCGGGTGGTGGCTCCGGGAAGCACACATTTCCAGGAAGGGCCCTGTAATCAACTGAAGTTGCCGGATGTCCTTGAGTCACTGGCTCCTCTTCGTCTTGACTCCTCCGTTGTTGCTTCCGGTCACTCCCTAGTCTTGGCTCCTTTTTCTTCCCTTCTCTGTGCTGTTCTAATTCCCAGGAGGTGAGGGAAGGTTTCCCCTTCACCTCCTGCTGACCTGCTTCTCCCCTGGCCTGAAGCCTGTGGTTCTGGGATGGGGATGAGGATAAGGATGAGGTGGGTGCAGGAACGAAGATGAAGGAGACAAGCAGGGCAGCTGGTTCCCAGCCCACAAGGAGCAGGAGGCTCCCCTGGATGGACCTGGGGTGTTGGGCTGTAGCCTGTATTTTCCAGGATTAATCTATAAGTTCCCTGGAGTGGTGGGGAATGAGGTGCTCAGACTCAGGAGATGTTAACCTGAAATTGTGTGCAAAACTGCGTATCCTGTGTGTACTCATGCATCCAGAGCCTTGAGCAGCCCTCCCAGGCCTGAGCCCCAGGGACACTTATGATCCACTGTCCCCCTCGCACCACCCCCCCCACCCCGATGTTCCTTATGGTGGAGTGGAAAAAACCCAGAGTCCAGCACATCTGGATTCTTGTCTCTCTCTCCTAACCAACTGTGTGTGACTTGAGTAAAGCACGTGCCCCTCTAAGTCTCGGTGCTCTTATCTGCGAGCTGGGGATGATAGTGATAACTCCCGTGGGATTGTTGGGAAGAATACATGAGATAAAGTTTTTCAAATGCTTGGGACCGTGTATGACTACAAAGTTTGTCGTCCCAGCACTTTGGGAAGCAGAGGTAGGAGGATGGCTTGAGCCCAGAAGTTTGAGGTTACGGTGAGCTTTGATTGCACTGCTACAGTGTACTCCAGCCTGAGGGACAAAGCAAGACCCTCTCTCAGGAAAAAAAAAAAAAAGAAGAAGAAGAAAAGAGACAGTTTAATCAAAATAAATCACCTAACACAATGCCTGGTGCAGAGTAAAAAGCTCAACAAATCTTAGTTCTTTCTTGTATTTTCTCCATGACATGTGGCCCAGGAATAGTTACTGCAGAGTCTGGGGAGGGGTCTACCCCTGAGGTTAGGTAGGGTCTAGAATAGTATTTCCTTAGAGTGGGTTCCTCAGCACACAGTCTTGCTATCTGTTGGGATCCACATGGAGAGATGTTATTCCGGAGTGTTCTTGATAATGAGTCACCATTTAAACTAGACTAGACTCCTTATGCTATATCTTCCAGCAATTAAAGGGTAAATTATTTTAAGCCGTAGTGTGTTTTCCCATAACTCAGCCTGTCTGAGTGAGTTATTGGCATCATTTTCCCATAAACTGTAAGAATTGTGAATTCCTTAAGGTGGTGGAGAATACTTGTGTGATATTCAAATCACAGTGAGCAGGATGATCAGTGGGGCTAGCCCTAGGATGATGCTGTCAATAGGAATGTGACGCTAGTCACATATGGAATTTTATGCTTTCTAGGAGCCATGTTTTAAAAACTAAAGGAAGGGTAAATTAATTTTTTTTTTTTTTTTTTTTGGAGACAGAGTCTTGCTCTGTTGCCCAGGCTGGAGTGCAGAGGCATGATCTCATCTCACTGCAACCTCCGCCTCCTGGGTTCAAGCGATTCTCCTATCTCAGCCTCCCGAGTAGCTGGCATTACAGGTACCCACCACCACGCCAGGCTAATTTTTGTATTTTTAGTAGATACAGGGTCTCACCATGTTGGCCAGGCTGGGGTTGAACCCCTGACCTCAAGTGATCCATACTCCTCGGCCTCCCAAAGTGCTGGGATTACAGGCGTGAGCCACCGTGCCCGGCCAATTACCAGTTTTTGTTTGTTTGTTTGTTTGTTTTTGAGATGGAGTTTCACTCTTGTTGCCCAGGCTGGAGTGTAAGGGTGCGATCTTGGCTCACCGCAACCTCTGCTTTCTGGGTTCAAGCCATTCTCCTGCCTCAGCCTTCCGAGTAGCTAGGATTACAGGCATGCGCCACCACGCCCAGCTAATTTTGTATTTTTAGTAGAGACGGGGTTTCTCCATGTTGGTCAGGCTGGTCTCGAACTCCCAACCTCAGGTGATCCGCCCACCTCAGCCTCCCAAAGTTCTGGGATTACAGGCATGAGCCACCGCGCCTGGCCAATTATCATTTTTTTTTTTTTTTTGAGACGGAGTCTGATGCTGTCCCCCAGGCTGGAGTGCAGTGGCGCCATCTCGGCTCACTGCAAGCTCTGCCTCCCGGGTTCACGTCATTCTCCTGCCTCAGCCTCCCGAGTAGCTGGGACTACAGGTGCCCGCCACCATGCCCGGCTAATTTTTTTTGTATTTTTAGTAGAGATGGGGTTTCACCATGTTGGCCAGGATGGTCTCGAACTCCTGACCTCGTGATCCGCCCGCCTCGGCCTCCCAAAGTGCTAGGATTACAGGCTTAAGCCACCGCGCCCGGCCAATTGTCAATTTTTAAATGTAAAATAATTAAAATTTAAAATTCTGGCCACGTGTGGTGGCTCATATCTGTAATCCCAGCACTTTGAGATTACACTTGAGGCTAGGAATTTTAAGACTTGGCTAGGCAACATGGTGGTGCACGCCTGTAGTCCCAGCTACTCGGGACTGAGGTGGAAGGATTGCTTGAGCCTAGGACGTTGAGGCTACAATGAGCTGTAATTGTGCCACTGTACTTGAGCCTGGTTAACAGAGTGAGACCCTGTCTCAAAAAAAAAAATTTAAAATTCAGCTCCTTAATCACACTAGCCACATGTTAAGTACTCAGTAGCCTTATGTGGCTTGTGGCTGCTGGATTAGATGCCGGAGGTTTAGGATATCACTGTAAGTGCCAGAAAGAGAGATGTTTCGTGTCAGTGGTATTATTCAACATTATATTGGCAGTGTAACAAATATAACGAGATAATGAGGAATGGAGGAGGCAAAATTATTATTAGTTGCAGATGATGAGCTTATCCACTTCCAAAGCCCAAAAGATTCAATCATATAGTTGCTTAGAGCCTGTAAGGTAGTATAAGCTTGGTGGGGTGGCCATTAAATATGTTAGGGGGAAAAAAAGGTAGCCTGCTGGCCAGGTGCAGTAGCTCACACCTGTAATCCTAGCACTTTGGGAGGCCAAGGCTGGTGGATCACCTGAGGTCAGGAGTTCAAGACCAGCCTGGCCAACATGGTGAAACCCTGTCTCTACTAAAAATACAAAAATTAGCCAGGCAGGCAGGGCATGGTGGCTCACGCCTGTAATCCCAGCACTTTGGGAGGCCGAGGTGGGTGGATCACCTGAGGTCAAGAGTTGAAGACCAGCCTGGCCAACATGGTGAAACCCCATCTCTACTAAAAATACAAAAATTAGCTGGGCATGGTGGCGCACGCCTGGACGCTGAGGCACAAGAATCGCTTGAACCCAGGAGGCAGAGGTTGCAGTGAGCTGAGATGATACCACTGCACTCCAGTCTCGGCAATACAGACTCGGCCTCAAAAAAAAAAAAAAAAGCTGGGCATGGTGGCGCGTGCCTGTAGCCCCTGCCACTTGGGAGGCTGAGGCACAAGAATTGCTTGAACCCAGGAGTGGAAGGTTGCAGTGAGCTGAGATACACCACTGCACTCCAGCCTTGGGGACAGACTCACAAGAATGTATCATCTGGAAATAGTTAAGGTTATGCACATAATTGCCTGAAAGGACCTTACAGAGTTTCAACTGAAAATGGAAACAACCTAGCCATTCAATCCCTGATTGGATGTAAAAATTAGATATTAAGATTTAATTTAAAACAGTGTAGCATAAATTGTTAACATGTAAATATTTTGACCCAGCTGTGAACAATGATTGGCTTTATTTATCCATCTACAAGGGAACATGCTGCTTGTGTAATAAGGGGGAAAATGTCTAAATTATTGCTCTCCAATAGAAGTCTTAGGCAAGTGCCATACATAATTTATATTTTAATAGTTACATTTTAACAAGTAAGAGGAAATGGTACATTTTGACTCACTATATTCAGAATATCATTTTAACACATCATCAGTATAAAATATTAATGAGATATTTTATACATCCTCTTTTTTTATACTAAATCTTAGAAGTCCAGTGTGTATTTTCCACTTGTGCACATATCCATTTGGACTTGCCAGATTTTTTTTTTTTTTTTTTAATTTTTTTGAGACAGAGTTTCACTCTTTTTTGCCCAGGCTGGAGTGCAATGGCGTGATTTCGGCTCACTGCAAACTCTGCCTCCCGGGTTCAAGCAATACTTCCTGCCTCAGCCTCCCAAGTAGCTGGGATTACAGGCGCACGCCACCATGCCTGGCTAATTTTGTATTTTAATAGAGATGGGGTTTCACCATGCTGGCCAGTCTGGTTTCGAACTCCTGACCTCAGGTGATCTGCCTGACTCAGCCTCCCAGAGTGCTGGGATTACAGGGGTGAGCCACCGCGCCCTGCCTATTTTTTATTTTTATGTATTTATTTTTATGTGTATAAATATAAGGAGTGCAAGTATAGTTTTGTTACATGGGTATATTGTGTAGTGTGAAGTCTGGGCTTGTAGTGTAACCATCACCCAATCGTGTACATTGTACCCATTAAGTAACTTCTCATCCCTCACTGGGTTCCCACCCTCCCACCGTCCCAGTCTCCAGTGTTTATTATTCCATGCTGGCCACATGTCAAGTGCTCAGAAGCACACTTCAAGTGCTCAGAAGCCAGAAGTGGCTGGTGGACAGTGGAGGGTCAATTATTATTAACCCATAGAGAGATGGCATAAAGTGGAAGTAGCTGGGAGGTTCTGGTGTGCACTATTGCTTTCCTCCTTGTCCAGGTCACTCTATGATCCCTGCTCTCCCTGATTCACCCCCCTTCCCAGTAGACTCCTCCCTCCCTGCCCCACACCCGGTAGGGATACCTGGGGAATGGGCACTGTCTTGTAGCTTGGAGGCTGGGGGTGGTGGGGGGAAGACATGTCATGAAATCTGGGACCTTGCCCTTTCTCCAGGAAGGGGCCATCAAAGTAGAGGATGTTCATCTCCAGGAAATGGGATCTGCCCCAGGGTGGCTGTGCAGTGGCACCTTTGCATCAATGATCCTGGCATGGATTGGCACGCGGGCAGTGAGGGTGGGGCAAGTGGTGTTGGGTCACGGTTCTGGTTTTTCTTCCTGGGAGCTGGAATAACCAAGGAACACAAGATGGAGTTTGGACAGAGCAGACAGGAACACACTAGAAGTGAGGCCTTGTGCTGATCTACTGACTATGCCGGCAGAGTCCTGGCTTGTGCTTCAGGGTGATCCTCCCCACCCCTCACCTCCCAGAACACCAGAACATTGGGAGGTTCCTGAGAGCAGGAAGTGGGAATGGGCTCCTGGGTAAGAGAAATCTCCTTTCAGGAGGTTTCAAATGCAGCCATGCCTGGGGATAGAACTTTAATGGGGGAGGCAGTAATGTGAGTCTTAGCTCCAAGAGTCTTAGGTTAACCGGCTCCCAGACCCTTCCTACCCCACCCTGCTCCACATGTACATCCTCAGCTGCAGACACCTGCACAGGTCAGGCAGCATCACCTCATATAGAAAATCACATGCTCCAAGGTCTGCCAGAAATGGGCTCAAATCACCACTTAGAAGTTGTGAGAGGCTGGGTGTGGGGTGCAACGGTTCGTGCTTGTAATCCCACACTTTGGGAGGCTGAAGCAGGAAGATTGCTTGAAGCTAGGAGTTCAAGAGCAGCCTGGGCAACAAAGCGAGACGCCATCTCTACTAAAAATGTGTGTGTGTATGTGTGTGTGTGTGTGTTTTTTTTTTTTTTTTTTAAGACGGAGTCTCGCTCTGTCACCCAGGCTGGAGTGCAGTGGCATGCATGATCTCGGCTCACTGCAAGCTCCGCCTCCCGGGTTCACGTCATTCTCCTGCCTCAACCTCCCGAGTAGCTGGGACTACAGGTGCCCACCACCACGCCCGGCTAATTTTTTTTTTTTTAATATTTTTAGTAGAGACAGGGTTTCACCGTGTTAGCCAGGATGGCCTCGATCTCCTGACCTCGTGATCTGCCCGCCTCAGCCTCCCAAAGTGCTGGGATTACAGGCGTGAGCCACCGCACCCAGCCTATGTATTTATTTTTAATAAACCAGGCATGGTGGTGCCCACCTGTGGCCCCAGCTACTTGGGAGACTGGGGCCGGGGAGGATCACTTCAGCCTGGGAAGTTGAGGCTGCAGTGAGCCATGATAGCACCACTACACTCCAGCCTGGGTGACAGCAATGCCGTGTCTCAAAAAAAAAGCTGTGAGATGTGAGAGTGAGTAAAATAATTCACTCTGTCTGAGTCTCCGTTTCTCGTTCTTTAAAATAGGGGCAATCAGGGCAGCCTCCTTGCGAGTTTGCTTTGAGTTTCAAGGGCATAAATGTATGTTGTCCTCAGTACAGTGCTTGGCACGCAGCGGAGCCCAGTGAATGAGAACTGTTGAGTGAGGAGGTGTACTGGAGGGACGGGGTAGGAGGGGATTAGGGAGCCTGTTTCTCTGACTCTTGAGCTAAGACTCACTTTAGTGCCTTCCCCATTAGAGATCTACCCCCAGGGATGATCTAATTTTGCACACAGCTTGGCGGTCAGTGGTGGCTGGAGCACCTGGGTGCTGGTTGCCCTCATGTGACCCCTTCTTGTTTTCTCTGCTCCCTTGTAGTGACAGTCTAGCCAAGCCAGAGCTATAGAAGTAAAACCTTCACCTGCACAGGATCTCTCTGAGAGGATCCCACTGTTATGTGGGAGGCTGGCCTCCAGCTTGGAGCTTCAGTGTCACTGGAAACAGGCCGATCTCCGATCTCCGGTAGGGTGGGAGTGATCCTTATCGCTCATCTCCTGCTCAGCTGGGGAGGCTTAAGCATCAGGAAGCAGCTGTTGGAGAGCGAGTTCTGTTTTTTGAGAGGGTCCCGATCTCCCTGTGCCCCCTGATGTCAGGTTATTAAAGCTTGCCCACTTCCTCCTCCCAGGCAACTTAGAATAAAACAAGGACCTGATAAACATGTCTGGCTTGGGGGTGATTTTGAAGGAGGAAGAGAGAGAACAGACATCAGTGGGAGATTTTCACGCAAGAGAGGCAGAGTATGGATGGAGACCAGTTCTCACTCAGTCCTCAGTTGGCATCTTATGCTGGGATGTGGCTGCCGAACCCAGAGAACTAGATAGTCTTAAGCTGGTTTTGAAATGAACGCCTTTTCTTTAAACCTTTGATACTTTGGGTTTTTGTTGTTGTTGTTGTTTGTTTGTTTGTTTTAAAAAGAAAAAGGCCAGGTGCGGTGGCTCACACCTGTAATCCCAGCACTTTGGGAGGCTGAGGCGGGTGGATTGCTTGAGGTCAGGAGTTCAAGACCAGCCTGGTCAACATGGGGAAACCCCGTCTTTACTGAAAATATAAAAATTAACTGGCCGTCATGGTGTGCACCTGTAATCCCAGCTACTTGGGAGGCTGAGGCAGGAGAATCGCTTGAACCTAGGAGTTGGAGGTTGCAGTGAGCTGAGATGGTACCACTACACTCCAGCCTCGGTGATAGAGCAAAACTCCATCTCAAAAATAAACAAATAAATAAATAAACAAAAAGAAAAAGAGCCTGTTTTCCTCTCAAGGCTAACATAACTTCTTAATTTCTCCGTGTGCCCTTTTAGTCTTTATTCGCAGATGCATATTTGTGTAGAGTTGTAACACTATGCATAAACAAGTATATGTTCTGCCTTTTTTTCTATTTATTTTAAATTTTTATTTTTTTTTTGAGATGGAGTCTCCCTCTGTTGCCCAGGCTGGAGTGCAATGGCGCGATCTCGGCTCACTGCAACCTCTGCCTCCCAGGTTCAAGCCATTCTCCTGCCTCAGCCTCCTGAGTAGCTGGGATTACAGGCACACACCACCATGCCCGGCTAATTTTAATTTTTTATGTATTTTTTAATTTTTTTTTTTTTTGTATTTTTAGTAGAGACAGGGTTTCACCATATTGGTCAGGCTGGTCTCAAACTCCTGACCTCATGGTCCACCCGCCTCCGCCTCCCAAAGTGCTGGGATTACAGGCGTGAGCCACTGCGACTAGCCTGTCTCCAGTCTTTCGCTATTATGAATAAGGCTTCAACAAATACATGTGTGACTTTTTTCGCCTTTGAAATAATTCCACAGGGTTAAGTTCTAGGAGGTAAATCATATTCATTTAAATCACATTCATTTTAAAGCCATTATTTGAGGAAACTTTGAATCATAATTCATTTTAAAACCATCATTCTCTTTTTTTTTTTTTTTTTTTTTGGAGATGGAGTTTCACTCTTGTCGCCTGGGCTGGAGTGCAATGTCATGATCTCAGTGTGCTGCAACCTCTGCCTCCCAGGTTCAAGCAGTTCTCCTGCCTCAGCCTCCCTAGTAGCTGGGATTACAGGCACCCGCCACCATGCCTGGCTAATTTCTTTGTATTATTAGTTGAGATGGGGTTTCACCATGTTGGCCAGGCTGGTCTCAAACTCCTGACCTCAGGTGATCCACCTACCTCAGCCTCCCAAAGTGCTGGGATTACAGGCATGAGCCACCACACCTGGCCAAAACCATCATTTATTTTAAAGCCATTATTTGAAGAAATTTTGCTGGAGTTTCAGGTACCGCAAGACCACCCCACCCTGGGACCATTTTGACTCTGAGCAGCTCTTGGATCAGAGTTTTGTAATGTTCCCCCTGCCTGGTGGCACCTAGTACCAATTGCTCAGTGGGAGGAAGGTCCTTCCCTCTTCTCTTTCCCAGCTCTTAATTTGGGCAAGATGGTAGCAAACATCAGAAGGTTGTCCTAGTGCCTGGCGGTGAGCCCATTGAGGTGTTATCTGGGGAAGATCTTTGGGGTGGGAGTCAAGAGACTTGGTCTCCAGCACCGCCCGGCTCCCTTGTGAGTTCTGTGGCCTTTGGCAAGTCACCTCTCCTGGCCCCAACAGCCTAATCAAGACCACTGGGTTGGATCCTCTCCCAGATGTCTGCCATCTCTCAATCTCAGTGGGAGTCATGTGACACAGTGGGTGCCGCATTTTAGCACCCCAAGGAGTACCTAAGAAAATCCACTGGGGCCAGGCGCAGTGGCTCACGCCTGTAATCCCAGAACTTTGGGAGGCCGAGGCAGGTGGATCCCCTGAGGTCAGGAGTTTGAGACCAACCTGGCCAACATGGTGGAACCCCGTCTCTACTAAAAAAATACAAAAATTAGCCGGGTGTGGTAGCAGGTGCCTGTAATCCCAGCTACTCAGGAGGCTAAGGCAGGAGAATTACCTGAATCTGGGAGGTGGAGGTACAGTGAGCCAAGATTGCACCATTACATTCCAGCATGGGCAACAAGAGCGAAACTCTGTCTCAAAAAAAAGAAAGAAAAAGAAAATCCACTGGGATTTAGAAAGAACACGCCAAAACTTGTGCACACGCGCGTGTGTGTGTAAACTAAAACTTAATGCGTGGAATGACAATAGACATGAATATAACCTATAAAAATATATATGTGTGTAGATATATACACATATATGTATATACACAAATTACATATTCAGTGTTTGTCCTGTGATGCCCCCTGCTTTTGATAGTACATTGCTGTTTAAGTGGATGGAGCCCTGGGGTGGGAATTAAACCCTGGCTTCAATCCATGACCTAGGGCAAGTGCCTTAATTTGGTCTTTCCATCTTGAAAGTATGATCCCACCACACCCAGGTATTTTAAGGAGATATTTGACACAGATACATAAATGGTACAGGAGTCCTGATGGTGACATTTCATGTTCCTATCCTGGGTTTGTTTTTTTGTTTCTTTGTTTGTTTTTTTGAGACAGAATCTTGCTCTGTCACCCAGACTGGAATGCAGTGGCGCGATCTCAGCTCACTGCAACCTCCACCTCCTGGGTTCAAGCGATTCTCCCTGCCTCAGCCTCCTGAATAACTGGGACTACAGGTGCACACCACCACGCCCGGCTAATTTTTGTATTTTTAGTGGAGATGGGGTTTCACCATGTTGGCCAGGCTGGTCTCGAACTCCTGACCTCAGGTGATCCACCCGCCTCAGCCTCCCAAAGTGCTGGGATTACAGGTGTGAGCCACCACGCCCAGCCTTGTGTTTGGTTTTTGATTGTGGCTACTTAGGCTCAGAATATTAGAGCAGTGAGCCTTAACCTCCTTGTGCACGCAGCACACTTCCAGATGCAAGGGCTTTTGAGCAGGGCACATGAAGGAGTTAAAAGATCCCCAAGAATACTAAAGTCAGCTAAAATCACAACACAGTCGGCATTGAAGTCCTGCCTGGAACATGTAACCACGTGTATCTAAGCGGTCACTGTTCTCGCCCATTCACTTAGCTGCCCTCAGCCCTGCCACAGTTTGAATGAAACACAGTCTTCCGCCTTCCCTGTGCTTTCCTATCTTTGCAGGGTAAGGCTGGTGAGTGTTCCAGAAAGTACTGGATTTTTCTCTGGTGACTAAAGCCAGAGTCCCTCACCTCTTAGAGTTGTGGCCCATGTCCCAGTGAGCCTCTTGCACAACCCCCTCCAGCGTGCTGTTCCATCTGACAAGCCTTGTGTAGCAGAATGCCACCTGTGTTTCGGCAAAGTGAAGTTCCGCCTAGGGGTAGGATGTCAGCCCCTCCTGTGAGAAGGGGCCATGGCCTGCCAGGCAAAACCTGGGAAAGGATGGCCAGGACCAGAGGCTGCCCCTGGAAGGCCTGGAGTCCCATTTGATCCTGTCTTTTCTCTCCTCCCTGGTCTGGGCCCTCTACAATCCCGGGTGTCTCTACCTCCAAAACATGGCCTAAATGTCTCCCACTGTGTCCCCCTTCGCCAGACCCACATCCTGGTCTCCATCCTCTTTGACCTGCATTTCTGCAACAGCCTCCTGACTGAATTCCAGCTCCCCTCCTTCATTCCTCCAATGCCAGGACCTCCGGCAGCTTCCAGATACACAGATTGAATCACTCGCCTGCTTACAAACAGCCGCCGGTTTCCTTGTACACCTATAATGACCTCCAAACTCCTTACCTGGGCTGGGTGCAGTGGCTCATGCCTGTAATGCCAGAACTTTGGGAGGCCAAGGCGGGTGGATTGCTTGATGCCAGGAATTCGAGACCAGCCTGGCCGACGTGGTGAAACCCCGTCTCTAAAAACATAAAAAAATCGGCCAGGAGCAGTGGCTCCTGTAATCCCAGCACTTTGGGAGGCCGAGGCGGGCAGATCACCTTAAGTCAGGAGTTCAGGACCAGCCTAGCCAACATGGTGAAACCTGGTCTCTCCAAAAAATTCAAAAATTAACTGGGCATGATGGCAGGTGCCTGTAATAAAAACTAAAAACAAAACAGAACTCTTTATGTGGCCTGGTAGGGAGGGCCCTATGTAACCTGGGCCCTGGCTGCATGGATTTTTATTCTATTCCATAAATGCCACAAGCCTGTTCCTACACCCCGGCGTTTGCACGCGCCGTTCCCTCTGCCTGGGTCGCTTCTGACCTGGCTGGTTCCTTCTCATCATTTGGTTCTCAACTCATGATGCTCCTTCCTCAAGAGGGGACTCCCCCAGACCCCCTGACTCCCACACCCACTCACACCACCCCTTTCCCTCCTTATACTGAGGAATATGAGATACCATTTTATTTATAGGTTTACACCTCCATTCCCCACCCCCACCCCCCACACTCACACTACACACGTGCCCTGGGAAAACAGCGTGCTATTTTCACTGCTCTATCTCCAGGGCCTAGAAGAGTTTGTGAATATCGGTGGGTCTGCAGGAAGTCACGGAGTGAGTGACTGGATGATGAGTAATGGAACAAAGCCTCCTGTAGCCGATCCAGGTCACAACTAAAGTCATCGTGCACTAAAAGCCCTCTGCTATTCGGCCACATTGCCTGGACCTGGCATCGGGTGGTTGGTTAGAACAGCTAGGGGAAGGCCCTGCAGAGGGCATGCTGCCCAGCAGCAGTGGCGGAGGCAGTGGCAGTGGGCGTTGAGGCATGTCGTGTACCCTGTATACCGGGGTGAACCGCAGGGCAGCTTCAGAGAGCGAGGCCTGCCTAGCTGCCCCATGAGAGCTCAGGTCTGGCGCCTGCCTCAAGCCAAGCTGCCAGGGACAGGCCACTGCCCGGTCACTTGGAGTGAGAAGTGTTGGTCCCGTCTGTGCTTCTGCCCTGGGTCTGCTGGGCTGGCCAAGCTGGGAGGGCCAGGGAGGATAGCGAGGGGTCCAGGCGAGGGTGGTCTTCCGTAGTCTCAGGAACAGGGCTGAACTAAAGGTGTGGTTGTGACCCAAGCAGGGGCCTGACCTTCTGGGGAAGGCTCCTCGTTCCCACCTTAAAGGAAGGTTCCGTGGGCAGCGGGCTGAGGGTAGAGGAATCCGTTCCTCCGGAGGCTCAGGAGAGCGAGGGAGGGCTGTGAGCTGTCATCCATTTTCCCTCGCCCTGCCAAGAAAGTGGGACGTGGTTTCTGGGGTGGGGTGGGGTGGGGGTGTCCCGCCCAAGGCAGGCTATGGGGAGTGCCTGCCCCGCGTTGGGCAGCCTATTTTAGCCACTTCCCCAGAGCTGAGTCACCATGCTTCTGAAAGCCCCGCCCAAAGCCACAATGCCCTGTGGCCTCCCAAACCATAGCTGCCCCCAGGACCTGCCCAGGCCTCTGGCGGGACTCCCACCACCTACTTTCTCTTAAACTCCTTGATCCAGCTCGTCACCTCCACACAGTTCTCTGTTAGAAGCTCAGAGTGACTCAAGGTCACTCAAGGCTGGTGAAACCAAGCTGTTGCTGACCCTCAATCCTGCTGGGTGGCCTGTCTAGTCTGAGCTCCAGACACCCAGGCCTCATCCACAGTGTGGACTGCCAGGTACTGCAGCCCCCTCCTCGCTGGGGCAGTGGGACAGATGCGTGACTTCCCCTAGGCCCCAACTCTCTCAGGACCCTTCCTTGCTGGGTATTGAAGATGGCTTTCTACAAGCCACAGAGTCTCGTTCCCAACCCCCCAGGAAGCGAGACCATGGCAGCAGGCAGCACTGGGCAGACCTGTCCCTGTCTTTCTGGGGTGTGGGGTTGAACAAGATCCTGGGGACCCCAGGGCTAGCCCAGGATGGCCGTGATTTCAGCCGAGTTTCCCTGCTGTCCCCTCTGACCTACCTCAATAGTTCTACCCGCAAGGATGTGCTGGGGGGTGTGGCTAATGGGATGCGGGGAGCTGCCCTCCCCTGTAGCCATCATGGCCAGGATATTTGGTCCCTTTGGGCAGCCACAGTGACCTGCAGCTTCTCTGGTGAGTCCTGGGGAGCCGGGTCTGTGGTTTCCCTTTCTTTCCTCTCTAATGAGCATATAAGATCTGGAAACCACAGGACCTGACATCACTCACAGGGTCTGGGGGTTCCTGCCTTGGCGTTGAAACCCTTAACGCAGCTCTGGGGGCTCGTGCCACCATGTTCTCACCCGGTTCTGACCATCCACACCCGCCTCCCTGCTTCTCTGTCTTTGTTGTTTACCTGGTGAGCATACCTGCTTTATCTTCACCTGTGTGTTCTCACTCAAGGCTGCTGTTTCTCAACTGGGGCAGTTTTGCCTCCCGGGGGACATTGGGCAATATCTTGAGACAGTTTTGCTTGTTGTGACTGGGGGATGGATGCTACTGGCATCTAATGGGTAGAGACCAGGGATGCTGCTATATATCCTACAGCGCACAGGGCAGTTCCACCTCCCGATGAGAAATTATCTGGCCCAAATATCAACAGTGTGGAACCGGCTCTAGGATTGCACAAGAACCTTCTTGAAGCAGCTGTTGGGTACCCCCTTCCCTGTACCCTGCCGGCCAGCAGTGGGGAGGAGCACTCAGTGGTCGGTGGTCACTGACCAGCAATGCCGCCGCCAGAGCTGGAGAAGGGCCTGGAGTGGAGGGGAGAGAGCTCTGGACTCAAAGACCCAGTTTCTAGCCCAGCTCTGTTCCTTTGGGCTAAAAACCTGGATAAATCACTTTCCTTCAATAAACTTGTTTCCTCATCCATAAAGTGAAAGCGCTGCACTGAATATCCCCTCCAGTTCTTTGAGATTCCTGGATGCTGTGCGTAGAGCCAGGAGTCGGGGTGCAGGCAGGTGGAAGATGGGGTCCTCTCCATTCCTGACTGGTGTCCGTGCTGGTGGCAGTAGAAGCCTGAAGGATTTGCCAGGAACGAGAGTTCGTTTGAAGCTTGGCCTTTTTTCCTTCTATGCCCAACGTGACTGAGGCAGAGTCTACCTTCTCTTTTTCTTTTTCATTTCTTCTGCTGCTGCTTTTTCTCTTTCTTTCCTTCCTTTCTTTTCTTTTCCTTTCTTCCTTTCTTCTCTTCCTTTCCTTTCCTTCTTTCCTTTCTTTTTCTTTCTCTCTTTTTTTCTTTCCTTATTTCCTTTCCTTCCTTCCTTTCCTTCCCCTCCCTTCCTTCCTCCCTTCCTCCCTTCCTGTTTTCTTCAGAGTTTTGCCTAGGAGCCCATGGCTGGCCAAGAGGGTCATATATGATATTCAGGAGTCAGCAAACTACAGTCCATGGGCCAAACCCAGCCTGCATTTGCTTTTGTAAATAAAGATGTGGCTTTTTGGTGGTTTTTTTTCTTTCACTGGTTTATTACAAAAGATACAACTCAGGAACAGCCAAACGGAAGAGCTGCACGAGGATGCGTGGGGTCAGGTGTTGGGGTGGGGGGCAGGGCACGCACCACCTTCCTGGCACCTCGATCTGCTCACCAACCCAGAAGTTGTCTGTAAATAAAATGTTATTGGAACATAGCCATGCCTACTTGTTTACATGTTGCTATGGCTCCTTTCTTTCTTTTTTTGATTTTGTGTAGAGATGGGGTCTCACCGTGTTGCCCAGGCTGGTCTGGAACTCCTGGGCTCAACTGATCCTCCTGCCGTAGCCTCCCAGAGTGCTGGGATTACAGTTGTGACCCACTGTGCCCGGCCAACGGCTACTTTTATACTAAGAAGACAGAGTTGAGTAGCTGTGACAAAAACCCTATCAGCCACAAGGCCGAGAATATTTACTCTCTGGCCCTTTGCAAAAAGTGTTTGCTGAGCTTTGGTCTAGCGGTTCAATGTCTTATTGTTTAGAGGTTGAGGTAGGGCAGGAGGGTGGGGCCCAGAGATAATCCAAGTTAGAGTTAGGAGAAGGTCACTTTCCTAAGGGTAGGGAGGGGAGAGAGCTGACCTATGACCCAGAGTAGAGTATCATCTCAAGGCATCCCTCACGTCCTCACCCACGTCACCGTGTGGCAAGTCTGCCAGGTGCCTGGCTCCCCCTCCCTGCCCGAGAGAACTTTGTGTTTGCTGGAATGATCAGTGGTATGGCCTGGGCACTGGGAGGGGGGACATTGCTGGTGGGGGAAGCCATGAGGCTGGGCAGCAGAGGCTTGAGAGAACAGGGAAGCGGGGGGTGGGTGAGGACGCAGAGAGGTCAGGCTGGGAGCCCTGGAGCCAGGCTGTGGGCAGAA
This sequence comes from Pan troglodytes, assembly GCF_028858775.2. NCBI lineage: Eukaryota > Metazoa > Chordata > Mammalia > Primates > Hominidae > Pan > Pan troglodytes. The sequence continues at coordinate 86,269,249 of NC_072417.2, read as the reverse complement.
GGGGAGGAGAGGAGGGAGGTGCTGGACTTCCAGTGGGTGCTTGGAGGCAGACCGTGTGTCACACCCTGCTGGACCAGACTCGGTGGTAAACAGACCCGTTAAAACCCTCTGGATGGACCAGGCGCGGTGGCTCACGCTGATCCCACGTGCTGATCCCAGCACTGGGAGGCCGAGGCGGGTGGATCACCTGAGGTCAGGAGTTCGAGACAAGCCTGACCAACATGGTGAAACTCCATCTCTATCTCTACTAAAATTACAAAAAAAAAAAAGTAGCTGGACGTGGTGGTGGGCACCTGTAAATCTCAGCTACTCAGGAGACTGAGGCAAGAGAATCTCTAGAACCCAGGAGGCAGAAGTTGCAGTGAGCCAAGATCACGCCATTACACTAAGGCCTGGGGGACAGGGCGAGAATCTGCCTCAAAACCCTAGAAGTTCGTACTGCAGTGGGAAGATGAGAGTCCAGCCAGCAGGGACAGAATAATGTAGCCAGTATCTGCTGGAAGAGGGGACATCTCCCAAAGTGCCGTGGGGGGCAGGTGGTGGCTAAAGGTTTCCTGGGAGTAGTGATGTGTCCCAGCTGAGCCCTGAAGGATGCTGGGTGTGGCAGGGGTTGCACTGGGGAACTGTTTGTATCCACTGCAGCTCAGGGGATAGATCAGGGTACAAAAGTAGGGGACACTGAGGAGCGAGGTGGGGACTAGTCATTGGATCAAGGGGTCTGCACTGGGTAGGGCGTCACATGGATGGGTTTTGTTTTAGCCAAGAGGTGAAGGATGGACAGGAGGGAGACAAACAGGGAGACGTGTTAGGCTGATGTCAGGGGCCAGGTGGGGTGTGGTGGGCTTGTGTGACGCAGTGGCAGCATGCAGAGGAAGCACCCAGCATCTGAGTTTTGCAGTGGGAAGAGTGGGTCTGGACTGAGGGTGCCTCTCAGAACTGTGCTGCTGGCAGGACTGGGAGGCAGGCAGGTACCTGGTGTCCAAGCATCACCTCTCACCCACCATACTTTGTTAAATCCCTGCACCCATCTCTCCCCAACCTGCCCAGCTCTGCTGGGCTTAGTATTTGGGGCAAGCCCCTCTAGGGAAGAGAGGGGCTGGTTTGGCCCCAAAGCTGAACTTCAACTTGGCCCTTGTCAGGAGCTGTGAGAGTGGTGCCTCCAGGCTCCTGGGCTCTACCTCTGCTGTTTTTTGGATTTCTGGTGAATCACCTAGGAATCAGTCTGCAGATCCTGGGGGGACGAAGTCATTTAGGGTCCAGTCCCTGCCTCCCACTCCCCTAATGATGAAAGAAACTGGAAGTTCCCCAATCTTGGTCTCCCCGAGACACCAGAAGGTGGACCCGCAGCAAAGAGCCTGAGGCTCCACAGTGGAGACGTCACAGGCGGGATCCTCATTTATGGGATACCAAGCGAAGGCTGAAAGGCTGGGGAGCTGGTTCTGTGGGTCCCAGCAGCCCCACCCCAGTTCTGATTCAGAAAGAGAACTGTGCCGCCCACACAGGGGGAGGAGCTGGTCAGCCTCTGTCTCCCTGGGCCCGTCCTGTCCGTTCCCTTCTCTCTCCGAGGACCAGGACTCAGGGTGAGGTGTCCACTAACTCCACAGGGATCGAGGTTAGACAGCAGGAAGAACTTACAGCACATCTCCAGGCTGACTGTTCATAGGAGCCAACTCATAGACTCCATCTCTTCCCTGGCTTGCTGCCTGGAATTGCTGGATTTACCTTCGCGTCCTTAAATGTGGTCATGTTTTGCTCTGTCAGTATCCTGGCTTGCAGGGACAGGGGAGGCATTGTCTTCTGCAAGAAAGGTTCTGTCTCTCTCAAGTTTCAGGGAAAGTGTGTCCCAGGCTACTGGAACTCTAACCAGATTTGCAAAATCACTCCTCTACTCTGAATGCCTGCGGACGAAGAAACAGGCAGGGTTATACCATGGATTGCTGGCTTATTTCACAGCATTTAACTTTGGTAGGAGCGCTGGGGTTTAAATGACAGTCCCCTGGCAAAGAGGCTTTTGTGCCGTGTGGCCAGCCCGCGTTAATCCTTTGCCTCCCATTCTCTGCTTGCAGCCTTATGATCTCCTCATTGCGTCCCCCTCTGCCCACTGGACTTGGACTTCGGATCTGACCCCAGACCTGCCGGCTACCTCGGGAGGGCCCACCTCCCCGCCCATCCAGCAAGATGCCAATCCTCAAGCAACTGGTGTCCAGCTCGGTGCACTCCAAGCGCCGTTCCCGAGCGGACCTCACGGCCGAGATGATCAGCGCCCCGCTGGGCGACTTCCGCCACACCATGCACGTTGGCCGGGCCGGAGACGCCTTTGGGGACACCTCCTTCCTCAATAGCAAGGCTGGCGAGCCCGACGGCGAGTCCTTGGACGAACAGGCCTCCTCTTCATCTTCCAAACGCAGTCTCCTGTCCAGGAAGTTCCGGGGCAGCAAGCGGTCACAGTCGGTGACCAGGGGCGAGCGGGAGCAGCGTGACATGCTGGGCTCCCTGCGGGACTCGGCCCTGTTTGTCAAGAATGCCATGTCCCTGCCCCAGCTCAATGAGAAGGAGGCCGCGGAGAAGGGCACCAGTAAGCTGCCCAAGAGCCTGTCATCCAGCCCCGTGAAGAAGGCCAATGACGGGGAGGGCGGCGATGAGGAGGCGGGCACGGAGAAGGCAGTGCCCCGTCGGAATGGGGCCGCGGGTCCCCATTCCCCTGACCCCCTCCTCGATGAGCAGGCCTTTGGGGATCTGACAGATCTGCCTGTCATGCCCAAGGCCACGTACGGGCTGAAGCATGCGGAGTCCATCATGTCCTTCCACATCGACCTGGGGCCCTCCATGCTGGGTGACGTCCTCAGCATCATGGACAAGGAGGAGTGGGACCCCGAGGAGGGGGAGGGTGGTTACCATGGCGATGAGGGCGCCGCTGGCACCATCACCCAGGCTCCCCCGTACGCCGTGGCGGCCCCTCCCCTGGCAAGGCAGGAAGGCAAGGCTGGCCCAGACTTGCCCTCCCTCCCCTCCCATGCTCTGGAGGATGAGGGGTGGGCAGCAGCGGCCCCCAGCCCCGGCTCAGCCCGCAGCATGGGCAGCCACACCACACGGGACAGCAGCTCCCTCTCCAGCTGCACCTCGGGCATCCTGGAGGAGCGCAGCCCTGCCTTCCGGGGGCCGGACAGGGCCCAAGCTGCTGTCTCAAGACAGCCGGACAAGGAGTTCTCCTTCATGGATGAGGAGGAGGAGGATGAAATCCGTGTGTGAGGCGGACAGTGGGTGGCCACCGGGAGCTCTTGGCTGCATCTTCTCCCTGCCCCCACCCCACTATGACCTTTGACCCTACGGCGCAGGGGCAGCCAGGACCCTTGATTCAGACCGTGGACCCTGGACCTTGTAGATGAGGGACACTGGCCTGGCCCTCGGGTCTTCGGAGGACGTAGGGGGCTGGCATGGGTGCCGACTGGCTGCCTGACTTCATCACGCTCCCTGCACTTAGGCTGCGTGGGACAAGGGCTGTGTTGTCGCAGCAGGAATAGGTTTTCCTCTGTTGGCCTCCCTTTCCTCCACCCTGGCCTCAAATGGATGCCAGATGCCAACCCCAGTTCCGGCCACGTGCAGCCAGCGGGTCAGCCCAGAGGCAGCCTCAGCTCCAGGGCTAAGGACTCTCGGCTCCCCTTTTCTCTGCTGGCGTTTGTGCTGTGCCCAGCAGTGGCTGCTGGGGAAGCAGCTGCAGCAGGAGGGAGATGGTCTTGCCTCTCAGCCTCTCCCTGCCCCACCCCAGCTCCTGCCCTGGAAATCTGGAGCCCCTTGGAGCTGAGCTGGACGGGGGGGGCCAGCTGCGAGCATGTGCACTAAACGCAGCCCTTTCCAGGGGAAGAGAGCAGGATGGAGAATGGAAGGAAAGCCCCCCAGGCTTCGTGAATTGCAAGAAGGGACCCTTCCAGGATGACACTAGGAACAGGGCTAGGGCACTCGCTCAGTCCCTAGGGGCTTGTTTGTTCTTTATTATTATGTTTAAATCCTTATAGAGCAATATCAGGATGGTGTTAATAGGTCTGCCTCAGAATGAGAATCAATCCTTTTAGAAAACCTTTATACTAAGCCTCCTCTTCGAAATTCACAGTGGCGATTAGTGGACTGGAGTCTGGGGACATCCGTGGCAAAGACACCAGCTCAACTTTAGTGCTTCCCAACTTTATTTAGAATGACATGGGGTGGGTGTCTGGTGTGTGTGTTTTCCCTACGCACCTCCCATAGCTATTAACAACTGAGGAAGGCCAGTGTAGAACATTTTTGGAGAACGATTTTTTTTTTTTAAATAATACATCATTCCTATGGGGGAAAAGCCTTTTTTTTCTTTTTTTTCTTTTTGGCTGAGTTATTCCCTCCCCCCCCCAATACCCTCAGTACTGACTACTTCCCTTTCCTTTCTCAGGCCTCCCCCCACCGACTTTTGAGGCCAGGGTTGGCCAGATTTAGCAAAACCAAAACAGAGTGCTGAGTTAAATGCAAATTTCAGGTAAACAAAAGATAATTTTCTAGCATGAATATGCCCCACGCAATATTTGGAACACTTATGTGAAAAATGATTTGTTTTTCTGAAATTCACGTTTTTCTCTGAGTCCTGTAACTGTCCCCGAGGGGATTGAGCAGAAGCTCGGGTATGAGCCCTGAGGTTGACTGCCAGTTATTTTTCTGTCCTGGGAACAGCCTGACCCACCTCCCTGTCTCCATGTAGCCAGTTGGGGGAGGGGGAGACACAGAACCAACCACAGCCAGGGGCGTCCCCATGGCGACTCTGGCCCGGCCCCTCCTCTCTTGCCTGACTCTCCTCTCTTGCCTGACTCTAGACACTAACTTAGTTCCTGGTTCGGTGCCCTGTTGGTGCTCCTGTTTCCAATAGCTTAGGTCCCATGGTGGGAGAGGAACCTCAGGGGCTATGCAGCCCCCGCCAGCTGCCCTCGAATCCCATCCAGGCCAGTTCCAGATTCTAAACTGATTTTTTTCATGATATTGTCAAAACAGTGAGGAAACATTAAAAAAAAGCCCTAAAGCACGCCTGGTGTCTGTCTCTGCTTTTTGGGAGGGCTATTTCAGGATGGGGGTGGGGTCAGGACCCAGGTCCTAGAGCTGTCCAAGGGGGCCTGAGGTGGCTTCTGTCTCTCTGTCCGTGAGGACCCGCCCTTCCTGCGATGCTGTCTGCCTGGGCAGGCCCCTTCAGAGTCTGGGGGCTGAGGTGTCCCCAACTGCCGTCTCTTGGAGGCCCTTGGCACTTGGTTGCTTAGCTGTTCTGTGCCTCCCTCTCCTGCTCTGTAAAATGGGTATCCTGCCACTCTTAGAGGGTTGAGGCACAGAAACAGTGACATGGGCTTTTTGTGGGGGAGGGGGTTGGTTTTTTGTTTTTTTGTTTTTTTTTGAGATGGAGTCTCACTCTGTCGCCCAGGTTGGAGTGCAGGGGTGCGATCTCAGCTCACTGCAACCTTCGCCTCCTAGGTGCAAGCGATTCTCCTGCCTCAGCCTCCCAACTAGCTAGGATTACAGGTGTGCGCCACTACACCCAGCTAATTTTTGTATTTTTAGTAGATACAGGGTTTCACCATGTTGGCCAGGTTGGTCTCCAACTCCTGACCTCAAGTGATCCGCCCACCTTGGCTTCCCAAAATGCTGGGATTACAGGCGTGAGCCACCGTGCCGGTCGACATGGGCTTTTTACACAGTTGTGATTAGGATGAGAGTGACTGTGTTCTCCCCAGCCCCCTGGTGTCCTGGTGCACGGAACTGTCACCACCAGAAAGCGGCTGGCCCTGAAGGCAGGTTCTGCATGAGGCTGGGAGCGGGGCTACCACCTCCTCTTTCCCCTTTTACCGTTAAGCCTAGAAAATCAGCTTACAAGTGGCAGGTCCTCAGTTCAACCTCACTTCTCAGGGAGATAGAAGCTCCACATCCCCATTTTCCAGATGGAGAAAGGTGATCAGATAAGCCTCGAGGCCGCCTTCTCTAATGCCCAGAATTCATTCAAAACTCCTGCCCTTCTCACCCCACCACTCCTGGGCACATCAAAACCTCGGGATATGAAGTCAGGGGGTGAGGGTCTAGTGGCCCCTGAACCCACTGCCCCGCCCCTGCCCTACCACCTCCTTCCCTTGAACCATGTTCCCCTCTTTCTGGACAGCTTCAGAAGGGAGCCCTGGTCTGCGTAGGGCTGGCTCACTGCTTGTTGAAGCCCCCGCTTGCTCTCAGGAAATCTGGGGAAATCTTGGGGATCTCAATGTGGCTGAGTTCCTGGTGGAAACCCTGCCCTCTCCCCTGAGCACCCACAGAGAAATGTGAGTTCCCCACTCATCTCCCTGGGAAGCAATTAGACGCATAATTAAAATGTCACTCAGGTCCCTCCCTCTGTCCCTGGACAGGCTCATTCGTATGGGAGTTATGAGCGGGGACTTCTGGCTGCCCCAAGGGAAGAAGAGAGAGGGAGGAGAGCTGGGGCCCATTGGGAGACGGGTCCCTAGGGGCTACAGTCTAGCTCAGGGATGACTGGGGAGAGGAAGGTACTGTTCAGGCGAGGACCAGGCAGATGAGAAGGGGCTGTGCCTCCCAGACACGGTGCAACCTCCCAAGAGAGAGAAATGACTGTACCTACACCGACTAACCAGGGATTCCCTAGGGGCCCAGAGAAACCAGCTGCCCCGAGCCCCAGAATCTGTTTCTTGACCATTGATGGAAAAGCTCTGAGCATTCAAGAAGATCCAGGGACCTGGCTTGATTCACAGCTTTAAGGAACATACCTTCTGGCTGGAGGTTCAGTGGAGCCCGGAGACAAGGATGAGATGAGCACGCAGAACCAGCCAGGCCACAGAGCTCAGTTAAGATTTGCTGGGAGCCAGGTGCCGTGGCTCACACCTGTAATCCTAGCACTTTGGGAGGCTGAGGCAGGAGGATCCCTTGAGACCAAGAGTTTGAGATCAACTTGGGTAACAGCGAGACAACATGCCTACCAAAAAATAATTTTTTTTTTTCTTGAGATGGAGTCTTGCACTGTCGCCTGGGCTGGAGTGCAGTGTCACGATCTCAGCTCACTGCAACCTCCGCCTCCCAGTTTCAAGCAATTCTCCTGCCTCAGCCTCCCGAGTAGCTGGGATTATAGGCACCCACCACCAGGCCCAGCTAATTTTTTGTAATTTTAGTAGAGACGGGGTTTCACTATCTTGGCCAGGCTGGTCTCGAACGCCTGACCTCATGATCCACCCACCTCGGCTTCCCAAAGGGCTGGGATTACAGCCGTGAGCCACCGCGCCCAGCCAATAAATAAATTTTTTAAAAAAGATTTGCTGGGTAGCCTTGGGCCAGTTATTTTCTCGCTCCAATTGGCTTCAGTTTCTCCATCTTTAAAATTAGGCAGTAGCTCAGTTGTTTTCAACTTTTTACCAGAAGCTTTGTTTGCAATGAGGTCATGCTATTTTTTTAATTGATTTTTTTTTTTTTTTTTTTTTTTTCCGAGAACGGAGTCTCGCTCTGTTGCCCAGGCTCGAGTGCAGTGGTGCAATCTTGGCTCACTGCAGCCTCCACCTCCCGGGTTCAAGCAATTCTCCTGCCTCAGCCTCCTGGGTAGCTGGGATTACAGGTGCATGCCACCACACCCGGCTAATTTTTGTTTGTATTTTTAGTAGAGACGGGGTTTCATCATGTTGGCCAGGCTGATCCCAAACTCCTGACCAGGTGATCCGCCCACCTCGGCCTCCCAAAGTGCTGGGATTACAGGTGCGAGCCACTGCACCCAGCCTTTTATAATTGATTGATTATTCATTTATATATTTATTTATGAGATGAGGTCTTATGTTGCCCAGGCTGGTCTCAAAATCCTAGCTTCAAGCAATCCTCCCACCTTGGCCTCCTCCCAAAGCTCTGGGATTACTGACGCAAGCCACCACACCTGGCCTCATATGAGGTCATACTTTGAACCTCTATGGAGGCTGAGCCAGAGCTTCCCTGGGTGGGGTTGGATCTGGGGGGTCCTTACTCTTTCGCCGTTGGTCTCTGAGGTTCACCTGAGAAACCTAGGGCCCCGCAGGGCACTTCTTGCTTTAAAGATGTTCTGTGGGCCCTTTCTGTGTAAAGAAGGAACCAGGAACTGCTTCTGGGTAATAATTTGGTCATTTAAATTCAGATCTCAGCCACCATTTTCCAAAATGGGATGGGACCCAAAGCCTTCTGGCCCGATGATGTCCTGGCACCAGCCCCGCCACCTGCCCCAGTGGGTCCAGAGCATCTCCCTCCACGTCCCCCATGTGGATAGGGCTGTGCGCCCGTTTACTGGGCACACTCCACTCTGCACCGCTGTGATACGGGCCATATGTCTTAGCAGCTATGACCGCCATATGCTAGGCATTGTTCTTTGCATTGGCCTCAGTTCATTCTCATAACAATTCCGTGAGGTCCATGCCATTCATATCACCCCCATTTTACAGGGGAAGCAGCTAGAGGTGAAAGAACCAGCCCACCCCACAGGTCTAGGAAATGGAGGAGCTGGACACGGAATGACAAGGTGGGGCCGGTGGCCTGGCTTGGCCAAGCAGCACAGAGACGGGGCTATCAGCCTCTCAGAGTGGGGCATGCCCATCTCCCACGGTTCTGTGTGCCCAAGGGAAGTGTCGGGGAGGCACTGGCTGCTCCAGCCCCCTTCAGCGGCAGCTGCTGCTTCCCATAGGTCACCTCTGCCCACCAGGCGGCCAAGGCCCTGCCCTTCCCAGGGTTGCTCTGCCTGGCCTCTGGCTCTGCTGGGCAGGACCACGGCTCTGGGTTGGACCCCTTGCCTCTCAAGCCTGCAGCCTCGGGCCTGTGCTCCTGCTGGCATCCAGGCTACTCCTGCGTGGTGTCCACCTTTGACCCCAGAGTTACACGCACCCAGCCACTCCTCCTCTCTCCACCAAGGTGGCACCACATTCCCAGAAGAAAGTAGAACAAAGGGACAGAGGCTGTCAGGATACATGAAGGCAGCAAGGGATTCTCAGGATCCTTAAAGTTTAGGATCTAGTTTCCTCTCCCTGCTCATTTTATTTTACTTTATTTATTTATTTTATTTTATGTAGACGGAGTCTTGCACTATCACCCAGGCTGGAGTGCAGTGGCATGATCTCGGCTCACTGCAACCTCTCCCTTTCAGGTTCAAGCGATTCTCCTGCCTCAGCCTCCCGAGTAGCTGGGACTACAGATGCCTGCCACCACACCCGGCTAATATTTGTATTTTTAGTAGATATGGGGTTTCACCATGTTAGCCAGGCTGGTCTTGAACTCCTGACCTCAAGTGATCCTCCTGCCTTGGCCTCCCAAAGTGCTGAGATTACAGGCATGAGCCATTGTGCCTGGCCCCTGCTCATTTTAGAGATAGGAAGACTGAGGCTGGGAGGACAAGAGATTAGCTAAAGTCCCACGAGTAGAGCAGAGCAGAGCAGAGCAGGTGGAATTCTCTGGGCTGGCCTGGGTGCTGCAGCCTGGGAGGTGAGGGACAGGTTGAGGGATGGCGTGAGCAGCAGACTGCGTGCAGAGCTGGGAGTGGTATAGCTGCAGGGGTGGCTGGAAGATCCCTGAACGCAGGGCGAAATGGAGGGGTGGGACTTTCCAGGTGTGTGTGGCACTCCCCACCCCTGCCTGGCTCCCCTCGACCCTCATATGACAGACTCCCCAAGGCCCCCACTCCCTCCACACTTGGGCAGGTGCCGTTCCTGGCCACCCTTCACCCGCAGCACTTAACACGTACACAATCTTGCCCTGAGCCCTGAGGGCCCTGATTTAAGATGCCAGAAATAAAAGTTAGGAATGAAAATGGGAGACCTTATCTTTATTCTTCCCCTTTCCGATCTCCTCTAGGCCCCGTGGCTTCCTGCCAACTGACAGATGGGAGACTGGGAAGAATAGTTTGGTGGGAGGGAGTGGTGCTTGCAGGCAGATGGATACTGGCTCTACCTCTAAAACCTGTTGCTCTAACCTACTGAGCTGCTGTTCTCCACAGAGACTCCCAGGAGAGATAGGAGGAGCCAAGGATAGCTGCCTTCCCTGGCCAGAATCCAACCCTAAATGACACTTGGCATGTTAAAACATACTTGTCAAGGCCACAGGGTTCTGATGAATCTTGTTTTCTTTTTCTGCCCTGCTTTCTTCCAAAAAGGATTAGAGGCAGCTTACAAAAATTCATAAAATACAATAGGATAAAAATAGATCAGAGAGAAAACAACACTGGAACACATGGTACAATGAACCAAGAGGGTAGGACACAGGAATGTTCTTTGGCTGGGGCTCCACAATCCTCAAAGGTGGACTGCAAACAGGATTCTGAGCTTCATATCAGTCAAAACAAAGAGGGAAATCTGCCGGTTTTGAGACTCACAAAGTCCACAAGATTAAAACCAACCCTGGCCGGGTGCAGTGGCTCATGCCTGTAATCCTAGCACTTTGGGAGACCAAGGCGGGTGGATCACATAAGGCCAGGAGTTCGAGACCAGCCTGGTCAACGTGGTGAAACTCCACTTAAAATTAGCTGGGCGTGGTGGTAGACACCTGTAATCCCAGCTACTAGGGAGACTGAGGCAGGGGACTCACCTAAGCCTGGGAGGTGGAGGTTGCAGTGAGCCGAGATTGTGTCACTGCACTCCAGCCTGGGCAACAGAGCAGGATTCTGACTCAATTAAAAAACAAAATAAAACACTAAACCTAGAAGCAGCGCGGCTATTTCTGACACTAAAGTCTGAGAGGAATTCTCGTGGGACCTTTGAAGGGATGAGGGGTAGTGTCCCAAGCAACACCGTCAACAACAGTCCTTTTTTGTTTTAGAGACAGGTTCACTCAGTCTTGCTCCGTCTCCCAGGCTGGAGTGCAGTGGCGTGATCTCGGCTCACTGCAACCTCCGCCTCCCGGATTCAAGTGATTCTCCTGCCTCAGCCTTGCGAGTAGCTGGGACTACAGGCTCACGCCACCACACCTGGCTATGTTTTGTATTTTTTGGTAGAGACAGGGTTTCACTGTGTTGGCTGGGTGGGTCTCAAACTCCTGACCTCAAGTGATCTGCCTGCCTCAGCCTTCCAAAGTGCTGGGATTACAGGTGTGAGCCACCGTGCCTGGCAAATTTTTGTTGTTTATAAGCCACCCAGATTGTGGAATATTGTTTATAGCACCCCAAATGGACTAAGTAAGACACAGATACAGTCACACAAACCCTATCAGCTGCTTTCTACAGAGTTACTCAGGATAAATTGAGGGCTTGATGCCAAGGCACAGATCAGTAAAACCCACTCTATGGAGGGCCAGACCCACATGATCCAAGAGACACAATTTAGATTCTCCCAGAGGAGGGTTTCTCAACCCAACACTATTGATATTTGGGGCTGGCTCATTCATTGTTACTGGGGACTGACCTGCGCACTGTAGTGTGTTTGCAGCATCCCTGGCCTCCACCTGGTAGATGCTAAGCACTCCCTCAAATTGTGACAGTGAAAAATGTCCTCAGACCGGGCTCGGTGGCTCATGCCTGTAATCCCAGCACTTTGGGAGGCCGAGGCAGTTGGATCACTTGAGCCCAGGAGTTCAAGACCAGGAGTTCAAGACCTGGCCAACATGATGAAACCAGATCTCTACAAAACATATAAAAAATTAGCCAGGTGTGGTTGTGTCCACCTAGTGCTCCCAGCTACTGGGGAGGCTGAGGTGGGAGGATGGCTTGAGCCCAGGAGGTTGAGGCCGCAGTGAGCCGGGATCACACCATGCACTCCAGCCTGGGCAACAGGGTGAGACCCTGTCTCAAAAAAAAAAGTCCCCTGACATTGCCAAATGCCCTCTTAGGGGCTGAAAACCACTGCTCTTAAAGGAGGAGTGAGCCACTTTCTTAAAAGGTTGGTGCAAAAGTAATTGAGGGTTGGGCACGGTGTCTTACGCCTGTAATCCCAGCACTTTGGGAGGCCAAGGAGGGCGGATCACTTGAGGTCAAGAGTTCGAGACCAGCCTGGCCAACATGGCAAAACTCTGTCTCTACTAAAAATACAAAAATTAGCTGGGCATGGTGGCGCAAGCCTATAACCACAGCTACTTGGGAGGCAGATGCAGGAGAGTTGCTTGAACCCGGGAGGCGGAAGTTGCAATGGGCCGAGATCATGCCACTGCACTCCAGGCTCTGTCTCAAAAAAAAAGAAAAAAAAAAGATGTAATTGCATTTTTTGTCGTTAAAAGTAATGGCAAAATATAAAGACCAATTTAAGACAAATAAAAGTGTTTTCAGGGCCGGGCATGGTGGCTCATGCTTGTAATCCCAGCACTTTGGGAGGCTGAGGCAGGCGGATCACAGGGAGTTTGAGACCAGCCTGACCAACATGGTGAAACCCCATCTCTACTAAAAATACAAAAATTCGCCAGAAGTGGTGGTGTGCGCCTGTAATCCCAGCTACTCATGAGGCTGAGGCAGGAGAATCGCTTGAACCCGGGAGGCAGAGGTTGCAGTGAGCCGAGGTCGCGCCACTGCACTCCAGCCTGGGCAGCAGAGTGAGACTCTTATCTCAAAAAAAAAAAAAAAAAAGTTTTTAGGTCACATTCTTTTATTCAAAGCAAAAAAAAAAAAAAAAGATTTATGCAGTCCCTTGGGGAAAAATGTATATACTTACATTTTTTAATTGCCTGCTTGATTGAGAAAATTGATACTTCCTATTAGCCAGTAAAATGTTTCTACGTGGGTATACTTGAGAAGTGGCTGTACCAAGGCAGCTTTCTAATTTTTCATCCTGAAGTCAGATCGAGGATTGTATTGAGAAGGTGGCATGGGCCAGAGGGCTTCTCCTTGCAGATCTAGAGTAGTGAGAGGACTGTGTCATCTCCTGGCTGACTTGAAGACAATCCTGCATCAATATCATTTCTCACAACCGTGGTTCTTCCCCAACCCTCCACCAAATCTGGGCTGACTGCAGAGAGTTTGCTGTTGTATTCTCTGAAAAAAAGAAAACTATAGTGCAGATTCCTTTATTCATCAGATATGTACTGAGCCCCTGCCATGCTCCAAGTACTCTGGTACGTGTTGGGAGGTATAACAGCAGGCAAAGCCAACACAGTCCCAGGGTGGCACTGTAAGTTGTGTGGACCCCTTCCTCCATAAAAATTGTGAAAATTATATTTATGACTCTGTTGCTATAAACCTACAGGTTTGCATATTTTCTTCTGTTTTTTTTTTTTTTTTTTTTTTTTTTTTTTAGAGGGAGTCTCGCTCTGTTGCCCAGGCTGGAGTGCAGTGGTGCAATCTTGGCTCACTGCAACCTCTGTCTCCTGGGTTCAAGCAATTCTCCTGCCTCAGCCTCCCGAGTAGCTGGGATTACAGGTGTGCCCCACCATGCAGGGCTAATTTTTGTATTTTAGTAGAGACAGGGTTTCACCATGTTAGTCAGGCTGGTCTCGAACTCCTGACCTCATCATCTGCCCGCCTTGGCCTCCCAGAGTGCTGGGATTGCAGGTGTGAGCCAACACGCCCGGCTATTTTCTTCTGATTTTAAAATAAATGAAAACACGTTTGTGGGCCCCTAAAAGGGCAGAGGGCCCTGGCACTGTGTCTACTGAACTGTTGCCGAAGTCACCCGGATGGGCCTTGGCCTTAAGGGTTTGGGTTGAAGGGCTTGGGAAACAGACACTCAACAAGCAAGAAGATAAGTAAAAGCAGCAAACATGGTACTGATTTGAAGGAAACACACATCTAGATGCTGGGAGGGAGAGTAACGCTCAGAGGGAGAATAACCCGGGGCCTCACTTTGGATAAGGTCACTGCGGGCTGGGTGTAGTGGCTCATGCCTGTAATGCCAGCATCTTGGGAGGCCAAGGTAGGAGGATCGCTTGAGCCCAGGAGTTTGGGCAACATAATGAGACTCCATTTCTGCAAAAAATAAGCTAGCTGGGCGTGGTGGTGCATTCCTGCAGCCCCAGCTACTTAGGAGGCTGAGATGGGAGGATCACTTGAGCCCAGAAGTTGAGGCTGCAGTAAGCCATGATTGTACCACTGTACTCCAGCCTGGGGTACAGAGTGAGACCCTGTCTCACAGGTCATGGGGGATAGGTGCTCCCTGAAGAAGTGGCATTTAAATCAGACTCAGAGGATGAGGAGTCTGGGAGGTGAATGGTGGGGACAAGCATGTTTAGAGAACCAAAGATTCACCTAGCTTTTGGCCTGAGTGTCTGGGCCGTTTCACTTTTTCTGAGCAGGAAAGACTGAGGGAAGAATGGATGTGGGGGAGTTCGAGTTTGATCTCAGATACATGGAAGCCGATTCAAATGGAAATGGCAAGCTGTTGTGAAGCGAGTGTCATGGACCAAATGTTTGTGTCCTCTCAAAACTCACACACAGAAGCCTTAATCCCAATGTGATGGTATTAGGACTTGGAGGTCTTTAGGAAGTGATTAGGTTTAGTTGAGGTCCTGAGGGTGGAGACGCCATGATGGAATCAGTGTCTTTGTAAGAAGAGAATGAGGCCAGCGTTCAGTCTCTCTCTCCTCGCCTTGTAAGGACACAGCAAGAAGGTGGCCATCTGCCAGCCAGTAAGAGAGCCCTCCCTGGGAACAAAATCTGCCAGCACCTTGATCTTGGACTTCCTAGAACTAAGAGAAATAAGGGTCTGTTGCTTTTTTTTTTTTTTTTTTGGAGTTTCGCTCTGTTGCCCAGGCTGGAATACAATGGCACCATCTCATCTCACTGCAACCTCCGCCTCCCGGGTTCGAGTGATTCTCCTGCCTCAGCCTCCCAAGTAGGTGGGATTACAGACATGTGACAATATGCCCGGCTAATTTTTGTATTTTTAGTAGAGATGCGGGTTTTGCCATGTTGGCCGGGCTGGTCTCGAACTCCTGATCTCAGGTGATCCACCTGCCCCAGCCTCCCAAAGTGCTGGGATTACAGGTGTGAGCCACCTCGCCCAGCCAAACGTCTGTTGCTTAAATCACTCTCTACAGTATTTTGTTACAGCAGCCCGAGCTAAGACAAGGAGCAACTGTCTCCTTGTCTGCAGAAAACACATCCAGGAGTGGGAGCCGTCAAATGAGAACATGGAATTCAAGGCCTCACCAAAAGGAGAGAGCAAAGACAGCGCTAAGTCAGCGGCCAGGCGCAGTGGCTCACGCCTGTAATCCCAGCACTTTGAGAGGCTGAGTCGGGCAGATGACGAGGTCAGGAGATCAAGACCATCCTGGCTAACACGGTGAAACCCTGTCTCTACTGAAAATACAAAAAATTAGCCGGGCATGGTGGCAGGCGCCTGTAGTCCCAGCTACTTGGGAGGCTGAGGCAGGAGAATGGCATGAACCCGGGAGGCGGAGCTTGCAGTGAGCCGAGATGGCGCCCCTGCACTCCAGCCCGGGTGACAGACAGAGACTCCATCTCAATAAAAAAAAAAAAAATAAATTTAAAAAAGACAGCGCCGAGTCTGATGAGCCCCCGACCGGAGGGAAGGTCAGGATGTTGGTGGTGGGGTGGCCTTGGTCTGCCATGCTCTACTGAGTCTCCCTCCAGCACCCCCTCCAGGGTCAGGGCAGTTTATCCAGGCAGGGAGTGAGTGGGGCCCGCGCTTTGCCTCCCGCTCCCCCTGCCCACACTCACTGGGCTTTGTACACAAAGTGGGTACAATCGACTCTTTGTCAATAGTCGGGGCCTGGAGGGTTTTTCCATCCTACTCTCTGTCTGCCTCATGACCCAATAATTATTTAGAGATAACAGACCAGAGGGCAGTCTATGGTGATGAAAATAGAGTTTTTCTTCCAGACTCAATTGACCCAAAGACAGATCAAACTTGTGACCTTGGACCCACCATCCATCAAAGTGAGCACCCTCGGCCACGGCTGGGAGAATTAATCCAACACAGTGTCCACAGTCAGCGGGCGGGTCCCTGCTCTACAGAAACTTCCCTCTCTCCTCCTCCCCATGGGGGTAGGGGGTTATGCGTCCCCAGGGGAACACAGGACCATCCGTTAGGGCATAGGAATAAATATTAAAACTTTGTTGATAATTGTGGTTTATCTTGACCTTCTGCATTTTCCCTGTTTTAGAAAGTACAGAATAAAGCAGGACTGGGGAAAGACACCTCCTTTCTTGGAGCTGCTTTACTTTTTTTTTTTTCTTTTGGGATGGAGTTTTGCTCTCGTTGCTGTGGCTGGAGTACAATGGCGCAATCTCAGCTCACTGCAACCTCCACCTCCCGGGTTCGACCGATTCTCCTGCCTCAGCCTCCCAAGTAGCTGGGATTACAGGCATGTGCCACCACGCCTGGCTCATTTTTGTATTTTTAGCAGAGACGGGGTTTCACCATGTTGGTCAGGCTGTTCTCGAACTCCTGACCTCAGGTGATCCACTTGCCTTGGCCTCCCAAAGTGCTGGGATTACAGGCGTGAGCCACCGCGCCCGGCCACTTCTTTCCTTTTTTTTTCGAGATGGAGTCTCCCTCTGTGGCTCAGGCTGGAGTACAATGGCACGATCTTGGCTCACTGCAACCCCCACCTCCCAGGTTCAAGTGATTCTCCTGCCTCAGCCTCCCAAGTAGCTGGGATTACAGGCGCCCACTACCACACCTGGCTAATTTTTGTATTTTTAGTAGAGATGGGGTTTCACCATGTAAGCCAGGCTGGTCACAAACTCCTGACTTCAAGTGATCCACCAGCCTCAGCCTCCCAAAGTGCTGGCTGGGATTACAGGTGTGAGCCACCGCGCCCGGCCTGGAGCTGCTTTTCAGCCAATTCTAGATTCTGGCAGTTGGCTGCCGGATGTCCTTCTTTCATGCCTTCTCGAGAGAGTGGCCCCAGGACTTTGCAGCCAGAGGGCTCTTTCTAAAATGCAAATCTCGGCCAGCGCAGTGGCTCACTGCGCTGGAGTAATTCCAGACCTTTGTAATCCCAGCCCTTTAGGAGGCCGAGGCAAGAGGATCACTTGAGGCCAGGAGTTTGAGACCAGCCTGGCCAACACGGTGAAACCTTGTCTCTGCTACAAATACAAAAATTAGCCGGGCGTACTAGAGCACACCCATAATTCCAGCTACTCAGGAGTCTAGGCAGGAGAATCGCTTGAACCCAGGAGGTGGAGGTTGCAATGAGCAAGACTGCACCACCACACTCCAGCCTGGGTGACAGAGTGAGACTCCATCTCAAAAATAAAAAATAAAGTAAAAATGCAAATTTCAACAACATCGTAAAGTGGGCTTTCAGTGACTCCTCAAGGTCCCAGGTTTGAGGCCCTTCCCAAGCCTGGACCTCCCAGTCCCCCCAGCCACCCCCAGCAGCCAGTGTGCCAGATCTGGTCCTATAGAACCAGAAGTGATTTCCTAAACGCATGGCGGCGGCTAGAACCATTGTCCCCCTTCTGCCTTGACAAGACTCTACATGTCTACGCCTTTGTTTCACTTCCTCCCAGAAGCTTTCCTGCAACACCTAAGTGAGAGCTCAGCAGCCCTGTAGTAGCTCCGCCAGTGCCTTCTGATGTCACTGCCTGCTTATTGGTTACGTTCCTCTCTATACTAGTTTCCTTATTGTTGCTGTAACAAATTACCACAAATTGGCCGGGTACAGTGGTTCATGCCTGGAATCCCAGCACTTTGGGAGGCTGAGGTGGGCAGATCACTTGAGATCAGGAGTTCAAGACCAGCCTATCCAACATGGAAATGATCCCATCTCTACTATAAAACAATACAAAAATTAGCCAGGTGTGGTGGTGCATGCCTGTCATCCCAGCTACTCAGGTGGCTGAGGCGCAAGAATTGCATGAACCCAGGAAGTGGAGGTTGCAGTGAGCTGAGATGGCACCACTGCACTCTGGCCCTGGCGATAGAGTGAAACTCTGTCTCAAAACAAAACAAACAAATAGAAAACACAAATTGCCACAAATCTGGTAGCTTAAAACAGTGCTTTTTTGGCCAGGCATGGTGGCTCACGCCTGTAATCCCAGCACTTTGGGAGGCAGATCACGAGGTCAGGAGATCAGAGATCGAGACCACAGTGAAATCCCGTCTCTACTAAAAAATACAAAAAATTAGCCAGGCGTGGTGGCGGGCGCCTGTAGTTCCAGCTACTCGGGAGGCTGAGGCAGGAGAATGGCGTGAACCCGGGAGGCAGACCTTGCAGTGAGCCAAGATCGCGCCACTGCACTCCAGCCTGGGCGACAGAGTGAGACTCCGTCTCAAACAAACAAACAAACAGCACTTTTTTTTTTTTTGAGACAGGGTCTGGCTCTGTCGCCAGGCTGGAGTGCAGTGGTTCAATCTCATCTCGCTGCAACCTCCATCTCCTGGGTCCAAGCCAACCTCTCACCTCAGCCTCTTGAGTAGTTGGGACTACAGGTGCAGGCCACCACGTCCAGCTAATTTTTGTAGAGATGGGGTCTCATTATGTTGCCCAGGCTGGTCTCAAACTCCTGAGCTCAAGCAATCCACCCTCCTCAGACTCCCAAAGTCCTAGGATTATAGGCATGAGCCACCATGCCTGGCCCACAAATGTAATATCTCACATTTTTAAAGGTCAGAAGGCCCAGATGGCTTTCACTGAGCTAAAATCAAGGTGTGGGTAAGTCTGTGTTCCTCCTGCAGGTTTGAGGGGAGAATCTGTCTTTTCTACTTCTAGAGGCCACCTACATTCCTTGGCTCATGGCCCCTTCCTCCAGCTTCAAAGCCAGCAGTACAGCATCTTCACATCTCTCTCTGTTTTTTCCTCTCTTCCTCTGTGTCTCTCCCTTCCTCTGACCCTCCTGCCTCCTTCTCATAAGGATCCTTGTGGTGCTATTGGGCCCACTCAGATAATCCAGAATAATCTTCCCATCTTAAGATTCTTAACTTAATTGCATCAGCAAGGTCCCTTTTGCCTTGTAAGGTAACACACCCACAGTTTCTGGAAATTCGGATGTGGGCATCTTTGGATGGGGGCACATTATTCTACCGAGTGCAATCTCCTAGGCAAGTGGCTGTGTCTTGTTTGTTCTGTGTCTTCCAGAGACAGCAGCAGTTAAAAAGTACTTTTGAGCGAGTGAGTGAGTGAATGAGTGAGTGAGTGAGTGAGTGAGTGAGTGAGTGAGTGAATGAGTGAGTGACTGAGTGAATGAGTGGGTGAATGAGTGAACGAGTGGGTGAATGGGTGAATAAGTGAGTGAATGAGTGAGGGAATGAGTGAGTGAGTGGATGAGTGAGTGAATGAGAGAATGAGTGAGTGAATGAGTGAGTGGGTGAGTGAATGAGTGAGTGAATGGGTGAGTGAATGAGTGAATGAGTGAGTGAGTGAATGAGTAAGTGGGTGAGTGAGTGAATGAGTGAGTGAGTGAATGAGTGAATGGGTGAATGAATGAGTGAATGAGTAAGTGGGTGAGTGAATGAATGAGTGAATGAGTGAGTGAGTGAATGAGTGAGTGAATGGGTGAATGAGTGAGTGAATGAGTGAACAAGTGAGTGAATGAGTGAGTGAATGGGTGAATGAGTGAGTGAATGGGTGAACAAGTGAGTGAATGAGCCAATGGGTGAATGAGTGAGTGAATGAGTGAATAAATGAGTGAGTGAGTGAAAGAGTGAGTGAATAAGTGAATAGGTGAGTGAATAAATGAGTGAATGAGTGAATAAGTGAGTGAATGAGTGAGTGGATGAATGAGTAAGTAAATGAGTGAGTGAGTGAGTGAATAGCTCCCCAGAGGAGGGAGGGTAAGAGCCAGACGTGGGAAGCCAGAGGACTGTGGTTAAGGAGGAGGAGACCAGAGTGTGACCCAAGCTGCCCCACCTGCCACCTCTGCCACTTCGGCTTTGCCGACAGGCCGGGCCTGCAGCTGTGGGTGACAGGCTCCTTTCTCACAGGGCATGGGGGGCAGGGGCTGAAGCCTGTGGAGTTTCCCTCTGAGCCCAGGGAGGCTTTGGGCAGCCTCTGCTCAGCCTGGAGAGGCTCTGGGCACAGAACCCCAGGCAGGGCAGAGGATGACCTGAAGACCAAGTGAAGACACGTCGCGGCAACAGTGGACAGGGAATGCTATCCGCACACCCCTTTGAGCAGGGCTGACTCCCTAAGCCCAAAATGTCCTGTTTCCTTGATATTTGGACCAAAAGTAGAATCTGCATCCTACCTACTCAGGAACAAGCAAAGGCTCAGTAGCTGTCTTGGGCCTCAGGGGTCTGGGTTGTCTTCCCAGCCCAGGGGAGGTGGAGCCGTCTCCCACGCTTAGCTGGGTAGGCTGGAAGGAGCTGGCGTTGGGGCCAAGCCGACCTGAGCTTGTGGTCTTTAGGAAGCACATCTAAGCCTTTAGCCTCAGCTTTTTTCAGTTGTAGAAGAGAAAGAATAATAGCTCTCTTTGCAAGGTTTTGTGGGAATTAGAGAGAATACAACGTAAACAGTGAACCTAAACCAATTAAGTCCTAGTAACTGTTAGCAAAGGTTGGATTCTAGGCCCCCATTCCCACATCTACTGGCTATATAAGCTTAGGCAGTGGTTTCACTTCTGGGCCTTGATTTCCTTACCTATAAAACGGGTAGAGCAGCTTGGAAGTTTACCTTGAGAATGGGAGGAGCCTTGAATGAGAAGTGTGGGTGGTTTATTAGTCCTGTGGCTATTTCCAAGCCCCAAGGGGAAGTAGATGCCTTTCCGTGGGTGCAGGTGTCAGAACTGACGGACTCCTAGAGACTGAGTTCCTGCACAATGACAGAGCAGGACCATCCTGGCTGCAGGGCCTCCCTGCCCTGCACTTCAAGTGGCCACTGTGAAGCCAACAGCTGTCCCCTCCAAGTGGCATTCTTGGGGCACAAAGGGCGGTGGAGAGAGCAGGGCACACTGGCTCATTGTCCCTGGGACTGAGCAGCAGCAGCGGCGGGTGAGGGGCACCCCTCCTGACCTCCAGCCCCTCCCAACCCCGTGGCTATTCGGCTGCCAGGCCATCACTGCCGGATCTTACAGTAGCCCCCAGCAGCACCTGAAGCATCATGGGACCCCTTCCCCCACGGCATCTTTTACCAGGGGCCCTTAGGAATAATGCATTTTAAGAAGAGATAGGTCCAAGCGCAGTGGCTCATGCCTTTAATCCCAGCACTTTGGGAGTCCGAGGTGGGCGGATCACTTGAGGTCAGGAGTTCGAGACCGGCCTGGCCAACATGGTGAAACCCTGTCTCTACTAAAAATAAAAAAAGTAGCCAGGCATGGTGGCAGGCACCTGTAATCCCAGCTACTTAGGAGGCTGAAGCAGGAGAATCGCTTGAACCTGGGAGGCGGAGGTTGCAGTGAGCTGAGATTTCGCCACTGTACTCCAGCCTGGGGGACAGAGCAAGACTCTGTCTCGAAAATAAAACAACAACAACAAAAACCACTCCTGTGACAGGCACCCACGTGTACTTTCACTGATCCTCAGTCCTCCAGGGACATGGTGTGCATTGGTCCCATTTTACTAATGCAGAATCTGGGGTTCAGAGAGGCGATTAAATGCCTGACCCAGGATGTAGACTGGTAGCTGACAAAGGCTGGATTTGAACCCTGGCCTGCCTGACGCCCCTGTCCGCACTGTCGCCATAAAGGCAGGGCGCTCCGTGGAGAGGAAGGCAGGTACTCCAGATAAAAGAAAGGTGGACATGGCCATGATCTGTCCAGGAAAGCACTGGCTGCCGTTGATCCCAGGCCGGGGGCATGGGCATGAATGACCTTGCCAGGCCCTGCAGCCAGAGAATTCCAAAGCTCCCCCCACCTCCACCCCCGCTTTTCAGAGCAGAGCATTAATAAAGGGGAAGGAGCTGGATGATGACAATTCAGAAATTTGCAGCCCGAGCTAAATGAGAGCCTCATAATGATGGTGATTAAAAATTCACACTTCTGTTTGTACAGCGATTTGAGTGTCCACTTAGCACCATGAATCAATTAATAAACGGAAACACAAGGGCTAGGGATAAGCTCCAGGGCACAGAAGAGGGGGCTGTGAGGTTTCAGAGGGGACATCCCAGGGCTGGGGCACTGCTTTTTGTTGTTGTACGATGGGGACACTCGTTGGCTTCAAGAGCCATGAGGTGGGGCAGCTCCCCCGGCCTCAGCAAAGCTTAACAATCACTCAACTTCTCTGGGTGTCTGTTCGCTCATCTGTAAAAGGGGTGAGGTCGGCCAGGCACAGTGGCTCACACCTGTAAACTCAGCACTTTGGGAGGCCAAGGCGGGCAGATCACCTGCGGTTGGGAGTTCGAGACCAGCCTTATCATCATAGAGAAACCCCGTTTCTACTAAAAATACAAAATTAGCTAGTCGTGGTGGCGCATGCCTGTAATCCCAGCTGCTCGACGGGCTGAGGCAGGAGAATCGTTTGAACCTGGGAGGCGGAGGTTGTGGTGAGCCAAGATCGCGCCATTGCACTCCAGCCTGGGCAACAAGAGCAAAACTCAGTCAAAAAAAAAAAAAAAAAAAAAAAAGGTGGGATCTTCCAAAACTAAATTTCTTTCTTTCTTTCTGTTGGGACAGGGTCTTACTTTGTCACCCAGGCTGGAGTGCAGTGGTGCAATCATGGCTCACTATAGCCTTGACCTCCCGGGCTCGAGGGACCCTCTTGCTTCAGCCTCCTGAGTAGCAGCTGGGACTACAGGCATGCGCCACCATGATTAGCTAATTTTTAAATTTTTTGTAGAGATGGAATCTCACCATGTTGCGCAGACTGGTCTCGAACTCCTGGGCTCCAGTGATCTTCCTGCCTTGGCCTCCCAAAGGGTTAGGATTACAGGCATGAGCCACCGCGCCCAGCCTTGAACCTGAATGCCAAGTGAGAAGGTCTATTCATTTCCTAGAGCTGCTGTCACAAATTACCACAAAGGTGGCTGAATACAATAGGAATTCATTCTGTCACATTCTGGAGGCTGGAAGCCCGAGGTCAAGATATAGGCAGGGTTGGTTCCTTCTGGAGGCTCTGAGGGAGAGTCTGTCCCACATCTCTCTCCTGGCTTCTGGTGCAGACGGCAATCTTTGGCCATCCACGGAAGCTGGGTCACCCCAGTCTCCACCTCTGTCTCCCCATGGCCTTCTCTGTGTCCCCTCTGTGCCTGTGTCTCAATTATCCCTCTCCTTTCTCTCATAATCACACCAGTTACTCGGTTTAGGAATCATCCTAATTCCAGGATGTCCCATCTTGAGATCCTTACCTGAATGACACCTGCAAAGACCCTGCTTCTAAAGAAGCTCATGTTCACAGGTACCAGGGGTTAAGACTTTGATTTTTTTTATTTTTTATTTTTATTATTTTTATTTTTATTTTTATTTTTGAGATGGAGTCTAGCTCTGTTGCTCAGGCTGGAGTGCAGTGGTGCAATCTTGGCTCTCTGCAACCTCCGCCTCCTGGGTTCAAGCGATTCCCCTGACTTAGCCTCCCAAGTAGATGGGACCACAGGTGCTTGCCACCATGCCCTGCTAATTTTTGTTTGTTTGTTTGTTTTTGAGACAGAGTTTCGCTCTTGTTGCCCAGGCTGGAGTGCAATGGCGCGATCTCGGCTCACCGCAACATTTACCTCCCGGGTTCCAGCGATTCTCCTGCCTCAGCCTCCCAAGTAGCTGGGATTACAGGTGTGCGCCACCACGCCTGGCTAATTTTGTATTTTTAGTAGAGACGGGGTTTCTCCATGTTGATCAGACTGGTCTCGAACTCCCAACCTCAGATGATCCGCCCACCTCGGCTTCCCGAAGTGCTGGGATTACAGGCGTCAGCCACCGCGCCCAGCCAATTTTTTGTATTTTTAATAGAGACGGGGTTTCACCATGTTGGCCAGGCTGCTCTTGAACTCCTGACCTCAGTTGATCCACCCACCTTGGACTCCCAAAGTGCTGGGATTACAGACGTGAGTGAGCCAACATGCCTGGCCTTTTTTTTTTTGTTTCCTTTGAAAAAAGGGTCTTGCTCTGTCACCCAGGCTGGAGTACAGTGGTGCAATCATGGCTTACTGCAGCCTCAACCTCCTGGACTCAAGCAATCCTCCTGCCTCAGCCTCCCAAGTAGCTGGAACTACGGACATGTGCCACCATGCCCACCTAATAATTTTTTAATTTTTTGTAGAGATGGGAGTCCTGCTTTGTTGCCCAGGCTGGTCTTGCACTCCTGGGCTCAGGCGATCCTCCTGCCTTGGCCTCTGAAAATGCTGGGATTACAGGCGTGAGCCACTGCACCTGGCCTAGACCTAGACTTTTTGGGTAGCCAGTTCAATTTACTGCAGAAGGTATTTTGAATAAGCAAAAACTATGAATGCAAGCCCCGTTGTTTGTGTGCCAAACTAATGATGAGCCACTGGGAGAAGGGATTTCATCCATGTGACACCCACCACACACCTCTGCTGGCCAGGCACCTAGAAGTGGGATGGGAAGCCCCCGGTGGAGGAGCAGAGAAGCTGGGGTGCTGGAGGGAGGAGTCTTAGCCAGGAGTCTCCTTCATGTTCATCCCTCATCAATTAACTCTTGCAGGCCACCAGAGTAGCAGAAAGATCTCTGGGCTATATCCCCAGGGCTCTCATGATTTTAAAAAATCATCCCCAGGCTGGGCACGGTGGCTCATGCCTGTAATCCTAGCACTTTGGGAGGATGAGGCAGGCAGATCACCTGAGGTCAGGAGTTCGAGACCAGCCTGGCCAATATGGCGAAACCCTGTCTCTACTAAAAGTACAAAAATTAGCCAGGTGTGGTGGTGTGGGCCTGTAATCTCAGCTACTCGGGAGGCTGAGGCAGGAGAATTGCTTGAACCTGGGAGGCAGAGGTTGCAGTGAGCCGAGATCGCGCCACTGCATTCCAGCCTGGTCAATAGAGTGAGACTCAGTCTCAAAAAAAAAAAAAAAAAAAAAAAAAAAAATTCATCCTCTAAGCAGCCCCCGTCCAGTCTTCCCCCACCATCCCTCAGAGAGCCATGTACCGTTCTCAGAGCCCTGTGGTGGTTCTGCTGCCTTCACGATCACTTCCCCCCAAAGCTGGCCCCAGCAGGCCCCCCAGAGTTGGGTCCCTTCTCAGCTCTTAAGCCTCATTGCCCCCATTCCACCTCTTTACCCCCGCTTCTGCCAAACCAAACCCTTGAGCGCCTCCTCAGCCTTCACATTGCTCCATGCCCCAACCTTCATACTGCTGGCCTTCTTCCAGAACATTCTCTCCCCATCGTCATGACTCTCCGTTGAGAGCTCTCCCTGCTACCCCTTCCTGACCTGCTGGGCCCCTCGTGCCTCCATTGCATTATTGTGTGAATGGCTAATGTCCCCTCCTTGATGGGGCCATCTCTGAGGATAGGGACGTGGCCCTAGTGCAGAGATGCTCAGGGATGTTTAGGGAAGGAAGTCATCAAGAGACCTAGATTTGAACCCCATCCATATCGCCTCCCAAACCACGTGGTCTTGGCCTCCCTGGGCTTTGATTCCCTCATCGGTCCTGCCTGCGCTGCCAGGCTTCTGTGAGCCTCTAATGCGCCTGTGTTGACAGATGAATGCATTCTTGGGACTACTAATCAACGCATACAACTAAGGCCAAGAGAAGCCAGGGTTTCTACCCCAGGGACCCCCTTGGCCCCACCCTCTAGCAGCCCTGGAGCTGGGTCCCTCTGCCTCTCCCAGGATGCAGTCAGAGGCCTGAGCTTCTGGAAACTCTTGGATCTCGTCCCTGCTCCTCCCAGTCCCACCTCGGCTCCAGGTGTCTATCTCTCCAGCTATTTTCTTTTCTGATCTGGAGTTCAAAAGAACAGATCTAGGAGCAACAGCCACGGGGAACAACAGCCAGCAGGCTAGTTCATGTTGGCCCAGCTGGGAGCCTGCGGGGCTGCCCACCTCTCCCTGCTGGGTTTGGGCACCCAGAAAGGAGGGCGTATGGGTTCTGGTTCTATGGGTATTAAAAGCCAATGTGACTGAGAACAGCAGCTCTAGTTAGAGGCAAGGCCAGTTTGGGGCCAGAGCAGGAGGAGGGGGAACCTGGTCTAATTAGAGCCCTAACATGCTCCTTTGAAAGCATTTTCAGATGTCCCCAGCCCTGCAGGCAGGGGTGGCGTAGTAATAATAAAACAACATTTGCATAGAGATTTCATTTATAAAGCACTTTCTCAGGGGTGGGGTGGCACTGGGTGGCCCTGTGGAATCCTGGCTGGGAGGCCGCCCTGGCCTTGGTCGGTTCCGCCCTCCCGCCAAGCTGGCGATTGTGTGCGAGGTAAACAAAGCGCCATTCATCCAACTGTTTCAGTTCCTCTCCTCTTCATTCCTTTTCCCTGTCTCCCATGAAGAGCTCACTCGGGGCTTGTCACTCAGGCCAGAAAAGGGGTGTCAGGGGCCCCAGAGGGAGACCCCTTCCCTGATGGGAAGAAGCGGGGAGGTGGGACGGCTCCCTCCCTCTGCAAACCCCCACCACCCCCAGCTCTGGCAGAATAACAGCCTTGCTGCGGTTGGTTTGTGCAACTCTTTGCTAACCTGTGGCTGTGTCTTCATGGACAAAGTATGAGCCCAGGTTTGGTAATGTCTGCGTGCACGCCACGTTTGTGTTTGGTAACATGCAGAGATAAGCAGTTTGTGGGGCTCGAGTGGGCCTTGTGTACACAGTGTGGGGGTGAGGGGCCCTGGGGCGTCTGCCCCTGCACTGGGTGGGCCAGGTGAGGCAGCTGGGCCCTGCTCCTGTACAGCCCAGGCTGGAGCGTCCCCTGCAGTCACCTGGCCACTGGCACCCTGGGGTGAAGGGGGAGGCATTGGGCGCTGGCCCCTTAAGGGCCTCTGATGAGCTATATTGGGCCCACCTGCCTGGGTTCCAGCAGCTTCCGCAGCCCCAGCAGGAGACGGAGGATGCAAGAGGTCATTGCGGGGCTAGAGCGGTTCACCTTTGCCTTCGAGAAGGATGTCGAGATGCAGAAGGGCACTGGGCTCCTGCCTTTCCAGGGCATGGACAGTGAGTGAGGGTGGGGCCACTTTCCCTCCCCTACCTTCTCTGTTTTTTTTTCTTTGAGACGGAGTCTCGCTCTGTAGCCCAGGCTGGAGTGCAGTGGCACAATCTCGGCTCATTGCAAGCTCTGCCTCCTGGGTTCACGCCATTCTCCTGCCTCAGCCTCCCGAGGAGCTGGGACTACAGGCGCCCGCCACCACGCCCAGCTGATTTTTTTGTATTTTTAGTAGAGACCGGGTTTCACCGTGTTAGCCAGGATGGTCTCGAACTCCTGACCTCGTGATCCGCCCGCCTTGGCCTCCCAAAGTGCTGGGATTACAGGCATGAGCCACCACGCCCAGCCTCCCTCCCCCTTCCTTCTCTACAGGCCTCTCTGCTCAACTCCCTGATGCGACTGCCCCTTCTCTGTCTCTCTCTTCTGTGGCTTCGGGGCAACCCATTTTCCAGACTGAGAAAGAGAGGCACAGAGAGACGGTGAATTGAGAGAAGCCACACTGGCCTCCCGAGCTCCTGGGCCAGCCTTGAGCCCCTCGAGCTCCTCTGTTTCAGAGTTGGGGGGTTAAGGGTTGAGGTCTGCTGGCTGGCTCTGCAGGTTAACCTCTACAGGGCCCAGATTTGGGGTCCCATAGGCCAGAGCCTGGGGGAGGTCTAGGTGGGACATGCCGATAAGAGGTGGAGGCTTCCGGAACAGCTGCAGCCTCTGGGGAAGCTACCTTCTCCGTTCCCTCTTCTCCTTCCAGAGTCGGCCTCAGCTGTGTGCAACTTCTTCACTAAAGGGCTCTGTGAGAAAGGTGAGTTAGCAGACAGGCCTGGGCCCCAAGCTGGGTGAGTGTAGGGTCTGTCTGAGCTACACCCAGCAGGGGCTCTGCCTGGCCTGGGATAGGGTGTCGAATTTGCACCTGGGGAGGGAAAATTGGGATGGAACAGAATTTTATTTTTATTTTATTTATTTATTTTTAGATGGAATCTCGCTCTGTTGCCCAGGCTAGAGTGATCTGGCATGATCTCAACTCACTGCAACCTCTGCCTCCTGGGTTCAAGCGATTCTCCTTCCTCAGCCTCCCGAGTAACTGGAACTACAGGTGCATGCCACCAAGCCCGGCTAATTTTTGCATTTTTAGTAGAGATGGGGTTTTGTCATGTTGGCCAGGCGGGTCTCAAACTCCTCACCTCAGGTGATCCACCTGCCTGGGCCTCCCAAAGTGCTGGGATTACAGGCGTGAGCCACCATGCCCGGCCATGGAGCAGAATTTTAGACTTACAGGTAGACAAAGGATAAGTGGTTGGATCCACCGAGCAGCCTGCCCCTCCCCTAAGATTTCCCCGCCTCAGCAGCAGTCTTCATAGTTTGCAGTTCGCATCAGGGTAACCAGGCTGCCTGGAAAGGGGTATTTTTTTCTTTCTGCCTTGCTGGGATGGGCGTGTGTCTGAGCTTTGGCCTGTGCATTCCCAGGAGGCTCCAGCTTCTTAATGTTTTTCTTGATTTCCTCCCAGCTAGAAGAGAGGCATCCTTCTCCCCCAGTCCCCTGCTCTGACTCAGTTTGGAAACTGGTCAATTGTCTCATCCATTCCCTATGCCCTGAGGTAGCACCTGCCACCATCTTTGAAATGCTATCAAAAAGCATCCTCCACTTCTCTCCTGCCCTGACTTTGGGTCAGTACTGTCTTCCTAGGCCCCTCTCCCCAAATGCAGCCATTCTGGGAAGGCCTGACTCAAATATAAGAGTTTTCAACTTTTCTTCTGGCTCATGGCTCATGTAGAGGCTCTTTCCACAGAAATATACAATTGCCAAAAAAAACTGGCTTCCAGTTTTAGGGTTTCCCTGTCTTCCTACCGCTTGCCTATACATTTAGGTTAAGAAATCTCACTGGTGTGAGAGTTTAGGACATGCTTTCTGATCCAAATGACTCTGTCCCTGGAAGCTGGGGGGCTGGAGGGGACCAGGAAAGGAGGACCTGGGGCCATGTTTGCCCACCTGCCTTGTTTGTCTTGGGGCCAGCCCTGGACCATGCAGGGAGAAGGGAAATGGGATCACTGGTTGCCCAAGGCCTTGTGCACCCAGGACCCTGCAGGCTCAATGTGGACTGAGTGGCGTCTCCTCAGCTCAGCCCATCCAGTCCCTAGAGCAGTGGTTCCTAGCAACACCCTTCTGCAAAGAAAGAAAGCTATTATGGTGGAAGGTCAGAACCAAGCAAGTCAATAGCCAGGGGTGGAGGTTAGGGGTATTTAAAAAGAGCACCTTGGCCAGGGGAGTAGGCTCACACTTGTAATTCCAGCACTTTGAGAGGCAGAGGCTGGAGAATCGCTCAAGACCAGCCTGGGCAACATAGCGAGACCCCATCTCTACAAAACATAATTTTTTATTTTTTAAAAAAGGAAAAATGGAAAGAACACCTCCCCTAGCCCCCAAATTATGTCAGAGAACTGGCCAGGCATGAGGCTGGACCTGCTTAGAAACTCAGGAACTGCCAGCCTGGATGACATGACAAAGCCCTGTCTCTACAAAAAATAAAAAAATTAGCTCAGTGTGGTGGTGCATGCCTGTAGTCCCAGCTACTCGGGAGGCTGAGATGGGAGAACTCCTGAGTCTAGGAGGTTGAGGCTACAGTAAGCCATGACTTTGCCATTGCACTCCAGCCTGGGCAACAGACTAAGATCCTGTCTCAAATAAATAAATTAAAAAGAAAGAAACTTAGGAACTGGGTGTCCTTCCTGCTAATAGCAAGGCAGACTTGAGTGAAGATGATAAAGCAGTTAAATGTAACATTTCCATGGAATATTCCTTATAAATCATTACAAAGTTGGCTCTTCTGTCACCCTGTTAGGTCTCTGGAATCGGGAAGCATAACATTTGATGTTTTTAAAGATGGGAATTCAACACACCCTTACTGAGCACTTACTATGTGCCAGGGGCTGGGCTGGGTGTGGGGATTCTGGGCTGGAAAGCCTGGCCCCGCTCCCTGGCAGGACGAGAGGGGGTGTTAGGCACTCTGGGAATGAAAAGGGGGCAGCTGTTCTGAGACCAGGTACTTCCCTGGAGAAGGGCATGGCACGCCAGGCAGATGGGAAGGATGGGCAAAGGTGTGGTAGTGGGAACAGCTGTGCTTTAAGAAGAGCTTGCCCTGGCCAGTCACGGTGGCTCAAGCCTGTAATCCCAGCACTTTGGGAGGCTGAGGTGGATGGATCACCTGAGATCAGGAGTTCGAGACCAGCCTGGCCAACGTGGTGAAACCCCGTCTCTACTAAAAATAAAAAAAAATAAAAAAAATAGCCGGGTGTAGTTGCAGGTGTAATCCCAGCTACTTGGGAGGCTGAGGCAGGAGGATCACTTGAACCTGGGAGGTGGAGTTTGCAGTGAGCTGAGACCATGCCATTGCTCTCTAGCATGGGCAACAGAGCGAGACGCCATCTCAAAAACAAGAGCTTGGCTGGGCGCGGTGGCTCACGCCTGTAATCCCAGCACTTTGGGAGGCCGAGGTGGGCAGATCACGAGGTCAGGAGATCGAGACCATCCTGGCTAATATGGTGAAACCCTGTCTCTACTAAAAAATACAAAAAATTAGCAGGGCGTGGTGGCGGGCGCCTGTAGTCCCAGCTACTCAGGAAACGGAGGCAGGAGAATGGCGTGAACCCAGGAGGCAGAGCTTGCAGTGAGCCAAGATCACGCCGCTGCACTCCAGCCTGGGCGACAGAGCAAGATTCTGTCTCAAAAAAAAAAAAAAAACCAACAAAACAAAACAAAACAAAACTCTCCCTTCATGCTGCCTCGGCTCCCAGTTCCAGCCCCTACAGGGTCCAGGTGAAGGGATAAGGGGAGAGCCCCTGGGGACTGAGTCAGGTACCCTCCTGGGGAATCCCCTGGAGGGCTGAGCCGGGCCCAGGCTGTGGATGAGGGGCCTCCCAGCCAGCTGCTCTGGTGTCTCCAGGGAAACTCTGCCCCTTCCGACATGACCGAGGGGAGAAGATGGTGGTGTGCAAGCACTGGCTCCGGGGGCTCTGCAAGAAGGGTGATCACTGCAAGTTCCTGCACCAGTATGACCTCACCAGGATGCCTGAGTGCTACTTCTACTCCAAGTTTGGTAAGGCCTCTTCCTGGCTCGGTGCCTCACCCTGGAGGGTGGCAGTGTGGGCTGTGAGATGGGAAGAAGGTTTCTAGAGGAGCGGGCACGCAGAGGAGGCTGGACATGTCCCTGGAGGCCAGAGAGACCTGTCTGAGTCTCAGGTGTCTGTTCTCCAAACCCCTAGACAAGCAGAAGTGCACCCTGAAGTCCCTGCCCTTTACTGCCCCCTGGATCAAGGTGCATACCAGATACCCCCAAAAGGGAAGAAGGGATTGTTTCTCTCCCCATTCTTGGTTCATCACACACCCAGCCTGACTATATTGAAATGTCTCAAATGAGCCATCTCTCAGGCCCCGGCTAGAACTTCTCGAATATCAGGCCTTCAGAGCCACATTCACGATGCCTGCTGTACCCTCAAAGCCCCAGCACCACTGTCTGCTCTTCCAACGGTCTTGCTATTTTAACTCTTACTTTAGAAGAAACTTTGCATTGTTTCCATAAACGGAGAACTAGCATCACTTGTTGGAAATCAAAGGTCATTGTAAACATAAATCCATGAGGTTCAGAGGTCTAGCACCTAAAGTCATCTTGTGCGGTCAAGCCTGGACCAGCATCTTACCTCCCTCTGGCTTCAAGGCATCCTTTGTCCTTTTATTTATTTTTATATATTTTTTTGAGACAGCGTCTTGCTCTGTCCCCCAGGCTGGAGTGCAGTGGCGTGATCTTGGCTCACTGCAATCTCCACCTCCCGGGTTCAAGCCATTCTCCTGCCTCAGCCTCCTGAGTAGCTGGGATTACAGGTACCCACCACCATGCCCGGCTAATTTTTATATTTTTAGTAGAGACGGGGTTTTGCCACGTTGGCCAGGCTGGTCTTGAACTCCTGACCTCAGGTGATCCACCTGCCTTGGCCTCCCTAAGTGCTGGGATTATCGGTGTGAGCTGCGGTGCCCGGCCTCCTTTGTCCTTTTAATCAAGGGACTGTTTATGGGGCAGCTGCAGCCACTTTCCCGCTTACTTAAGAAAGGAATTTGTAAATGTGCTTCAGGTCTCACCCTTCACAATACGATTCTACAGCTCAGAGCTTTTCGGAGCTGGAAGGAGCCTTACGGATTATCTAGTCCAGTGGTTTTCCAACTGTATTCCATAAAGAGTGACCTACAAAGAGACAGCTGGCAGAATCCCCTGGATGCCCCTGACTCAGGAGGCTTGGCTTCCAAATGTGGCTGCAGCCAGCTTCAGGGCCCCCCAAGCGGCTGCTCCTCGTTAGTGCCAATGGGAGGGTCCTGGGTACCTGAGAAGGAGGCAAAGCATTGCCTAGGCCAGTCAGAGCCCCACCCAGGCTAATATTCCATTTCCTGCCTGCTCCTGGGAGGCAAAGGCATGGCAGTTCCTGAGAGCTGCCCCCATGTCTCCCCTGAAAGGACAATGTTTATCCAAGTTCCCCTTGGTCACTGCCTAGCATTCTGTGACTTTAGTAATAAAATGCCACCTACTTAGTTATTCCCTCAATAGCCCTCGGTGTTTGTTTGGGGATCAGGTGCTCCTGGGCACGGATACAGGAACAGGACCAGGTCCCCCTCCGCCCCCAGATAACTCCAATTAGTAGAGGACAGACTTGTAAGCCCATGATTACAAGATGTAATCTACTGTTCTTACAGTAAATGAATGCATATGGCTTTCGAATATCAAAGCGATGATCACTCTAATTGGAATCGGAGTGTTGCTGGGGAGGTGTAGGAGTGGGACAGAGTCACTGGAAGGGCCTGGTGTCCGGGGTCTTCCGCCCAGTACCCCCGTCTCTGAATGGCGGATTGAAGGCTGAGGTGCTGCTGCCACCTGCTGGCCAGGCCAGGAATGCAGAGACGTGCACGCAGCAGAACGGCAACCAGTGTAGATGACTTCCTGTTATCTCCATCCATCAAATGCTGGCCAGCATCACCTAGGGGGTGATGTCACTTTGATTCATTAGAAAGCTCAAGCCCAGAGTCAGCACTCTGCCCAGTGCTGTACACTGACAATGAACAAACGAACCCTTTATGAACGTGAGGAAGCTGAATGAAATGGATGTGGCCTTTTCCCCTCTCTGAGCCCCGGCGTTCTCTGTGAAATGAGAGGGCTGGGAAAGAATGGTGGTTTTAAACTCTTAGGAATCAGGGGTACTCTCCTTTTTTTTTTTTTTTTTTTCTTCTTTTTTTGGAGACAGAGTCTCGCACTGTTGCCCAGGCTGGAATGGAATGGCACAATCTCGACTCACTGCAACCTCTGCCTCCCAGGTTCAAGCGATTCTCCCACCACAGCCTCCTGAATAACTGGGACTACAGGCACGTGCCACCACACCTGGCTAATTTTTGTATTTTTAGTAGAGATGGGGTTTCACCATGTTGGCCAGTCTGGTCTCAAACTCCTGACCTCAAGTGATCCTGAGGATCACCACCTCGGCTTCACAAAGTGCTGGGATTACAGGCATGAGCCACTGTGCCTGGCCTAGGGGTACTTTCCTTTAGGCGAAACCTTGCTTTGTAGAGGCCCAGTGTATAAAATAGATCTTCCTGGAGCAATTTGAAAATCAGTGGAATAGACGCTATGACGCTCCTTCAGCTCTGAAAAGCACTGAGCTGTAGACATTTAAGGAGGATGAAGTTGGAAAGATTCATGAGTTCTCAACTTGAATGAAGTGAAAGTGGGATGAATCTTCCCCCATGCTTCCTTCAGAGCTTTCTTCCTAAGAGAAATCTAAGAGAGCTCTTAAAATGACACCTGGGGCCGGGCGTGGTGGCTCACACCTGTAATCCCAGCACTTTGGGAAGCCAAGGTGGGCGGATCACGAGGTCAGGAGTTCAAGACCAGCCTGGCCAACATGGTGAAACCCCATCTCTACTAAAATACAAAAAATTAGCCATCCGTGGTGGCACATGCCTGTAATCCCAGCTACTTGGGAGGTTGAAGCAGGAGAATTGCTTGAACCCGGGAGGCGGAGGTTGCAGTGAGCTAAGATTGTGCCATTGCACTCCAGCCTGGGCAACAGAGTAAAACCCTGTCTCAAAATAATAATAATAATAATGACACCTGGGTAGCCTGGGCCTACTGGGCTGGCTCCCTGTAGGAAATAAACTAAACCTGAGACTTGGTCTAATCCATAGAGAGATGATGACGCAGGCTTAGTATAATGCAGGTGCCCACTCTGTAGAATGTTTCTTTTCATACCTGTGCCAACTTGAGCAGGGCTCTGCTTTTCTTTGCATTTCCACCAAGGGGAACAGCTTCCCTAGGCTCTGCAGGCAGCATGGGTTTTGTAGTAGAGATGAAGAGGGGGCTGCAGTTACAGCGACATGGAAATATCTCCACTTAACGTCGCAGGCCTTCTCGGCTCTCCTTGTTCCTGCTAGCCTCTAATGGCCTTCAGTTCCAGTGCCTCCTTCTCCATCTGGGGTCCCCCACTCTTACTCTTCCAGAGGTGTATATTCAGACCATGCCCTGCTTAGCAAATAGGACTGGGATCCACCCTTTTTAGACTGCAGGAAGGATTAGGCATACTTGCCATCTTCAAAAAGCTGGTGACTCCCAGAATAAAGGCCAGTGTCTTCTGTGTTTGTGAGGGGCAAGGTCAATCTGGTTTGGGGACACAGAAGTGATCACAAAGAGAAACTGCTTCTACAGAGAGTGCTGGGATTTTCAGGTGACTGCAGCAACAAGGAGTGTTCCTTCCTCCATGTGAAGCCAGCTTTCAAGTCCCAGGACTGTCCTTGGTATGACCAAGGTTTCTGCAAGGACGGTGAGGCCTTGGAAGCCAGGGAGCCCTAGGGGCTGTGGGGATCAGGGTGGGAGCTCTCAGCAGGGGAGGGGCCATTTTCCTGATGAGGCTGTGCCTTGGAGAAACCCCAAATAGAAGGCCTTTCTGTAGTTCTCCTCCAGCTCTGCTGTGACACACAAAACACAGCCTGGTGTGGGGCCATAACAGGCTTCTTGAGGCAGACTGACTTGGGTTCAAATCCTACCTTCAGCATGTATCAGCTGCATGCCTTTCTCCAAGTTACTGAACCACACAGGAAGCTCTTGACACAGGGTCAGGCCCATAGGAGACGCTTAGTTCATGTGTGCTCTCTTCTGCATTCCACTTACCCACCTGGGGGGTCCTGAGTGTTGCTTAAGCATGTCCTACCTTTCCCATTGCTGCCAGCCAAATTTAAGAGGCAGCTTCCCCCAGCAGGGTTCCCATGCCCTAAGCAACAGGGTTTCTCCCTCTCCTTTGTCTTCAG
This sequence comes from Pan troglodytes, assembly GCF_028858775.2. Lineage (NCBI taxonomy): Eukaryota > Metazoa > Chordata > Mammalia > Primates > Hominidae > Pan > Pan troglodytes. The sequence goes on along the minus strand of NC_072417.2, from coordinate 86,234,095 downwards.
ATAGGTTTTTCTTACGGAGTTCTTAGTGCTGTTGGTTTTAGGGATCTGGGCGGGGGTGAGGGCTGCTGAGAAGATCAGTAGGATTGTGGGGTTAGCTTTTTTCTTTCTATCACCCAGGTTGGAGTGCAGTGGTGCGATCTTGGCTCACTGCAACCTCCACCTCCCAGGTTCAAGCAATTCTCCTGCCTCGGCCTCCCAAGTAGCTGGGGTTACAGGTGTGCACCACCATGCCCAGCTAATTTTTGTATTTTTAGTAGAGACAGGGTCTCACCATGTTGCCCAGGCTGGTCTCGAACTCCTGGGCTGAAGTGATCCACCCACCTTGGCCTCCCAAATGCTGGGATAACAGGTGTGAGCCACCCCACCCGGCCAGGTCAGCTTTTTCTCAGCTGTACCTCCCATACCTAAATAAATAAAAGGCAACAAAGTGTGGTTCATATCCATGCAAGTCCTCCAGGACACAGCATGTCAGTGACATTTCCAACTCTATTTCAGAACTTGCCAGCTGACACCTGCTCCAGCACATTCCAAGGTTCCTTTTCCCCATCCCTGTCTCATGGCTAGAAGTGGATGCTTTAGGGTGGTACAGAAAGGACGGGAAGATTTATCCACCCCTATTAAGTGAAGCCCCTATGACCATCCACACCCTTCCTAGGGAGCTTTTTCATGTGTGTTTTCCCCTCTTGCTGAAGCGGATCCTTCTCATCACTTTCTCTTTGCTCAGCAGGTCCTCTGTGTAAATACCGCCATGTCCCCAGAATAATGTGTCTCAACTATTTAGTCGGCTTCTGCCCCGAGGGACCCAAGTGCCAATTTGCTCAGTAAGTATGATCCCTCAGTTACCAACTCCCACCAGAGTGCTAGGCCTGACCTTCTAGTTCTAGATCTTTCCATACCTTCGCTGGTCCTTAGTGGAAAATGAAGCATCTGGCAAGCATCCGCTCCAGTATTTTCCTGGCACCACTGCCTGACCCTGGCAATCTCAGAACTCTAACCCACCCTCTTAATGTGTATTCATGCTGGGGATGGGTGTCGATCTTTTCACAAACTGTTCTAGTAATAAGAGAAGAAACACTTAATGCCCAGTTCTCCCCAGTCCTCTGTAATTCTCCCTCACGCCCTGGCTAAGGGAGGGCAACTTCCCTACAGGGTTCTGAAATATGAAATCTGCAGCAGGCTGGCGCAGAGCGTGTTAATGAGCAGAAGATGGGAGGGCGAGAGCTGGGCTGTAATCGTCTCTCTCCACTTCCCTTAGTCCCAAGATGAATCTTTTACTCAACCCGAGTTACATGAAGGTGAGTGCAGGCAGGCACGTGCCGTCATGCCTCATCCCTTTATTCCCACTCCTTTCTGCTCCCCAGGGAAGCTCACCCAGCAGCACTGCATGGTTCCCAGCGAACCCTCACTCTCCTTTGAAAGGCATGTCATCATGCATGTGGGACACATATATGTGGTTGTTCCTCCCAGACTCCTCTCCAACCTCTAGAATCTCTGCTGTGGGTAGGGTAGGACTTCTCTGTTGACCAGCCCAAGGCTTTCCTTCTGCTAGCTGGGTAGCACGCATGGTTTTTGGAATCAGGGCTGGCCCTGATTGAGAACTGTGCTCAGTCCCTATGGAGAGACACACACTGTCTATAGACCCAAGTGTTGATGAGTGCCTGTGTCAGGGGTTGGTAAACTACAGCCTGTGGGCCAAGTCCAGCCTGCTGCCTGTCTTTGTACAGGCGAGGGGCTAAGAATGGTTTGTAAAAAGTGGGAGGAAAATCAAAATATTTTGTGACATGTGAAATTAATTCCAGTGCTCATAAAGGGTTTTGTTGGAACACGGCCATGGCTGTTCTGGTGCTTAAAATGGCAGAGTCCAGTGGCTGCAACAGAGACCCAGTGGCCTGCAGAGTATAAAATATGCACTGTTTGGTGTTCTTTAGAAAAAGCTTGCTGACCCCTGGTTTAGATGACTGAATGTCGGACACCTGTTTAAGTATCACAGAGGCCAGACAGCGCCAACACTGGGGCAGCTACTGACAGCTACTGGGGCCTCCGAGCACTGGATGCTGGGAGGGTGATGGCCTGGGAGGAAGACAGTCCCTGCTGGTTCTGAGCGGGCTTTGAAAGAAGGTGGGAGGCGATCTGTGGGACTGCGGGGAATTTACAAGCCCATTTACAATGAAAGCCTAACTTTGATGGAAAGGTATGCTTTTGGCACTTAAAACTGTAACTAAAGGCATCTTGAACCCTGGTTTCACCCTAAATGCACGGCCAGCGTCCCGGCCCTCTGTGAAGCTGGTGTCTGCACACAGGGACTATCTGCAGTAGGTGTTTTCTCACGACTTCACTTTAGCTGTAGCTTGTCAGCCGGCCCCGGGATTCAGCACCTCCTATTTCTGCTGTGGAAGCTTGGAAACCCCCATCCCCAACAGAGTGCCTGCTCTCCTGCCTGGGGATCAGGGGTCAAGGGCAGGGCCTGTGCCACAGGGTGGACAAAGGAACCCACAGGGCTGGGCTAGTGCTTGGCTGAGAGCTGGGAGGGCAAGGAATGATCAGGGAGCTGGAGAATGACTCCTTTTCCGCAGCAGATAGGAGTGTGAATTAGGGGAGAATGAGAGGATACTGTAAACCATCCTGTTGGCATCTCCTGCTAGACAAGACTGTTCCTTCAAAAGGAACAGTCATTTCCCGCTTTGTTGCCTACTACTCTTCAGTTACTTGTACATAACGTCCTTAAAATTCTTTTTTGGCAGGAGGGCAGAGTATGGTTAAGGGAGGGAACGTAGCACCTGGTTCCTTTTTCTGGTATCTTCTGGTTTATCAGAAAGAAAAAAAATCACGTTTGATCACATCTTCATTCTCATAGCTTCTAAACTGTCCTGAGCTTTGCAGTCTCCATTCTGCAAGAGAATAGTTTTATTGGGATGACAGGTAAGAGTGGCAGAACCCTTGATTTTTCTTGTACAGTTGCTTTTATGTGCCAGCCTCGTTCTCTGGGATTGTGATGCTGGGCTTGAATGCCTGAAATAAGCTTCACCAACAAGCAGAATCCATCCAATTCCTCACAAAGGTAGCTAACCATCTCCTATGGTTCCCTAGACATCTTTAGAAATCTGAATTTACAAAAAGTCATGCCATTCACTTTTTCTGTTTTTGTGTCAAAGACCAGGCCATTATGCCAGTAAGTACAGTAAGACTCAACTGATAGGAGTTATTAAAAACTAACCTATGGTCAGGAGAAGATGCTCAATGGTCTTACTATGGGATTCTGTTTCCCAAGTTCCACAGTAAGCCTGCTGTCATCCTAAGCAGGGTATGAGTGAGGTGCAGAAGTAGCCTGTGGCAGGCAGGTTTATTTCTTTTGATCCTGTAAGTGAACGAGCTACTAAAAATACAACAGGTTTGGAGGCAGATTGGCAGGAACGAGTTATCCATAAAACGGGAGCAAAATGTACATAAAACCAAAAGCTCGAGTCTATGGGAAATCCACGATCATTATACTTTGCTCAGCTCCTACCAACAGGTCTGGGTTGCACGTGGCAGCTCCTCTGTATATGGCTTCAGCTGCCGCTATCAACTGGCAATTAACTCAAATGGCTTTCTTTAGCATGACAGCTGCTTCCCTGTATGGCTTATTTAAATCTAAGAATATACTCTGTACCTTATGTGTGGAGTATTATGGGGCAGTAGATGGAATAAAATAGGCTTATCCTGGGGAGGTAAGGTAGTAACACGAAAAATTTAACGGTATTACCATCTTTTAATGCCATCATGAAAGGCCAATACCAAGGCAACTTAATCCACTGGGAAAGGGGGGGTAGTGGCTGTGCTGAGCCTTTTGGAATAATGGAGAAGAGCAATGGGATGTGTGAGGAAGAACTGGCCCCCCACCTTGGTAAAAAGACAGGTGCCTGGCCTGCCTGGAGCTGGAGTCCCCAGTCAGGGCAGTCTAAAAGAATGGAGCCCAGGAGTCAGGTTTTGGGGGGTTGCATGCCAGTTCAAACCAATGGGGGCTGCTATGTGATGAACAGCACAGAGCTACGTAGGCAAATCACTCTACCTCAAGCCCGTTTTCTTTTTGGAAAATGAGCAGGATAGCACCTACGCCACAGGACTGTTTGAAACTAAAAGGAGAAAACGCACGTAAAAAACCTTGCATGGCACTCGGCACAAAGCAAGCCCCAGATGTTGGCTGGATCTGCCTGTGGATTGCAGTAGGGCCTCTCTTCCTCCGTTCAAGGTTGGAATTTATATATAGTATGATGGCACATACTACAGGCTTTAGAACAGCTGCTGTCAATGAGTTCCTACCATCACAGACGTTGCTGGAATTAACACATGTAAGACTTCTAATCTCACCAAATGTCTGCAAAGTAGGAATAATTATCCCTAAATTACAGTACAAAGGAGGCTCCAGTAAACTGGATAACTTACCCAGGGACACACCCACCCATTTCACAGGTGAGGCTCTAGAAGCAAATAATCAGCTCAGGGGAGTACTTTTTATATTTTACAAATAATTTTATTATGAAGAGTGGTGGAAGTAGTATGTAGATGCCCCATAAAGTATAAAAGAGTCTGCTGATGATAAAATTATTTTTAACAGCTAAAATAAATTTTAATGTGCATTAGAAAAACTACACATTCCCAAGTAAACTCAGTCTTTCAGATATTATTATTCAGGATTAAACAAGGCCGCCCCGAGGTTAATCCACTTACACAGACCACGTGTGAGTTACAGCCAGGGTATTCAGGCATGTCCGTGAATATTCCCAATTTGTAGTAACAGAACCTTCAAATACGTCCTCTCAAGCATGGACAGTAGCCTGGGTGTCACCATGCCTCTTCTGCGGGATGGATGGAAAGGTGAATATGGATTACGTGTATGGATTCTCACGCTGCATTTGTATGCACCTTGCAGGAAGATTCGGGAATTCAAGCTGCTGCCTGGAAGCAAGATCTAAGCATTGCTTCTTACCTAGCGGGGCTCTCACCAATGCCACAGACAGGGCAGAACACGACTTTTACCCCCTCCTTCTGCAGCATGATTTTAAGAGACAAAACTTATAAGGCTGTTTAAAATGGTAAATCATGTTAGAGACGTTCTTTTTCTTTCCTTGGCTCTGTGAAGAGATGAGTAGTTACCCCGCCTCACACCTGAAGCGTACTGGCTTCTGTGGGTAGCAGTCTTACTTGTCTACTATTTGTTCTGAGGAGTCTTGTCTTTCTGGATGAAGCTTTTAATCTGGTGATCACATACATGATTGGAACTGGCTGTGCAAATGAACTGATAGGAATTTTGCATACATGAGCGAAAAATGTATCCTCACGAGGCAACTTTACATCAGTATTGCACCCTGGAGCTGTGAAGTGTGCTTCCTCGTCATGCTGAGTTTGTTTAGATCTAAATCTCAGAAAATAATCAGCTATCAGTTTACCTCAACAACGCTCTTAAACTATTCTGAACATTAGGAAGAGATTCTTGAAGGACTTGAGAAAACACCTTCAATTATTTTCCCAACCCAGGTGGCAGCAATGAGCAGACAAGGAAGCCTTTCCTCCCATTACTCTGTAGACATTTACAAGTCATCCCAGAATGTGGAGATGTTTCCAATGGCTTCTTGAAAGTTATCCACACTACTGTATTGTGGATTCTCAGTATCTAATTCAAAGAAGTCAGTGGAGACTTTTTGTTGTTTCCTACTATATGTGAGTTAGAATTCTTGGTACTTACCAATGTCAAACAAAAAAGCTGTCTTCTTATTAATACAGGATCTCACCTTTGCCTTAAACTTGGCAATACAAGGCAGATATCCTTTTAGGACTCATGGATCATTAAATAGTTCTATTCTCATTAAATAACTTATTTTCAGGGATATGAAATATTTACTGTGACTAAGTTAAACCTTTTCATTATGTTTCAGCATCCTGATTATGACAAGTGATACTACTTTATTTATAGCAGTGATACAAATGCTCCTGATAACCTTGAGGGCTGAAAAGCTATCCCCTAATGCTACCACTACACTTAGGTGTTACAGGGCAATTCAGTGGGCAACACAGGGCACGAAGGCACTAGAGAGAAGTCACGAAGGCTTCTCCTACTTAAGCGTGCTTCCTAATCCAAACATGTTTTAGAGCGGCAATCCCCAGTCGTCTTCGCCACACCAATGCATGGAGGTACTGTGCTCTTCCAGGGCAGGGGTCGGCACAATTTTTCTGTAAAGGCCAGATAGTAAATATTTTCAGCTTTTCGGGGCATATGGTTTCTGTCGCAACTACTCGACTTTGCTGTTGTTGTGTGAAACAGCCATGGATGCCACCTAACCAAATGAGCAGGGCTTGTTTTTGTACATTTTGCCTACATACAAAAATAAGGCAGTGGGCTGGCTTTGGTCTGTGGGTCACAGTGGGGTCTGCTGCCCCTGCTCGAGGGAACTGGGGGACCGGGAAAGAGGATATTACTGAAGGTCATTCTCATCTACCTTCTCACCTTGAGAGTTTCTGGTCTTGAGTAAGGACACATGGGGAGGTGTGGAGAGAATCCTTAAGCATCTCTCCTAAAGAGCATTCACAGAGAATGGGCACAAAGCTCTTTCGGCAGGGAAGATTGTTCTGGGTTCCAATGAAGTTCTTAGTAATATTAAACTAAAATAACTGAATGTAGAACTCTTCCCCTCAACCACAACTTTTTTCCTTACAGAGAATTCTAGGATACAGGGATATATTGCTGAATACCTTAACTATGAGAATTTGTTGCAGAATTAAATTACTCCCACTAGGGATGGAAAGGAGCAGGGGATTGGGAATAGAAAAGGTAGGTAAAAAGTAGCCCCAGCATTCCAGCTTTGAGAAGAGAGAGAAACAACATACAAGTCAACACATGCTGGCTGTGGCTTTCCTGTAGGTTTTTTGGGATTTTTTGAGACAAGGTTTCACTTCCATCACCCAGGCTGGAATGCAATGGCACAATCTCAGCTCACTGCAGCCTCCGCCTCCTGGGCTCAAGTGATTCTCCTGCCTCAACCTCCTGAGTAGCTGGGACTACAGGCGTGTGCCACTGAGCTCAGCTACTTTTTACAATTTTTTTTTGTAGAGATGGATTTCACCACATTGCACAGGCTGATCCTGAACTCCTGACCTCATGATCCGCCCGCCTTGGCCTACCAAAGTGCTGGGATTACAGGCGTGAGCCACCGCACCCGGCATTCCTGTAGTTTTAAAAGAGCTGGGACATAAGAGGAACTGACCTCATGTATTTTGGCATGAGGACACCACAATAAAAGCTGAGACAGAGGGGTGTGTGCGTGTGATCTATAACTAACCCTCTACGTTAGAAAGGAGGCTGGGGAAACACTTATCCATCAATGTTGCCTAAATTTCCTCAAAGCTTTTTCTACCTGTAAGTATCCAAGTTACTCTCTGTGGGCCAAAGCAGAAGTCAAAAAATCAGACACTGAATAGTTTGATGAGATGAAGAGACACAGAAAACCCACCAGCCAAAAACAACCCTAACAAATGGAGAGGAATTTCTCAGTAATGCACAGAAACTCTTGAGAAAGGGATAGATAGGGGTGGGATTCTGAAAAGTTTCCAGGAAGAGATGATACATTAGCCACCGGTTCACTATTATACTCAATTAAGATGTATAAAATGTGGTTTAACATTATAGTTAGTGTGCTATTTTAAAAATCAGCTTAAAAATATTTGTAAGCTTTTTTTCGGAGGCTTACCTGCAACTCGAATGCCCATCCTTAGCTCTTGTGTTTCTCACACCTATCAAGATCTGGTCAAGGGCCCCAAAGAAACTAAGGGGAAGGGCCTGATGTGGGCTTATTTTCTGCCAATTCAGATACTTTCCTGTATCAACATATAGGTAGTAGTCTGGTATCTCATATAGCTGAATGGTAATGAGATACTAGCTTTTTACTGAGAAGTGACTTCTTAATTTTAATGATGAACTTTGTCATCTTCACATCTCCTTGAATAACAACTTTATGATTAAACAAAACTAGTTTTTCTCTAATTCTCAGTTGCTCCTGAGAGCAAGCCAAGAACATCCAGACAGAACCAGATCTGTCTATATTAATAATACGTTTACTTCCTGTATCATTATTTTAGATTCCAATAATTTTATTCTTTATTTTTTCACTCCCCTCTCCCTGTCCCAAATATTATACATTTTTAAACTGTTAAGTATGTATTGTAGTCGTCTCCACTGTACGCCCTTTGCTGTTCCAGAGCTTTAAGTGATGTCCAGGTCAACACTACTTACGCCACCGCTGCAGCTCTTTGGATAAACAGAGACAAATGTAAGGATCCGAGAGGCCACTTCCAACGACTGTTACTATCTTTTGCCTCTACAGATCATTCTCTTTTTGTTTTGTAAGTTTAGAAATAGAGTATTAAGCACAATGAGAAGTTTGTTTCACTTCAGTCTCTGTTCATTAATGTCAGGTATCAAACAATCCCTTTCAGACTGGTAAAACTTTAAGAAAAGCCCTTTTCTCTGTGGGAGAAATGACTCTTGGTTTTGGGCCTCTCCATTTATGCAGGACGATCAGAAAGGCACTCCTTTTCCTCACCCATGGCCAGGTGTCTGATACAAGAGATGGCGGCGAGGCCATCCCAGCCAGCATGCAGGAGTGCTGCCACCCTGTTCCTGCTGTCGGACCTACCCGCTACTCACTAGGCACTGATTTCATCAAACAAATCCCAATTAGCATCAAATTGTGATTTTTTTTTTTTCTTAAGAAGTCCAGTGTGTGAATTATGCTGGCCTTCAGAATTCATCGTTATCTTGTACTTTTACACATGAAGTTTTCATCTGAAAGTGGGCTTTTTGTTTTAATTGTACAAAAATACTGGTGGGTTTTTTTTTTTTTTTTTTTTTTGAGATGCAGTTTCGCTTGTTGCCCAGGCTGGAGTAGTGGCGCGATCTCGGCTCACTGCAACCTCTGCCTCCTGGGTTCTAGCAATTCTCCTGCCTCAGCCTCCCGAGTAGCTGGGACTACAGGTGCCCGCCACCACGCCCAGCTAATCTTTGTATTTTTAGTAGAGACAGGGTTTCACCACGTTGGGCAGGCTGGTCTTGAACTCATGACCTCAGGTGATCTGCCAGCCTCGGCCTCCCAAAGTGCTGGGATTACAGGCGTGAGCCACCGCGCCCGGCCCCAAAATACTGGTTTTTGATTGTACAAAAATCAGCACAAAAATTTAATTATATAAAAATGCTGATATTTTTGATACCCACTCATCTTTTTAACTGGAAGGATTTTTTTTATAATACAATAAGAAATGAACAAACACATCTTGAATTAAGATAAACGAAATTAAGGTATTTTCCTTCTGGTTAAGACTTAGTGAAAGCTGAAACTTGGAGAATGGCACTTTGTTTTTTAAGTGTTCAAAGTAGATTAACTGAGATAGCAATAAGACTTAGACACATTGGTAAGTGACAGCTGTATTCTATTCCTCCTTCTCTCTTTCGTGGTGTAAAGGTGTTTGGTTTCAATGCCAAAAAGGTGCTCTTAGGCACCAAGGAAAAGCACCTTCCATTGGAGCAGGGTAACAGTTCTTAGGTACCTGACCTTTTAGCAGGGAAGGGAAAAAAGCTACAAAGGCTGAGTGCGGTGGCTCATGCCTGTAATTCCAGCACTTTGGGAGGCTGAGGCGGGAGAATCATGAGGTCAGGAGTTCGAGACTAGCCTGGCCAATATGGTGAAAACCCTGTCTCTACTAAAAATACAAAAACAAAGTTAGCCAGGCATGGTGACACACACCTGTAGTCCCAGCTACTCAGGAGGCTGAGGCAGAAGAATCACTTGAACCTGGGAGGCAGAGGTTACAGTGAGCTGAGATCATGCCACTGCACTCTAGCCTGGGTAGAAAAAAAAAAAAAAAGACAACATGAAATGGAGGACAAGGGCAATTATGTAAATTCTAGTCAAATCTTATACAGGCCATTACAACCAAGCCTCTAATAAAACCCCAGAGCCTGCCAGGTGCAGTGGCTTATGCCTGTAATCTCAGCACTTTGGGAGGCTGAGGTGGGCGGATCACCTGAGGTCGGCAGTTCAAGACCAGCCTGACCCACATGGAGAAACCCCGTCTCTACTAAAAATACAAAATTAGCCGGGCATGGTGGTGCATGCCTGTAATCCCAGCTACTCAAGAGGCTGAGGCAGGAGAATCACTTGAACCCAGGAGGCAGAGGTTGCAGTGAGCTTAGATCGTGCCATTGCACTCCAGCCTGGGCAACAAGAGCAAAACTGTATCTCAAAAAAACAAAACCCAGAAACCCCAGGCAATAGCTCATTCACCAGTGCATGCCAGATACTGTAAAGCTGTAAAAAAAAAAAAAAAAAAAAATTCAGAGAATCCCTTGGAGGTCCACATAATGGAATGGGACCTGTTATTTAGGCTAGAAATATAGAAAGACTTACTCAGACGTCTGAAACTCCAGCTACAACACAGGACGAAGTATCCTGTGAAGAGCATCGTGATGCCACCGAATCCACTCTTCCTTATGGTGGTGTTGCACCTGATCCAGCCTGTTCAAAAGGAAACACGGCTTGTTGTTACAGCGACTGAAACTAGGGCCAGTATCCGCGAGTCATTCAAGTTTTCCCAGTTAGCCTGAGTGATGGAACTGTAATTCAGAGATTTACACGCACATATTTTAAACACATAAAGGCTAACATCAAAGAACCTTAACTTGACTAGATTCAAATTAGTTACTCTTGTTTTGGGTGCTTGGTTAAAATTTTTAGTGGGAGGAGGCTAATAAAACTGGTTAACTTGAGGTTTAGAGTCTTTATGGCTTTGGGAGGAGGCACAATCAATATGGGCAAGGGAAAGTTGGGGGTAGGTATTAAAAAATACAAGCTGTTGAATAAATGGTAGCTGTTATTAGCTTTGGTGCTTTCAATTATGTCCAACTCCAAAATGAACACAGACAAATGGAAAACTAGGAAGACAACACACATTTTAACAATTTTTTCCTCTCCTCTTTAGCCTTGCTCAACAGCCCGAAGAGAAACTTTTCCAAATGCCCAGAACCTGCAACAGAACACAACAGTCAAACTCCAGCCTCACCTTTTTGTACAGCTCCCAAGAGCCTCATTAGAGAGAAGTTGGAGGTTGTAAGTCCGGTAGGGGGTTCCAAACTCCTTATATGAGTTGAGCTTCGTTCCAACAAAGAAACTATGGTTCCAAACAGAAGTCACTGTCATTGTTTACCGAAACGTACCCCCTTCCCCAACATCCAGTGCCGAAGGATCCATGGCTAAGCCTCAGGAAGAGCACATTCTAAACAGGTGCATTAAAGATTTCTGCATTGGACTGCAGCTAAGTGTTGAAAGTCAAATCAATTACAGGTTGAAAAAATGTTTTTCAAAAGGCCAAGGGACCCCTGAAAATCAGGGCGTCTACTTGTTTTTTGGTCTGCTGAGTACCCTGGCCAGGTGATTGATGCGCATGTGCTTCATGAAGTGAGTCTCTTACATCATCTTTTTGTTTTTGACACAGTCTCACTCTCTCGCCCAGGCTGGAGTGCAGTGGCATGATCTCGGCTCACTGCAACCTCTACCTCCTGGGTTCAAGTGATTCTCCTGCCTCAGCCTCCCGAGTAGCTGGGATTACAGGCACACGCCATCACGCCAGGCTAATTTTTGTTATTTAGCAGAGATGGGGTTTCGCCACTTTGGCCAGGCTGGTCTTGAACTCCTGACCTCATGTGTTCTGCCCGCCCCAGCCTCCCAAACTGCTGGGATTATAGGCATGAACCACTGCGCCTGGCCTCTTTTACATCTTCTATCATCTGCTAAACATGTCAGCTAAAAGCGTGACTTTCTCCTTTTATGATTGTGACTTGCCCACAGTCAACATGCCTGTTCTATTACCCTATCGCTATTATTGGCCAGCAAACATTTCCTATTTATGTTCAGTACATGAATAACTTAAGCAGAACCAGAAAAGAGGGCTTATGCAGGCCGGGCGCGGTGGCTCACGCCTGTAATCCCAGCACTTTGGGAGGCTGAGGCAGGTGGATCACGACGTCAGGAGATTGAGACCATCCTGGCTAACACTGTAAAACCCCGTCTCTGCTAAAAAATAGAAAAAATTAGCCGGGCGTGGTGGCGGGCGCTTGTAGTCCCAGCTACACGGGAGACTGAGGCAGGAGAATGGCCTGAACCCAGGAGGCGGAACTTGCAGTGAGCAGAGATCGCGACACTGCACTCCAGCCTGGGCAACAGAGCAAGACTCCGCCTCAAAAACAAAAAAAAAGAGGGCTTATGCTCCTTAATCACATTTCTCCTGTACATGGTTTTCTCCATGTTTTATGACAGGTAATCTCTACTACTGATAGTTCTCTAGTCTTGGTTTGGTTCATCAAGATAAAGAAGAAATTAAACACCGACAACAGGTTTAGCAAGTGTGGTAAAAGCTGCTGTGGATGTAAAAATATCCAAATGATCATTAAAGAACAATGAAAAGAATCATGCTGGCTTCCAAGAAATTGCACAGAAGATAATTCTCTTGCAAGGTGAAGGTTAGTCTCTTAAAAAAAAACCCATTCATCTTGGAAAAAATTTGAGGAAAACGGTGCAAAGAGACAACTTCCTGAAAATTGCGACCATGTTGTCAGCAGTGTCAGGATCACGTGGCTCCCTGACCTTGCCCTGCTTTCTCCAGTCAGGTGAGCCTACTGGCCTGACCTGCAGTTAATTCAGTAACTGTTAGCTCACTGGCCCTGCCTTTTAAGTACCAAAGGAATGAGTTGGCTTCCTGAGAAGGGCAAATGACCTATCAAAGGTCTTGCCTGAGTGAGAAAAGGTATAGCCCATTCTCTTGTGCAAAGACTCCAATAAAACTCTAATTTGCAGTCATTGGAGACAGTCATTGCCTGGTGAAATTACAAAGCTTTTTAAGGAGCCAATGGCACCATCTTTTAATCCCTATAGATTGATATGGCCTTGAAGTCCTTGGCCAATGGAGGGATCAGGGCTTGACCTGATCCTAGGGTCTCTCTCCTCTAGTATCTTGTGTTCATTTGGTGGTAACATCAAAGTCTGAACATGGATCCTGGATCCAACTTCAATAGTTTTTCAGTTTATAATAGAAGTAGAGGCCCTATGATGATTACACCTTATTTACTGTCTGATACAGAAGTACCAAACTAAGTACAGCATTTATTAGTTACAGACTATGAGCAATAAAAGGGATTAAAATAGTTTCTCACCACTATTTGGAAGGAACTTGTTACTGAAGAAAAAATTCTATTTTCCCTCCTATATCCTGTCTCATAACCTTGGTAATTTAATGTTTTAAGTTACTGTATCTTATTATTGTATTCTTAGGAGCTAACAGTGAAATGTATCAATAACATATCAAACAAGGTATTGACTTCTATCTGTGGTCTTTAAACTCTACTTGAGGCTTACTGTTTGGGAGAGTTAGTAGAGTCAGATGAACCTGGGTTTGAATCCTGATTCTGTCACTTACTGCATGAACATGGGCAAGTCACTTAATGTCTGAAGCTCAGGCCAGGCCTGGTGGCTCACACCTGTAATCCCAGCACTTTGGGAGGCCAAGGCGGGCGGATCACCTGAGGTCAGGAGTTCAAGACCAGCCTGGCCAACATGGTAAAACCCCGTCTCTACTTAAAAAAAAAAAAAAAAAAAAAAAATTAGCTGGGCGTGGTGGCAGGTGCCTGTAATCCCAGCTACTCTGGAGCCTGAAGCAGGAGAATCGCTTGAACCTGGGAGGTGGAGGTTGCAGTGAGCCGTGATTGTGCCATTGCACTCCAGCCTGGGAGACAGAGCAAGACTCCATCTCAAAAAAAAAAAAAAAAAAAAAAAGATGTCTGAAGCTCAGATTCCTCAAGAGGAATAAGAGGGTGGGACAGTGGTGTCACTCAGAGCTGTTATGAGGATTAAATGACATAATGTATCTAGCATAACGATAGTCATAGTCATCACAGATAAACGTCAGGTCCCCCACTTTTTCCTCTAAAATGAAAAGTGTGTATCAAGGACATTCCTAAGCACTATAAAATGTAGTACAGAAAATACACAAGTCCTTCAATTTGGTAGAGAGATTTATCACGGGGGGAGTGTGTGCATCTGCAATTGAAAAACACACAGAAGGCTGGACACGGTGGTTCACGCCTGTAATCCCAGCACTTTGGGAGGTTGAGGTGGGCAGATCACCTGAGGTCACAAGTTCGAGACCAGCCTGACCAACACGGAGAAACCCCATCTCTACTAAAAATACAAAATTAGCCGGGCATGGTGGCGCATACCTGTAGTCCCAGCTACTTGGGAGGCTGAGGCAGGAGAATCGCTTGAACCCAGGAGGCAGAGGTGAGCCAAGATCACACCACTGCACTCCAGCCTGGGCAATGAGCAAAACTCTGTCTCAAAAAACAAACAAACAAAAAAACAAAACACACACACACACAGAAAAGTATGGCACTATAACAAACATGGTTTTAGTTATGGTGTATTTTCTACAACATGGTTTAGTGGAAAGGATTAAACTAGGCCTCAGGAAACTAGGTTCTCCTTGCAGCTCTACTATTTATTGGCAACACAAACTTGGACAAATCACTTATGCTCTCTGTGCCTGTTTCATCATCTACAAAATAGGGATAAATTCACTCTGACCACCTCTCTGTCCACCTTTTGTGCCCAAAATAAATACAGATGGAGGCACTCTGAAAACCACAAAGCAACACAAATGTTAATATAATTAAATGTGTTTATTATGGAGAAGGGGCTTGACTTTGTGACTACAACTTTGTGCAAAAAGGTCTAGACGTTAGGCCTGTTTATAGAAGGTAGTTAAAGAAAATGTAGCTTTGGGCTAGCTAGCAATGTTCTGCTTTTAGTACACATCCATTTTGAGACCAGGCAAATAGAGGTTTAGTGAATATGAGATCACTTGCAAACTCTACCAGAGAAGAAAATGATTTCCCTTTAGGAAGAGATAATACCAGTTTTTCTCTTGCAAACCTATTCTGAGTTGTTACAGGTCTCCTGTCAAAATAAGCATGAAAGCACCAATGGCCACTACACAAGACAGGTATGCTACTTTACAATCACCCTGCCCCTAGAAAAGCTTAAGAAACTTTATGTATTTTAACTAGAGAGGTGGTCTCATAACTAAAGATGAGATTCAGCAGAGAAAAGCAAAGATATTTCAGATGACTGTCAGGAACTTCCTGCCTCCTTGGGCCTTGGTCTTCCCTCCTGTTAACCGATTCCAGCCATCAGCAAAAGGAGCCTCTAGGAAGCTTCTGAAGTTTGATTCATAATCAAGGTGAGTTTCAACGTTCAGTCTTTCGCCCCAAGTCCTTCTTGCCTCATCTCTCCTGTTTCCAGGCTCAATCACTGGTTTTATTCTTGGGTCCTAGTCTCTGTGGCCTACATTTTTTCTTTTGTTTTTGGCCACATCCTCTGTTTCTGGTCCTTGATCTTTACTGTTCATTTCCTGAGCCTCCACTTCCACTTATCTGCCTTGCTTGCCCTTCTTACCTGGCTAGTTTTACCTGTGTCCTACCACCTGCATCCTACTTTGCTACTCTAAATTCCTAGATGTTGCATTTGCCTGAAACCTAGAACCTATTTCTTGTCCTGTAAACTTAGAACCTATTTCTTGTACAACCTGGTCCTGACTGGATTCTGAACACAGTGCTTATTCTATCTAGTTGAATTTTAAGTCTTTATATTTTTCTCCAGTCTGTTTACCCATCCAGTTTCTACCGGACATGCCTCTTCTCAAGGCAGAAACTCAACTGCTTTCAGTATCACCAGCCTGCCCTAGTGTAACCCTCAACTCTTGGGGGAGAGAAAAAGAGAGGGATAAACCACCACTACTGACCCCTGAAGCAAGAAGTAATGTTTTCAAGTCAATTTTTTTTTTTGAGACAGGGTCTCACTCCCTTCGCCCAGGCTGCAGTGAAGTGGCACATACTCAGCTCACTGCAGCCCTGATTTTCCGGGCTCAGGTGATCCTCCCACTTTCGCCTCTCAAATAGCTGGGACTACAGGTGCGCCACCACACCCAGTTAATTTTTTGTATCCTTAGTAGAGATGGGGTTTCGCCATGTTGCCCAGGCTGGTCTTAACTCCTGAATTCAAGTGATCCACCTGCCTTGACCTCAGCCTCCCAAAGTGCTTAGATTACAGGTGTGAGCCACTACACCCAGCCTCTTTCAGGACAACTTTATATGCAGTCTACTGGCATGCCTAGGTGAAAATAAACTAAATGACTGAAAATGTTAGTATTTTGACCCTTATAAATTCAAAAGGCAGAGAGAGCATTTTGGATAGGACAGATGGCAATTGAAAATAAGCTTGTTTACCTTGCGAGAGTCTTTCCCCCTGAGGACTGATAAGTTGTGGCTTCTGGGTCATTGCATTCCAACACTGAGGCTTCCCTGGCAACACCCCTAGTCCAAGGTAACCAGGATAGAGCTCTGGAAACCACTCCAGCCCCATGCAGCTGCGAAGAGTCTTCCTGCCAGTAGCTGCAGCATGATTGGTGAAGGGGCTCTGAGGAGTGTGACGCTGGGCTGAGCATAAAGGGCTCTGGCACCCAGTGTGTGATGCTTGGAACTGACTATCAGATTTGGGCTCCAGAGATAACTGTCCCTCGGGACTCTCCATTAATGCCTTTACATCAGGGACACGATTATGATTCTGGGCTTCTGCTTTCTTTTCTTGAAGAAATGTTGTAGCTAGAGAGGCAAGACTTTGACTACTTGACTGCGATACAGAATGAAACTCGTAAGTCGTCTCCCTCGGAATGAGCAAACTTAAATGTGGTCTTTCCCCTTGAGACTCCTTTCCTGTGACTGAATCCCTGGTGTTGAAGTTCTCACAGCCATGGCTCATGACAGTCCGTTGCTGCTTTTCTGTTGCGGACATACTTTTCTCTGCATTTCCTTTGCTCCCACATGTCTCTACTCCCAGGGTAAGTCCTTTCTCTGGTTTCTCCATGACTTGGATTTTACCTAATGAGCTCATTTTAAGGCTTAAAATGAGTGATTCTGTGTTCTTTTCTGGAGTCTCAGTAACTGTAACATCAGTAGGGACTCCTGAGAGGTGATCCCTGCCTTTGGAATCTCTTTCATTGCTTAATAATGTTCTTACCCTTTTAACCCCATCACTGACATTCTTTGGAGAAATATGACAATCACCAGTAGGCACGTCTAGTAATTTTACTAGAAGTTCCTGTCTTTGGGGATCAATTTTGTCCAATTTCAGATCACCAGAGGTAGTTTGTACATCATTAGGTAGAGTTGAGGAATATTTTCTATCTTGATTTGACAAAGAAGGTTCTATTGAGCCAACCAGTAAAGATGCTCCAGCTTCTGAAGGATTACATCGACTTTCTCCTGATTTAGGCAAATCTTTGGCAAGTTCTCTTTTAGGAGAGGTTTTCTCTGATGCGTAAAACTGAGCCTTGGTTTCTGCTTGGAAAGTAGTCTTTGGTTTAGTATTTTTTAACATTTTGAAGGATGGTTGGATTGGATTCTTGATGTCTTTATCTGCCTTTGTAGTAGTTGCTCTTTCCAAACCAACAGCTGGTAGTGGAAAGGTCTTCACTGTCTGTTCTGGTTTGTCCATCACCAACTTAGAATTTCTTTCTTCATTCTCTGTCTCTAACTCTTTCCCTTTAGCTTTAATTAAATCTTTGATTGGCCCTTTCATCTTTTTAGCACGTGGGAGTGTAGCTGGCTTGGACTGATAAACTTTTTGATCAGTAGGTATGGTTGGTCCTATCATCTTACAGTATGGCAAGTGGGATTTTAATCGTTTAAATGGCTTCTTACAGTAAGGACACACTTCCATTCTGGGTGGATTATCACTCATCCTATTCCTGAAAAAGGTAAATGTGAGATTATGAGAAGCACATAGTTTGTAAATACCAATATTTTACTTACGTGTTGTATCTTTTAAATTCATTTGGAACAAGCTAGATGTTTGCTACTTATGGTTACAGCAAGTCAACTAGTCATTACATGAGTATAAAAAATTGTTTAAAAACCCTTAAACACGTTATTCAAGGACAGAATGGTAAAGAATAAAAAACTTAGGCCAGGAACCAAAGGTTATTTATTTATTTATTTTGGAAACAGAGTCTCACTCTGTCACCCAGGCTGGAGTGCAGTGGCACAATATCTGCTCACTGCAAACTCCGCCTCCCAGGTTCAAGCAATTCTCTTGTCTCAGCCTCCCAAGTAGTTGGGACTACAGGGGCATGCCACCACGCCTGACTAATTTTTTGTATTTTAGTAAAGACGGGGTTTCACCGTGTCCATGTTGCCCAGACTGGTCTCGAACTCCTGAGCTCTGGCAATCCACCCACCTCAGCCTCCTAAAGTGCTGGGATTACAGGCGTGAGCTACCACGCCCACGCCCAGCCAAAGGTTACTGATTACAGCAGAGATTTCCAAAGTGATAAATGGAATATCCACTAGGGTGTAAGAAGAAAATATTAGAATTACCACAATCTAAGAATGAGAAACGAAGCTCTACTAACATTTAGTCAGTAATATGCATATATATACACACACACACACGGATATATATAAAATGTATGCATAATGCACAAATATATACATGGCCGAGGACACAGTCCTGTTTTTCACTTATACTTTTTTTTTTTTTTTTTTTTTGAGACAGAGTCTCACTCTGTCACCAGGCCGGAGTGCAGTGTCGGCTCACTGCAACCTCCATTTCCCAGGTTTAAGCGATTGTCCTGCCTCAGCCTCCCAAGTAGCTGGGACTACAGGCATGCGCCACCACGCCAGGCTAATTTTTGTATTTTTAGTAGAGACAGGGTTTCACCATGTTGGCCAGGATGGTCTCAATCTCCTGACTTCGTGATCCGCCCGCCTCGGCCTCCCAGTGTGCTGGGATTACAGGCGTGAGACACCACGCCTGGCCTACTTATAGTTTCTAGTACAACAGATTACTGGCAAATTAGTTTGACATCTTTGTTAAACATATACGATGTAAAAAATTAAAAAAAAAACATACCATGTATATTTGTACCTGTTATTCTTTAAAGTCCAGAAAAGAAAATGTTTAATTCCAATGTTTAGTTGAAAGTTATTTCCTTTCTACATCTCTTATTCTTTCTATAAAGTTCCAGAGGGCAGGAAACATATCTATCCTGCACACAGCTGTATGTAAAAACCTAGCACTGAGCCTGGCATACCATATTTGTTCACTGAATTCTTTAGATATAAACGTTTAAATATTATTCAGTACTACAACTGATAATATCTTCTGACTACCAAAGAGATTAAAAAGGGTGACTGAAACCACTTACAAAATAGACACAATCTTCACCAATCCATTCAATAAAGCAACCAACCCACCTTATCCTGTACGAAGTCATTCAAAACAAAACTGTTTTCTGCCAACAGATTACAGTAATCATTCTTACTTTGTTGTTGTTTGGTCTTTTTTTTTTTGAGATGGAGTCTCGCTCTGTCACTCAGGCTGGAGTGCAGTGGCGCGATCTTGGCTCACAGCAACCTCAGCCTCCCAGGTTCAAACGGTTCTCCTGCCTCAGCCTCCCGAGTGGCTGGGATTACTGGGATTAAGGGCGTGCGCCACCACGCCCAGCTAATTTTAGTATTTTTAGTAGAGACGGGGTTTCACCATGTTGGCCAGGCTGGTTTTGAACTCCTGACCTCAGGTGATCCACCCGCCTCGGCCTCCCAAAGTGCTGGGATTACAGGCGTGAGCCACCGCGCCCGGCCTGCTGGGATTACAGGCGTGAGCCATCATTCTTACTTTGTTTGGAGGTACACACTAACGGGATGAAAGCCACAGACTGTTTGTTTACAATAATACACACAAATGAAGCCAGTCCATGGACCTTCGGCTAACAACGTTAGAAAGGGCTTGACACCTGCTAGACGTTTCTGCCTCCACTCCACCTCACACTCAACCCTACTTGAAAGATCCCGGTACATTCCCACGATAACGTCTATACGTGGGTGTCTGTTTTCTTACCCGAGCTCCTCCAGGAGGATGCTAGTTTTGCGGGTGCTTCTCCCGGATCCCCATGCTTCCCCGATCACCGTTCCCGAGTGTGGCAGAATGAAACGTGAATGTCAGCCTGTGTAAGACACGATCAGACAGGTGACTTGGCAGCATGCACAGTGAGTAAATGCGGCACGATACTGAACCAAATAGAAACACAGGTTCCGGAAAGCAGAGTTAAGACCTCCCCAGCCTCCGGGCTCAAGGAGGACCTCAATAGTTCCACTAATCCTCACCCTCACCTCCGGCGCTCTCCAGCCGCCTTTCCCTCCTCCCGCTGCGTTACCAGCCTGCCCACCTCCCCGCACCCTTCCTTTCCCTGAAAGCTGTTCTGATTCTGCCAGCTGTTCTGATTCTGCGGAGTGGATGGGGTCGGCCCGGCAGCTCCTGGGTCAGGGACAGGCGTTCCCGCAGCCCCACCGAGGATTTCCTCCTGCGGTTCCAGGAAGACCCTCCGCCGGCCCCGGCACCCGATTCCCTCCCCTCTCCGCTCAGGAGAGTCTTCCCCAGACTTAGAACGTGGGCCGCGGAAAACAAACCCGCCCTTGCAAGCTCCCCACAGACCACCGTCCTCACCTCGGAAGACCTGAAAGCCCAGGCGACCCCGGCGACAAGCCCCCCAGGGAAGCCCCCCAGGCGCCTGCCCAACCCCCGGCCAAGGAACCGCGTCAGGCCGTCTGCACCACTGCCGGATAGGTCCGCCTGTTTTAAAATATGTTACCTCACACGGATTCAACTCAAATACTTGTATGATATTATTATGACATAATTGAATTTATTTGAAACCTGGCTTGACTTTTATACCGTACCCTCCGTTGGCTGTGAACAGGCGAGCGCTTCTGCCACCCCAGGGGAGGTCCTTTCTCCCAGAAGCTCCTAGTCGCTCCTCCCGCTCCGAGCCCGCCTCTTCCCGTGGGCGGGGTTACCAGTCGGTGCGGTTGGGATGGTGCCACTGCGCAGCCGCGGGAGGGCGGTACCACGGCGGCAGCGACATGGGGGGGCGCGGAGCAGACGCCGGAAGTAGTGGTGGTACGGGTCCGACTGAGGGGTACTCGCCACCGGCTGCGTCCACCCGAGCGGCTGCGAGAGCCAAGGCCCGAGGGGGTGGGCGTGGCGGCCGCCGAAACACAACCCCCTCTGTTCCCTCTCTTCGCGGAGCGGCGCCGCGTAGCTTCCATCCGCCAGCTGCCATGAGCGAGCGCCTCCGTCCCAGGTAAGAGGGAAGGGACCCCCTTTCCATTCGTCGCCTGAGGATCTGGGAGATAGAGCCGAGGGGGCGCGCGAAATGGGGGTCGGAGCAAGAGTGGACCCAGCGGGGCTCCCTGTGGGGTGCACTGCGGGCCGGGAGAGGAGGGGAGAGGGATGCGCGAGTGATCGGATGCTTGGTTCCTGTGGGTAGCTGGAAGGTGACTCTCCGGGGTCCAGGTCTCCCGCCCCTCCATCTTTTTTCCCCCCTGTCTTTTCCTATTTGGAACGAAGTGTGATCGGTCCCGGAAGAGAGACGGTGGCCCTAAAGCTTTCCTGTCCTAAATGTAGGAGGGTGGGGGGATGGGATAAACGTCTCATCTTGGAGAGGGAGCCCCCAAAGGCTTTTGTGAGGGCACCGGGCGGGGAGCTGCCGGCTCCCCAAGGTCAGAAAGAAAGGTTGGGCTTAACCCCGCAGCAGGGAAAGATTCGGTTAGACCGAAGAACTTGTGCCCTGAACGGTTGTGAACACAGAAGGGCAGATGACCAAGGCGGGTTATGGATCTTCTCTTGACTGTGGCATTAAGAACAAGCTGGATTCTAAACTGTTTGGATTGCGAGGCCGTTTGATTCCGAAGGCGGGAGGAAAGATTTTATCGCGATGCACTCGCTACCCTCCCGAGGGAGCCTGGCCTCGGGACCCGGGTCTTAAATTAGGGGTTCTGTGCTTGACATGTACTACTAGAGTCCGGACTAAGTTGGGATTTCTTGATTTTTTTCTTTCTCTTAATTTCCTCTGCAAGAATGTGTGGAGGAGAAAGTTGGGAAAGGTTACCTCAGAATGCTCTTCCTGTTACGGTCTTTCCACAAGGATCCTTCTCTGAAATAATTATTTCATGTGATTGAAGTTCTCAAAAGTATCCTGAGTTTATTTGGTCCCATAGTGAAAACCTAGGGTTCCCCAAGCTGCTGCATTGGATTATTGATTTGGGTCATGTAGCAGGTGGAGCATAAAGCCTCTCCTTGTATAGAAAAGAAGAGTGGACTAAATTTGAAATTGGGGGCCCAATTACAGACATGCCATCGGAATTAGGAACAAGATCTTTAGATACAGTGAATCTGACCCGACTGCCATATTATTCTTTCCCAAACCCAGTTTATACTTACGATATTCTCTTGGGGTGTCTCACATATCTGAAAAAAAATCTAAATATTTCCTACAAATAAAAATTCTACTGTACATAACTAATCTGAATGCATTTATACTGGCAGTAGATTCCTTTTATCTTGTACACAAATAATCTCAACATGTTTTAAAGAAGTTATTTGATTTGGACAGGCTTTTCTTGCCAGTGTTTAATGGAGTATGATGGGCCAGCTCTGCCAGCTCTAGGATGGTCTAAGACGGTGGTTTTTCGGCTGGGTGCGGTGGCTCAAGCCTGTAATCCCAGCACTTTGGGAAGTCAAGGCGGGCGGATCACCTGAGGTCAGGAGTTGGAGATCACTCTGGCCAACATGGTGAAACTCTGTCTCTACTAAAAATACAAAAAAATTAGTTGGGCCTGGTGGTGGGCACCTTAATCCCAGCTACTTGGGAGGCTAAGGCAGGAGAATCGCTTGAACCTGGAAGGCGGAGGTTGCAGTGAGCCGAGATCACTGCACTCAAGCCTGGGCAACAAGAGCGAAACTTCCATCTAAAAAAAAAAAAGGGTTTTCAGGCTCTCCCACAGTAGATTGGATAGCCGCAGAGAGGTGAGTGTGTGGTGAGGGAGTCCCTGCTTATTGATTGATTGATTGGTTGATTGATTGACTGATTGATTGACAGAGTCTCACTCTGTCGACCAGGCTGGAGTGCAGTGGCCCCATCATGCCTCACTGCAGCCTCAACCTCCCAGGCTCAGGTGATCCTCCCACGTCAGCCTCCTGAGTAGCTGGACCACAGGTGTGAGCTACCACACCCAGCTAATCTGTGTATTTTTGGTAGAGGTGGGGTTTCACTATATTGCCCAGGCTGGTCTTGAACTCCTGGGCTCAAGGGATCCACCCGCCTCGGCCTCCCAAAGTGCTGGGATTACAGATGTGAGCCACCTCACCAGACTGGGAGTCCCTACTTTAACAGATCCTTTATCTCTTATATAGAGAGAATTTTTTTACAGTAAGAAAGAAAGAGTTCTGTTACTTTTTAAAATAAAGTTTGAAAACCACTAGTTTCCATACTCTTTTTTTTTTTTTTTTTTTTTTTTGAGATGGAGTCTCACTGTGTCAGCCAGGCTGGAGTGCAGTGGCGCGATCTCGGCTCACTGCAACCTCTACCTCCTGGGTTCAAGCAGTTCCCCTGCCTCAGCCTCCCAAGTAGCTGGGATTACAGGCACACGCCACCACGCCCTGCTAACTCTTTTGTATTTTTAGTAGAGACAGGGTTTCACCATGTGGGCCAGGCTGGTTTCGAACTCCTGACCTCAAGTGATCTGCCTGCCTCAGCCTCCCAAAGTGCTGGGATTACAGGTGTGAGTCACCGTGCCCAGCCCATACTCTTAAGATTATTTCTATGCCGAGTCTCTAGGAGATGACAGGAAGGTTGGAGAGAAATGAAATAATGCAACGTGATGGAATCAACCATCTGTAGAAGTAACAGATGCTAACTGGTAATCTGCACCTAGATGGTTAGGGAAGAATATAATCAGTTATAGGGGTGCCTGCTAAAATCATAACCTGGTCTGTGGCATTAATGCCAAAAATTGTAATCTGATTGATTGAACTGATAGGGATGAGCATGAAGCTGTAATCTTGCCAGTTGTTAACACCATTGTTGAAAGAAGAATGTTTCAAGGATGAGATCTGCTAAGAGCCTAGAAAAAGGCAAATGAAGAGCAGGTAGGACTCTTTCTTAATCTGGTACCATCCAGAGGAGAAGGCTACCAACAGGCCAAAGAGATTATTCTGGTGCCTTGAGAGATCAAGTAATTTATGAGGCAGGGATATTTCATGTGACTCTCCCAGAGATTAGTTGAAATCCACAAAATCATCTCATCTTTTTTTGTTCTTACAGTCCCTCTGCCATGCAACCTCCTTGACATTCATAGTCTTGTCCCTGGAAAGATCTATCCCCCATTATAAATGAGGAGATAGCAAATTTTGATCAGGCTCCTAAGTTTAGTTAGAGTGACTCAGCAGCCCAAAGCCCAGTCAGCTGTTGGCACGCTGATAAAATGGGTGTGTGAGGACCAGCAGCTGCTACTTACTCAATGACTTTCTCTTTGGGTGTCGACTGGCCTCCCAGCAGACATTGCTTTGCCTCTGCAGAACACTCCCACGCAAGTTCCCTGATCATATTAGGATGAAATTAGCAGTTTCTTGGTTCAAATTTATGATAAAAGCACATCCATTTAATGATTATTAAAACCTGGTATTCATCTATTTTTTTTTTAACCTCCAACTACTTCAAAGTAATGTGCAGCTAAGATCTGATCTCCTAAGAGAAAGGTGGGGAGCAGAAATGTCTTAGAATGAAGTAAATTACATAGCCCAGTGCAGGATGGTTGAAGCTTTATCAGAACCACACACTCTTTATTATTCCAAACTTAAGCTGGGATCCATACTCATTATTAAAGTTAGAACTATTCAGAATGTTGCAGAGTACAGAGAATTGAGCTTAGGGTGATCATTTATTTTCTCTAATATTCAAACCTCAACTCAAAACCTTTAGGATTAAAGGCCTGCCACTGTAAGCCACCCTACTCTCATAGAAAGTGTATAATTATTTAGAAGACACTATATCCTCCAAATGTACATGCTTTCCAAGAGCTGTGTGTCCACACTAGCCTTTTGTCTCTTAACTATAGAAAGCTGAAACTTCAAGTGTTTTGTAATAGGTGCTGCTGCCATGTACATACAGACCTCTAGCCTGTGCTGCTCCGGAGAACGTTCTGCAGTGACGGAAATGTCCTTTATCTGTGCTGGTCAGTGCAGTAGCCACTAGCTACACGTGGCCACTGAGCACTAGAAACAGGGCTGCTGTGACCTAGGAACTGGATGGTTAATTTTAGTTAATTTAAATGTAAATAACCATATGTGGCTAGTGGCTACCATATTGGACAGTACAGTTCCGGGCAATTTGACTGAAAATTATACCTCCTTTCATTTATTTCTGTTTTCTAACAGGTTCAGAAATCGTTTTGACAGCACATAATTCTTAAATAGAGTACATACTAATTTGGTGTTTCTTGCATGTCTGAGAACACTTGCCTAAGAAAGATGTGTGATTTTTCTTTAAACCTGGAAATTTTAAGCAGCTTATGCTATCATCTCATAGTAACAATCTAGTGAAGTAATTGTTATATCATAATACCGGCTAGTGTTGCCAGAATAAGCAGGTTAATGTGACCAAGAGGTACTTTTATAAGGGTTTTCAGGGCAAATAGGCAAAGGCAGCCACTCTTATATCAAATGTTGTCATATGGAAGGGAGTACAATTAGGTAACTCGGAATCCTAATTTCAGGGAGTGTAAAAAGAAGAAAACCTTAATTAGGTTAGAGGTTGAAAGCTTAGTCATTAACCTCTTCCTGTTCTTGTTTCAGTCCCAACAGACGTTTAAAATTGTTAAGCTTCTTTTTAGAAATGAGTTTTACTAACTTAAGCTTGACCTCGCTGCTGCTATCTTGTATTTTTGCTCTTAGTGTCCAGTGATGCTGTACTTCCAACTGATAACCTATTGGGATATCATATGGTGAATTATGTTTTCTCAGGCCAGAGGGCAAATTTATATGTTGTTATGGTTTGCAATTCAAGTGTCCAAAACATCGGTTGTTTGGGTTTTTTTTTTTTTTTTTCTCCTTGTGATTTAATTTCAGGAAAAGGAGAAGGAATGGCAACGAAGAAGACAACCATCTTCCCCCCCAGACCAAAAGAAGTAGCAGAAACCCTGTCTTTCAGGATTCCTGGGACACAGAGGTAGGAAGTGTGGTCACATAGTCTATTGTTTTCACTGCTTGAGTTAAATAACCTAGTATCTGCTGTGTAATTAAATTTACTTAAACAGTAATTTAAAATGACCTTACTTGATTATACTGGTTTAACCTTTCTGTTTCCAAATCAGGGTCCCTTTGAGGAAGCTGTGTACCCTGTCCCCAGCAAAACAGTACATATCTGCACATAGTCATATATGTACACACTCATTTGTATTTGTTAGAAATTTCGTGGCTCTTTGAAAGCC
Organism: Pan troglodytes; assembly: GCF_028858775.2. Taxonomy (NCBI): domain Eukaryota; kingdom Metazoa; phylum Chordata; class Mammalia; order Primates; family Hominidae; genus Pan; species Pan troglodytes. The sequence continues at coordinate 86,207,640 of NC_072417.2, read as the reverse complement.
TATGTTTGAACTCACTGTTTTGTATTTCAGCAGCGAACTTCTTTTCTGGTAGTTTATAAACCATGAATTGTCCTTAAGATAAACATATTTTGTTGCTTCAATTCAAATGCCTTTTAAGAGAAACTTTAAGCATGTAAAATATGTAAGGTATGTGTATGCAGAATCCCATTTCTCAGTGTTTTTACTTTTCATTATCTTGTTGTGAAAAGACCTCCTGTGGTGAGAGGGAAGGGGAGTTGGGTGTTCTGGAACTTTCTTACAATTTTTGATTTCATGAAAGAGTGCTTCAGTACGCAGACTGAGGATACATTTTCTGTGCAATTGGAAGGCTGCTCTGTGCTGGGGAAAGGAAACCAATATAAAGTAACGCTGCTATTAAGTTATGCACCTAGAGATTTTGACCCTTAACAGTTGTCACACTAAGAGAAAAGCCTCAACAACAAAGAGCCCTAGCCTCATAACTCACAATAGAATTCTCCCACACCCAAATAATTTGTACTTTAATTAGTTCCTGATAATAGGATTTGACCTATATCCAGTCTGTCTTTGCCAGCAATTCAAAGTAACTCCCCCAAGGGGGAAAAATCAGGAACTTTCATGTAGGTAACAGTCATTCAGAGACAGTGAACAAGTGCAGAGTAGAATCCTTCTGTGTGGAGACCTGAGTTTCTATAGCTGTTTTTCCTCTTCAAATATTTTCCTGGCCGAGCGCGGTGGCTCATCCCTATAATCCCAGCCCTTTGGTAGGCCAAGGTGGGCAGATCACAAGGTCAGGAGTTCGAGACCAGCCTGGCCAACATGGTGAAACCCCATCTCTACTAAAAATACAAAAAATTAGCTGGGTGTGGTGGTGCACGCCTGTAATCCCAGCTACTCGGGAGGCTGAGGTGGGAGAATGGCTTGAACCCAGGAGGCGGAGGTTGCAGTGAGCTGAGATCGTGCCGTTTTACTCCAGCCTGGGCAACAGAGCAAGACTCTGTTTCAGAAAAAAAAAAAATATATATATATATGTATATATATATATATTTTTTTTTCCTATTTCCTTTTTTCTTTTCTTTTTAAAAAATGATTATCGGAAAGGTAATTGAGCTTTGTTTAATGTAATAGTTGGGAATCTCAGGGATGAAAGAAAACAAGATTAGAGGCTACCATGAATATCTAATGATAAAACCCTGTAATAGTAATTGAGTTTCCATTCTTTTGAATTGTAAGACTATTCATTAAAAGAGTATGCAAAGATTACTTTTATGGTGTTGGCCATCAGTATTTCCTTACTTGTGTCTGTATGTAAGTCCTGCTATATGATGTTCATTTCAGTCAAGGGTATGGTAGGTCTAACTCTCTGTATTAACGTTTTTTTCCCCGTATCTGCCAGTTTTGAAGCCTGAGAACAGCAATAGAAATTGCCATCTTTTTCTTGCTTTTATCTCTTGGTTAAAAAAAAAGAAAGAAATTGTCATCCTTTTTAAAAAAAATTAACATTTCTGATCTCTTAAGTAAGGCAGATACTGTAGATTTTTAAATTTTATTTATTTATTTATTTAGTTTTTGGTACAAAATGACCTTTACTCTCTTTCTAAAATCCGTGCATTGGTCTCACAGAAGAAAACAACGTCTTGTTACTCAACCTCCTGGGTTCTCTAGCTGAGCTTGTCCTTACTTGTCCAAAGAAATTCAGTTGTTGAGCCACTCCGTAATCATTATCTGAAGGAAGGACTAGATTGTCTTCCTTATCGTTTAAGGTCATTACTGGTAGTTTCTGTCTGAACTCACTGGTAGATCACCTAATGGGGTGTTACAACCATTAGTTTCAGCCCTGCTTACTGAACATTGACCAGAATAGCCTGCTGTGCCGTCCTGTGCTGTGCTGTGCTGTGTGGTCCTGTCCTGTCCTGTCCTGTCCTATGCTGTGCTGTGCTGTTGTGCTGTGCTATGCTGTGCTGTCCTGTCCTGTCCTGTCCTGTCGTGTCCTATCCTATGCTGTGCTGTGCTGTTGTCCTGTGCTGTGCTGTCCTGTCCTGTCCTATCCTATCCTATGCTGTGCTGTCCTGTCCTGTCCTGTGCTGTGCTGTCCTGTGCTGTGCTGTGCTGTGCTGTCCTGTGCTGTGCTGTGCTGTCCTGTGCTGTGCTGTGCTGTCCTGTGCTGTGCTGTCCTGTCCTGTCCTGTCCTGTGCTGTCCTGTGCTGTGCTGTGCTGTGCTGTGCTGTCCTGTGCTGTGCTGTGCTGCGCTGCCCTGTCCTGTCCTGTCCTGTCCTGTCCTGTGCTGTGCTGTGCTGCGCTGCGCTGTCCTGTCCTGTGCTGTGCTGTGCTGTGCTGCGCTGCGCTGCCCTGTCCTGTGCTGTGCTGTGCTGTGCTGTCCTGTCCTGTCCTGTCCTGTCCTGTGCTGTCCTGTCCTGTCCTGTCCTGTCCTGTCCTGTCCTGTCCTGTCCTGTCCTGTCCTGTGCTGTGCTGTGCTGTCGTGTCCTGTGCTGTGCTGTCCTGTCCTGTGCTGTGCTGTGCTGCGCTGTGCTTCCTGGCAGTGGTATTAACAAGTAACAAGGATAAGTGAATGATGAGAGAGCCAGAGAAGCAAAAGGCAGAGGGAATATCTTTTAAAACGGAAAGTTAAGCCCCAAATAATGAAGTTTTCACTACTGGAATAAATGATTATGTTTGTAGCAGCAAAAAATCAAGTTTAGGGACATTTGGCTGGTTTTTGATGATTGTGTATAAAAGGGAAAATAAAACAATTCATTTTTAATTATATTAACAATTTAGACAATAAAATATTTTATTAATAACATTACTAATGAAAATGTTTTCTTTTAATTCTGAGGTAGGGCCATGAGGTCAGTTTCCTTGAAACTAAGTTATGTAAGAGAAACCATTTCCTATGTTTTCCCTGAATGAATAAGCTTTGTCACCCAGACTGGAGTGCAGTGGTGTGATCTCAGCTCACTGCAACCTCTACCTCCCAGGCTCAAGCAATACTCCTACCTCAGCCTCCCAAGTAGCTGGAACTACAGGCACATGCCACCATGCTGGGTTAATTTTTTAAGGTTTTTTTTTTTTTTTTTTTTTTTTTAGAGACGACGTCTCACTATATGGCCCAGGCTGGTCGTGAACTCTTGGGCTCAAGCGATCCTCCCACCTCAGCCTCCCCAGAATGCTGGGATTACAGACTTGAGCCACCATGCCTGGCTAGAATTCCCTTCCTTCCTTCCCTCTTTCTCCCCTCCCCTTCTCTCCCCTCCCTTCTCCTCCCCTCCCCTCCACTTTCCTCTCTTCCCCTCCTTCCTCTCTTCCTTTCTCCCTCCCTCCCTTCTTCCCTCCCTCCTTTCCTTCCTCCCTTTCTTTCTTTTCTTTCTGACAGGGTCTCCCTCTGTTGCCCAAGCTGAGTGCAGTGGAATGATCATGGTTCACTGTAGCCTCAACCTCCTGGGCTCAAATGATCCTTCCTCCTCAGCCTCCTGAGGTGCTGGGACTACAGGGATGTGCCACCAAACCTGGCTAATTTTTTTTATTTTTTGTAGAGACAGGGTCTTGCTATGTTGCCCAGGCTGGTCTTGAACTCCTGGCCTCTGACCCTCCTCCACTGGGCCTGGCCAAATTCTTTTTCTTCTTTTCTTTTTTTTGTTAACCTGGCTGTTTAAGAATTCTTTTTCTTATAACTTGAACTTCGTGAGGAATTTTTTTTTAATTCTAAGAGAGATTTAAAAGTTACTTACAATTCATTTCTAAAAGTTAACCTTTTCGCTTAAGTACAATAATAATGGCGAGTACTAGGAAATATGTGAGGTGTTTTATTTATGTTAAACCATTAAATTGTGCCACAAGTAAATCACAACTATCTGTACAGTGGAGATAATAGTATCTGCCTCTTCTTTCCTAGATACTATAAAGCTAAATAACGTGAACTGATTTGCCGGATTAGTTATATAGAGAGAAACTTCATGTGTGCATAAATTAATGTGTGCATAAATGGCTTCTTTCCTCCATTTTATTTTTTTATTGTTTATTGTTTTTTGAGAGGGAATTTCACTCTTGTTGCCCAGACTGGAGTGCAATGGCGCAATCTCGGCTTGCCATAACCTCTGCCTCCTGGGTTCAAGCGATTCTCCTGCCTCAGCCTCCCGAGTAGCTGGGATTACAGGCATGTGCCACCACACCCCGCTAATTTTGTATTTTTAGTAAAGGCAAGTTTTCTCCATGTTGGTCAGGCTGGTCTTGAATTCCTGACCTCAGGTGATCTACCTGCCTTGGCCTCCCAAAGTGCTGGGATTCCAGGCGTGAGCTACCGTGCCCAGCCTGTTTTAGTAGGTATTATTATCTCCACTTCTCAGATGGAAAAATTGGCACACAGAAAAATAGTCACTTGTCCAAAGAACACAGCTAGTAAGAGGCAGAGGAGGAACAGAGCCCCAGGGTGTGGTTGTTGGGCTGCACGCTCCTGACCATGGTGTGTGCTCTCCCAGAAGATAGAGCAGAGGTTCTGTGACACTTTGCTAAATATATCCAGGAGCAGCTAGAGCCTAGTCTTCTCTTTTTTTTTCTTTTTTTTTTTTTTGAGACAGAGTTTTGCTCTGTCACCTAGGCTGGAGTGCAGTGGCGTGATCTCAGCTCACTGCAACCTCCACCTCCCAGGTTCAAGTGATTCTCCTGCCTCAGCCTCCTGAGTAGCTGGGATTACAGGCACCCGCCAGCTCGCCCAGCAAATTTTTGTATTTTTAGTAGAAATGGGTTTCACGATGTTGGCCAGGCTGGTCTCAAACTCCTGACCTTAGGTGATCCATCCGCCTTGGCCTTCCAAAGTGCTGGGATTATAGGCGTGAGCCACCGCGCCCAGCCCTAGTTTTCTTTTGAGTCAGGAACAGAGAAGAACAATTTTCCTTCTCTTTTTATCTAGAAGCTGTTTTTTCCAAGTACATGGCATGATATGATCTTAGCTATAAAGCAATTTTAGATTTCTAGCAAGAAAAAAAACAAAAATGCGGTCTTGTGGGTTTTTTTTCCAAATCTCTGATTAGTGCTTGAATTGAAGACTTTGAATTTTAACTCCAGTAACTTGGACTTAATGACTTATGAGCCTTAGAATACTATTTTTTTAAGTTGAAGTATTTACTAATTTAATTTTTTTTTTTTTTTTTTTTGAGACAGGGTCTTGCTCAGTTGCCTAGGCAGGAGTGCAGTGGTGCTGTCATGGCTTACTGCAGCTGTGAACTCATGGGCTTAAGCACTCCTCCCTGCTCAGCCTCCCAAACATCTGGGACTACAGGTGTGCGCCACCACACCTGGCTAGTTTTTTTTTTTTTTTTGAGACAGAGTCTCGCTCTGTCCCCAGGCTGGAATGCAGTGGCGCATCTCAGCTCACTGCAACCTCCGCCTCCGGGGAGGGTTCAAGCAATTCTCCTGCCTCAGCCTCCCGAGTAGCTGGGACTACAGGGGACCGCCACCACGCCCAGCTAATTTTTGTACTTTTAGTAGAGACAGGGTTTCACCATGTTGGCCAGAATGGTCTTGATCTCTTGATCTCATGATCCGCCCGCCTCGGCCTCCCAAAGTGCTGGGATTACAGGCGTGAGCCACCGCGCCCGGCCCACCTGGCTAGTTTTAAAAATTTTTTTGTGGAGATGGGGGTCTCCTCATGTTGTCCAGGCTGATCTTGAACTCCTGGGCTCAAGCAATCCTTCCACCTTGGCCTTCCAAAGTATTAGGATTACAGGCGTGAGCCACCATGCCCAGCCTAATTTTTTGTTTCGTGTAAAGCCATTCTAGATGAATCATATTAGTTAGCATCTATCTCAGGCTCAGTTTTCTCTTCACTGAGCAAGAAGTGAAATGATTTCATCAATTTTTTTCTATCAAATCCTGATCTTGGGCAACTATTTGGATGGGTAAAAACTACTTAGATTTAACTTAAATTTTTTTTTTAGGGTCTAGTCTTTTTAGGTTGAATTCTATTATTTACATGTAGAAGGAGTAATGTTCTTTACTTTCAGTTTTAATATCTTTATCTACAAATTACACTGGAAGTTTCTGTGTAAATCTAGCTTCTGTTACCTAGGTATATGCCTTGTAAAAAGTGCTTCTACTTGAGTAAATAAAAGCAGTATCTTCTCATCCTTAGGAGGGAAGAAATTAAAATCTAAATTTGGCTGGGCCCGGTGGCTCATGCCTGCAATCCCAGCACTTTGGGAGGCCAAGGCGGGCAGATCGCGAGGTCAGGAGTTCGAGACCAGCCTGACCAACATGGTGAAACCCCGTCTCTACTAAAAATACAAAAATTAACCGGGCGTGGTGGCGCGTACCTGTAATCCCAGCTACTCAGGAGGCTGAGGCAGGAGAACTGCTTGGACCCGGGAGGCGGAGGTTGCAGTGAGCTGAGATTGCACCACTGCACTCCAGACTGGGCGACAGAGCGAGACTCCACCTCATAAAAAAAAAAAAAAAATCTAAATTAAAAAAAAAGCAATACCTTTTAAAAGTACAAAGACCTCAATTTTTTTTAATACCTTTAACTTAGCTTAACAAGACCATTTTGATTTTTTAGACCAGTGTGAAGTAATATCAGATAGAGAGTGAAAAAATGTGGAGATAAAACAGAAGTGGCTGCCGGGCCATGTCTATAATCCCAGCACTTTGGGAGACAGAGGCAGGTGGATCACCTGAGGTCAGGAGTTTGACACCAGTTTGGTCAATATGGTGAAACCCCGTCTCTACTAACAATACAAAAATTGGCTGGGCGTGGTGGTGCATGCCTGGAGTCCCAGTTACTCAGGAGGCCTAGGCAGGAGAATCACATGAACCTAGGAGGCGGAGGTTGCAGTGAGATGAGATCGCACCACCGCACTCCAGCCTGGGTGACAGAGCGAGTCTCCATCTCAAAATAAAAAACAAAAAAAAGAAGTGGCTTACCTAGGACAGCTTCAGCCCCTTTGTCTCTACTAGAAGGCAAAATTTTTGATGTTAATATTAAAATCCTAAGGGAATTTTTAGTGGGAATGCGGAAGTGTGAGAAATTAAAAAAGAATAGAACCAGGGGATCCATTTATCATAAAGTTAGGAGTCTATAAATTCATTTGTTTTAAACTGATAAGAATTAGCTGAGTGTTGGGTGATTTTTTAAAAAATAATGTGAATTCATATGACAGTAGGAGTATTTAGAATAATTTTTTTAAATGTTATTTTAAGCTCTTCATTCTTGCCCATTCTCATCTTTAATCCGTCTTAGAGTCGTAGTATTAATACATTCTAAGAGACAGACTGATTTGGCCGACTCTTTTCAGTGAAACTGTTAGGATTGTGTGTTTAGAACCCTGTAGCAAATTAACTCTGAAATTAAGTTTTTTTTTTTTTTTTTTTTTTTCTTTTTTTGGAGACAGGGTCTCACTCTGTCTCCCAGGCTAGAGTGTGGTGGTATGATCATGGCTTACTGCAGCCTTGACCTCCCCAGGCTCAGGTGATCCTCCCACCTCAGCCTCCTGAGTAACTGGGACTACAGGCGCGCACTGCCATGCCCAGCTTATTTTTATATTCTTCTTGTAGAGACAGGTTTTCACCATGTTGCCCAGGCTGATCTCGAACTCCTGGACTCACGCGATCCACCTGCCTCGGCCTTCCAAAGTGCTAGGATTATAGGCATGAGCCACCATGCCTGGCCTGAGATTAATTTCATTTTTTTTTCTTTTTTCTTTTTTTTTGGAGACAGAGTCTCGCTCTGTTGCCCAGGCTGGAGTGCAGTGGTGTGGTCTCCGCTCACTGCAAGCTCTGCCCCCCAGGTTCACACCATTCTCCTGCCTCAGCCTCCCAAGTAGCTGGAACTACAGGCGCCTGCCACCACACCCGGCTAATTTTTTTGTATTTTTAGTAGAGACGGGGTTCCACAGTGTTCGCCAGGATGGTCTCAATCTCCTGACCTGATCCACCCACCTCGGCCTCCAGAGGGCTGGGATTACAGGCATGAGCCACCGCGCCCAGCCGAGATTAATTTCTTAAAAGATCCATTCAAAAGGGAGGAACAGTGCTGTTAGTCTAATTTATAGAATACATTTACTTTGCTTACAGTTTAAGTCCTTGATATGTTTGTAAATACCTCAATTCACAGCATACTAAGCTACCCCAAGCAGTTTCGTCGTTTTTTTGTTTTTTTTTTTTTTTTTGAGACGGAGTTTTTCTCTTGTTGCCCAGGCTGGAGTGCTATGGCACAATCTTGGCTCACTGCAACCTCTGCCTCCCGGGTTCAAGCGATTCGCCTGCCTCAGCCTTCCGAGTAGCTGGGATTACAGGCAATGCACAACCACACCTGGCTAATTTTTTGTATTTTTTTTTTTGAGACGGAGTCTCGCTCTGCCATCCAGGCCGTAGTGCAGTGGCATGATCTCGGCTCACTGCAAGCTCCGCCTCCCAGGTTCATGCCATTCTCCTGCCTCAGCCTCCCAAGTAGCTGGGACTACAGGCACACGCCACCACGCCTGGCTAATTTTTTTGTATTTTTAGTAGAGACGGGGTTTCACCGTGTTAGCCAGGATGGTCTCGATATCCTGACCTCGTGATCCGCCCGCCTCGGCCTCCCAAAGTGGTGGGATTACAGGCATGAGCCACTGCGCCTGGCCATTTTTTGTATTTTTAGTAGAGACGGGGTTTCTCCATGTTGGTCAGGGTGGTCTCGAACTCCCGAGCCCAGGTGATCTGCCCACCTCAGCCTCCCAAAGTGCTCGGATTACAGGCGTGAGCCACCGCACCCAGCAGCAGTTTCTTATTGAAACAGAATGTTAAAATCTGTTATTAAGTACTGAAGATATACACATACACATCTTTTTCTACTGCTGGGCATTATTTTTTGGCCTGTTGAAATGGAAACAAAGTGAAGTGATACTAATAATACAGTATTTCCATTCAGAAGGAACTTTAAACACATTGTGTGGTCCAGTTTCACCTTATAAGGGTAACAAAGGTATAGAAAGGATGTTATTTATTCATGGAGACAGAAAAGTTAACACCTGCATTTTCTTTCCTTGCTTATTTATAAAGTGGTTTTAATTAACCCACTGAGTTCGTTTGGAATCTTGTCTCACCAATATTGGTAGATCTGAAGTCTTCTGAAATTATTGGACACTTTGGAAGCACAAAATTTTACATTAGATGCTCTGATAGACTTGGCTGGGATCATCTCTTGCATTTAATCCAGATTCTGTGGCAGCCTTAGAATGAAAATGAGCTTCATCATGACTCCAGAGATGGAGTATATACTGTGGGTAAGATTCCTCTTTTAAGGTTCACATTAATTGAAAGCACCATTGAAAGAGGGGATGGAGGTAAGGGGAAGCTGGGGCTTGACAGAAAATAAAATACTACATTGATCTTTTCTTTTCTTTTTGGAGGTAGAGTCTCGCTCTGTCGCCCAGGCTGGAGTGCAGTGGCGTGATCTCAGCTCACTGCAACCTCTGCCTCCTGGGTTCAAGCAATTCTCCTGCCTCAGCCTCTCAAATAGCTGGGACTCCAGGCGCACGCCTCCACGCCCGGCTAATTTTTTGTATTTTAGTAGAGACGTTTTCACCATGTTGCCCAGGCTGGTCTCAAACTCCTGAGCTCAGGCAATCCACCTGCCTCGGCCTCCCAAAGTGCTAGGATTACAGACATGAGCCACTGCGCCTGGCCTTTATTTTTTATTGTTTATTTTTGAGGCAGAGTCTCACTCTGTCGCCAGGCTGGAGTGCAATGGCACGATCTCAGCTCACTGCAACCTCCGCCTCCCAGATTCAAGTGATTCTCCTGCCTCAGCCTCCCGAGTAGCTGGGACTGCAGGTGCACGCCACCACGCCCAGCTAATTTTTGTATTGTTAGTAGAGACAGGGTTTCACCATGTTGGCCAGGATGGTCTCGATCTCTTGACCTCGTGATCCACCTGTCTGGGCCTCCAAAGTCCTGGGATTACAGGTATGAGCCACCACGCCTGGCCTTTTTTTTTTTTTTAAATTGAGACACAGTCTCACTCTGTCCCCCAGGCTAGAGTGCAGTGGCACATTCTCAGCTCACTGCAACATCTATCTCCTGGGTTCAAGCGATTCTCCTGCCTCAGCCTCCCGAATAGCTGTGATTACAGGTGCTTGCCATTATGGCTGGCTAATTTTTGTTTTGTTTTGTTTTGGTTTTTTGTATTTTTAGTAGAGATGAGGTTTCACCATGTTGGCCAGGCTGGTCTCGAACTCCTGGCCTCGAGTGATCCACCCGCCTTGGCCTCCCAAAGTGTTGAGATTACAGGCATGAGCCACTGCGCCCAGCCCTGCTTTTCAAATTAAGAAGAGAAAGCATTTGGTTTTAGATAATATACACATAGCTCTCTTTTTATGAAGTGGAATGGCTTAGTGATTAATATTTCTGTCTGAGGTGGGGGTGCTTTCTTAAGGTTATTAGTAGAAATGGTGTTTGGAGTTGTTTAGTTTCTGCCATGGGTATAAGTGAGTTGTCTCTTAAACTGACTTTGCACACTGGAAAAATAAAATTAAAGGCAGGCCTGGCTGAGAGACCAGAGCTTCTGTGCCCTTTGATGTATCATTTGAGCCCTTTGGACTAAGAAAATGAACTTCAACTTCCCCGTCCTCTGCTTCACAATTTAGTTACATCTAGCCCTTCTGCCAAAGAGAGTAGTGTGTCCTTCTGCCTTTTTGCTCTATATTCTCTCAAGACTCCTGAAAGCTTTTTCTAGTATTTCTCCCTTCTTTTCGGCTCTTCAGATTCCTTTTACCCACTGTTTCTTTCCCTGGCCTGCTAGTGGGCTCTTTTCCCCACTCACCTCCTCTCTGCCTTGTTTTCCCCTCAGCTTCCTGTGTGCCTTCTCCCTCTCCCTCCCGCCAGTCACCTTCAGTTGCCTGCAGCCACTGCTGGGACTTTCTCATCGGCCTTCCCTCCCTTACTCTCTGGATCCTGGCTTCCTCCTTGACTCTGTTCAAACTTTTTGCCCGGCTCACCAATGGTCTTTCCATTCAGCAAACAGTTCCCAAACACCTGCTGTCTGCCCAGCACTGTCCTGATGCTCAAGTACCCTATGTCTTCTTCCTCTCCTTCCGGAGTTCTTTCCGTCCCCCTCGGGGGTGGTGCGTGTTCTCCTTCCTTGTCATTTCCACAGTCCTCCTGGGCCTGCCTTCCTGCTTGTTGTATTAGGAAAGCTCCCAGTAGGGCTCTGCTTTCAGATCCTTAACCTCATTCATCTCCCACAGATTCCTAGGATCCCCACTCGTAAGTATAGACCTGAGCCAGTCTTCCATGCTCAGGACCCACCTGTTCCTGTAGCCCTCATGGCTCTTGATAATCTAGCCATCACCTCTTGTGCAGTTTCCCTCTCACTCACTCCTGTCAAGGGCCCACCGACACCACACCTTGCTTTTCTGAGTTTGCTCTTGTTCCCATTGGTCATACCCTGCCTGTGAAAATTCTTCCTTATCCTCCTGGGCCCAGCTGAGACACCATTCATGTTAAGGATCCTCTCCTAGTACTCAGTCAGCATCCATTGCTGGATTCCCATCACCACAGTAGCTGTGAACTGTTGTTACCAATGGGTATGGTGCCACCATTTTCTTGATTCAGCTCAGTAAATATTTACTGAATGCTTCAGCAGCCCTAGTGGAACGCCTTGTACATAGTAAGCACACAAACATTTCTTTGCCCAGTGGTTGGATGTGAGAACAAGCTGCACCCTCCTTTTGCCAGCATGGTGCTGAGGTGGGGCCCTGGCATTTACACTTTAAAAAGCCCCTAGTGGTCAGATGCAGTGGCTTACACTTGTAATCCTAGCACTTTGTGGGGCTGAGGCAGGAGGATATCTTGAGCCCAGGAGTTCAAGACCAGCCTGGGCAACATAGTGAGACCTCGTCTCTACAAAAAATAGCTGGGCATGGTGGCATGCGCCTGTAGTCCCAGCTGCTCAAGAGGCTGAGGCAGGAGGGTCGTTTAAGCATGGGAGGTCAAGGCTTCAGTGAGTTGTAATCATGCCACTGCTCCAGCCTGAGTGACAGAGCAAGACCTTGTTTCAAAAAATGAAATAAAAAGCCCATAGGTAATTCCAAAATAGATTGTATCATGGCAGTTCTCTTCTGGGTCTTACCCAGATGTCTGCAGTTATAAGGATACAGTGGTAGGTTTTATTATTACCGAAACTAACCTAGAATCCTTCACAGACAGGACTCTTTGTATATTGTTGAGAGAGATTCTTGGCCAGAGCCTTCATAAATTTATCTTGCTTGTGTTCACAGACCTGCAAGGGGTTTTTATTTCACAGATCACACACAGCTTTATTCTCTTTTGATTGTGTCATGAAAACAGCCTGGTCAGATGTCATGTCAGCACTAAGCCTAAATGGACAATTCAGAGAAAAGAAAATGAGCTTTGTAACCGTTGATTTGGTTAAACTGTTTGATGAGTCTGTAAGGAATCAGGATCATAAGAGTGGGATTCCTATTTGATGGTCCTTCTCAGTCCCAAAGTCTTTGGACCCTTGTTTCTCTTTTGGTAAAAGAATTTGCTGTCTTTTCGAGAACAAATGTGACAAGGTAAACACTTCTCTACTAAGATAGCAGTTTCCATTTCCAAAGCCGTGCATCATCAAGTATTGGCTTTTGCCCTCAAGCAATCTGATATTAAAAAGCTTCAACTAAATGAGGGAAATAGGATTTTTTCCTGTTTCAAGATTTTTACTTTAGGAGACAAAAATGTTTTACTTCTGTATATATCTTAAGGCACTAATACAGACTTCAAATTTAGTTTTATGCCTTTTGGGTTAAAAGTGAAGAATGGTCTTTCCTTTATCCCATAAAGCAGATGATTTTGGTGGCTGACAGTGTTAAGATCAACTACAGTAACTTCAAAAAATTTTTTGACCCTGTTCCATAGAAATGCTTTATTTTGTAACCCAGTACATACCAAATATATTTGTGAATAATTGAAAGAAAGCTTCACAGAACAATATCCTTATGTTGCACTCTGTTGTCCTTTTTTTTTTTTTTTTTTTTTTAAATGCTGGTTGTAACCCACCAATTTGATGCTGGTTTCACTCTCAATTTGAAAAATCCTGGTCCATCTATAGATTGTGTGACACTCCCTAAGCCTCCACAGTAGTGAGAAAACTGGTCTGAATTGTCAGAAAATAGAAACCAAAGCCTCAGTAGTTTAAAACTATCATTGGTCTGCTCAATGCAAGTTAATACAACTGAAGCAGCTTTAGAAGTTCTGAGGTAGTTAAGGTGAAACAATCTTCTCAAAATCATATTGGCAGTATCAATACTTTTCAGTCTCCATTTTGAAGTTAAATGTAATTGAAGACCTTACTTGGTTTCCTAGTAGCATTCTTTTTTTTTCTTTTGAGGCAGAGTCTCACTTTGTCACCCAGGCTGGAGTGCAGTGGTGCCATCTCGGCTCAGTACAACCTCTGCCTCCCAGGTTCAAGCGATTCTGCTGTCTCAGCCTCCTGAGAAGCTGGGACTACAGGGATGCGCCACCACGCCCGGCTAATTTTTGTATTTTTAGTAGAGACGCGGTTTCGCCATGTTGGCCAGGCTGGTCTCGAACTCCTGGCCTCAAGTGATCTTCCTGCCTCAGCCTCCCAAAGTGCTGGGATTACAGGTGTGAGCCACCATGCCTGGCCCATGGTAGCATTCTTTAGTTCACTTACTCATTATCAGTTTCTTCCTCAAAAGAAATGTTTTTTGATAGACACTTGAGAAAATAAATTTTAAAATAAAATGGAAGATCCAAATCGTAAATATTTTGTCATATATATCCTTCCAGATTGTTTTTGGTGTATATAAATATATGTATGAATACACTTGAGAAAAACATTTTAAGAATCAACTGATATACTATATACACTGCTTAGTATGAACTGAAATGATGTAAAAAATGATGCCAAAGACTTCGATGTTAGTATATGTATGTCTCTATGATCATTGCTAATGGCTGAATAGAATTTCATCATATATGTATATTAATGGATGTAATATAATTAAACCAATTCTCTATTAGACATTTAGGTTGTTTCCAATTTTTAGCCATTATAAACAAGGCCCAGTAAACACCTTTTTTTTTTTTCTTTTGAGACAGAGTCTTGCTTTGTTGCCAGGCTGGAGTGCAGTGGCGTGATCTCAGCTCACTGCAACCTCCGCCTCCCGGGTTCAAGTGATTCTCCTGCCTCAGCCTCCCAAGCAGCTGGGACTACAGGCACGCACCACCACGCCCAGCTAATTTTTGTATTTTTAGTAGAGACGGGGTTTCACCATGTTGGCCAGGAAGGTCTCGATCTCTTGACCTCATGATCTGCCCATCTCAGCCTCCCAAAATAGTGGCATTACAGGCGTGAACCACCGCACCCAGCCAAGATTTTTTAAATGAACTGGAAATTGCAAATCTACCTAACCCTAAAAAAAATAAAAAATAAAAAAAAGTTATGTACAGAAATCTTCGCTAATCTATTTAAAGAACTTTTGCCTTTTCTTAGAGTAGCATCACCCTTGTGCTATTATAGTACGAAATAGATATAATTTGAGATGAAAACTTGACTTACTAGAAACTGATTGTAGTTCTTGCCTTGATTTTCAGACAGTACCTGTAATGAGAAACAGTAAAGAAAACAGACTAAGAGGAAACAAAGCGTTCTGCGCGGTGGGTTTCTAATTGAGTGTAGTGACCTGTTTGTTAAATATTCATGATTCGCAAGGTGCAAGTGGCCATTCTACATTGTTATACTAGGTTAGGAGACGCCTTTGTAGAATACAATTTTTGTTTTTGACTTTGACTTCTTAAGCCTCTAAGTAAATACAGTTGCAGCTGCTGCAAATCCTGCTATCTGACTTCATCAGCCCGGCCCATTATCATCCTTTCATGAGGTTTTTATTTTTTTATTTTTTTATTCTAGAAAGAGGGGTTGTCCCCTGCTACCTGTAGGTATTGGGGTATGTGACCATAGCTCCAATGGCCTCGGCACCATCACAAGTCTTGGTTTGAGTCTTGTTAATGATGGCAGCTTTGTGAACATTGCTTGTTTTCATTGTTTCAGATAAGTTATCTATATGCATATTATTGGATGTAATTTTTGGTCAAAAAAGGGATAGAACTAGGATTTTAAGAATCACTTTAAAATATAAATGTGTAAACAGCATTTTGTTTATTTAATTTATACATTTTTATAATAAAAATACATAATAACCACATTGCAAAAAAGTTGAAGTGTAGAAAAAGTCAAGCAGCTATAATCTTTCCATCCTGATATAACTACTGTGATTTCGTTCTTTCTTTCCAGTCTTTATTTTTTTTGAGACAGTCTCATTCCGATTGCCTAGGCTGGAGTGTGGTGGTGCAATCTTGGCTCACTGCCACCTCGACGTCTGAGGTTCAAGTGATTCCCCCACCTCAGCTTCCTGAGTAGCTGGGACTATAGGCGCGAGCCACCACGCCCAGATAATTTTTTTGTTTTGTTTTGTTTTTGAGACGGAGTCTTACTCTGTCACTAGGCTGGAGGGCAGTGGCGTGATCTCGGCTCACTGCAACCTTCACCTCCCGGGTTCAAGCGATTCTCTTGCCTCAGCCTCCCTAGTAGCTGGGACCACAGGCACACACCACCATGCCCAGCTAATTTTTGTGTTTTTAGTGGAGATGGGGTTTCACCTTGTTGGCCAGGATGGTCTCGACCCTCTTGACCTCGTGATCCACCTGCCTCGGGCTCCCAAAGTGCTGGGATTACAGGCATGAGCCACCGCGCCTGGCCTTTTTTTTTTTTTTTTTTTTGAGATGAAGTCTTGCTCTTGTTGCCCAGGCTGGGTGCAATGGCGCGATCTCGGCTCACTGCAACCTCCGCCTCCCAGGTTCAAGCGATCTCCTGCCTCGGCCTCCCTAGTAGCTGGGATTACAGCCGCCTGCCACCATGCCCGGCTAATTTTTGTATTTTTAATTGATACGGGGTTTCACTATGTTGGCTAGGCTGGTCTCAAAACTCCTGAGGCATGAGCCACTGCACCCGGCCAATTTTTTTGTATTTTTAATGGAGATGGGGGTTTTGCCATGTTGGCCAGGCTGGGGTTTTGCCATGTTGGCCAGGTCTCGAACTCCTGCACTCAAGCAGTCCACCTGCCTCAGCCAACCAAAGTGCTAGGATTACAAGTGTGAGGCACTGCACCCGGCCTCCTGTCTTTTTTTTTTCTTATGTGTAGACTTTACCTAGTTGTAAGCAGACATTTCAGAACCAATGTCTTTGCCTAAGGGAACATAAATTTGGATGTATTAAAGGGCTAAGTTTTAAAAAACAATTATATGCTAGATATTAATTACTAGAATTCTTTCTCATGTGCTGAATACAATATTGTATTGCATTGTAAACACAGAAAGGTACTGCCAATTGAGTTATCAGGGTTGTCATTTATTAGAAATGCAATAGTAAAATTGTAAAATAAGGCTGGGCATGGTAGCTCATGCGTGTAATCTTTTCTGCCTGGCACTTTCAGAGGCCAAGGCAGGAGGATTGCTTGAGCTCAGGAGTTGGAGACCAGCCTGAGCAACATAGCGAGATCTTGACTCTACTAAAAAAAAAAAAAAAATTAACCAGGCATGGTGGCGTACGCTTGTAGTACAAGCTGCTTAGGAGGCTGAGGTGGAACAATTGCTTGAGCCCAGGAGATTGAGGCTGCAGTGAGCTTGATCCACTGCACTCCAGCCTGCGTAACAGAGTGAGACCTTGTCTCCAAAAAAAATGGTAAAATACCATAATTCTGAAATGGGTCCTTCGTGTCACCCTCCCCTTTGAGAGTCCTAGTGGTGGAAGGCGGGAATTTCTGAAAGTGACTTTTTTTTTTTTTTTTTTAAACATGAACTGCAGAATGAAAGTGACTCTTATCAGGGATCTCCGAGTAGCCTCTCCAAGATGACTAAAACACCAAGTCATGTTAGTTACATTAAAGAAAAAGTTAGGCACGCTCATGTACACACATGTACATATGAACTGCAATAATGCCAACATAAGATAACTTGACCAGAAGTCTATTAAAGTCCTTTCATGGTCTGTGTCCTGCAGTTACAGAATACCATTTTGTGTCTATGATGATCACAAAATTGGCATAGGTTTTTAGTTTTTATCTTCACTTATACCCAGAAGCCATCTTATTTGTCACCTTTTTTATACTCTGTCCCAATGACTCATACATCCCCTTGGAGGCTGAGAACTGCCTTCTTTGGTTGGAAATTATTGAAATGAATGGGAAAAGCAGGTATAGAATATGTGTAAAAGAATTAGGATATAGTTGAAAGGATTTGGAGTTAGGCAGCCCGTGCTTGAACCTGGACTGGACCCATCCTCCTAGAGCTGTGTATTAGGGACAATAAACCCTGCTCAGCCTGACAGGGTGGCTGTGAGGAGAGGATGAAACATTTTTGGAGAGCGTACTTTATCAATTCCAAAGCCCAGTATATGTCTTCATCCTCAAGCTGAACTGGAAAGGTACTCTTAATAGAGCGCTGTACATGAAACCACAGTAAAGCTCTTAAACAAAACAGCCTGATTGTGACCCTGTTTCTTTCTTCTTCCTTCCTTCCAGTCTTCAGGCAGTGACAGTGGTGGGAGCAGCAGCAGCAGCAGCATCAACAGCCCGGACAGGGCCAGCGGGCCGGAAGGCAGCTTGAGCCAGACCATGGCCGGATCCAGCCCTAACACGCCTCAGCCCGTGCCCGAGCAGTCCGCGCTGTGCCAAGGCCTCTACTTCCACATCAACCAGACCCTGAGGGAGGCCCACTTCCACAGCCTACAGCACCGAGGGCGGCCTCTGACATGATGTGCCGGCAGTTTCTTGCCTTCTGTGAAGGGACAGCGCTGTGCAGATTTGATATTTCAACTTAACAACTTGTTTTAAAAGAAAAATTGCACACGAAAAATGCCTGTTGGCTTTTCAGTCTATATTTGAAATAACAGGTTAACAGGCAGTTGTTTACTTGTGGTTTTGCTGCACTATTGCAATTTCAAAGGGGGCTTTGAAGCAATTTTTTATAGGATTCTTTTGAGGGAGGGTATCAAATCTATGTCAAGGTAGTGGTTTGAGGAAAACTCATTCTGTGTGTTGAATCCATAGTATGTCCCATTCAGACTGATTTCCAAATCTGTCAACTAGAAACTCTACTTTATGTAAAGGGCCTTTTAAAAATGCGGGATCTTCAATTTTTTTTATTCAATAAACTAGTAAAGAGTATCTAGTTTCCATGAAAAAACATAAGTTTTTTTCCAAAATATAGGAAGCTTGATTCAGTCTTGCACTGAAATTAACTGCCATACTACCTCTCAGTATGTAGGTGTTCTATTGAAAGTACTCTCTCCTGTGTAACAGGAGAACAATCAGATCCAATTCAGACTGTCAGTGAAGCACACTCCCTAATAATAGTTTCTACTCTTTGTTATATATTTGTATTTCCAGGGAGAATGTCTTTTAGATTCTTGTATACCCAGATAACTTCTGTGTCACTATTCCTCCAGAGTCTGCACCTCAGACTTTAGTAGGAAACACGGCACAGTTCTGCAAGTGAAGTAATATGTAATGACTTTTTGTCCTACAAACTTGGTCAGTCAGCAGCTTACATGATCTCATTGACAATTCCACCTTGTAGTGTCAACAATTAAGGTGTTGTTGAACACTGATAAAATGTAAGCTACCTGAACTGATGTCTAAAGCAACAAGTATTGTGACATTTTGGGACGAGGATTAACTTGATGCTTAAAGTAACCCCCAACAGTAACTAGGGGGCCACATTCCATCAGTGAAACTGGAAAGATTGGTGTGGCTGAGAATCAGATGAGCAGAGGCACCTTTAGAAGAAATAATGTGGTAGTATTTATTTAGGGAGAGACAGATGTGTTGCCATGTTACTTAGTCATACTAGAGAGCCAGCCAAGTTTGAATAATGAAGGTGCAGACGTGTTGTCTTCTTCACTGACAAGCTGTCTGAACAAGGAGCCAGGAACTGTCGGGTCACCAGCTGTGGAGCGTGCCGGGGGGACAACCTGCCATTGGATGTAGAGAAAAGTGCCTTAGAGTTGGCCTGAGCCCTCCTGCCCACTCGCCCTCCGCGCGACGCCACTGGGAGTCCACATGGCACACACAAGCGGAGCTGAGAAGCACGATGGCTCTAGTCAGAGGACTTTGCTGTCGGTCCAGATGTGAAGAGGACACGGAACAGCATGAGCCTTTGTGACAAAACTAGAATTTGGAAATGAGGACTGTCTTGGGAAAAGGGTAGACACAGGCACCTCTCTCCACAGCCTGCTAACCTAATGTGGGCAGAACTGAAAGATCACTGCAGTGGAAACTGTTCTGGAAGAGGCTGCAACATAGCCCATGCTTAGGGACTGGATGGTTTTTGCAAGAGCTTTTTTTTTTTTTAACTACCATCTCCCAACTTTTAAAGCCAGATACTTGACAAGGATTTTAGATCTTAATGGGTTCGATGGTAGGGAATACGGAAAGGATACACTGCTAATATTGTGTCTAACAATAAAGCAAACAACTCGATGCTGTAAGAAGACAAGCTGTTTGAGCTTTCAAACACACGTGCACACAGCACAATTCAGAAATACCCAGGAGGATTCCTGCAGGCTTAACAGTTGGCATCGTACTGAAATGAAACATGTATTAACAAGAAAATGTCAAACTTTTGGGGAAACAAATTTTCTGTTACTTCCCACCCAACTAAAAGGGAAGATAAAACCATCATCACCAGAACAAAACAGATTTTCTCCAAACAAGTACAATGATAGTGCCGGGTTGGCAGTTAACTCTTTCACCCTACTAAATTCAAGAGCTCATCTCCACCCTGTCCTGTATATTTTCTACATTTCTATTAAGAGGCTACTTGGTAGTGTCAGCGGGCATCTTTTACACCTTCTAGTAGCTCAAGCTAGTAAAACCTTGTACTTCTCTATTGCGCCGCCATTAAAAGCAGCATTAGTGCATTTTGTCATTCAGTTCTTTATCAGTTATTTAAAAGGGAGCTGATCATGGGTGGCTCGGTGGGAGGTGGGGACCCATCCACGGATGAGCCTCTTGCTCTTGGCACCAACCTGAGCTTTTGTTTCGATGTTTCTGGTTGATTTAGCCTTTCGAGTGCTTGTCATGCTCAGTGGGAGAAGTCCAAACCTCCAAAACAAGAGGAAAGAATTTAGTAGCACAAACAGGCAGCTCTGGGGCCCAGCAGAAGCTTTTTTTTTTTTTTTTTGAGACAGAGTCTCGTTCTGTCGCCCAGGCTGGACTGCAGTGGCGCAATCTCGGCTCACTGCAAGCTCCGCCTCCCGGGTTCACGCCATTCTTCTGCCTCAGCCTCCTGAATAGCTGGGACTATAGACACCTGCCACCAGGCCGGCTAATTTTTTGTATTTTTTTTTAGTAGATACAGGGTTTCACCGTGTTAGCCAGAATGGTCTCGATCTCCTGACGTGATCCGCCCACCTTGGCCTCCCGAAGTGCCCGGCAGAAGCCTCTTGGCAGCCTTTACCTGATCTGACTGGATGCCAGTGGCAGGATGTTATGGGGTTCTTGGGAGTTGAACGTACTGCTCCGGGGGGCGAGCTGATTCTCTGTACCAGTCACCAATCCAAACAGAACCTGGCAGACAAGAGGTGGAGCTCAATAAAATGCAGAGGTTTCATTGTGCAGGTAAAAGAAAGGCAAAAAAAAAAAAAGGTTAGTCACCCATCGCTACCGTTATTTCTAACCGTCATTTTGGGGAATGTTCTGAGTGCGTTTATGCTTCACGATTACTTTTTATCACTGCCCACAGGTCAGAATCTGAGAGGCAGGGAGTTTTTATTCCTCTTTCTGAGGCCTGGATAAAACTGTAATAATCCTTATTTACAACTTAAGGGGCCAAATCTTGGTTGCCTCAGTGTGTGAGATTTTATCTAATCCTCTTTCAGCCCTTATAACTACACTCGGCTATTTGTGTCTTATTCCCCTCCCTATGCTGCATCCTGGAGTATTACGTGCTTGAGCAGGTTAATTTTGTTATTTGAGCCTGTATCGCTTCGTTCGCACTAAGCATGTTTTTGATTTGACTCACAGAAGTTCGCTGCACCAGGCGATGAAGGTTGCTGTTGAGGTGTGGCGTGAAAACGTCCAGGTCAAATGGATCAATGAGGGCTTCCAGGTGGTCAGTCACTTTCTCAATTCTGAGAAAAGGATTAGGATCATTACTGTCCACATTTTTTAGGATCAAAAACAATCTTATGATATCCTACTGCTGTAGAAATCTTGGAGTTGGGTTTTATTCTACTTAGTTGCTGGCTTAGTACGTTTGTCACTGATGATAGTGCTTAAGTCACCCTCAAGAGTTCCAACCTGACATGATGTCTAAGTGAAGTCCACCCTTTCCCCCTGTTCTGTCTATAAGGAGGGCACTAAGGGCTCAAATGATACTCAGCAGCTGCTAGGCTGACTCAGAAGAGAGGGGAATAAGAGTCCACCTATTTCACTTGACCATTGCATTTATCCAGCAGGCGGCCATTATTTAACTTGCTGGTAATATGAGCACTTACTGTTCAAAACAAACACAATGAATGTGCAGTATAACAGGCTGACTCTGGTGGCTTCCCAGCAAAGGGACTATTTGCTTTTGGAAGAGACCGCCTTGACATAGCTCCCTAGAGGATACGACACCTGGAGTCTGGCTTGCTCCGGCCACTCTTCACCTCGTCACCCTTGGCCGTCAGAACAATGTTGAGGTAACGCAGATCATAAAGCAGCTGCAGCGCCCGGTTCTGGGTGACTGGAAATGCACCTTCTTTCTGCAAATGAATTCCCGGTCCCCACCCATGAAGAGAGAGGACTTGGTATGTAAGCGTAATAAACAGCTTCATGTTTTGGTTGAGTTTCAGCTTGCTATTTCAGAAGCAGATGGTTTTAATACTCATATGGCCAGTTTAATCTCAACAACAAAACAAATTTTGTTAGAAACTTGATCTTAAAATTAAAAACCTAACAGCAGGGAAGAGACCTGGCCCTTAAAAAAGGCCTCAGATGCTGTAAATGGTTGTTCTAAAGGGGAAAAAAAGGCTCCTTGCCTGAAGGAGAAGTGTTTTGAGGAAGCTCATTAGAGAAAACTTACTGAATTCTTTCCAAAATCAGGATTTGTTCCTTCTTGGGTTTTTTGTTTGTTTGTTTGTTTGTTTTGAGATAGAGTCTCGCCTTGTTGCCCAGGCTGGAGTGCAGTGACACAATCTGGGCTCACTGCAACCTCCACCTCCCAGGTTCAAGCGATTCTCCTGCCTCACCCTCCTGAGTAGCTGGGACTACAGATGTATGCCACCACACCCAGCTAATTTTTGTATTTTTAGTAGAGATGGGGTTTCACCATGTTGGTCAGGCTGGTCTCGAACTCCTGGCCTCAAGTGATCCACCCGCCTTGGCCTCCCAAAGTACTGGGATTACAGGTGTCAGCCATCGCACCTGACCATGTTCCTTCTTAAAAAATGTTACTGGCCAGGCGCGATGGCTCCTGCCCGTAGTCCCAGCACTTTGGGAGGCCGAAACAAGCGATTTGCTTGAACCCAGGAGTTTGAGACCAGCCTGGGCAAAATCGCAAAACTTGTCTCTACAAAAAATAACAAAAATTAGGTGTGCTGGCGCATGCCTTGTGGTCCCAACTATTCGGGAGGCTGAGGTGGGAGAATCTCCTGAGCCTGGGAGGTTGAGGTTGCAGTGAGCCGAGATGGTGCCACTGCACTCCAGCCTGAGTGACAGAGTGAGACTCTGTCTCAAAAAAAAAAAAAAAAAAAAAAAAAGTTACTAATGAAATGGGATTATACACCAAGGGCAGAACGCTTCCTAGACAGTGAAAGCAGTGTGAAGCGTTGGGAGACAAGAACTCCCCGTAAGTAAGCACCTCTGTGTGTCACACTTTGTGGCAGGCAACTGTTCTCTAACTCCCCACAGTCACCCCTGAGGTAGGTGTGCTGTGGCTGGGGCCGGGGGCTGTCTGCCTTTTACAAGTGAGGAAACCACTGAGCGGTTTATCTACAGGATCACATTTGGCCCTAAGGAAACAGAGGTTAATGATTTGCCCGGAGCTCCCAGTGAACAAGTGGCAGCACTGAGGTTAGAAGCCAGGTCTTTTATTTTGAAGCTCTGATCCTTTTCATTGTTTTTTGATTTTTTGTTTTGTCTTTTTAAGAGACAGGGTCTTGCTTTGTCGCCCAGGCTGGAGTGCAGTGGTGAGATGATAGCTGCTCACTGCAGCCGTGAACTCCCAAGCTGAAGCCATCCTCCCACCTCAGCCTCCCAAAGTTCTGGGTCTTGGTGTTTCCATCCGTGCTGAGCTGCCTTCTTAGCGAAGATCTGCTGACCCTTTAGAATGAGTGTAAGTAAACTCACAGCGCTGGGTGCTACTCCTAAGATAGAGCATTTTTACAGGACCCGATGCCTGGGCTGGGTGATCCTTAACAGTTTGAGTCTTTGATGTGAACTGCTCAAACCCAAGACAATGCTAAGGTTTTCTTTTGTTTAATTTGTGTTTTTAATGGGCAAACATTCAGACACCTACCTTAATCTGTTTTTCTTCGGAGAGTTTCTCATAGGCAGCTACTACTTGAACCATACAGCTTTTCAGCATCTCCTGTAATGTCACCTTTGGCAAGGCATGGCCTCCAACCCGATTAATTTCCTGGCATAAACTAAACAGGAAGGACTGTACATACCAGGACGGCTAAAAGAACAAAGAAATGTCACATTGCCAACTTGCACCAATTAAATGACACACAGTGAAAGTGAATCCACTTAATCTTACAAGGCCTATGTGCCAGGACTTTGACCCCTCTCAGCAACGCTTCTTACAGGCAGACTATTCAGCAGACACAAGGCCCCTGGTTAAGTGCAATTTGCTGTTACTGCCTCCACGGTCTGAGGCTGACCTAGAAGAGGTGCCTGTGTTTTATGCTGCTGATTTCACGGCAAGTAAGTGGTTCCCTAATTAGCACAGAGCCTATGCTACAAAAGGAAAGAATGGTTAACTGACTTCTTGAATGGTCTGCCATTTACTTAGCCCTACATCTACTATGCCCCCACAGTAGAAAGTTACAGATGTTACTTTCAGCTATTCCTCAGAAGTTGTATGTTGAATGATTTTCTAAAATCTTTCTTCTTTTCCACGGAGCAGTTTATTCCCTTTTTCAGCCCGTGGTCCCTGCTCACCTGTGCAGGGAGTCGGATCTTGGATGTGACACTGCTGCCAGACTCTGCCTCCTCCTGAATTTCTAGTTCATCCCAGCTGGTGGCTGTGGCCAGAACTGAGCCAGCATCATCTAGAAGTAATGACTGGGTGAATCCATGAATCAAAACCTGGTAATAAAAGGCAGATATCCATACAAGCCACTCAGATCCTCTGTAGAGTTTCTTTAAAACAATCTGTGTAATCCTGAGAACAGCTCAAGCTGCTGAAGTTGTAGGTACAGTGATGGTATCAGTCCTCTTTTGGCTAATTATCAATGATATCAGCCATGGGAATTTTGTTGCTAACTACCCTATAAATGTCAAATACCACTTCTTTTTTTTGAGACAGGGTCTTGCTCTTCTCCCAGGCTGATTGCAGTGGCACAATCACAGCTCACTGCAGCCTCGACCTCCTAGGCTCAGGCAATGCTCTTGCCTCAGCTTCCCAAGTAACTGGGACTACAGGCGTGCACCATCACATCCGAATAATTTCTGTACTTTTTGTAGATAGGGGGTTTCATCATGTTGCCCAGGCTGGTCTTGAATTCCTGGGTTCACACAATCCAACCATCTCAGCCTCCCAAAGTGCTAGGATTACAGGCATGAGCCGCCATGCCTGGCCCAAATACCACCTCTTAAGGTACAAGTGGAGGCTACTGGGAATATGATATTTAGGTTAAAGAGAGGAAATCCAGGCAGAAAGTCTTTCATTCTCATCTGATGCAAGGAAAAAATGCAGCTTTTCTGTCTACTGAATCTAAGCTAAAAATGAATGAAAAAGTTTTTTTGAGACGGAGTCTCGCCCTGTTGCCCAGGCTAGAGTGCAGTGGTGCGATCTCGGCTCACTGCAAGCTCTGCCTCCCGGGTTCACACCATTCTCCTGCCTCAGCCTTCCGAGTAGCTGGGACTACAGGCGCCCACCACCATGCCCGGCTAATTTTTTGTATTTTTTTAGTAGAGACGGGGTTTCACCATGTTAGCCAGGAAGGTCTCGATCTCCTGACCTCGCGATCTGCCCATCTTGGCCTCCCAAAGTGCGGGGATTACAGGCATGAGCCACCGCGCCCAGCCAAAAAAGTTTTTACTGAACTTTCTGGCAGAGATAAAGTTAACCGTATGAAATCAGAATTGTTTTGCCTTTACTGCTGAAGGAACTGATTGAGATTGGCAAGACTGGAATATGACAGAAGTGAGACAAGACAGGGATAAGAAATTACATCACTCACTTTCACAACTGCACTGCTCCAGACCTGGTAGCCCATCACGCTCTGCTGGAGGAGTACTTCTTTAACCTCTTGCCACTTGGCCTGTGTAGGAATGATTTCCTGAGTTTTCACCTTTCCCTGTTTTCTCAGAGCCCTAAACTCCCTTGCTGGTTTCTCTGAGCTCTCTGATTTTCCCAGGATGCACTGCTTCAGATGGGGGCACAGCTCTCCCAGGGACTGGCAGAGTCTGGCCATGAAAAGAACTGAGTGCAGCTTGGCACTGTTGAGGGCATCCTGTTGCCCTTGCACACCTTCTTCAATGCTCTGTAGCTCTGCCCGGATGCAGTCCACGATGTGCTTGATGCATGCCACGGACTGAGTCCGCAGCATCTCCTGCACGGTCCCCGCATCTGCGTATCTGTCAAAGGCAGAACTCTTGGCCTGTGTGGGAGAAACGTCCTTGGGCAGTGATGAGTCATCAGAGGGGAGGTAAGCCAGGAGGTCATCTAGTTTAACCTTCAGCTTAGAATCCAGGGCAGAACAGAAGTTCTGTACACAAGGGCTGATGGCTTGTGCTTTCATGGAGAGGCCGCTACTGGCAAACTGACCCCGGTTTGCCACGCTGACCCAGGCCGCATCGGAAGGCAGGTCATTAGGACTCTCAGACCAGAGGAAGAGCGACATGTTGTACTCAAAGTGGATGTGCTTATTTGAAGGGGAGTTGCTGGTGCTGCTTTCAAGTTCCTGCAAAGCTGAAACCAAGAGCTCCTTGGAGCTACTGGAGATGGAGTCAAAGCCTTCTTTTGTCAGAGTCTAAAAGAGAATGAGAGAAGAGTTCTAATCACAGTTCCTTTAAGGACGTTTCAAAACAAAAGTACCAAATGGTAATTTATCCTAGCATTCAGAAGGTTCACCATCTTCAGAAAGATGGCATGGTGTTGGCAGAGAATAAAGCCATTATTGATGAACATGGGCCCATTCCCGATCAAGTGATAGAGGCCTGGTGTATTTTCAGCTCTAGACTCTGGATCTGTTACTAAGCAGGAAAAGAATATACTTGGGAAGTGACAGAAGTCTCCCAAGACAGTCAAAATACCACTAGGATTGGCCATAAAACAGGTAGACCATGTGACTGTCCAGCTCACCTGTAATCGGTCAAGGAACAGTTGCTGCATCATATCTTCCCAGAACAAGAGCGGCTTCTCCAGAAGCCGCCGACATAGCACATCCCAGCTGTGATTGGTGGACTCATTGGTAAGTAACTCCCACATGGCGTCCCGGATTCCCGCGAGACCCTTCATGCTCTTCACGTACATGAGCAGGTTGGTGATCCCATTTTTAATGTCTTCATTACACCTGCAACAGAATCATGTTCTTTGGGCTCCATCAGAGGCATGGTGTTCACATCTTTATTAAGAAAAACATCAGAATCCCATTTGACAATCTCTTATCTGAGTTCCAGTAGATAAATATCTATGTGTCTCAGTGTTGATAGATCTGTAGCAACACAGAGCGTTTTGGCTGGGTTGGGGCATGCAGTCTGTTGCCCACACCAGGCCTACCCTCGCTTCCCCGAGGATATACGCAAGTCTGGACCCTGTGGAATGGCTTAAAAAAACAATGCATTAAGTAAAAACAGGAGTTGTAGAACTCTCACATAAAGAGAATTTAAAACTCCCACATAACCTTTTGAAAGACAAATTCCTTCTTGGTTCTCCCACAGCGGGTGCTGAATGACCTCAAAGGTAGCAATGGGTCACAGAGTGAGCGGCTGGCTGATGGGCAGCACGCCATCCAGGACAGGCTTTCTGCACATGCCTTGTAATGCCCCGTACAAGGCTGCATGGGTGGCTCCTGCCAGCTGCAGGGAAGCTCTTTCTGGCTACTTACATGTGGATCCATTTCTGCAGCGTGTCTTTCAGGTATTCCTGACTGATGGGATGTGCAAGGGTTCGGAGTGTTGGCTGGAACTCGACGATGGATGCTGGCAGGTGTTTAAACCAGCTGCAGAGTTTCATCTCTTCCTGCAGGACACCAGTGCCCTTTCCTAAAGAGAAGGCCAAGTGAGAAGCCATCTAGGCCATCCTTTGAAGTGCATATTAAAACAGGGAGTTAGGCCAGGCCAGCTTGGGCAACACAGTGAAACCTCACCTCTACAAAAAAGAAACAATTAGCCAGGCGTCATGGTGCACACCTGTAGTTGCAGCTACTTGGGAGGCTGAGGTAGGAGGATCATTGGAGCCCAGGAGGTCGAGGCTGCAGTGACCCATGATCATGCCACTACACTCAAGCCTGGGCAACAAGGTGAGACCCTGTCTCCAAAAAAATAAATAAATAAAAGATGGACTTAGAAGGAATTTCCAAAACTTATCAAGTTTTCCTTTGGAAGGTCAAACTGGACTTCTGAAATACAAGGAAAGAGAAAGTACAGGACACGTGTGCGGTCCCATCAGGGAGTGTGGCAGCCGCCCCACAACTCTGGTCATTCTGTTGGTTGAGAAGAATGGCAAAGATCAGGAGGAAACAAAAACGGGGATCAAAAGAGTAGAAAGAAGAAATGAGTGCTGTGCAGTCCTGGGGGTTTTCAAAGTAGAACTTAAGTTGTCAAAAAAGTAAAAGGTAATGGCTTCCCTTTCCTCTCAATCCTCCTACCTCCCTCGAAGATGGAAGGAAAGAATCGATGACTGCTTATCCTGATTAACTGAGTTGTTCATAGCTCTTCAGAGGTGACCTGTCAAGAAGGGGACAGGCCTGCACTGTGCAACTCTGGGAGGCCCCGTTCACTGTGTTCTGAGCATAAGGCACCCTCCGGAGTTTGAAACCCAGGGCCCTCCCGAGGCCCCTTGTACTGCTTTCTAAAGCCATGACAAGTCAGCCAGTATCCACCCTTCCTGAGTGGGATGAGGTACTAAATGTAGGTACCTTGAGGGAAAGCGAAGCATAAGGAGGTGGAGTTGAAAGATAAAGTGAGCCAAGATGAGGCAACATTAAGCACCTCTCTCTGGAAACAGCCACGTGGCCACCACCGCACTCTTCTGTTTCCTTTCTACCTTTGGCTGTATCTCCTTTGTCAATTTTGCTGACACCTCCATTTGACCTTGGATTTCTGGAGTTCCATAAGGCAGAGTCCTCTGTCATCTCCTTACTGGTGATGTCATCCATTCCCACAGCTTGAAATAACAGCCACATGCAGATGTACAACAGTGTGTCTCCAACTAGACCTCCCAGCGATCTGTTCTGGGCCCTCAGGCACCTGCCTGCTTCACAGTCCCATTCCAAGGCCTCAGGCATCGCCAATGCAACGTTTTCTCTCTTTTGTTTTTTTTAAGACAGGTTCTCGCTCTGTCACCCAGGCAGGAATGCAGTGGCACAGTCACTGCTCACTTCAGCCTCAACCTCCCTGGCTCAAACGATCCTTCTGCTTCAACCTCCCAGATAGCAGGGACCACAGGGGCATGCCACCACACACAGCAAATGTTTATCTTTTGTAGAGATGGGGTCTCACTATGCTGCCCAGGCTGATCTCAAACTCCTGGACTGCCTCAGCTTCCAAAGTGCTGGGGTTACAGATGTGAGCCACAGCACTGGGCCATTTCAAAGTGAACCCATCATCAGCCACTTCAAACCAGCTCTATTTCTACTTAACTTGGTCACCTCCCTTCTCACATCCTTACAGCCAATCTGTCACCAAATCCTCTCCTCCTAAACAGACGTCCGAACATTGCAATTAGCTTCGTCTCTATTGTTCCTTCGTAACCCAAGCTCCCAGCGGCTGACACCTGGATCGTGGCAACAGCCTCCTAAGTGAGCTCTTGGCATCCATTCTAGCCCCAAGGGGATCTATTGCCACCTAAAAGCCAAATTCATTTATTTCATTTCAGTTGCGATAAATGCTACCACATAAAAGTACAGGATGCACGGGCACATATAACAGAGGGTCCACACCAAGGCTGGAAGGTCCCAGGAGGCTTCCATTGTTCTTTGGATAAAGTCTAAATTCCCTAGCCTCGCTCACAAGGCTGGGCATTATCTGGCCCCTGGCCCCACTGCTCAAGCAGCTCTCCCCCTCACCCAATGCCTCACTGGCTGTCTTACAGTTTCTTCTTGCCTCAGGATCTTTGCACATCCTCTTCCCTTTGCCTGAAAGCCTGTTGCTTGCCTTCTTCATCTAAGTGACTCCCACTCAACCTTCAGCTTTCAGGTTAAAGGCTTCTCCAGGGAAGCCTTCTCTGACCTTGGTGAGTTACTTCCATTCAATGTTCCCAAGGCAACTTGTACTAAGCCTTTCTAGCAATGACCAATATAGACGCTAAATGGATATTCGCATATTTGTGAGTCTGATACCTGCTTCTACCACTCAACTGTGGCCTCGATGAAGGAAGGGCCTCTATTTGTCCAGTTCACTGCTCCATCCCCAGAGCCTAGCATGGTGGCTGGCACATGGTAGACGCTGAGCAAATTATCAGTTGAGTGAACCAGAATTTAAAAAGCTTGGCTAAGAGCTCACCGGCAGGATGCTGGCCTGTGATGGTCTCCAGAGTAGAGAAGAGCAAGCCACATGGCAGGGCTGGATCTGGCAGCAGTCCTTCTGGCAAAGTGTAGAAAAGGGCATGAGCTTGCTTCAGAGTGGTGGCCAGCAACTCCACTAATGAGCAAATCTGAGCCTTGATACCAGCACCTAAAAGAAGAAACCATCCTCTTTGAAACAATTACCTTTCCCAAAGTGAAAGACAGAGGACGCTCTGGAGGCTTCAGTCTCCCGCAGCTCAGCCTTCTCCATCCCATATTTAAGGACCAAATGTTGGCCAGAAGCCACACCCACCATGGTGTGGCTGGTTGAGAAGTTTCTGAATAGTTGCCTTTCTGGCCAGCAGGAAGTCTGTGAGGGCTTGGCGAGGAGAACTCTCTTCTAAGAGCATTATAGAGCACAGGGCCTCGGCCACAGCTTGGTCAGACACAGCTTGGCATTTGAGCA
Source organism: Pan troglodytes (assembly GCF_028858775.2). Classification (NCBI taxonomy): domain Eukaryota; kingdom Metazoa; phylum Chordata; class Mammalia; order Primates; family Hominidae; genus Pan; species Pan troglodytes. Next base: position 86,177,266 of record NC_072417.2, on the reverse strand, counting down.
ACATCTTGCTTTCATGCAGAATAGTTGACCTAGAAAAATGATGACAAAGGTCACCAGGGTATTTTTCACATCTTGGGTAAAGAGCTTTGGTAGATCAGGAAAGAAGACAAACGCCATAAACCCGTAATGTGAAGCCTGGCCACCACCAGAGCAGCTCTTTGCGCTGGATCCACTTACCGGAAGTGGCTGGCAGCTGCCACCTGCCGGATGAGTATAGGAAACCGGGAGAGGACGGGACTGTATCGGGAACTAGAAGAATCCAGCTGGAGCAGGCTGTGGAGGTGGCAGCAGAGCAGGTAGAGCTGTGTGGCGTGGAGACACTGAGAGGCTTCCATCGAGCTCCAGATCTTCTCCGGAATTTCTAAGAGTAGCTTGATCTGGGCAGCCATGCTGTAGAACTTCTCCTGGGATGGCTGCTGTGGCTGCAGGGGAAGGCACAGAACTAAACCAGAAGAACGAACAAAAGCAATCTCAGTGTTCTGTAGGCTTGGGAAGAAATCTGGGGGTATTTAAGGATACAAAACTTCTATTAAGCTGGGTTCAGTACAACTCAGCAAGTCATCAAAGCCCAGTGTAGAAGAGTTGCCAGAGTCAGGAGTGTTGTAAAATCCCATGGTTTTTCCTACACACGCATGTATTTTTGCTCAGCCCCACGAAGAGGCAAACTTTCGTCTCCCACCAGGCCCCACCTCCAACATTGGAATTATAATTCAACATGAGATGTGGGCAAGACACAAATCCAAACCACAGCAAATGGATCAGTGCCTCATAAAAGGGCTGGAGGCAACTTTTAGGTTCTTCTACCTTCCCCCACGTGAGGATACAGCAAGAAGGCCCTCACCAGACATCAAAGGCCAGTGCCTTAATCTTGGACTTCCCAGACCCACAACTGTGAAAAATACACTTGTATTATAAATTGCCCAATCTCAGGTATTTTGTTATGGCAGCACAAATGGACTAAGAAACCTAAATTCCAAATCTCATCATGCCCTTAAGATCCCTCCTTACTAAGAACAACCCAAGCCTAAACTGACTTCCTTCAGAACTCCTAGGGTAAATATACACAATTATTTTGGGAATCAAACATCCCGGGTTCCAGTGATTCTCTTGCCTCAGTCTCCTGAGTAGCTGGGATTGCAGGTGCGTGTCGCCACGCCTGGCTAATTTTTGTATTTTTAGTAGAGACAGGGTTTTACCATGTTGGCCAGGCTGGTCTGAAACTCCTGACCTCAAGTGATCCACCGCCTCAGCCTCCCAAAGTGCTGGGATTACAGGCCTGAGCCACCGCGCCCAGCCTTTTTTTTTTTTTGCGGGGGGGGACAGCATCTCACTTTGTTGCCCAGGCTGGGGTGCAGTGGTGCGATCATGGCTCACTGCAGCCTTGACCTCTTGGGCTCAAGAGATCTTCCCACTTCAGCCTTCCAAGTAGCTGGGACCACAGGCATGTGCCACCATGCCCGCTCATTTCTTGGTATTTTTTGTAGAGATGGTGTTTCACCATGTTGCCCAGGTTGGTTTCAAACTCCTGTGATCAAGCAATCCACCTGCCTTGGCCTCCCAAAGTGCTGGCATGAGCCACAGTGCCTGACCTGTTATTCTAAAATTTTTTACATTTTTTTCTTGTCAAGTTTCCATGGATTTATTTCCTCGACCAGATTGTAAGCTCCTTCAGAGCAGGAATTGGGGGACTTCTGTTTCTTTGTAATGTGAACGAAGAAGACACTCAAATTTTTGTGGGGTTAACCGAGAATAAACCAGATATAACAACTATGAAAATCAATACATTTCTAAAATCAGGCATAATTCAAGTTAGCGTTTTAATAAACCCTGAAGCATGACTCAGTTACAGCAAAGGCTGGCCACCTAAGGGGACACGTGTACTAAATGTTAGCTTTGGGAGGGATGAGGTCACTCATTTCAAAAATACGCAAACTTATTTGCAACTTCCTATAGTTTTATTGTGTCAGTCCAGTCTACTGACCAGGATTTCTGTAAAGCTCAAATAGCATGAAAAAGTTCCAAACTGGAGTTAGACTGTACTTTTCAATTTTTTCTTCTATGTCCCAGTAAGTTCTCCCAGGCTGTTAAAAACAACTCCCTGTTTACCTTTTTCACCCTTCATGCCCTTTCACTTCGTTCCTTGCTAGGTCTATATTCTTTAAGGGGCCGTGCGCGGTGGCTCTCGCGCCTGTAATCCCATCACTTTGGGAGGCCAAGGCAGGCAGATCACATGAGGTCAGGTGTTGGAGACCAGCCGGGCCAACATGGTGAAACCCCGTCTCTACTGAAAGTACAAAAATTAGTCGGGCATGGTGGCAGGTGCCTGTAATCCCAGCTACGCGGGTGGCTGAGGCAGGAGAATCGCTTGAACCCAGGAGGCGGAGGTTGCAGTGAGCCGAGATCGCGCCACTGCACTCCAGCCTGGGTGACAGAGCGAGATCCTGTCTCAAAAAATAAATAAATAAAAATTCTTTTTTTTTTTTTTTTTTTTGAGACAGAGTCGCTCTGTGGCCCAGGCTGGAGTGCAGTGGCGTGATCTCGGCTCACTGCAAGCTCCGCCTCCCAGGTTCATGCCATTCTCCTGCCTCAGCCTCCCAAGTAGCTGGGACTACAGGCGCCGGCCACCACGCCTGGCTAATTTTGTGTATTTTTAGTAGAGACGGGGTTTCACCGTGTTAGCCAGGATGGTCTGGATCTCCTGACCTCGTGATCCACCCGCCTCGGCCTCCCAAAGTGCTGGGATTACAGGCGTGAGCCACCGCACCCGGCCAATAAAAATTCTTTAGGAACGCAAGCTGCAGCTCCAATATGAGGATGTGTTTGTTTACCTCCCATCCTTCCTCATTGTGTCTAATCAATAGCGTTTGGTGGGAAGAACACGGGATAAGGATAACCTGAATGAAAAAAGCCTTAGTTCTGAAAATGAAAATGTTCAGCTATTAAAAGGTAAGGGCTTGGCCGGCTGTGGTGGCTCATGACTGTAATCCCAGCACTTTGGGAGACCCTGTCACATACATACAAAAGGTTAAGGGCTTGACAGCTGGTACTACCCTCAACAGCTCCCAAAGGGTAGAACAGCTATTTGGGGTTGTGGAAGTTATTCTTGGGGAGGGATAAGGGGAAGGTTGGGATGAGGAAGAAATGACTTGGAGTGCAGGTGTCAACATAGGGGAGAAACCTGAGGAAAAACAATGTCAGGACATGTTATATAGGTGAGCGTTGAACTGCCAAGACAGAAACTCCTGGCGTTTTCCGCTAAAATTGAAAGGAGCCCAGTGAGGTGTAGGAATCAAGGCCCGGAAGTCGGGGGAAAGCGCCTGAAGAAACTGTTGAATGGCATTTCCAGAACGGATCAGCAGCCGTATCTGTGCAAGGAAGGCTGGCACTGTCCCCTGAGGGGGGCCCAAAGGGTGAGGGCCGGATAGGCTCCTGGCTAAGGAAGGTGAGGACTCGCGGGGTCTGGGACTGACAGGCGGGGGGCGGGGTTGACCTGCAAGGCCAGGGGCTCCGGGACCCGCCTGCGGGTCGCAGGGTGGGGGCACGGGGACTGACCTGCTGGGCCCGCGGTGGCCGGGGCGCGGCCGAGCCGGCCTGGCGGAGGCGGGCGCAGTACTGGTCGGTGGCCTTCACGGCGTCCACTAGCCCCACGGCGCAGCGGCGCATCTGGCCGATGGTGTCGGCCGCCTCGATCAGGTCGCGGTACCGTTCGCCCACCATCTGCCGCAGCTCCTCCTTCTTGTGCTCGATCTCGGCCCGAACCTGGCGCTCCAGCCCGCGGATCTCCTCCGCTCCATGCGTCTCGAAAAGAGCCGCAGGGTCGCGCAGATCCAGCCGCTTCAGCGAGGGTGAGGTTGCCGCGGTGGCCATGGTGCACTCGTCAGCCCCCGGCGATCCACCTACGCCCTTTTAGTCCCGCCCCTCCGCCATCTTTGTTGGGGGCGGAAGCGCTTCCGCCCCGCCGGGGGCCATGTTTGTTACCCGAGGGGGCGGGCGCGAGGGGGCGGGCGCGAGGGGGCGGGCGCGAGGGGGCGGGCGCGAGGGGGCGGGCGCGAGGGGGCGGGCGCGAGGGGGCGGGCGCGAGGGGGCGGGCGCGAGGGGGCGGGCGCGGTCCTGCGCGGGGTTTTCTTAAACGGAGCCGACTGGGAAGTGAGGTCGCCAGAGAGGTGAGGTCGCCAGGTTGGCTGCGAAACTATGGCTGAAGTCTTCCCTTTCCCTTAGGAGCAGAGCTTCTCTGTGGAGTTAGGTGTCGGGATCGGGCCCCGCGGGCTGACGGCGTTGGCGCAGGCGCAGCCGCCGCTCTCCGCGCGCCTGGCGCCCGCGAGCAGACTCGGGCGCGCTCGCCGCCGCTGGGTCTCGGATCGCACCCCGCGTGCAGTTTTAGGAAGAGGGACATCCGCGCCCCTCGCTGTTCCCCGAGAAGAGCTATCTCGCCGCCCCTGAAGGGGTTCTGAGCGCTTGTTTGGCGTCTGTTTTTCCTCTGCTGTTGATTCGTGTTGGGGGTTTTCTATTTCGTTTAAAACCGATGTTTAGCCCCTGAAGACGTTTTCCCTGCGAGAGGCCTGACCTCGGTGGCCACGGGGGAGGAGGGCGGCGGGCTGGGCGGGAGAGGCTGGGACGCCCCGGGGAACGCAGCGCCAGACGGGTGGGCGCTCCTCACGTGGCCCAGGAATAGTAGAATCTGGAGATTGTGGCTTGTTTCTGCTAAGTCCCAGACCCTTCTTTTTTTTTTTTTCTGTTTTAATTTCTTTTGGAAGATTTCACCCACACCAATGTCGACAAAATGATGCAATGTGCGCAGCGGCCGTGCTGAGCCCCCAGCAACTCAGGGCCTACCCTGCATCCCTGCTCATTCCTTCTCCCACCCGCCACCTCCGGACGCACAGAATTTCAATCTGCAAATAAATGGTGCATTTATAATATTCCAGTTTAACCCGCAAGAGCCTTGCGGCGTAGGGAGTATCATTCTCACTTTACAGACTCATTTTACAGATGGGGAAACGGGGGCCCGGAGAGGCAAAGGGTTTTTTACTCAGTAAAAGTGCAGTTTTCAGAGCCTGTCCACGAGATTATCTCATTTTCTCGCACATCGGCCATGCCAGGTAGGTAGGAGTAATATTCCTAGTCCATTTATGAGGAAAAAAAAAAAAAAAGAAACAGAAAAGCTTATTTACCTGCCCAAATTACATAGCTGATAGGTGACCCAGTGAGTATTTGGACGTCGATTTTTAAATTACTGGCTCGCGCTCTTTTCTACATTTTCACATAATTTCCCACAGAGCACCCTCTGTTGGCGGGCCTGCAGTTTGCAGTCTCTAATCCCATTCTGCAAGGGACACTTACTGGTGTTCGGCTGATAAGCATCCGCAGTATATCTCCTTTCTGTGATTGGGGAATTCATCGCTATCTAGCAAGATCTTTTTTTCTGGCGCCCTTTATAGCTACGGTGCCAGCCTGCGGCCTGGGACTGGCACAGCAGGCACAAGTGCCTAGGACTTGGGTGAAGAGTTAGTGACATTAAGAAGCAGGCTGTAATCCCAGCACTTTGGGAGCCCAAGGCGTGTGGATCCCTTGAGCCCAGGAGTTCAAGACCAGCCTGGGCAACCCGGCCAAACCCCGTCCTTACAAAAAATACAAAAAAAGGGGCGCGCGCCGGGTGGCTCATGCCTGTAATCCCAGCACTTTGGGAGGCCGAGGCAGGCGGATCACATGAGGTCAGGAGTTCGAGACCAGCCTGGCCAACATGGTGATACCCTGTCTCTACTAAAAATACAAAAATTAGCTGGGCGTGGTGGCGCACACCTATAATCCCAGCTACTCGGGAGGCTGAGGCAGCAGACAGGAGGCTGAGGCAGGAGAATCACTTGAACCTGGGAGACGGAGGTTGCAGTGAGCCGAGATCGAGCCACTGCACTCCAGCCTGAGCGACAGAGTGAGGCTCTGTCTCAAAAAAAAAAAAAAAAGAAAAAGAAAATTAGCCGGGAGTAGTGGTGTGGGCCTGTAGGCCTGTAGTCCCAGCCACTTGACAAGAGGCAAGTGAGGCAAGAGGATCACTTGAGCCTCTGGAGGTCGAGACTGCGTCAGTGAGCCATGATTGGGCCACTGCATTCCAGCCTAGACAACAGAACAAGACCCTGTCTCAAAAAAAAAAAAAAAAAAAAAATCGCAGGTGACAGGGGCGATTGCATTTTGGTGGTGGCACAGGTATCACCGGCAACATCCACTCCCTAAGGACAGCAAGGGCAGTGAACTTAGCTCCAGCTCCCAGCTGCTAATGCTGGCGGTGGTGCTGGTGGCAGCCGTGGGCACCCACAATGACGTCCTCGACAGAATCACCATGTGGTGTGCTCGTCTAGGTTTTAAATGTTCTGTTTCCCTTCCTTCCTGCCTGTCCCTTGAACCTGCCTCCCCATCTTTCCCAGAGATTGTATGAACTGTCCAATGTCTTACTGATCAATTTTGTTTCTTTGAAAATCAAAATTGGTTTCCCTGGTTTGCCCTAGCCCTAACTGATAGACACTGCACTAAGGTTCCAGCTCCATGAGAGTTTGGTTGAAGCCTTTCTTACAGCAAGGGGAGAAATGTCAACATATCAGGGATAGTGGGGGGCCCAGGGCTTTGTACGGGATGGCCCTTGCGCTTGTGCACAATACCTGTAAGCTCAGGTAGAGAAAAGACAAACTGGCCAGCTGTCAACACTGCAGAGAGTGTGTGTGTGTGTGTGTGTGTGTGTGTGTGTGTGTGTGTGTGTTCTGAGTCAGGTAGAGAAAAGACAAACTGGCCAGCTGTCAGCACTGCAGTGTGTGTGTGTGTGTGTGTGTGTGTGTGTGTGTGTGTGTTCTGAGACAGGGTCTCACTGTTGCCCAGGCTGGAGTGCAGGGTGCAATCACGGCTCACTGAAGCCTCCACCTCTTGGGCTCAAGTGATCCTCCCACCTCTGCCTCCCTAGTAGCTGGGATTACAGGTGTGCACCACCATGCCCGGCTAATTTTTTAATTTTTGTGTAAAGACAGGGCCTCACTCTGTTGCCCAGGCTGGTCTCGAACTCTTGGGCTAGAGGGATCCTCCCACCTCAGCCTCCCAAAGTGCTCGGGTTACAGGTGTGAGCCACCTCACCTAGTCCAGAGTGTGGTTTGAAATCAGGGTGTTCCCTGCCTTTCCTCTGTATTTCCCTGGCCAAGTTCATCTGACTGGCCTGAAGATGCCACTGTTGTTCCTCTGCCTGCAGAACTGAGCACTGACAGAAGCTGTCGACTGACTGCCTGGTCACTGGAAAAGCTCCTGGCCCTGGAGGAAATGTGTCTTTAACTCTTTCCTCTCCATGGCTCCTTTCCTTGTCCTCTGCCTCCCAGGACAGCACCACCCCCTTCCTCTGCCTTCTGCATATCAGCTGGGACCATCAAAACCACAGATCAGGGGCAAAGACCTCAGCTGCCACAGCCGGACCAGGCACTGTGCCGGGGACAGCAAGACAGAGATGAGAACCTGGAGCCTTTTTTTCTCAAGGTATTAGGAGGTACCTGAGTGAAAGAGGCACCTTTTCGCCTTATTGCCATAGTTTAGTTCTGGTATAGGGATGAGTTCATGTGTGTTGTGTGATAACCTTTAGCGTCAAGCAACCTGCGTGAGTTCACACAGGTGCCTGTCTTCAGATCCCCTGGCTCTAGAAGTCCTTGATCTTTCTACATTGTCACATTATTAGCTTCAAAGAAAATTTCAGAATATCAAGAGACAGATGGCTCAAACAATTCTGAGCACCATTCGGATGGTACCCACACTGCTTCCTGATCTCTGCCTAAGGGTGGGTCTCTGCAGTCAGTTTGGGCACCCAAGTTGGAGTGGCTATCCAGTGATTTGGAGGCAGATGACACATGGGGTGGCCATGCCTGGTAGCCAAGCATCTGCATGCTGGAGGGCAGTCTTTCAACGCAGTGGATATATTCTCACATTTTAGTTTCTTTAGATCCATCGGCACACTCTTTTTTTTTTTTGAGACGGAGTCTCACCCTGTTTCCCAGGCTGGAGAGCAGTGGCACGATCTCAGCTCGCTGCAGCCTTCCCATCCCAGGCTCAAGCAGTTCTCGTGCCTCAGTCTCCCAAGTAGCTGGGACTACAGGCGCGCACTACCACACCCGGCTAATTTTTTGTATTTTTAGTAGAGACAGCGTTTCACCATTTTGGCCATGCTGGTCTCAAACTCCTGACCTCAGGTGGTCTGCCTGCCTGAGCCTCCCAAAGTGTTTGGGATTACAGGCATGAGCCACAGCGCCCAGTCCTGATCAGTATAGTCTTATTCAGAACATTGAGCAGACAGATTTCTCCTGTTATTTATTTATTTATTTATTTATTTATTTATTTATTTATTTGAGACTGGAGTACAGTAGCATGATCACAGCTCACTGCAGTCTTGACCTGGGCCCAAGCGGTCCTCCCACCTCAGCCTCTGGAGTAGCTGGGACCACAGGAATGCACTACTATATCCAGCTAATTTCTAAATTTTTTGTAGAGATGGGGGTCTCACTATGTTGCCCAGGCTGGTCTTGAACTCCTGGCCTCAAGCCATCTTCCTGCCTCAGCCTCCCAAAGTGCTAGGATTACAGGTGTGAGCCACTTACCCAGCTCTCTTTACTTTTTAATAGAAATATAGAAAGCAAGCCAGGATAATGCCCAAAGTGGAGAGTTTCAACATTGCAGATTTTGTAGACACCACATGTTCTTTCCTTATGCAATCTGTGATCTAGCATCTGGGAGCATGGGTCCCATAGATCTTGGCTGTCAAACCAAATGATTCAATAAATGTTTGCAAAATATGCCAAGCGTATATGTTACATAATCACAGTGTCTACACAAAGGATGCACTGGAAAAGGCACAAGGGCTTTTCGCCCTCAGTTGTCTAATAATTGAAATAATAAAAGCAGTAAGACAATTCTCACCCATCTCATCTCACATCCACTTCAACCCTTCTTCCAATACCTCCTCTTTGATGTAAGGTGGCTGCGTTTTTGGCACGTCCATATAGACTCTGAAGAGTGAACCTGCTGAATCTTGTACCTGGGCCCTGATGATGTTGGACGAAGGGTCATTCTCTGATAAACTTAGGAGGGAATAAAAGCTGGGGATACCTGGAGAAGAGAAAATAAATGGGAGAGACAGAATTACCCAGGAAAATGAAAATAAGAAATTTAACTCTAGCTAAGCTAGGAGAAATGGAAAGGGTGAAAGCGAGAAGGAAGAAAAAAGGAAAGGAGAGGAAATTGGAAATTGATCACAAATTAACAAACAGGAGGAAAGAAAGGGAAATTTGATGTAGTGAGGGATACACTGTCAATAAAAGTAACATCCGGTGCAGGACAGGAGGTTGAATTCCACACTATTGCTCAGTGGGATTCGGACATTTGGTGTTTGCTCTTGGCTGAGATGCCAATGGGATCAAGAGAGCCCTAATGTAGTTGTCTTGACATCTTATCTTTATGGCAGTGTTTATCAGCCTGTGTCTACTGGAGGTGACATTTGTGGTAGAAGGGGTGGTTATTTGACTTAACTGTTTGCAGATACCTGAGACTCTGCCTTCAGCAAACAGCCAGGCAGGCATGTTTGCAGAAACTCCTACATTTGTTCCTCCTGCGCCTGTACTCCTGCCTTGTACATCTGGCTGCCTCCTTAGAAACTCCACTTGGGGCCGGCGACGGTGGCTCATGCCTGTAATCCCAGCACTTTGCGAGGCCAAGGCCTCCCAAAGGATCTCCTGAGGCCAGGAGTTCGAGACCACCTGGCCAACATAGTGAAACCCTGTGTCTACTAAAAAAATACAAAAATTAACCAGCCGTGGTGGTGGGCACCTGTAGTCCCAGCTACTCAGGAGGCTGAGGCAGGAGAATTGCTTGAACCCAGGAGGCAGAGGTTGCAGCGAGCCAAGATTGTGCCATTGCACGCCAGCCTGGGTGACAGAGTGAGATTCTGTCTCCAAAAAAGAAAAGAAACTCCATTTGGATGTCTAAGAGACATCTCCAATTTAACACATCCAGAATAACAACTCTCTTCCTAGTGTCCCTCCTAGGCCCTCACTCCAAGTCATTCCTATCTCAAGAAATGGCACCGCCCAGCTATTCATGGCTCAGACTCAGGAAGTCTTCCATCTCTCTCTCACTCTGCATACCCAGTGCTTTCACAAGCCCTATCGGCTCTTCCTCCAAAACACAGATGGATGAGCTTTTGCTATAAAGAGCCAGATAGTAAGTGGACTTTGCAGACCCTGCAGTCTCTGTCTTTTTTTTGGGGGGGGTGGCGGTAAAGATGGGGTTTGACCATATTGGCCAGGCTGGTCTCAAACTCCTGACCTCAAGTGATCCGCCCATCTCAGCCTCCCAAAGTGCTGGGATTACAGGCATGAACCACTGCACCCGGCCAACCTTGCAGTCTCTGTCAACACAATTCAGCAAGCCCGTTGTCGCCCCAAAGCAGCAACAGGCAGCACATCCGCAGATGGGTGTGGCTGTGTCCAGTAAGACTTTACAGGCATCCCCCAGTATCCGAGGGGGATTGGATCCAGGACCCCTGCATATCTCCAAATTCGTGCATACTCAAGGCCTGCGGTCAGCCTTGTGAAACCTGTGAGTATGAAAAGTGGACCTTCCATATACACGGGTTTTGCATCCCACAAATTCTCTATTTCCAATCACTGTTTGGTTGAAAAAAATCAGGAAAAAAGTGGACCCGTGCGGTTTAAACACATGTTGCTGAAAGGGCCAACTGTGTTTAATAAAACAGGCGAAGGGCCCATTTTGGCTCTTGGACCATGGTTTGGTGACCCCTGCTCTTTTTCCATTTCCACTGGTCCAGGTTAACAGCTTCTTATCCTTTCTTTCTTTACTTTTTTTTTTTTTTTTTTTTTTTTTGAGATGGAGTCTTGCTCTGTCGCCCAGGCTGGAGTGCAGTGGCATGATCTCGGCTCACTGCAACCTCCACCTCCCGGGTTCAAGCGATTCTCCTGCCTCAGCCTCCCAAGTAGCTGGGATTACAGGCACGCACTACCACACCTGGTTAATTTTTGTATTTTTAGTAGAGACAGGGTTTCACCATGTTGGTCAGGCTGGCCTCGAACTCCTGGCCTCAAGTGATCCGCCTACCTCGGCCACCCAAAGTGCTGGGATTACAGGCGTGAGCTACCACGCCTGGCCCTTTTCTTTTCTTTTCTTTTCTTTTCCTTTTTCTTTTCTTTTCCTTTCTTTCTTTCTCTTTCTTTCTACAGAATCTTGCTCTGTTACCCAGACTGGAGTGCAGTGGCACAATCACAGCTCCCTGCAGCCTTGACCTTCCCAGGCTCAAGCAATCCTCCCACCTAAGCCTCCTGAGTAGCTGGGACAACAGGTGTGTGCCACCACAACTGGCTAATTTTTAATTTTTTTTTTTTGAGAGGGGGTCTCACTTTGTCACCCGGGCTGGAGTGCAGTGGCAGGATCTCAGCTCACTGCAACCTCCACCTTCAGGCTCAAGCAATCCTCCCACCTCAGCCTCCCGAGTAGGTGGGGCCACAAGCACGTGCCACTGTGCCTGGCTAATTTTTGTGTTTTTGGTAGAGAAGGGGTTTCGCCATATTGTCCAGGCTGGTCTTGAACTCCTGAGCTCAGGTGATCTGCCCTCCTCAGCCTCCCAAAGTGCTGAGATTATAGGCATGAGCCACTGCATCTGGCCTAATTTTTGAATTTTTTGTAGAGACAGGGTTTCACTATGTTGCCCAGGCTGGTATTGAACTTCTGGCCTCAAATGATCCTTCTGCCTCGGCCTCCCAAACTGCTGGGATTATTGGCGTGTGCCACCGTACCCAGCCTCTACTTCTGACCCCTTTTAGTTCATGCTCCTTGCTACAAAGCCGACTTTTAAAAGTGGAAGCCAGATTTTGTGTATCCTCTGCTTAAAACCTCCCCCGGCTGCCCATCCCTCTTGGCCAGATGCAAACTCCCATCAAAGACCTTCAAGTCCCTGCGTGGCCTGACCCTACCTGACCCCACTCTCCTCCTCCCTCACTCTACTCTGGCCTCCCTGGTCTTCTTCCTGCTTCATAAACAAGCTTTGGTTCCCTCCTTCCTGAAGCCATTGTTTGTGCTGTTTCTTCTGCAGATCTTCATATGGCAGTCACCTCCTCCAAGAAGCCTGCCTGAACAACTCGTCTAAAATAATAAAAGCTAGTATTTATCAACAACTCAATACATGTCAGCCACTGTTATCACTCTTATAAACCTTGAAAGTGAACTATCTTGATCCTGTCCTTTTTTTTTCTCTTGAGACAGGGTCTCGCTCTGTTGCCCAGGCTGGAGTGCAGTGGTGCCATCACAGCTCACTGTAGCCTTGACCACTTGGGCTCAAGTGATTCTCCCACCTTAGCCTCCTGAGTAGCTGGGACCACAAGTGTGTGCCATCACGCCTGGCTATTTTTTTGGAGAGACAAGGTCTTGCTATGTTGCCTAAGCTGATCTCAAAGTCTTGGGCTCAAGCAGTCTTCCTGCCTCGGCTTCCTAAAGTGCTGGGATTACAGGGATGAGCCACCATGCCTGCTTCAGATCCTGTTGTTATCTCCACTTCACTGAGGAGGAAACTGGGGCCAAGGGAGGTTATGTTAATTTGCCCCAAATCATTGAGGAAGTGGCAGAGTTGAGATATAAACCAGCTGTGTGGCTCTCAAACCCAGGCCTTTGACCCCCACTCTTTACTGCTTATGCATTTTCTTTTTTTTTTGTTTTGAGAGGGCGTTTCACTCTTGTCGCCTAGGCTAGAGTGCCGTGGTGCCACCTAGGCTAGATAGAGTGCAGTGGCGCCGTATCGGCTCACTGCAACCTCCACCTCCTGGTATCAAGTGATTCTCCCACCTCAGCCTCCCAAGTAGGTGTGTGCTACCACACCCAGCTAATTTTTGTATTTTGAGTAGAGACGGGTTTCACCATGTTGGCCAGGTTGCTCTCGAACTCTTGACCCCAGGTGATTCGCCCACCTCGGCCCCCCAAAGCATTGGGATTACGGGCGTGAGCCACTCACTGTGCCTGGCCTGCTTATGCATTTTCATCGTAGCATTTGTCACGGTATTGGAATTACATGTTCATCTATTTATGTGTGTTTGTTGAGTGTCTCACAACAAGGAGCAGAGACCTGGTCTTTATTTATTTATTTATTTATTTATTTATTTATTTATTTAGAGACAGGGTCTTGCTGTGTTTCCCAGGTTGGTCTCGAACTGCTGGGCTCAAAGGATCCTCCCAACAGCCTCACAAGTAGGTGGGACTACAGGCGTGCACCACTGTACCTGTCTTCTGCTCTACCTTTTGTCTTTCTTACTAAATTCTCAGCTTCTAAAACAATCTCTGTCACACAGTAGACACTCAATAATCATTGAGTGCCTGAATACAAATTTAGCTTTGTAATAAGGTAATTTCCTGATATGCTAAAAAAAAAATCCGTAAATATTCCAACTACGTGTTACCCTACAATTCTTAAATGAGAGAAAGAAAATGACCAGATTGATTTAGTCTAGTTTCAGAAATGCTGAATTCATTCATATTTATATTCATGTCTAACATCAGCCCTTCCCTGCCCCTCAAACAATGTGAAGTCTGGACTTTTGAATGTTCCTTATGGAGTTAGAGAAGGCTTCTGTCCCTTTTAAGCCTTTTTATTCCCTTATTCCCGTGCCCAGTCTCCAGGCACCTCATCCGTCTCTTGGTGGCTCCTTTGCACCTGCCCCCACCTCTGTATGTAGCTCCTTCATTCCATTCATTTCAACTAAACCCTTGCGAGTGTGCCATCTGTCTCCAGCTGGACCCTGGAGCAGTGCAGATGGTGATAAACCCAGGATTCACTGCACGCTTCTCTCTCTATGGTGAGCACCAGGCCCCAGGCCAACCGTGGTCCCACACTGGAGGGAGGAGGAAAAGAGCTCAGTGATTTGTAACATACCACGAACTGCTAAGTTTCCAGAATGCTTTGGCAAGATGAAGCTCTGTTTAGGGAGATGGAAGTTTATTCCTGGTCCCGTGTGGTAGAGACCATTGAATTAGGGTTAACAGAGGAGTAAAGTCCTCTAGCCAGAAAGGAACACTCTTTGTGCAGCGTGTGCCACCTTATCAGGTAGCCAGCTAATTGCATTTACTTTTCTGCACTCCGATTTGCTTTCATCTTGCGTCACATGGCTGGTTGTGTTAGTGCTGGCCAAGCTTTCTGCCGATGGCAGGATTAGAAGCCGTGGTTTAATATTAGCAATTTTGGAAAATGATCAGCTGTTTAACAACCAAAACATTTCTGGTCTTCTTTTGCTCTGATTAAAGGTGAAGGGACGCTAATATGTACTGGGTACCTCTCTTTGTCTGATAATGTGACAAATTGTCTTCAATATTTCTTTTCATCTGATCGTTACAGAATTCCTTGAGGTACTTGGTGTTATCCCTGTTTTGCAAACGAGGAAGTATGGTCTCTGGAAGGTCAGGCACTTGCTCAAGCTCACACTTTCTGTAGGTGGTCATGCAATGTGGAGAAGTGGGTAAGAGTGCAGGTTATGGCTGGGCATGGTGGCTCACGCTTGTAATCCCAGCACTTCGGGAGGCCGAGGTGGGCGGATCACGAGGTCAGGAGATCAAGACCATCCTGGCTAACACGGTGAAACCCCATCTCTACTAAAAAATACAAAAAAAATTAGCCGGGCGTGGTGGCGGGCGCCTGTAGTCCCAGCTACTTGGGAGGCCGAGGCAGGAGAATGGCGTGAACCCAGGAGGCAGAGGTTGTGGTGAGCCAAGATCACGCCACTGCACTCCAGCCTGGGCGACAGAGCAAGACTCTGTCTCAGAAACAAAAAACAAAGAAACAAAAAAAGAGTGCAGGTTCTGGGCAAGTGACGCAAGTATGCTATGCCTCAGTTTGCTCATCTGTATAACGGGAATAAAAGTAGCACTTAACTTCAGAGAGCTCTTATGGGAATTGAATGAGATGATTCATATTAAGTGCTTAGAACAGGGCTTGGTACATAGTGAACAATCAGCTATTTTTTTTCTGATGTTAGCGTCTAATTTACTCTAACTTAAGCAACTGGAATTTTGTTATGTTTTGCATTTGAGTGAAAGATGAGAAGATGGTAACAAGTTGGTTTTGGGGGCCTAATTTCTAAACTCTGGGCATTTGTCTATAGTCAGCTTTGCTGTCACTGAGACCTGGTGCATCTTTATGGCACTTTTAGGGCACCCCTTTGTCATCTGCTTGACGATGACCTAAACAGACATTCTGTTTAAACTAGGCTACAAAATCTGGAAGAAATCAGATGGGGCCATTAAAAATTAGTCTCTGTGGCTGGGTGTGGTGGCTCACACCTGTAATCCTAGCACTTTGAGAAGCTGAGGCGGGTGGATCACCTGAGGTCAAGAGTTTGAGACCAGCCTGGCCAACATGGCAAAACCCGTCTCTACTAAAAATACAAAAAAATTAGCCGGGCATGGTAGCAGGTGCCTGTAATCCCAGCTACTTGGGAGGCTGAGGCAGGAGAATCACTGGAACCCAGGAGACGGAGGTTGCAGTGAACTGAGATCATGCCACTGCACTCCAGCCTGGGCAACAGAGCAAGACATCGTCTTTAAAAAAAAAAAAAAAAATCAGTCTGTGGACAAAATGGGATTCACCAGTAGTTGCCAATTTTCAAGGTTTTTCTTTTGTTTTTTTCTTTTGCTCTCAGACAAGCGATAGCCAAGAAAAGTGATAGCCAAGAAAAGTCTTTTCTAGATGGTAACATCTAGAAAAGACTTTGTAGGCTTTTTGTTGGGCTTAGAGTTTTAAAACAAATTGTGAAATTTTAAAGCCTATTTCTAGTTCAGGGCTTTAGGGAACTTGGAAAGTGTAGGTTATGTCACTTAGGACTCTGGCCCTCTTTCCTGAGCATGTAGGATATTTTTCAGAGGCAGGGGACAGAGGTGAGTTCACATAGCTGGCCTAATGAACAAACTTCGATCTGAGTCTCTTTGATTGAGAATGTGATTTTGTGTGAAGATAGCTATAAAATGGTACACTTGTAAATTTTTTAAAAAGTCACTAAAAAGAAATATTTGCTGCTTGTTTTCTAGGATTAGGATTATACAATCACTTTTAACAGCAAATAGGAAGGTAAATTCATCTGACAGAGAAACACAGCCAGTCACAAAGTCTCATTAGAAGGCAAACGCAGTTTTAACTGTTTTATCGAAATACTGGACATGCAGAGATGACATATTATTAAGAATAATTACATTCAAAAATACCATAATAATAATAATAATAATAATAATAATAATAATAATAAGCATGGTGGCTCATGCCTGTAATCCCAGCACTTTGGAAGGCTGAGGTGGGCAGATCACTTGACGTTAGAAATTCGAGACTAATCTGGCCAACACAGTGAAAACCCGTCTCTACTAAAAATATAAAAATTAGCCAGGCATGGTGGCACGTGCCTGTAATCCCAGCTACTGGGGAGGCAGGAGAATTGCTTGAACCTGGGAGGTGGAGGTTGCAGTGAGCCGAGATCACACCATTGCACTCCAGTCTGGGTGACAGAGCAAGACTCTGTCTCAAAAAATAATAATAATAATAATAAAAATTCTAGCTGTGGACCATGTGCACGCCTATTCTTGACATGTTAAAACCATCAATCACATCACATAATTGAAACTGTTTTTGCAGTCAGGGCTGCTGAAGACTTTTCCTGGATGTCCCAAGCTTCCTTGTCTCCATTTAGTCCTCAAAGACTGGGGTGATCTCAAAGGCTCCTCAGCACCACCCAAAAGGACAGAGCAGGGTGAGGTGTGTGTGGGAGCCATGTGGAAAGAGTGTTCAGTTTCCTTTGATCATGATTGATCTACTGTTTATAAAAATCCACTGTTGTTTATGGGTGAGTGACAGCCAGAGAGTGATGGATAGATTAGCTATGAAATCAGGAGTAGGAAGGCTTCAGGAACAATGCGCTGTTCAGATTATACTAGCTTTTAACGAGTCTAAATGTCAGCTCCCTGTACTCCACGCCCTGCTCTTTACTGATGAGATGGCTCTCAGGTTGTTAGACCCTGGAGTGGAGACTTTCCTGGGTCTTTCCCCTTGAATTGTCTGCTGCTACTTTTTGTTGGCAATCAGAGCACGCATATGAGACCTCTGTGAGCTGGCTAAGCTGGCTGGTTGACCCCTCCAAGTTAATGGGAACCCTGTCTTAACTGGCTTTTCTAACTAGGAGCCCTTTTCCCCTGCTCAGCTACATATTAAATTGTTTCTGTCAAAGGGCAGGCAAGACCAAAAGGAGGGAGAGATGGAGAAAAAGAATGAGACCCGGCTCTGCTCCATCCACCCTGGGATGAAATGCCTTTGTTGACTCTTTCGAAATTGCTTCCCAACCGCATTTTATGAAAACGAAGTGTCCCTTTCGAGTTGTTTAAAGGAAATATTGTGGAATTCTCAAATGCCTCTTTAAAAAGGGATTTTAAGGCCAAGGTGGGTGGATCACTTGAGGTCCGGCATTCAAGACCAGCCTGACCAACATGGTGAAACCCTGTCTCTACTAAAATACAAAAATTAGCTGGATGTGGTGGCCCACTCCTGTCATCCCAGCTACTGGGGAAGCTGAGACATGAGAATTGCTTGAACTCGGGAGGCGGAGGTTGCAGTGAGCTGAGATCGCGCCATTGCACTCCAGCCTGGGCAACAGAGTGAGACTCCATCTCAAATAAAAATAGAAAGGCATTTTAAATTTGTATCTTATTTTTATTTTTAGAGACAGAGTCTCTCTCTGTCACCCAGGTTGGAGTGCAATGGCATAATCGTGGATCGCTGCAGCTTCAACCTCCCAGGTTCAAGTTATCCTCCTGCCTCAGCCTCCGAAGCAGCTGAGAGTACAGGTGTTCACCATTACACGTGGCTGATTTTTAAATTTTTTTTTGTAGAGATGAGGGTCCTCTGTGTTGCCCAGGCTGGTCTCGAACTGCTAGGCTCAAGCAATCTTCCTGCCTCGGCCTTCCAAAGTGCTGAAGATAAAATTTTAAATATAAACTATAAGGGGACATTGTTTTGAAAGACAGATCAAGGGCATAGTTAAAGGAAACAAACTCTAATTGCTAAATTTTAAACATGTGAGACTCCCTGCTCAAAGGCAGCTGGTCTCCTGTCTTGACTTTGCTGAGAGCAAAGTGGGCCTCCACTGACCTTGACACTCTTTAAGATGAAGCTGATCTCTGAAAACAGACGTCGCTGCTGAAGCAGCCTGCCACATCAGTGCCTCACCTTGGTTCTTCTCCAGCAATTAACATTTACTTTGTTGGTCCTAGAGGCAGGAAGGAAGCCCTCAAAGTCCCAAACTCTGTAAATACCCATTTCCATGTCTGCCCAACATCCCAGAACCATATTACTGGTATCCAACCAGATTTTGTGTCGGCTCAGCTGGACTAGAAATGTTCCATTTAAAACCAAGAAGCAATAGGTTTCCTGGGCTGCAAAGACAGACCTTCGAGGAGGCCACATGGTATGGCTGAAGTTGCATGTTCTGCTACCTTTGAGCTTGCAAACCCTTGGAGACAGGTGGTCACGTGAAGGTGCAGAGAAAAAAAGTGGAACAGCTGTGGTCTGTCATCTCCCGAGCCCATCCACCTGGGAGTTTGGAAGAGATACTTAGGACAGGATTTTCATCTGCCAAAAAGTGCTTAAGCTGAAGGCAAAAAAAGTAAGTCTTCCTTCCACCCAAGCCTTTGCTCTGTGAGTGTCTAGCACGCTGGGCTGGCAGCACAGCTGAGACTAGGCTAGCTTTAATTAATCTTGAGAATGAACCCTGGAGATCAGACTTCTGTTCCTCAAAGGAAGACATAACAATACTCTCTTCTCCATCACACACTGGCTGATACTTAAGCAAACAAGATGAGCCAAGGTAGATATCCCAAGCCACGGAAATGAACAAGCAGGACCATGGACAAGGGAGGGTTTCCTTTCTGTTTAAGAGACTCTTTTGCAGAGGTATGCTCACGGGCAAGGAAGACAGCGACCATTCATTTTCTCACTGGCAGAGTATCACAGCTTCCCCTTAGGGTTCAGCCTTGGATTTGTATTAAGAAGCATGGTCCGGGGGGCCAGGGGGAAGAAATGTCTGTTAAGATGCTGTCATTGATGAGACTCAATTTAAGAACTATTTTCAGTGATTTTTCTGTGAAGAAATTGTATCATTTTTCTTATGCAAAAATGTTGCTGTTAGCAGTACAAGTGCTTTATGCCAATGGACTGGTGGGGGTGATTTGTAGGAAGCCATCACACCCTTTTGCCAACCCTTTTTGCTGTTGTTGTTGTTGAATTGAGGCAGGGACAGCTGGCTGGGGCTGGGCATGCTAGGCATGCAGTCTGTGATCTAGCATGGAATTCTCTGGGTAAAAAACTAGTTTATGCATAATGTCCTCCTCCCTATCGTGGCAGCAGTCTAGAAAAAATGACTAACTGGCCAGGCGGGGTGGCTCACGCCTGTAATCCCAGCACTTTGGGAGGCCGAGGTAGGTGGATCACTTGGGGGTCAGGAGTTCGAGACCAGCCTGGCCATCGAGGTGAAACCCCGTCTCTACTAAAAATACAAAAAAAATTAGCTGAGCATGATGGCACACGCCTGTAATCCCAGTTACTTGGGAGGCTGAGGCAGGTGAATCGCTTGAACCCGGGAGGTGGGGGTTGCAGTGAGCCAAGATCGCACCACTGCACTCCAGCCTGGGCAAAAAAAGCGAAATTCTGTCTCAAAAAAAAGACTTAACTATCCCTAGATTTGAGATGAGTTAGTCAAATTATATTTATCACCCTCTATTTAAAGCTGCTGGAGAATCTCTGCATTGAGGTCTTGCCGAGGCAATACAGGATGTATACTGTGTGTACACATCACACACATGCCTCCCATGTACACATGTGCATCACGTGTGCCTAACATGTATGTGCATGAATATCACACACACGTGAGCGTGTCTTTCACATGCATGGTACTTAAGCAAACAAGATGAGCAGATGTAGACTGAGCCATGGAAATGGGCTGGAGCAGGGCAGTGGACAAGGGGAGGGCAACATACATGTGAAGCATCACACACGTGTTCTGTCATGCCACCTATATGCATGTACATTACGTGTGTGTTTATGTGTGCATGTGCTTGGGAGCACAGACTAGAGTGAAGGTACAAGTTGGGAACTTGAGAGCCTTAGAACACCATCCATGTCTCCTGAGAACTGGGATGCTGGTTAATGTTGAGAAAGCCACCAAGCCTTGGTTATTGTATTAGTCCATTCTCACACTGCTAATAAAGACATACGCAAGACTGGGTAATTTATAAAGGAAAGAGGTTTAATTAACTCAAAGTTTAACATGGCTGGGGAGGCCTCAGGAAACTTACAATCATGGCAGAAGGGGAAGCAAACACATCCTTCTTCGCATGGCAGCAAGGAGAAGTGCAGAGCGAAGGAGGGGGAAAGCCCCTTATAAAACCATCAGATCTCGTGAGAACTCACTCGCTATCACGAGAACAGCATGGCGGTAACCACCCCCATGATTCAATTACCTCCCACTGGGTCCCTCCCACAACACCTGGGGATTATGGGAGCTGCAGTTCAAGATAAGATTTGGGTGGGGACACAGCCAAACTATATCAGTTATGTTACACGAGAACCATTTAGCTTTCTTGTTAAAAAATCATACCCATGAAAAAGATAACAGCGTACTCAGCAATGTACATATCCCCTTACATGGGGACAGGACCCCTCCCAGGAACTGATAGCCCAGCCTACTGGGAGGGCAGAAGAAGCATGGCTGCTCCCTGGCTGCACCTGCTGAGTTGACAGGTAGTCCCAGAGAGCTGGTCGTGGGTCTTCCTCTCTTAAGACAAGCAGATTTCCTTCGGGGTCCTTGGCAATGTATTCTTTGTAAGGATCTGGGATGACTGTGTCTCCCTCCGTGTCCAGGGCTAAAACAGTCTTATTTGGTGGCCCCCAGCAGCCCTTAGGACTGGGTTCATCCTGGGCTTCCCTTTCTGTCTTCAGTGACTCCCACTGCAAAGGGGCCTTCTCTATGGCTTAAGCAACTGGAGCCCTGTCACTGAATAATTGGGGTGGACAAGGCTGTGGGGTATCATTTCAGATTTCGTCGAAGGTGGCTTTGCATCATATTCCTTAACAGGCTTTTCTAAAAGGATAGGACAATTTTATCTCTAACCAGGACATTTCTTCCCTGCTTCCAGGCCTAGCAGGATCAGGAAATGAACTTAGTATCCCCACTGTCGACACCAATGTCTAAGCAAAGAGGTGTTCTTTCCCTGCGCCTCCCCCCAACGCAGCCCGTCCAGGAAAGAGAGAGTTGAGGAAAAATTGGCTGAACACGGTGGCTCATGCCTGTAATCCCAACACTTTGGGACACTGAGGCAGGCGGATCACCTGAGGTCAAGAGTTCAAGACCTGCCTGGCCAACATGGCAAAAACCCATCTCCACTAAAAATACAAAAATTAGCTGGGCGTGGTGGCACGTGCCTGTAGTCCCTGCTACTTGGGAGGCTGAGGCAGGAGAGTCACTTGAACCCGGGAGGTGGAGGTTGCAGTGAGCCAAGATCGTGCCACTGCGCTCCAGCCTGGGTGAAAAGGCGAAACTCTGTCTCAAAAAAAAAAAAAAAAAAAAAAAAAAAAAAAAAAAAAAAAAAATTAGAGGCTGCCCATGGGAATGTTCCCAGAAATTCACATATTAAAAGCAAAACAAGCACTTAGGTAAAGGTTTACTCTGACAGAACATTTGATGGGAAATTTGGTGTTTTTGAATTTGGCAAAAATGTGGGATGAGACAAGTGATTGATTGTTGTTACTATAAGTTCCACTGCTTGGCTTGCCAGCTATTGGGATTCTTAGAATGATAAGCATTTTGGAAACACTAATCAGATCTTCCCAACCATCTATGGAAACTTTTGATAATTCTCTTGCCACCTTTCTTTCTTTCTTTCTTTCTTTGACTGTTTAAAGAATTTTTATTAAAGCAAGAATTTTACAATCCAAATTACGTTTCCCTGCTCAGTTATCAATTCTGTTACTTAAAACAGAACTGATATTTTGAGCTGTTCTACAGTAGAGAATTACAAAATTAAAGAAAGGAATGCTTTAAATTTTTGTACTTTGCTGAAAATTCTTTTCCCCAGGGTCTATAAAACATTAATTTGTTTTTATATTTTACTATTTTTATGGGTTTTTGTTGTTGTTGTTTTTAAATCAACAGGTAACCTAAGACAAGCATTATGTTTGCTAGACCTTCAGCCACTCTTCTTTAGCAAGGCCAAAGGTCATGCGTGCATGTCTTCATTGAATAGTCACATTCAGAGCTGATCAGGAATATGAATCTTTTTTTCTTTTCTTTTCTTTTTTTTTTTTTTTTTTTTAAGGGCAGGGTCTCACCATATTGCCTAGGCTAGTCTCAAAATCCTGGGCTCAAGCGATTCCCCAGCCTCGGCCTCCCAAAGTGCTGAGATCACAGGTGTGAGCCACCATCCCCAGCCCGGAACATGTATTTTAACAGTCCTTTGCTTCCTACCTGTCTCTGTGATCAGCCTGTGCACTTTTCCAGCGCAGGGCTCCTCATCTAGGGCAGCTGGGGCTGCGAGTTTTGGCAAAAAACACTTGTATTCCATCATGGAGAGAAGGTTAAATTTGTGTAAGCAAATAGACTCCAGTTCACTGCCAGCTCTAGAAGCCCCGTCCACCAGCCCGCGTGTTCCTCTCTGCATGCCATTTTATTCTCCAATGTCCCTCTGCCATGCTATGGTATGAACCCCACTTAAGTTTCTTTTTCTTCTTCCTTTTTTTTTTTTTTTTTGAGATGGAGTCTTGCGCTGTCACCCAGGCTGAAGTGCAGTGGCGCGATCTTGGCTCACTGCAGCCTTCGCCTCCTGGGTTCAAGCGATTCTCCTGTCTCAGCCTCCCGAGTAGCTGGGATTACAGGCACATGCCACCACACCTGGATAATTTTTGTATTCTTAGTAGAGACAGGGTTTCCCCATGTTGGCCAGGCTGGTCTTGAACTCCTGACCTCAGGTAATCCACCCGCCTCAGCCTCCCAAAGTGCTGGGATTACAGGCATGAGCCACCGTGCCCAGCCCTGCTAAAGCTTCATCTACACGTCCAATATTACCCAACTCTGTTACTGAAACACAAGCTAACATCATTCAACATAGGCCACAATATTATATTACTTTTCCCAATATCTTTTTCACTGAGTCCACTTAGGTTTAATCAGCACTTAACTACCCATGCTAATGGCGGGTAAGTAGCAGCTTGCATGACCCAAGTGATCAGATACTCTGAAATCAATGGGGTGCATTACTTTTTATTCCCTCCCAGCACCCAGCAGATTTGTCTTCATCATTAAATATGGAATGGAGACTAAAATTTTTGAATTAAAATGATGTTAGCCTTTAAATTAGCATGTTGATTCTCTCTTTTAGATAAAAGAGAACCAGAGAGCAAGTTATCTTTGAAACAGATACTTCAAAAAGTGGAGAATAGCTTTCCCTATGGTAGAAACCTAACTGTGTATTTGGATGGAATTATAGCATCAGATTTAAAGGCCTGTCTTTTAGCCTTAGAATGGTCATCCTGCTGATGAAGACCCACAGATGCCTGGGTCTGCATTTCATTTTCAGGTTACAGGTGGCTGCTTGGGACTCTGGCCTCCCTACAGGCAGTTTCTCTGGTTGCAGGGTCGTGGGTACTATAGAATTAGTCTTTGTTTTTTTGTTTTGTTTTGTTTTTTGTTTTTTTTTGTTTTTGAGATGAAGTTTCGCTCTTGTTGCCCAGGCTGGAGTGCAATGGCACGATCTCAGCTCACTGCAATCTCCACCTCCTGGGTTCAAGCCATTCTCCTGTCTCAGCCTCCCGAGTAGCTGGGATTACAGGCGCTCGCCACCATGCCTGGCTAATTTTTTGTATTTTTAGTAGAGACAGGGTTTCACCATGTTGGCCAGGCTGGTCTTGAACTCTTGACCTCAGGCAATCCACCCACCTCAGCCTCCCAAAGTGTGGGATTACAGGCATAAGCCACCACGCCCAGCCTGTAGAATTAGTCTTCTCTGCCTTGAAATTATTTCTACCAATTCTTGGTCCCTTGGAATCATTTCCCTAAAACTCAGCATTTATTCAAGGACCCTGGAACATCTTATGTTATAATAATTGTAAAGTTAGGTCTAAAGCATTTTCTTCCAAATCTTTGCTTGTTTTTGTTTAAAAAAAAAAAAATCACACTTCGCTAAACATGGCTGCTAGGAAGCCCTGAGCTGAACTTACAGTTGACCTTACTTTTACTAATGGTGTGGGATTTTCCTGCATGCAATTTCTGCCGCAACTTTTTCTATAGTCTTGTTTTATAACTATACCTCTTTTTATTTTTGTATGGATTTATCTATCCAAAATCTTATTGAACATATTTTTCTGAGCCACAGGAAGTACTTTTGGGAGTGAGGTGGTGTGAATTTATACAGAACAAAAGCAGCACATTAAGAAGGACACCCACAGGTGGAGCACTTAGTCACTCCCACCAGCCAACAGCGCTTGCTTAGGGAGCCGGAAGAGGAAAGCTCATTTAAAAATATGGTAACATCTATGTGTGAGATGCTGAGTGATGCTCTCAGATGAAACCCAAAGATGATGACATCCTTGCAGACACCCAGGTGTGTATTTCTTCATACTCTAGAAAATGATCAGTCAATGAAATGGATATTGTCTCTTCTTATCGCTTGTAAATGTCAGTTTGGGGAACGAAAAAAATGCCACTTTATGGTGTGAAGTGCCTGTCTACAATAGTCCTTGCAGAGTGGCTCAGAGAGTCCATGGCATTAAAGATATGACAGTTACTGTGTATACAGTCAGTGGGGAAGGCAGCACAGCAGTATCTCCGAGAGGTGGTTCCCCATCAACACTCACACCACACCCCCTGCACGCTGCATATTCATTGGCAGCTGAGGGTGCTTTTGTTTTATGAACAATGTCTTCTGGTCTTTAGTACGCATTGTGGTTTTCCTTTTTTTTTTTTTTTTTTTTTTGAGACTGAGTTTTGCTCTTGTTGCCCAGGCTGGAGTGCAGTGGCACAATCTCAGCGTACTGCAACCTCCACCTCCCAAGTTCAAGTGATTCTCCTGCCTCAGCCTCCCGAGCAGCTAGGATTACAGGCACGTGCCACCACGCCCGACTAATTTACATATTTTTAGTAGTGATGGGATTTCACCATGTTGGCCAGGCTGGTCTCGAACTCCTGACCTCGGGTGATCCACCCACCTCGGCCTCCCAAAGTGCTGGGATTACAGGCGTAAGCCACCACGCCCGGCCATGCATTGTGGTTTTCTTAATGCCCAGCTTTGTATGAAGTCCTCTAAAGTCCCCTTTGAGGAGTCGTTGAATTACATTTCCATTTTCTTTCATTAGGAAGCTATGTCTGGCCTGAAAAATAAAAACAATTTTATGGTTTCTCATAAAGGTGTAATTTTGCTTCACTCTTATTCACTTATTTTCACGATGGAGAGAATGAAATTTTTTCCCCACAGGAATCATAGTCCATTTTTTGCCTTTCATGTTAGTGATTTTTTCCCCCTCATAGCTCCCTAAGAAAAACTAAAGCAATTTGAAAAGCAAAAAATGCAATCTTATAACAAAGTTGGCTTTGTCTTGATAAATACAATGATGGATGACCACAACCACTTAAGTCCTTTTGGGCAAATGAATAATTCTCTGACTATATCTGAGAAGTGGAAACACATGAATTTACGTTCTGGTTCTTCAAATATCTTCTCCCTTTCCCTTCTTACATTGACCTCACTTGCCTGAAATTAATGAAGCAAATCCCCAAGGGCAGAGGCTAGAAGGTTTGTGAGGCTTGAAGCTTATACGAGGTTCCTCTTTAAGAAAAACAATACAAACATATCTTACTTTCACAATTTTTTACAAAAACATATGACCACATGAACATACTGCCCAAGTCCCACCTGGGCCTTGGCAAGGCCCGTGCGAGAGAGATCCCTGAAGCTTGAACTTTATTGGCTTCACGGTAAGTCCATTTCTGCGGGCAGTGTATTGTGGCAAATGTCCATCTACACTATGCATACTCGAATTTGCTACTTGTGTATGTAAACACAGGAGCGTAGGTAATGCCTATACAGAGAATAAATAGGAATATACAAGTATACATATAAAAACACAAGATTACATATTGAGTTTTAAATACACAAACACACAGATACTTATTTTTTTCTATTTTTGTTGTTTCTAAAGATCATATCCAGGCATGATCCCTCTTCTCCAGACTTTGAATTGTCTACCTGCATTTCAGTGTTCGCTTTAAGGGGGAGGTAATCAGTTTAGCACATTATCATTCAATCAGACAAGCTGACTCAAACACCGTTCTCTGAATTGGACTCATGCTGAGCAATCCTCTATTCTAGAAGCCAGGTGTGAGGGGTGGGAGGAAGGAAGCCGGTGCGGGTAGGGAGCCCATTGCCAGTAGACAGAGCATGGCTTGGTTTTTTCCCAACCCCCAAGCAGTTCAGATACTGGTTTGGAGGTCTCCATTGAGGAGGGTCCTCTGGGTCTCCGTGGTCTCATTCAGCCGGGATTTGTCCTGCTTACTGTCACTCCGCTCCCCATCATCTGTGCCGCTCACCTTGACCAAGCAGAGGACATTCTGGAAGCTCTTCTTGAAGTTGTCAGACAAGAAGGCATATAGGATAGGGTTGGCACAGCTGTTAGCATAGGTTAGGACCACCACAAAGTCAAACATGCCTTTAAGGGCTGGGGTGGGGCTGATGGCCATGGAGACGGAAGAAACGTTGAATATGTAGAAGGGAAGCCAGCAGAAGATGAAGACAGCCACCACGATGGACACCATTCGGGTGACCTTCTTCTCAGACTTCTTCCTCTTAGAGGAGCCCACTCGGATTCCAGAGGACTTCACCTTGATGATAATGAACAGGTAGCAAAGACAGATGATGGTGAGGGGTACCAGGAACCCCAGAATGAAAGTGTAGATGATGAACCCTGTGTACCAAGCCCCAGATTCACCTGGCCAGTTGATGGTGCAGCTGCTTCTCCCCCACTGGTTGCTCCGGAGCCCAGCATATATCATGATGGGCAAGATGACCAGCAGAGAGACTCCCCACACAGCCATGGTGATCATCTTGGCCGTCCGGGGTCTCCTCCACTTGGCCGACTTAATGGGGTGGACCACAGCCAGGTATCGGTCGATGCTCATGACTGTCAGGCAGAAGATGCTGGTGAACTGATTGATGCCATCCACAGTCATGACCACCCGGCAAATGGCCTTGCCAAAGGGCCAGTGGACCAGAGCCACCTGCATAGCTAAGAAAGGCAGACCCAGCATGAAGAGCTCATCTGCGATGGCCAGGTTGAGGATGTAAATGTTGGTGATGGTCTTCATCTTGGCATAGCGGAGGATGACGTAAATGACAAGTGTGTTGCCACACAACCCAATGATGCAGACCACAAAATAGATGAATGTGAGGACTGCATTGCTTGTCAGGTCATAGTACGGCTCTGTCTGGTTTGAGGTGTTGGTTGACACCACAGAGCCATTGAGGTCAAATGGAATGGATAGCCATGTGTGGCTTCCATTGAGTGGCTCATCCGCCATGTCCATGGCTGCTTTTCAGTTTTAGGCTAGTTCCAGCCAGCCCAGAGATCTTATTCTCACCTTAATGGACCCTGGAGGCCAAGGATCCAGTGTGACATCTGGAAGGAAAAAAGGAAGATTGGCCCGTCGGTCACAAGCTGTTTAAACTCTCACCAAATTTACACATTTCTGGTTTAGCCTCTCAGACATACTCTTAAATTGAAAAATGTATTATCTTTCCACATCAACATTAAGCTCTAGAGTTCCTCATCAGTGTGCAGACTTTTTGAGTTGTTTTTCCAATAGTAGGGAAGGGTTTGGGTTCAGCCATCATCTGCTGACGCACATGTCGGGGAGGGCTGTGGCTTCAAAAAGCACATACTTTGACCCCTAAGAAGTTGACTGATTTAAACTGCAGAAAGGCAGAGCTTGGAGAAGTTCAGCGCCTGACCTCAGAAGGGTCTGACACTGACATTCCTGGCCTCTTCCCTACCAGGAAATCTATGCTGACTTGCTGACCGCCTTGGAGTCTTTCCGTTCTGAAAATGCCATAGTGGAAAAAACCCAGACTCTAGAGGTAGAACAAACCGGGTTCCACGGCTGAGCCCGTGTGACCACATGCCTGGTCCTTAATGGTTCTGACTCTTATTTCTTCACATGGGGGTGTCATGAAGGTTAAATGATGGAATGTATGTGAAAATGCCTAGCCTTGCATTGGGCTCATAATGGGAACCTCGTAAGTTGTTTCCCCCCATGTTTTGCTCTACCATCTCATTATCTCTGATTTATTGAAATCTACCTACGTGGTGAAACAATTTATAGTCTTCAGTATTAAAAATAAAAGTCTGGTTTGCTTTCATTTTTGAAATGTAGGCTTCAGTTTATTTTTTGTTTTTCTTCTATTTTTGTTTTCCAATACCTAATGCTTGACTTCCTCAAGAGCTCTTTCCCAAAGTCCCTAAGGGGATGCTGCTCCCAAGTGCTGTAACACTCCAGAGAATTTGCCTGCCATTTTCTAATTACGGACAAAAACGGGAAGCAGGTGTGGGACACAAGCTCTTTCACAGAAGTAAGCAGAAGGCTTCCAGTACTGATATAATTCATTCACACTCACGATTCCCTTGATCTCCCCAACTGTCCTAGGTGGTAGGATAATTACCCCTATTTTAGAGATGTGGAAACTGAGGCTTAAGACAGTTTAAGAAGCTCACTCCATTCTCTTGTACATAATTGGTGGAGCTGGGATGTGAACACAGGCCACCTGGCCCCAAGTCTTTTGCACGTCTCAAGGCATCCCCTCTGCTCCTCAGTGGCCTAGAGACCGAACGGCTGATAACTGGGCTTTGGTTTGAAGCAACTGACTCCCGTGTTACTTCCTTGCTGAGAAAATAATTGGAGCACTATTGGCTTGGCTTAAGATCTGAAACAATAGTTCATCCCATAATTAAATGATTGATATACAGCCATTCAAAAAATATCACGGGGGTTGGGGGCCTGGAGAGGAGGCTTCTTTGTGCTGACAGCAGGGATGTAGAAATGAACAAACTTGGCCAGTGCCCTCTAGGAGGTGATAATTTAAAAGGGGAGATGGGAAAGGAAGCCAGCTCATATAGGGTGGGCATTGCACGAGAGAGAAACGAAGGACTTAAGAATGCCTTCCTTTCCTGGGGGACTCAGAGGAGGCTTCCAAAGAGAAATGTTTGAGCTGGGTCTTGGGTATATGAAGAGTGAAGCAGGAGGACAGCAAAGAGGCCAATCAAGGAAGAGGCGAGATGTTCAGAGGGTGGTGTGTTCAGCAGAGTGGGACTAATTCACTTGGCTGACACATTTCCCCTGAGCTAGGTCCTTTTCCTGGTGCCTGGGTGTAGATGGAAGATTACTTCTTAATCCTTGGAAAGACTGCAGATGAGTTAAAGGAGACTTGGCCAGCAACAAGTACTTGAGGATCCTTGCTCACCTTTGCTTCTGATTGATTCTGAACTGCCAGGTGCATTGCTCGTTCCTTCTGTGCTCATTTCCCTACCACACAACTGTCTGTGAAGTGAGATCTGGGCTTTGTGGCTGACCATTTTGTGAAGTATTTGAGGCACCTGGAATTTCATGTCTGCATTGCGTAAAAAAGCATAGACTGGCAGCAATTAAAACAGAAGCTGTACAGAAACTGTGGTTAGTATCCCTGGATTAACTTGGGTAGTTTCGTTATCACTTCTAACCATCTTGTCAGTTGGTTTCATTCTACAGAGCCAGAATCCTATTCAAGCTGCCTGCAATCAGAGTGTACCTTATCATGGGGATTTCCAGGGGCCCATCTATATAACATGAATGGTCACACTCCAATGTCTGAGTAACACGGAATCCCCCTGGGTTGGCAGAGCCCCTGTCTAAGAGTTTTTGGGCTAGGAACGACGATGGTGCAGGGAGTATAAGGGAGGGTTGAGTGTTGCTTTCCAGCCCTAACTCGGTCATTTTAACTGGAGTTTCAGTCAACAGGACAGAATTGCTTAATGGTAGCAACAGACAGGGTTCAGAGTCTTGGTGAAGGTGGTGGAGGTGGGAGGCTAGGGAGCCGGCTGAGAGTGGGACGGCTCCTGTAAGCAAGAAATGAGCTTAAATCATGGGGAGTCTTATTTAACAAAGAAGTCAGCCGCTTAAGGTCTTCCAGAGACTTCTGTTTCATTTTTGTTTCAGAGAAAGAATATTCCAATGCCAGGCAGCCAATTCTAGTTGAATTGTGGTTAAATTAAATGTACAAGGAAGTTTCATTTTCTGCATTCTTTGTTTTTCCAGCCCAAGAATTGTTAGATGCTGGAAATGGCTAGTGGTTGGTTTCCTCTGAACCATGTCCAGGCTCTGTAGAGAGGAGGGTGAGAATGGTCTCACGCACCTGCCCCCCCCCACCCCGCCCCTTTTACATAGGGGCTGTGATTACCAGCCCAAGAAATGAGTGTTGGGATGGCGACCCGACATCAGGGGAGGTCCTAAATCCTACTCAGCTTCAGTTTCTCCTCTCCCCATCATGTTTCCCGCATTCACTTCCCACCCCCCGCCTCCCTCAGGGCCTGCAGAACCCGGCTTGGTCTCTGTGCGGCTAGAGCGAGAGCCCCCACTGGCAGGGTGACAAAAGCCCCTGAGGGCCACCGCGGCGCGTGAGCGCCTGGGAAAAGCCGGGGCGGTGCTGGCCTACGGGGTTGAGAAATGGAGGGGCGAGTGTCAGGACCGCGGAGCCGGTGCTCCCGGCTGGCACAGAAAGTCCTCCTCCTGGCCATCCAACTCGCTGATCCTCAGAGCAAGGGTTTCCCAAAGAACTCTGTGCCATTTCCAGGAAGACGAGGCAAGAGCGGAGATTGTGGCGCCAGCACGCCCAGTATCGAAACGCACAGCAGGGGTGCCGGGTGTGGGGGGGCGCTGAGGACAGAGACATCGGGGCGCAGAAGACAGTCGCTTGGGGGACTTGGCCAGCGGCTTTCGGGCACGGGCTATGCAGTGGTTTTTTCTCTCCAAACCTAGACAAACTGTCCTTTCTGTCCCGAGGTGGGGGACGGGGACGGATCCTAGATCGTTCAGCGTCTAGGGAGAGAAGCCCCTCTTTCTCCGCTCTGCGCCCGCCGCCTGCCTCTGGCAGGCTCGGATCTCCGGGTGCGCTCCCGCAGGAGCCCCAGCTGGCACCTCACGGCCTCGCTCCCCTCGCGCCAGGTCTCTTTTGCAGGGGGCTGGGAGAGAAGTTGTCACCCGTCGCAGCTACCTGAAATCTCGGGCTAAAGGGCACACGCCACGCACACGGGCATGAGGCTGCGAGGACACGTCCGTTCCAGCACACTCTACCCACAGCCCCCTTACTCAGGCAGGGGTACCCGTTGTCGTTCATTCCTACTACAATCACCCCAAAAGGCACAAGAGCGGAGAATCACGCACCGGGACCTAAGCTCAGGCACTCGGATGGGCACACCACCATCAGCGCAGATGCACACAGGTGCCCAAGTGCGCTTCTCGCTCCCTCCATCTCTCTTATCTCACACACACACACACACACACACACACACACACACACACACCCTCACCTTTGCTTTTCCGCTGCAATCCGCTAGCTCCGGTCTCCGACACCCAGCGGCTGTCCCCGAGCCAGCTGGGCGCCGGGGCGCGCAGCAGCTTGGCTAGCGCCTGGCGCCGGACGTTTGGGGTTCCTGGCTCCTCGACCCTCTTGTGCCGGCTCCCGCTAGCCCCTCGCACGTAGAGAGCTCCCCTCGCCCGCAGACCCCCGGCGCCAAGCCTCAGACTGGGGCTCTGGGCGCTGGTGGTCTTGCGAGCGCGCGCGCATGGGTGGCTGCGCTGCTGGGACTGGCCCAGCCAGCCCGGGCCCCTCGGCACATTTCCCCACGCCCCCCTCCCGCTACGTCACAGCGGCTTCGCTCCGCCCCCCCAACCCCTCCTCCCGGGTCCTGCAGAAGGACAGGGGTGAGACCGGCTGAAACGCCTGCGGGTGGCCGCAGGCAGAGCTTACAGACAGCCGGGGAGCGGGGAGAGAGGGGACCCGCCTGCGGGGGCGTAAAAGGTTAAGCGTTTTCGGTCTCCTCAAGGCTCATGGCAAGGACAAGCGCTATTTTCCCTCTGATTTCACGGAGTCGATTCCCTTCCACCCATATATTCTAGGCAGCTGGAGTGGCGGCCGGGGTGACCCAGACTTATACCGGGACCTCTGTGATTTCCTTAGCCAAACAAGTTAGCAAAGCTGTGTTTACCGTGGGCCAGCCCCGGGCGCAGGGCGCAGGGCCAGGCTAAGAGTAGGGAGAAAAAGGGCTCAGGGGATAGCGCTTCTCCATGCAGTTCCCAATGAGCGCAGGGCGTGTAAACCCGCACCTGGAGTCCAAGATTCAGTCCTAGGAGCCATCAGAGGGCCAGTGGACGTCGACTGGTCCCAGCTGTCCCTGCGTCCCACAGCTTGGAGGTGCAGCGGCCATACAGGTGGTCCCCTTGCTGTAGCCACGTCAGTCAGCACCTGCTGGTCTGACCCAGCACAGTCTCTCCTACATGCTGTGAGGGAGCAAAGGGGAACAGGCAAGAAGTGGGAGTCGCATGGAGTTGCAGCTGTTTATTTTTGACTGTGATGATTCAGCCTCTTTTCCAATAGTTTAATAAGTCATAATCAATCCTGCAGCCTCCCCTTCCTCACCCTCCTCCAAGTACATAGGTACGCACACACACACACACCATCCTCAGTACAGTTTTAGAGGATGTGAAAACAGAAAGCAAACCCCAACTAGCTTTCTCTGTGAGCTGAGCTGCCTTGATTTGTCCATCCTATTATCTGATTTCCAATTCACCAGGGAACAGTAAAAGTCCAGAAGCTGTGTGGCAGGTGGGGTGAGCCTTAGAGATAGATGAGTGACATGGAAAAGCAACCACCAGGTACAGCAGCAGCCAGCTCTCTCTTCTATCTGGGCCAAACTGTATCTTGGGGTACCCACCGTGAGATGGGGATCAGGAGTTTCCATCTCTCTCTGAGACGTTGGTCATGATAGGGCTTAAATCTTGGCATCCTGGAGCTCAGGGTGAGATGGAAATTGAGCTGCAATTGCCTTAAGTTCCAGGAGTCAATCTGGGAGCCAGCATCTCTTTTAGACATGTGCATGCAAGTGGAAGGGCTGGGGTGGGTAGCTCACTGGAAGAGGGCTGTGTCTGCTTACCGTCAGTGGGAAGAGGGAGAGGCAGAGAGGTAATAGTAATATCAGGAGGGCATCGTGGAATTGTGCTCAGGGGAACTCGGCATCCTCTGGCCACACAGTTGCTACAATGCCTGTTGCCACCTCCAGTTTAAAACCATTAACCTGACTGGTTTCCAGGAAAAGAAGGAAGAGCCAGGAAGTGCCCACTCTGCCCTCAAATTCCTTTCCTAAAAGTTCTCAAACTGTTAATACCAGATTTATGTTTCATTAAAAAAAATAATAACTGGAGCCAGCAGAGTCCGAGATGATGCTGCTGTTCTACCCTGGCTGCAGGGACGGGCTGATCGTGGAGGAGGGACAGCGCTGCCACCGCCTCGCCTGCAACACGTGCCTCTGTGTGCACTTCACCCACAAGGTAACAAATTGGAAGTACTCAAAGCTGAAAGAAGTGGATGATGGGCTTGGGGGAGCAGCTGCCTGGGAGGATGTTGACTCTACTGCAGAGCCATGTCCTCAATGAGAACCTCCTTGTGCTTACTACATGTAGCTTCAGACCCACTCTGCAGATGAGCCAAAGACCACCTTCTACCAGTGCTGCAGGGCTCAGTGTGGACACCACTGGAGGGATTAGGGCAAGGACGGCCCAGCTGCCTGAGCGTCTGCTTACCTCCGGGTAGATGCTCAGCTGGGAATATGAATCGTGTGTCCTGAGGGTCTTTGCTGGTGTGGTGGAAAGCTAACCCTTTTAAGGTGAAGAGACAGGGTGTCAGGAAATGTGGCCTATCTGCCAGTCAGAATGGATGAAGTCATTGATGTCCAGGGAGTTTTTCTGTGTGGGGAGGGGACCCATAACTAAGTATGCTCTGTTTGAAGTCCTCTTCCTTCCTTCCTTCCTTCCTTCCTTCCTTCCTTCCTTCCTTCCTTCCTTCCTTTCTTTCCTTCTTTCTTTCTTTCTTTTTTGAGACGGAGTCTCGCTCTGTCGCCCAGGCTGGAGTGCAGTGGCACGATCTTGGCTCACTGCAAGCTCCACCTCCCGGGTTCACACCGTTCTCCTGCCTCAGCCTCCCGAGTAGCTGGGGCTACAGGCACCCGCCACCATGCCTGGCTAATTTTTTGTAGTTTTAGTAGAGATGCGGTTTCACTGTGTTACCCAGTATGATCTTGATCTCCTGACCTCGTGATTCACCCACCTCGGCCTCCCAAAGTGCTGGGATTACAGGTGTGAGCCACGGTGCCTGACCTCTTTTTTTTTTTTTTTTTTTTTTTTGAGATGGAGTTTCGCTCTTGTTGCCCAGGCTGGAGTGCAGTGGTGCAATCTTGGCCCACTGCAACCTCCACCTCCCAGGTTCAAGCGATTCTTGTACCTCAGCGTCCCGAGTAGCTGGGATTACAGGTGTGCACCACCATGCCCTGCTAAGTTTTGTATTTTTAGTAGAGACGGGGTTTCACTATGTTGCCCAGGCTAGTCTCAAACTCCTGACCTCAAGTGATCCACCCGCCTCAGGCTCCCAAAGTGCTGGGATTACAGGCATGAGCCACCACGCCTGGCCTAATTTTTATTTTTTTTGAGACAGAGTCTCACTCTGTTGTCCAAGGTGGAGTGCAGTGGCGTGATGTCAGCTCACAGCAACCTCTGCCTCCCAGGCTCAAGTGATTCTGCTGCCTCAGCCTCCTGCGTAGCTGGGACTCCAGGCGGTTGCCACCATGCCTGGCTAATTTTTGTAATTTTAGTAGAGACAGGGTTTCACCATGTTGGCCAGGCCAGTCTTGAACTCCTGACTTCAGGTAATCGCCCACCTCAGCCTCCTGAATAGGCTGAATAATCCCAAAATGCTGGGATTACAGGTGTGAGCCACCACATGTAGCCCTGTATGCTCTTTAATGTGGATGACCAAATAAAGCAACATTCCCCTCCATGCACTTTCCTTGTCAAGCCTTCCCCTCCTTATCACATAGGGCAGACCCAGCCTGGAAAACGTACTGATGCACCCACGTTAGGCACACCTGTCTTACTGCAGCTGGCTGAGTGGGCTCTGAACAACATGGACCTTGACAGCAGAAATGTGTCATCTAGGATGATTGTTGATTTTGTCCAGAAAATGTATGCCTCCTCTCTTCTCCCCTCCCCACCTTTGAAGGCCTCCAAAGAGCTGTTTGGGCTGCCAGCAGCACTCAGGGGCCAACCTCGAGTTCCTATTCCGCCTTTGGCTCCCCCAGGCTATTTTGACTCTGCCCTCCATCTGCTGAATGAAGTCTGAGCTGTAATCCACACGGGGCTACCTCTTCTTCCTCTGCAGCTTGGCTAGTAACTAAGTAACAAAACCTTGAGCCAGAAAAATAGAGGGGTTGGGGAGGAGATAACCTCCTAACTGGCTTGTTTGATATCTTTAAAGCAATTAAATAGCACCCTTCCCTCTGTCAGCAGTTATCAGAGAGACAATAGGTGGCAGGAAATTAAGAAAAGGAGGAGGACAAAGGGCCAGGCCAGTGTCCAGCCCCTTCCATGGGGAGGGGCTGCTCGGTTCACTCTTGCCAAGAGGAGTTCATAGTCTAGGAGCTCCACAGGGAAGACACAACTCCCAAATAGGTCATTATGTCTCTGAGTGGCTTAATAAATTAAATGGGGGAAATTGTTAGTCTGCAATCAATTTGGTGAAAGTAAGTATTGCAATTAAGCCTGGAGGAAAGCAAGAGAGCCCTGAGGGGAGGATTGGATGTGTCTGAGAGTGTTAGATACCAGTCTGAGCATCCAATGTGGTTTTTATCATCTTTACGGGAATGCCAGGGTGAGGTCTGCCATTTCTATTGATGAGAAAAGAGCAATGCTCCTGCCGTGGAGAACATCAGCTATCCGGTGGTTTGAGGGGGCGGGGGAGAAGATACTCGGCATGGTGATCGTAGTACCTTGGCTTCCTGGGACACTCCTGTTTTTAGCTGTTATTTCCCTTGTCCCCCACAAACCATCCGCATTTTACGAAAATGGAAATGTCAGCATGTAAAAGCCTTTCTGATACCATGGGTCCTGATGTTTAGTTTGGAAAATATAGAATATAGTCACCATATCACTGTTTAAAAACTTTGAGGGCTGGGCACAGTGGCTCATGCCTGTAATCCCAGCATTTTGGAAGGCTGAGGAAGGAGGATCACTTGAGCCCAGGAGTTTGAGACCATCCCAGGCAATATAGTGAGACCTCATCTCTACAAAAAAAAAAAAAAAAAAAAAAAAAAAAAAATTAGCCAAGCATGGTGGTGCACACCTGTAGTTCCAGCTACTTGAGGGGCTGAGATGGGAGGATCTCATGAGCTCGAGAGGTGGAGGTTGTAGTGAGCCAAGATCATGCCACTACACTCCCGCCTGGGTGATAGAGCAAGACCCTGTTTCAAAAAAAAAAAAAAAAAAAAAAAAAAGGAGGTGGGGGGGGCATTTGGCATAGTCGATTTAATAGTCTCTTCAAATACACAAAGAATTCAAATGAGGACCTTTCTTCCTCACTCTGTCCCCTAGCCCTCAACAGCTATGAGTCTGGCATGGCGTGTCACCATTTTTCTCTATTAGCAACCTCGACCCTCAGGGAATACATTGGCCAAGTAGTGAGTAGGCATTAGAAGCTCTTTGGAAACCACCCCAAAACAAGTCTAGAATCAGGAATCGTGGTTAGAAGACACTGTGCTCTAGATAGGATTCCCTTTTTTTCTTCTCATCCCCATTTTGGCCGAAATGCATATAGACATAAAATCCTGGAGCCAGAAGGGTTCTTAGACATTCTCAGGTTTATAGCCTACATCCCATCATTATCCAAGTAAAGATACCAGGCTCAGAGAGGACAGGTGACTTGACCAAGGCCACCCAGCAAGGGAGTGGCAAAGTCAAGAGTCAAATCAGCTCTTCTGAATCGCGGACTCATGCCCCTTCCACAGGGACCCCACTCACACGGGGTATGAAAGCTGGAGGAGAGAGGAGTCCCCAGCTCCCCCACCGTCTGTCCCAGCACTTCTCTGGCACCAGTACATTCTTCCTGATAACCACATCTCTGCTGCTCTTACCTGGTCTGGCTCCTCTTTTTCAGTGCCATGGTGACAGAGTTGGAAAACTTGAGGCTGTCTCCTGCTGTGACTTTTTCCAGAGTGTGCTTCCTGGACCACTAATTCTCAGAGCAAGATGCTACGTAGAAAAATCGGCTGGGCGTGGTGACTAACGCCTGTAATCCCAGTACTTTGGGAGGCCAAGGCAGGTGGATCCCTTGAGCCCAGGAATTCGAGACCAGCTTGACCAACATGGTGAGACCCCTATCTCTACTAAAAATACAAAAAATAGCCGGGCATGGTGGTGTGCACCTGTAATTCCAGCTACTTGGGTGGCTGAGGCACGAGAATCACTTGAACCAGGGAGGCGGAGGTTGCAGTGTGCTGAGATCACACCACTGCACTCCAGCCTGGGCAACAGAGTGAGACTCTGTCTCTCGAGAAAAAAAAAAAGAAAAGGAGCACAGGCAACTCTGGGAAATGGTGCACAGCTGCACATTCACCGTTCACCCCATGTCCTGCAGATTCACATTCATATATATATAATATGTCTCTCTCTCTCATGCATATATATATATGTCTCTCTCTCTCACATTCATATATATATATATATATAGAGAGAGAGACAGAGAGAGAAGAGAGAGAAGAGAGAGATAGGGTCCCACTGTGTCTCCCAGGCTGGAGTGCAGTGACGTTATGTTGGCTCACTGCAGCCTCGACCTCCTGGGCTCAAGCCATTCTCCCATCTCAGCCTCCCAAGTCACTGGGACTACGCCCGGCTAATTTTTGTATTTTTAATAGAGATAGGGTTTTGCCATGTTGCCCAGGCTGGTCTCGAATTCCTGAGCTCAAGTGATCCGCTGGCCTCAGCCTCCCAATGTGCTGGGATTACAGGTGAGAGCCACTGTGCCCGGCCTCACATGCTTATTATAATGTCCATTACGTGCAGGGTGCACTGAGTGTCTCACACACCTTTTATCTCATTTAATTCTCTCAACCTTTGTGGCACATGCCTTTATCAGTAGTAACATTGGTATTTTGAGAAATCTTGCAGGAAAGACAGCTGTTGATCTTTAACCCAGTGTTTCCCAACTTATTTAGCCATGGATTCCCTATGAGTAATTTTCCCTGTATTTCCCTGAGTAATTGTCAACACCTATTCTGTGCTTACTGTGTGCCAAGCACTGTGCTAGATGCTTTCTGTTAACTCATTTAATCCTCACTGTAATCCTATGAAATACCGTCAGCATTATTAATCCCCCCTTTTTGTGAATGAAGTAAGCAAGGCACAGAGAGGTTAAGTACCCTGCCCAAGGTCACACAGCTAGCAGTGACAGCTTAACTACCAAATCCTGAACATAATTATGCAGAGCAAGAATCCATTGGCAAATGGGACTCCCACCTTCCTTAATCGTTCTTAGAGGCTGATTACAATACTAGAGACAATCCCTTCCCCTGATCAATAGCCACAATTGTTTGTTGTGTTGTTGTTTGAGACAGTCTCATTCTGTTGCCTAGGCTGAAGTTCAGTGGCTTGATCACTGCTCACTGCAGCCTTGACCTCCTGTGCTCAAGCAATCCTCTCACCTCAGCCTGCCGAGGAGCTGGGACTACAGGCATGCACCAGCAGGCCTGGTGAATTTTTAAATTATTATTATTATTTTTTTTTGTAGAGACAGGGTCTCGCTATGTTGCCCAGGCTGGTCTTGAACTCATGGGCTCACGTGATCCCCCCAATTCCCACCTCGAACCTCCAAAGTGCTGGGATTACAGGTATGAGCCACCACGCCGGGCCCACAATTGTTTTAAGCCCTTCTCCAGGCAGTTACTTTCCCATCCTAAGAACGTCTTTGTGGATGAGTTCTGGATTGTTTCCAAGTTCTCTGAGGCTCTGACAATCATCCAGGCCTCCTAGAAGAATTTTTTCCTCTCCCTTCCAGAATGACCCAAGTGACAGAAGTGCCTGGTGCTTTCCTGCTGTGTGACTCCCTCCGCCCCCACCCCCCACCAAATGCTGAATTGCCTGATTAGCCTAATCAGAAGAGCAGCCTCTTCCCCAAAAGAGGAGCTGCTGCTGGGGGGGTGGGGGGGATTTATAGACTCACAGTGGCAGAACGCCCCTCTGAGAGCACCTGTCAGGGCTTCGAGACAAGGCTGCTACATGGGAAAATCACCTGGGGAGTTTTAAAACTAAGGGTGCCCTGGCTCCGTCCTTAGCTATTCTCATTTAATTTTTGGCATGGGGCCCAGGTAATTTTTTCAAGCTCCCCAGTTGATTTTCATGTGAGCTAGAGCCGAGAACCTCTGAGAGTTAAACTGTCTCGATTCTGATGTGGAGAAACTTTAGATCAGAAAGGGAGAAAGACTGTCCTGGGTGAAGCCACAAGCAACTCAGGAGCTCTCCTCCCCCAGGGAGGAGACTGTGGACTCACACTGCACTCCATCACCCTGGGAACCCTGTTATCTGGGCAGAGGGCATTCTGAGCAGGGTTTGTGCAGCCGTGGGGCCTGGGAGTCTCTGTTCCATGAGCAGATGGAACCAGAGTTTTCTCTCTCATAAGGAGAATCCCCTTCAACTACCTCTCCTCTCCTAGTGAGATAGCAGGGTAGACACCTCACCTCACTTCCCTTTGGCAAGATGCACTGGTTCCTGTAGAATGGGTGTTTCACAGCTTGTGAAGGGGCAGCAACTTCACAAATGGGCCAGAACCAGTAATTCGGGTCCTCGTTGTAATTAGAGCGACAAAGGTCAGGATCTAATTTAATCATGGCCAGAGTTGACCACACTGGCCTTTTCCCTCCTGGGGTCTGTGTTCCTGTGTGTTGCCAGCAGCTGGGTACCTGGGCGAGGCTCCCACCCTGTCCTGTCTCCACGGATAGCTCCTCCTTGCTCTGGAAATTCTCCTCGTCCTAGTCTCCGTGTGCTAGTGGCCAAAACGGTAGTTCCTCCCTAACAGGACACAGAATATTCAAAATTTAACAGGGCTTTGGGAAGGCGCAGACCCAGAAGAGAGGATTTCCAAGTGGAGATGTTGGCCCAGCGTTGGCAGGAGTTGGGGGTGGGTGGGTCTTCATGCTGAGCGGCGTCCCATCTCTTATCACAGAGCCTGTTTCTTTCTCTCTCTCTCACTTTCTGAGTCAGGAATTTCTGCTGCTGAAGGGCCTCTGCCCCCCGGAAGAAGCAAACACCAGGAGTGAATCCAGCCACTGCAGCTGATATAGTTCAATTACGTTTCCAAAGAGGCTGCAGTTCCTTAGCCGGCCCCGGGGTGGGGTGAGCGCACAGAACTCACCTCCAGGGCGGCCTCTGCGAGCTCGGCACCCGGCCTTGCAGGATGGGGCCCAAACGTCCATCCCAAGGCCTTTCTTTTCTCTTTTCTCACTGCCCTCCCCATCCTCCTGCCAATCTGGGGATGCGATGCTGCCCTGTTAGAATCAGGATGATGGCAGTACCTTGGAATCCAGATCCTGGCGTTTTCTGTCTCCCCTTCTCATGGTGGCTTTCCTCTCTCTGGCCTCACTGACAAAGAGAATCTCCTCTATCCGAGATCAGGGTGCCCTTCTTGGGAAGAGGCAGGCATGAGATTGCTAGAGGCCCAGGTGAGAAGTCATTGAGGGCAGATGTCAATTCTGCAAAGGGAGTGGATTCTGCAAAGACAAATGGATTTGGAAAAGGGTCTTGAAAAGCTATCTGGGGGTGGCAGGGTAGCACTTAGTGCCTGTTTGGAGGCTGCATGCTAAAGCTGCAAAGGATGCTTTTGCTGAATGCTACAAACGTTTCTGTAAGACTGAAAGGGTGGGTTTTCCTTCTTTGACACAGGAGGTGACTCCACAGAGCCCATGGGCATCGGAATGGGTTCCAGTCGCGGGACCAGGAGGGACTTTGTTCAACCAGGTGAGGCCCTCGTGATGGGACCTGGCCACTTTCCAAAAGTAAGACTTCCCTGCTGGCTTCTTCTTGCTCCCTTGTAGCGGAGCCAGCTTGTTGGCTTTGTTTGCTGGTTGGGCTGCCAGTCCCCAAGCTTCATGGTACCCGCCTGCCTGAGGCCCCAGAGCAGATGGCCGGCCTGGTGAGGGGGAGTGGGAGCCCTGCCCCCGCCCCTGCCCCCGAGTCATTCATGTGTCTCCTCTCGCCCTCACAGCCTACAAACGGCTGCTCCTCCTCCCCCTCCCCAGCTCTCTCCCACCTCACTCTCCAGCAGCCAGATCTGACAGATTGTCCCTGTGCCTGCCACTGAAACCTAATTTCTCCATACCACTTCAGACACTCAATCTTTCTCCCTGGCAAGACCCTTTTACTTGGGGTTGCAAAGCATGACAGTTCTAGGCTTTGTTTCTAGCCTGTTGGAACACTGGACTCTTTTGAATAATTGGATTCAAGACTTAGGAGGTGTCTTCACTCCCAGTAGAGATGGGTAAGGACATTGTAGGATCCTAACATGACCTGCCAGAGCAGGTATCTGGGGAGATGAGGCTTGGCCTCACAGTGTGACCCTGCAGAAGCGCTCACTTTAGTGCTCCTTCAATAATGAGCCCATTTAAATAGAACTTAAACAATTTTTTTTTTGAGATGGAGTCTCGCTCTTGTTGCCCAGGCTGGAGTGCAATGGCACCATCTGGCCTCACTGCAACCTCTGCCTCCCAGGTTCAAGCAATTCTCCTGCCTCAGCCTCCCGAGTAGCTGGAATTACAGGCACCCACCACCATGCCTGGCTAATTTTTGTATTTTTAGAGTAGAGACGGGGTTTCACCATGCTGGCCAGACTGGTCTTGAACTTCCAACCTCAAGTGATCTGCCCACCTCGGCCTCCCAAAGTGCTGGGATTACAGGCGTGAGCCACCGCGCCCAGCCAGAACTTAAACAATTTTTAACACAACTTTTGCATGTATACATAGCATATAAAAATTTTAAACAACTTACCAGAATATGACTGGTTCTAAAAATCCT